>NC_053044.1:42150090-42775090 GCF_003473485.1 Medicago truncatula | reverse complement strand
AAAATGTCATCAGCCTATCATCCCCAAACTGACAATCAAACAGAGGTAATTAATCGTTGTTTAGAAGCATATATATGTGCTGTTTTGTTTCTGACCTGCCGAAGTCGTGGTCATGTTGGACTTCGTGGGCAAAATTGTGGTATAACACAACTTTTCATGTGTCGTCCGGTTTCTCACCATTTGATTGAGCGAAAATATAATCTTGACATGCACTTCATTTTTCATAACTTTTTTCTATATGCAATTAACGAACACATTTTGGTGAATTTCTTGTTTCTTTGGCAAGTTAATGTCATTAAAATTAAATATGTACTAGAATTTATTGTAAATAATGTAAAATTTGATTTAACAAGTAGGTTTCACTTGAACAATACAAACAAAAAATGATGCAGCTATAAACAAGATCATGTGATCGTTTTTTACAACGTTAATAACATCATTTTGACACTATTGTTACCAACATCCTCATCCTTAGAGTTAGCGTGCTTGTGCTTCATTTGTCATTTGCTTTCCATAAGGCACCACTAGACTTCTACTTCAACATCAATTCCAAGTTCTGGATAACCTCTTCTGTGTTTCTACGAAATCAATTTTGAACACTTTCTGTCAGCTCTTGTATTGAATGCATGTATGAAACTCTTTCAATTTTTTAGAATATCGCTGCTGGCCATTAAGTGATGTTATTAAAAACAAGACTTAAATGTTCTTTTGATGTCTTAATTATTTTTGAAGTATTGCTTTAATCTTATAAATAATTTTTGTTTCTTCGGGGTCTGTTAAATAAGTTGGTCTCTTTCATCAAGATTTAACCTGCAAATAGTTAAAGTGAACCAACAAGGTAGGTGATCCACCAAAAACCTCATTATTTTTTAATAAGTGGTAAAAAAAAATCTATTTATCAAAACTAAACCATTGAATCTTGAAGGTATATTGCAACTAACAACGCATTATCAAGAAATAAGTGGTAAGAATTATGGGAAATTATGAATTGTTTAAGAAATTCAGAATTATGGGAATGGAGATTCATAATTAATTTGTCTTTTGTTTAAAAACTCCAAAAATTAGCGGTTGAAGTTCTTATGTTGTTATGAAAATACTAACAAAACTATGGAACATAATTTGATTCGTGAATATATGTTTATTCATAACAAAATTGCAATGTTGCACAATTTGGTTGAAAAATCAAGATAAGTTGAGACGTAGTCGCAATGCTATGAACTTTGGATATACTCCCTATGCATATTTATGGAGGCCTCGACAAAAAACAAGCTCAAAAGTTGATTTTTAGGTTGATTTTTTTTTGTTGAGTTTTTGGTACTTTAAAAATTCAAAATTAATTTATCTCTTGTCAAAAAAAATTGTGAAAAATCGTATTTTCATATTCTAAATATTCATCCAAAAAAACTATTATAGGGTAGATTTTTCTTTACAGGGTGATTTTTCAGATTGCGCATACACTAGGGGTCAATTTGAACATTAAGGCAATAGTATATATACACACACAATAGATACATTTGAGAAATGTCCTCTAAGTACAACTCATTCTGTAGCTTCCATGATTTGATATGTAGGGGCTGACAAAGAGGACTTTTCTATCCTCACGTGTTAGTAGGTATGTCGTTTTCATCAACAAAAAACAAAAAAAAATCCAAAGAGACTGCACTATAGTTTTGAACTTTTGATCGTTAAATTTTGAATTATTCTAAATCAAGATTTTTAAAGAGCTTGTTTTGGAAAACCGTTTCTAGAGAAAGTTGATATGAATAAAAAGATTGTGTTGGAATTAGACGTCTTCTTCTATTAATGCAATGCATCATGTGGATCGACTCTAGATTCAATTATGTCTCCACCTATCTCTAAAATTATTTATACATTTATATACAAAAATAAAATAGAAATATTTTTGATGATATATAAAAAAAACACGGGTCTTTAATGCCATCTTTTTCATTAGTGAGATATTTATTATTTGTAATATTTTAACATATTTATAGTTTACCATTCTATAATATCTAGTAATAGCAACTATTTCAATGTTTACCTAAAAAATAATAATGATTTCAATGTTTTTATCATTAACCTCATCTTTATTAATTTTCTTCTTCTTATTTTTAAATACAGATAACACCGCAATTGCATTTTAACGCATAATCTGTGCTTCAACGATCAATAACTATGGAGTACATGCTCATGCTTAGCACGAGTTTGTTACTAGCCGAAAAGTAAAAATACTACATAAACAAAACCTAAAAGAGATAGTATCGTAAAAGCTAAAAAGTATATTTGATGTTCCTTCAAGAAATAAATGTATAAAGGATAATATCATAAGCAAATCAGAGGGATAATATTATAAGCAAGCCAAAAAGTATAAAAAAAATTATAATTACTACAACGACGTTCCTTCAAAATTTAATTTGTACACACTAACAATATAACTTTATTTATAATACATTCAATCAAATTAATTATAGTACCATTTTTTTAATTATTTATTCATTAAATACCTTTACTATATTTATTTGACAGCTCATATTTTAAATGTGACAATATATTCCGACACTATAAAATTATACAGTATATCCATTAGTTTGATAAAAAAACAGTTTCATTGTTTTCGAAAAAATAACTATTTCATTGTTTTGCCAATAACGTCATTTTTATCATTAATTATTTTCTTCTTATTTTTTAAATACAAATAACATTGCAATAGCGGAGCACGAGCTCATGCTTAGCAATGTTTTTATCATTAACTCATAATCCGTACTTCGATGCTCAATAAATATGGAATACGAACTCATGCTTGACACGAGTTTGTTGCTAGTCAAAAAGTAAAATTATTACATAAACAAAGCCAAAAAGAGATAATATCATAAAAGATAAAAAGTATATTTGATGTTCCTTCAAGAAATGAGTGTATAAGGGATAATATAATAAGCAAATCAGAGGGATAATATCATAAGCAAGCCAAAAAGTATAAAAATTTGTAAAACATAATTACTACAACGATGTTCCTTCAATGAGACGATTATATTTGAAAAAATCTAGACCAAGCATGTTAATGGGAGGAAATCGACTTCCAGCAAGCCAAAACACAAAAAATGAATAAAAAACCCGAACAAGAAATAAATGTAACAAAAAAACCAAAAAGTAAACAACAAATTGAAAAGACAAAACAATCACCAAATACTTTTAAAGGGATAATATTATGATTTGGGAAATGAAAATATATCGGAAATAGATAAAGTTAAGCGAATCAAAGTATGCGGACCTTGTCAATAAAGATATTTCGGAAATAGATAAAGTTAAGCGAAATAAGGTATGTAGTCTTTTTCGGTGAAAATACCTCGAGAATATTTTGGAAATAAAAATACATCAGAAATAGGTAAGATTAAGCAAAATAAGGCACGTGATCCTTCCCAAAGAAAATACCTCGAGAACAAGTAATGAGAAACAAAATAAGGCATGCGACCCTTTCTGATGAAAATACATCGGGAATAGGTAAGGTTAAGCGAAACAGGGCAAAGAGTTTAACCAAAATGCAGGCGTAGGTAATATTGTGGTTTAGGAATGGACCAGAAATACAATAGTTTATTCTAGTTAACAAAGGACTAGGCATGATAAGGTACCAATCTAGGCGAGATTTAGTTTAGGTAAATTCTTCCCTCCTAATTAATAAAAGTGCGAAAAAAAAAATCCTAAAGGTAACTTCTACCAATAAACAAGAATCTTTTAACTTCTTAAAAATACGCCAAGTTAATTTTTTTATCTTCAAAAATCACGATATCCATAGAAAACAAAACTCGTTATATTTAAAAAGGTATTACTAACTAGTTTAAGCACACATTTCATGATAATTTTAAAGAAACTCATGAGTTTCATAACCTATTATCAAATAGTTTCCTAAAATCATGTCATACCTATACAACTCATACATAACTTAACGTGACTCCTAAACAACCTAAACTTTCATACTTTTTTTGTTATCTACACTCAATCTTATCTCAAATTTAAATTAATACATCCTATTTTCCCTTTTTTTTGTTAAAAATTTAATCTGCTCACACTAACAATATAACTTTATTTACAATACATTCAATGAAATTAATTATAACACCATTTTTTAATTAACTAATTCATAAAATACCTTTACTATGTTTATTTGACACAGCTCATATTTTAAATGTGACAATACAGGAACAAACTTTGTTTGTCGTTTAGCAAAGAAGTTTAAAAGGTGAGAAAACTAAGGTCACACTACACTAACCAGTAGGAATAGGAAGGAGTAGATACCAAGAAAACCCAAATACTTTAAGATCAAACCCACTCACTCTCACACATAACGCATTACGCATTAGGGTTTCGTTTCGTTTTTCATCGCAAAATCGATTCACCATGAAGAAAACTTTTTCTACCAACCACACCCCCCATTTCCACCGTCAAACCCCTCACTCCGCCTGCCCCGTTTACCGTCACCGGAGACCTGGATTTTACTCCAACCACCGTTTCGACCGCCCTCCGGAGCGAAATCCACCTCACCGTCCTCCCAATTTCATCCTCAAGCTCCACCTCGGCCGTCGTGCACTCAACCGCGACGATGTCGACTCTTTGATCGGTAAATGTAAACCCAACCCTGATAATTATTGTTTCTACCCCTGCGACGGTGTTGCTGCGTCGCTCAATTTTCTGCAATGGACGGATGCTCGTGATGCTGTTGTTTGGTTCTGGGAATCGAGGATTTCTGGAGGTCATGATTTTACGCCGGAGTTGATTTCGAATGTTATGGTTCCTTCTGATACTGTTGAACTGGAAGGGAGTCTCAGAAGGGTTTTTGCAAGCCATGTGAAGGAGTTGATGGAAGGGAAGGAAGTGAAGAAGTGGGTGGAGGAGTGGGATCGTGTATCAAAGGAGATTTCGCGTGTTGTGAGTTTGTTGGGTAAGCCTTTTCCGATTAGAGTGCAGGAGCAGAATATTCAGATGAAGAAAGGGCTTGATGAGGAAAAGAGTTTGATTGAGAGGAGATTGAAGGAGTTCGAGTTTGCTATGGAGTGTATTCTGCAGCATTTGGAAGAGGATAGTAAGGTGGACAGTGGTGATGATTTTGTTCCCGTGTTTAGGTTTGGTGGAGGTTTTGATTGGGGGAAGATTCATAGCCTCATCGTTAGAGAACGGCGTAGACTCGAAGAAGGATTACCCATTTATGCTTACCGGAGGGAGATTCTTCAACAAATTCATCATCAACAGGTATTTTTATTTTTATTTTTATAGATGCTTGAAAAAATGATTTTTTTGGTTGTATTTGTTGTTGTAATTCGATTATGTGATCTTGTGAAGCAATATTAGTTTCCGACTTTAGTATTTGTAAGTTGTGGGAGATATTTTTTGTTTTTGTTTTTGCCTGTCGATGCTATTGATTATGTTGCTATTTATATTTTTGCGGTTGTTCTTACGAGCAGTATATGTGCAGATAACAGTGTTGATTGGAGAGACTGGTTCTGGGAAGAGTACTCAGATAGTACAGTTTCTCGCGGATTCTGGCATTGGGGCTGATGAGACAATTGTGTGCACTCAGCCTCGCAAAATTGCTGCCAAGTCATTGGCTGAAAGGGTTCAGGAAGAAAGTAAAGGGTGTTATGAAGAAAATTCGATCCAGTGTTATTCGACATTTTCATCCTGCCAGAAATTTGATGATTCCAGGATAGCATTCATGACCGATCACTGTTTATTGCAGCAGTACATGAGTGATAGGAATTTGTCAGGGGTCTCGTGTATCATAGTTGATGAGGCACATGAAAGGAGCTTAAATACTGATCTACTGTTGGCGTTGATTAAGAATTTACTTTGTAAGAGGGTTGAAATGCGACTTATCATCATGTCTGCTACTGCCGATGCTAAGCAGCTATCTGATTATTTCTATGGCTGTGGAATATTCCATGTGCTTGGGAGAAACTTCCCTGTGGAGGTGAGGTACGTTCCTTCTGAATATGGAGAACATTCTGGTTCTGCTGTTTTGGCCCCATATGTTTTTGATGTTGTCAAACTGGCAACCGAGATTCACAAAACAGAGAAAGAAGGAGCTATTCTTGCCTTTCTGACCTCACAGGTAGAAGTAGAATGGGCCTGCGAAAACTTTAAAGCCCTATCTGCCGTCGCTCTGCCCTTGCATGGGAAACTTTCGTCCGAAGAGCAATTTCATGTTTTCCAGAAATACCCTGGAAAAAGAAAAGTGATATTTTCGACGAATCTTGCAGAGACATCAATTACAATTCCTGGTGTTAAGTATGTGATTGATTCTGGGTTGGTTAAAGATTGCCGATTTGATCCTTGCACTGGGATGAATGTACTTAAGGTTTGCTGGATCAGCCAGAGCTCTGCTAATCAAAGGGCTGGTCGTGCTGGGAGGACCGAGCCTGGCAGATGCTATAGGATGTACTCAGAAGCTGATTATAGGTCTATGGAACTAAATCAAGAACCTGAGATTCGAAGAGTTCATCTTGGTGTAGCAGTTTTGAAGATCCTTGCTCTAGGGGTGAAGAATGTGCAGGATTTTGATTTTGTGGATGCTCCAAGCCCCAGCTCTATTGAGATGGCAATCAGGAATCTAATTCAATTAGGATTCATTAAACTGAACAACAATGTTCATGAGCTAACTTATGAAGGTAGGTACTTGGCAAGAATGGGGATTGAACCTAGGCATGGTAAACTTATTCTTGGCTGTTTCCGACTAGGTTTGGGTAGAGAAGGCATTGTCCTTGCTGCCACGATGCCCAATGCTAGTAACATATTTTGCAGATTTGGTAATGAAGGTGACAAACAAAGATCTGATTGTCTCAAAGTGCAATTTTGCCATCCTGATGGTGACCTTTTTACTCTTCTCTCGGTATACAAGGAATGGGAAGCTCAGCCTCGAGATAGGAGGAATAAATGGTGTTGGGAAAACAGCATCAATGCCAAATGTATGAGGAGATGCCAAGACACAGTTTTGGAGTTAGAATCTTTCCTAGAGCGTGAACATGGCTTTGTTGTTCCAAGTTACTGGCGTTGGAACCCTCATACGCCTTCTGTTCATGATAAGAATTTGAAAAAGGTTATACTGTCCTCACTTGCTGAAAATGTAGCCATGTTCTCTGGACGCAATCAACTTTATGAAGTAGCCCAAACTGGACAACATGTTCAACTTCATCCATCTTCATCCTTGCTTGTATTTGCTCAGCGGCCTAGTTGGGTAGTTTTTGGTGAGCTTCTCTCAGTGTCTAATGAATATTTGGTCTGTGTGAGTGCTGTTGACTTTCAATTATTATACAGCCTTCAACCTCCTCCCTTGTTTGATGTATCCAAGATGGAAGAGAGGAAGTTACAAACGAAGACATTGACTGGTTTTGGAACTATTCTTCTCAAGAGATTTTGTGGGAAAGGCAACGGTAATATGTTTGGTCTTGCTTCACGTATTAGGAAAGCTTGTATGGATGAAAGAATCTTTGTTGAAGTAAATATTGACGAGAATCTCATCCAGTTATATGCCACTTCACATGATATGAATACAGCTAGTATGATGGTGAATGATGTTTTAGAATATGAGAAAAAGAGGTTACGCACTGAATGTATGGAAAAATGTTTGTATCATGGGTCAGGTTCCTCATCACCTATAGCATTGTTTGGGTCTGGTGCTGAGATAAAGCATTTGGAACTTGAGAAGCATTCATTGAGTGTTGATGTGTGTCACCCAAACATAAATGAAATTAATGATAAGGAGCTCCTGATGTTTTTGGAGAAGAATACCTCAGGTTGTATATGTGCAGTGTACAAGTTCCCTGGCATGGTGAAGGATGTTGAGGATAGAGAAAAGTGGGGCAAGATAACATTTTCGTCCCCTGATGCTGCCAAAAGAGCTGCAGAGCTGGATGGAGAGGAGTTTTGCGGCTCCTCCTTGAAAATACTTCCTTCACATTCAGTTATTGGAGGGGATAAAACATTTTCATTTCCTGAAGTGAAAGCAAAAATTTATTGGCCTCGTAGATTTAGCAAAGGATTTGGTATAGTTAAATGTGATAAAAATGATGTTGATTTCATCTTGAGAGATTTTTATAACCTTGCAATCGGAGGGAGGTATGTCCGCAGTGCACTCAGTAATAAGTCCATGGACAGTATTGTGATAAGTGGGCTTGACAAAGAACTTCTAGAAACTGAAATTTTGGATGTACTAAGAACTGCTACAAGTAGAAGGATTCTAGACTTTTTCTTGGTGAGGGGAGATGCTGTTGGAAATCCGTCATGCAGTGCTTGCGAAGAGTCGCTCTTTAAAGAAATTTCCCCCTTAATTCCCAAAATAAACCCTCACATTAGTTCTTGCCGTGTTCAGGTATTTCCACCTGAGCCGAAAGATTCTTTCATGAGAGCTTTAATTAATTTTGATGGAAGATTACATTTAGAGGCAGCAAAAGCTCTGGAGAAAATTGAAGGAAAGGTGTTACCTGGATGTCTTTCTTGGCAGAAGATAAAGTGCGAGCAGTTGTTTCATAGTTCCTTGATATTTCCTGCTCCAGTATATCATGTTATTGCAGAACAACTGGAAAAAATACTCACAAGCTTCAACAATTTAAAAGGTATTTCATGACTATACTCCTTATTTTTAGATGCTTGTAATTCATCTGTTGATGCCCTTTTAAAAGCAGATCCATTTAATTACATATATGGCTGCCACTTAATATTTCCCCCCTAAAAAATGTTGATTTTCCTATGTCTATTGTTCAATTGTGTCGTTTTTTTTATTTTATTTTTTTATAAATAAAATTTGTCGTATCCAGTTAAACTTCAGCAGTTGTTTTCGTACCCCTTCCCTATTCCCCAAAACAAAGGTGAAACAGGTTTGGATAATGAAAGGAGAAATGAGTAGTAGTGTTTTTCTACTGTTTGTTCTCCTTTTTTTTTTTTTTACTTGTTTCGTAGTTTTGATGCATTATATATACGGATTTAGATTTAAGGTGCTAATTTAAGGTAGTGTAAGTTATTTTCATTTTTGAACTTTTTGTAAAGTGGATGCGCTATTATTTGTTTGGTTACAGTTAATTATAAAAAGCACCGATTTTGAAACTTGTATTTAAGGATATTTTTGTCCAAAATAAATCATCCTTATGTTGGTTGTTAGTTTCTGTCACGTCTCTTGCATCTATTTGTTTGTTCTCAATCGCTACTAATTTTATTATGCTGTATTTTTAAAAAACTTTGCTATTTTTAAATGTCACATATAAGACTGAACTATTTCTACGAAACCAACCTCTCAGATTGATCTAAATCTCTTCCGGATAAATCATCTTATATCACCCATTTAACGCTAATAAATTTTTTCGCTGCACAATTGTAAAATTGACCACTGTTGAGGTTTTTAATATGGACAGTGGGTCAAGTTAATGTTTCATAGGCACTATATAGCTATTTATGTTAAATTTCTGAAGTTGAATTTGACAAATTGGTCATCCATGGTTTGTTGGAAGCTTATTTATATTGTGATTATGAGACACATTTAATTGCATTTTGTTATCACTATTTGACTGCTGACAATCAACGGTTTTCTGATTAGGTCTTGAGTGGAACCTAAACAGAACTGCCAACGGTTCCCACCGATTGAAGATAACAGCCAATGCCACAAAGACTGTGGCAGAAGTTAGGAGGCCTCTGGAAGAACTGTCGAGAGGGAAAGTCATTGACCATGACAGCATCACTCCTGCAGCTCTACAGCTCATGTTGTCCAGAGATGGCTTTAATCTTAAAAGCTCTATACAGCAAGAGACAAGAACTTACATTATTTTTGACAGGCAAAATCTGAACTTACGGATTTTTGGTTCACCCAACAGGATTGCTTTGGCTCAGCAGAAGTTAATTCAATCTCTACTCTCCCTCCATGAAAAAAAGCAGTTAGTAATCTCTCTGAGAGGGAAGGACCTACCTTCTGACTTAATGAAGCAAGTGGTTAAGAATTTTGGGCCAGATCTTCACGGGCTAAAAGAGAAGGTACCTGGGGCTGATCTCGAACTTAACACCCGCCAACAAATAATCTTTCTTCATGGCAACAAGGAGTTGAAACCAAGAGTGGAGGAAATAACTCTGGAAATTGCGCGTTCAAGCCATCATTTAGTTGAGAGACTTGACACTGGACCTAGTTGCCCAATTTGCCTGTGTGAGGTTGAGGATGGATATAAACTTGAAGGCTGTGGTCATTTGTTCTGCCGGCTGTGTCTGGTGGAGCAATGTGAATCTGCTATTAAGAACCAAGGCAGTTTCCCAATATGCTGTGCTCACCAAGGCTGTGGAGATCCTATTTTGCTTACAGATTTTAGAACTCTCCTGTCAAATGATAAGTTGGACGAACTTTTCAGGGCTTCTTTGGGAGCTTTTGTAGCTTCGAGTTCGGGAACTTATAGGTTTTGCCCGTCTCCTGACTGCCCTTCAGTTTATCGAGTTGCAGATTCCGACACAGCTAGTGAGCCATTTGTTTGTGGGGCATGTTATTCAGAGACATGTACCAAGTGCCACTTAGAGTATCATCCATACCTTTCATGCGAGAGATACCGAGAACTCAAGGATGACCCAGACTCATCTCTGAAGGAGTGGTGTAAAGGGAAAGAACAAGTCAAGAGCTGTTTTGCTTGTGGGCAAATAATTGAGAAGATAGATGGGTGCAATCACGTTGAGTGCAAGTGCGGAAAACATGTCTGCTGGGTTTGCTTGGAGATCTTTACAAGTAGTGATGAATGTTATGATCATTTGAGAACTATACACATGACCATATAAATCGCTATTCGTGTGGTCATTTAAAGTTTAGTATAGCGGTAAATAATATTATGTACATAGATGGATGAAAATGTAAATTTAATATATATATATATATATATATATATATATATATATATATATATATATATATATATATATATGTGTGTGTGTGTGTGTGTGCGCGAACTAATGTATATATAGCAGCAGTTGGTACTACTTTGTACCCATTCTGTAAACGAGACTTAATTAATATAAGTTGCATTGATCGAGTCTTTTCTGGCTGTTCAATACACAGTATCATCTAGCTACCAAACAAATACACAGTATCATCCATTAAGACCATTCAAAGTATTCTGCGTAAACAAGTAACCCGTTGCACAGAATGGTAGTAAACCAATATAGTGATACTCGTTTGGCACAATGGATTGGTAATGAAATTATATTTGAGTATTAATATAAAGCAAAATTTTGTATATACAGACCGTCTTTCATGTATCAACAACACATATGCAATAGCAACAAGACTAGTATCCCCAAGCAAGGGCACTGGCAACCCCAATTCCCAATGAAAAAATCAAAGCCAGAACCCATGTAACACTAGTGGTTTTTTCATCGTGGCCATCTTCATTGGGAAATCCTACAGTTCTCTCTGAAGATCTGGCATAGCAACCAAACATCGACATTGCTGGTTGTTGCTGCAGCCAAAGGGGTTGTTGCAGTTTCAAAACTTGAAGCTCAAGCAATCTCATCTGTTGGCGACAAGCAAACAACTGCATGGCCTCTTCCAACAGAGCAATAGAGAGACCATCCCTTTCTTTTCTTAGAATTGCAGCCATCTTTTCTGCCTCTCTGGCCCGTGTTTGAGATGCTTCCAGCGCTTTAAGAAGCTTCATTTTATCCTTTTCATCATCACCATTTTCGAGCTGGTAAGTACCATACTGTTTGCTATCTTGCTCTTCTTCTTTGCCTGAAATGTTACAGACCCTATTCATGGAAAATATGACGGTCTTATCTGGACCTAGAAAAACCTTGGAAGGAGGAGGAAGATCACAGTTCTGCATAAGGTCAAACCCTGCAGGCTTGTGAGAAACTTTGAAACCCATAACATGATCCCTTGCTCTTTGACTAATCTTCTTTTGTTGGCCACCCATTAAGAATTCAATCTTTTTACTACGAATGATGAAGTTTGTACAGATGCAGTTATGGGTTAATTTAATGGACTCTAATGTTGAATATTTCAAGAAAGAAAGAAAGGAAAATATGCAGTTTAAGGCGTGGAAGGAAAAAAGGTGGTAGGTTATGGACTTGGTAGTTGTGTGGGAGCATTGAATTCATAAAGGAGAAAGCGTGATGAAGAGGCAGTAATTTTTGTGATTAGGACTATGTTTGCTTTGTAAGTAACTCTGATTTTGATGCTTTGAAAAATACCTTGCTTGCAAGTTTGGATCAATTCAACAGATTAAATTACTACTACTAGTAGTGAGAGAAATTCCTATCTCATTATAAAATTAAAGCCACGCCACATGTTTTCTTTCTTCAACCTCATTTTTCTTTTAATTCATAAACACGATGTCTAAATATATCCCGTAAAATTTGGAATTTCATAAATTGAACCAACATCCTTGTGAATTCACTCAGCTTTTCCTCAATTTTTAGAAGCATGTAATCAATTGTTTTATTCCCGGTGTACCATATTTTTTTGTTGTTGATAAAGTTAAGTTTAGGTGAGTTAAATTTAAGGGTTAGGAAAAACTTCAATACTACTTACAAATTATCGAGCAAAAAGGTAGTTGAAACCATATTTTTATCAATTTCTTATCGACCAAACATAACCAACCTCAATAGACTACTATAATTTTGCACAAGTTGCAACTTGCTTTTAGATTACATAATGAGAAGCGTTCAAGTCAATTTCATGCTTTTCTAGTCTTTGACTGGTACCAAAATACACAAATTAAAATGCCAATGTCAATATCAATGTCAATGTCAGTTTAATTATATAATATTCGTGAGTAATATAATAGGTTATTTGAAGAAGGATTTATTATTGACATGAATGATGATTTAGGATATGAGAAGAAGGGGAAATGAAGAGAAAGGAGATTCTTTTTGTTTTAATATTATTACGCAAATATCTATCCAACAATATTTTCTTTTTTTTGTGAGATGCTATCCGACAGTTTCTTATCAATATACCATTTGTTTCCACAATATCATTATACCACTTATATTATATTAGATTAAATTATCTTTATAATCATGTACACAATTATTTTTTGACAAAAATTCTTAAAAAAAGTAAAGTTACACGCAATACTAAAATTATCGATAAGACAATTGATTTAAGTCCAATTTAGTAATCATGAAATATATTTTTAGGATGGGGAGAAATATCACCTTGGATATATGCTTTAAAATCTTATAAAACTATGAGATCACCGGGGTTGCCATATTTAAGTAAAAGTTTAAGATTGTCTATTTTCTTGCAATTGGGTCAATGGTCTGGTTTGGTTGAAGTCACCAAATTTAATTATAGGTTTAAGAATGTCCACTTTTCTATGGTCGAGACAACGATCTTATTAATGTCGTCGATTCAATAAGAATAAAAGAAAACATTTATCTTTTTTTTTTTTTTTTTTTACAATATGGTTGAACACCAATATTCCTTTATGATATTTTTGTCGGACCAACATTGATTGACCATGGATCATGATCTCACTTATGACGATGTGTAATACAATAAACTTCTACATATGATCAACGACATGAATCGTTATTAGAGAATCGAACATCAATGCAAAACATACCATTTCTCTACTTAGAATGATCACTTTTTAATGCTTTGATAAGTCATACAAAATTTATGTTTTCAACTAATTTGAAAAGGCAAGAAGTTCAAAAAGGCACAGTGCATTTTTATTCTCTTTAGCTGCAAGCATGCATTAGCATTTAGCATTATTAAACTAACTATTGCAGACTGCAGAGGAGAGGAGAAAGAAAATTAGTCCTTACAGTAGTACTCAATCCTTATCCACCAACCACCATTGAAAATCTAGATAAGATATTAACTACCTCGTCCTTCCTAATTCTGTAACTTCTTTTTCTCCTTCAAGTCCAACTAATCAATTTTTTATTATTAATTTTAATTAATTTTTTAGAAGAAAGAATCCCACAAGCAAAGTTTCCCTTTTGAGACACTTTTCTCTTTCCTTTATACTCTTCCCCCACTCCACAAGGTTCTTTTATATTTTATATTTTTTTTTCCTATGATGTCTGCATTTTTGCTTTCTTGGTGCTTTTGAAGCTAGCTAGCATTCTTGATGGGACTTGTTTTTACCAAATGGGCATTCATTTTTTTACTGTGTTGTTCTTGCATCACCTCTATAGTATATTCAGGTAAGGTAAATTCTTTTTAACTTCAATGTTTTCATTACAATGTTTATGTTATGAATCCAATATCTCATTTGTTGAATTGATTGTTCTTGTTTCTTTGAAGTGGACGGGTTACATGGTGGATCTAAAGTTAGAGGAGTGAACTTAGGAGGGTGGCTTGTTATTGAAGGTTGGATCAAACCTTCTTTGTTTGATGGCATTGCCAATGGAGACATGCTTGTGAGTGACTTTACATTTGTTTCACTCATTTTTCGGCGAGATACTTTATTATTTTAGTAAATATTCATATTCGTTAATGTGTCCCTCGTTGTCACCGCAGAACTTGAATGTATCAAAATTACAAAATCATACCCGAATGTGTCTTTCGTTAGTTAGTTGGTCCTCGTTTTTGTTTTCGTTGGTTAATTTCGTCCTCATGTGTGTCTTCCATTAGTCAATTTGTGCACGAAATTACTAACAGAAGATAAATTTAGGGATATTTCAGTAATGTTGATACATTCAGAGATTATAATGACACCACCTTGCTCGTTGTGGGACTAAATTGACTTATCTGGATGGTAAATGTGCTGATGATATATGTAAAAAATGTAGGATGGGACAGAAGTGCAGCTTAAGTCAGTGAAATTGCAGAAGTATGTATCTGCAGACAATGGGGGAGGAATGAATGTGACAGTTGATAGGGATGCCCCATCTTCATGGGAAACATTCAGAGTAAGATCTAAAATTGCCATTGTCTTCTATTTTAATTTTCTATCCAGCATTATATGTTGCAACGATTTGATTTTTTCAGATTAAGGATTATGT
Organism: Medicago truncatula; assembly: GCF_003473485.1. Lineage (NCBI taxonomy): Eukaryota > Viridiplantae > Streptophyta > Magnoliopsida > Fabales > Fabaceae > Medicago > Medicago truncatula. Next base: position 42,760,126 of record NC_053044.1, on the reverse strand, counting down.
GTCTAATTTGTCAGTCCATTTCCTGTGCTTACTTTATCCATTTCACAGTTTCATACCTAAATCAGTTGAATTTCTGAATGTATAAACGTTGTTGATTGTGAACTTCAATATGATTCTAATTTGAAGTTGTTAGAGTGATGTGTGAAGAACTTGAAGTTTTATAAAAAGATTGACCTTTTTACTGTTGCAGTTGTGGAGAGTATCTGAATCTGAATTTCAATTCCGTACCAATCAAGGCCCATTTCTTACATGTGATGGTGGAGGCTGCACTGTCTCTGCAACAGCAAAATCACCTTCAACGTCTGAGATATTTGAAGTTAAGCGTAACGAGAAAAATAAGGTTCACATCAAGATAAAGGATGGACCCTATCTGCAGGTATTTATCCTTTTGCTTTCTGCTAAATTGGAAGTCAATTAGTTCCATATAAAATGTAATGCTGTTTTAACACACTCCACCATGTTAGTCTCTCTATAAACCATTTAACAACATTTTAAAGTTTTTAAGATGCTATATGAAGTTGCTTTCCTATGGCAAGCCATATTGATCTCAGACTTTTAACAGATTCACATGAATGCTTATACCACTATCTTTATAGGCTACAACTGGTAATCAGCTCACAGCAGACTATCCAGGCGTACCCGGATGGGATGATAATTCAGCCACATTTGAAATGACCATTGTATCAAATAACCTACATGGAGATTACCAGCTAGCAAATGGTTATGGACATGAGAGTGCAGAAGATGTTCTTAGGGTAAACTCTTGCATTGTAAATATTTTTCTATATAGTTATCTGGTGTCGCAATTAAGGTTTGTTAGGCATTATTTAGTTTTTATCTTTTATGACTATCACATTGCAAATCGGTAAAGGCATAATGTAGTTAAAACATTCTAGTTTCACTGTCTTTTCAATAAGTTTGAAGCTGTTTTCAAAGCAATCCGGGGAGAGTTTTTGAAAGTAAGTAGAAAACTACTTAGGAACATGTTACAAGGTGTTTTCATAAGCTATACTGGAGAGTTTATGGAAATAAGATGAAAAAAATTTGTGGAAATATCATAAACTGTTTCCATAAGCTCTCCAAAATAGTCTCACAAGTGCTTATGTCAGTAGGTTAACTAAATAGACCAATCCAAGCCCTAAGTCTTCACAAATTCGTCTGTTTATTTCCTCCAACTTATTTGTATTGATTTATGGGATATACTTTTTGTTAGTGAAAACCATACATAATATTGAAAAACAAAATAGCAGATTTTGCTTCCTAGTTAATTGTTCCGCTTTCTGTAACTGCAGAGACATAGAAATAGCTATATTACAGTAGAGGATTTCAAATTTCTATATGAGCATGGAATAAATACTGTGAGGATACCGGTTGGGTGGTGGATTGCTTTTGATCCTGATCCTCCAAGTCCATTTATTGGAGGAAGTCTTGAAGCTCTAGATAATGCATTTTCATGGGCACAGTAGGTCTTACTTTCTCTGTATTTATCATCCAGGGTTTACTGAGGCACAATTGAAACTTAATTTTTCCTTTTGAAAATGTGCTTGATTATTATGTTGCAGAGAATATGATATAAAATGCATTATTGACCTTCATGCTGCTCCTGGTTCCCAAAATGGAATGGAGCATAGTGCAAGCAGAGATGGATTTACAGGCTGGCCAACTTCTCCAGATTACATTTCAAAGTCATTACATGTTATTGACTTTTTAATTTCTAGGTATGTTTTGGATGCGTAAATATATTTGTATAATTTCTTATTATTGAGTAAACAACTCTCATGTACTCAAGAATATGAATTGGAGGGCAAAGTTACTTGCTCATCGTAATTTTATCTGTTGAACACAATTCTTGTTACTACTGAGAATCAGTAAACAAGTTGAATTCATCTTCTTTACAGTAAGAGTAACATATCATTTGTTTATATGCTTCACGAACCCATGTGTCAACCTTGCTGAATAGACTTTGTGATTTGCAGATATGCAAAGCATCCTGCCTTGCTGGGAATTGAGCTTTTGAATGAACCATCAGCTGGCACAGTTTCTTTAGATATTTTAACTTCGTATTACAAGCAAGGCTACCAAATCGTTCGGAAATATTCATCGTCAGCTTATGTGATAATGTGCCAAAGAATTGGCAATGCGGATCCTTTGGAGCTTTATCAAGCCGACATAGGATCTACCAACTTAGTTTTGGATTTGCATTTCTACAACCTCTTTGACACATTCTTTGTTAATATGAGTGCTGGTGATAATGTGCAATACATATACAAAAGTCGGGAAGGTCTGTTGCAGGCCTTCAACAATTCAAATGGCCCACTCATTTTTGTTGGTAAGACAACTTTCTTTCTGTTCGTTTGGCGTTGCATTAGATACTTCACACTTATAAACCTTCAATATCAACTTCATAAAAACCCTTGAATGCATATTATTGTGCGTATCTATTTTGAACATGAATCTCAATTCACTGTGTTTTTCTGAGGAGTTGAAGACTTTAACTTTCTATAGCCAGCTGATTTTTTCTGTCATTTTGATTTACGACTTGATTCTTGAATTATTTTGAAGTTGAACATGATCAATCAGCTTTATTTTATTTTATGTATGCCACTTGTTATTAATTAAAATGACATTTTTTTATTGATCATGTATCTAACGATTCTTAATAAGATTTGATACGTGACTGAAAACGGTGTCTTCTTATCACAATTTGAATCTCAAATATCAGGAGAGTGGGTGAATGAGTGGGATGTGACAAGCGGATCTCTAACAGATTATCAGGACTTTGGAAAGGCACAGTTAGATGTCTATAATACAGCTTCATTTGGTTGGTGTTATTGGACTTTAAAAAATGACAGGGATCACTGGGATTTTGAATGGAACATTAGGAACAACTATCTTCAATTAGGTAAGGACTATATATTTGGTGGCACATAATTGCTGATATATTTATGATATTTTTAACAAACTACCTGTTTGATTTTGCAGGTAACTCACCCAACAATCAGAACATACACACTTTGGGACTGTCTGGATTGGCTTTCACCTTGTTTTATCTTCCTCACTTTTTGTGAAAATTTTACTTGGATTGAAGGCATTTTTGATGCAGCTGTTTCAAGATTTTTTGTTTCACTCTGCCATTAACTTTATATTGATGGAAATTGAAGAATGCAATGATATAGGATGTGAACCCCTTATGCTTGTTTTGTATACTCACTCAAATAAAACTTATAAGTTTGGTTGATATTCAAGGTCATTTTACATAGATTTTGATATACACACATCAGAAAAACCACTAATTTTGTGTTGTCCACTTCTAGACAATTTATGTAAATATAAAAGCAGCATCTTCCAAGCAAGCATTAGCTATAAATTAATCATCATAGATCTCTCAAATCAAATTGAATTTCCTATGCGATGTCTTTTGATTTCTAATTTAAATTGCTAAAGCTGTAGGCTATAAACAATTTCTCTAACATTGCTTAATGGTGTTAACTAAGAAGAATATTATGCCCTGTAAAAAAAAAAAAAGAATATTATGAGTTGTCATTTATGCTAAAATATTTAAATGCTATTAGATCCATAAAAGTTTTAAATATCATATATTGATGTGTTGAATTATTTTCCTACATAATTGTCTTTCTTGGTTGAATATGCATGTTCAAAAATTCCTCATATCAAATAGCTCCCTTATTCAAAATAAAAATAATAAATAAATAGTTGCTTTCTCGGTCTTTATATGTCAAATGAATTGTTATCGAGTAAAGCGATATCATTGATCATTTTACAATCCTAGAGGATTTAAACTCTTTTCTTTAAAGTTACAAAGATAGACTCTTTCTACTGAGTTAACACTTCGTTGACAAATGTATTGTGATACAAAGTTGAATTGAAATATTGTTTCTTAGAAAAATAAAATGAAAATAACATAAAGAAAAGAAATTATAAAGCAAAACTCGAGGAAGGTTGGTTGATGGTAATCATGTAAGAATAAGTACATACATAGCCAAAAGGATTAGTAGAATCCAAGTGTAATTAATGTTCAAACCATACACACTACTAAATGGAAATTGTAAGTATTATTAGGTACAACACAATTCTTATTTTTTCCATTAGAAGAGAGGGAAAAAAAAGCCTATAGGCTTGGCGTGCTCTCTCTCCCAATTTATCACCCCATCTGGTCCTAGCTAGTACAACCAATGAAGAAAAAAGTACAATACATTTTCAAAAAAAAAAGAAGAAATTAAACTTATTAACAAATAACAATCATAAAGCCATGTCTGCTAAAGCCATGATTGACCACAATAGCTTGGCATAGCTCAAAAAGGGATAATTAAATTAATCAAGTTGAATGATTGAAACCGGTCCGGATCAACAAAAAATCAGACATGACTTGCAAATCAAGGTTAATAGTAGTTTATAAACATCCCGTCTCCCCAACCTATTCACACGCCTTTTAACGACAAAGTCACAGAGGACACACTCAAGATCCAAAGCGAACAATACCTCAGAAAAAAAAATGCAGCGGACATGACTTCTAAACGAAAACATCAACAAGGTCATTTTGATTGAAAAAAGAAAATACTAAGCTCTTGACCAATGCTTCCTTCAGGATCAATCAAATGAAAAGATTCACAATTAGATTTAGAAGAACCACGAACCCTTTGAAAGTTAGCTCTAAGATACATAAGTTGATCATCTTCTTGACAAATCTCTTTTCCATTTATAACACCAGTACCAACAGAAACCGACCGCATCAAGTTAAGTGCTTCTAAATCACTTCTTGAAGGCTTACGCTTAACCGAATACCCGACTTTCCTCCCATTACAGTACATAATCCAAAGAGGAGTTGAAAACAAGTTACTGTTATTGTTACAAGATCCTGAGGTAGCACTTTCTAGCACAATTCTCAACGTTCCTCCTCTCATTTCCTTTGCTAAAACACTTGTTGGAATTGCAAGTTCTAAAAGAAGAATAGGGTTTGTGGAATTTGAGCTGGATTGAATACAAAAACTTACTTTTCCTTTACGGTATCCGAATATCGTGCCAGTAATTGTTGTAGATGTCATGAGTGAAGAATGTGATGATGGATATTTGTTATAGTTTTGGTGAGAGTGTTTTGAATTACTAATATCTTGGTCTTGTTCTACTAAGGTGCAGTTGCAAGTAGGGATTAGTAGTTCAATGAGTGAACGTAGAAGCCTCCATGATCGAACTTGTTTTTGACAATCTACTGTGGTTACACCATTGGTCATGCTGCTACTACCAACCTTGGTGATGTAGGCCATTGTCATATATTTGTGGTACCTTACTTGGTTTTTTTCTTTGGTTTTGCACTTGATCTTATGTATGGTTTGGGACAGTTTATATAGTACATGTATGTATTATGATGCAATAGTTTTATTTTAATAAAGTACCTTTTAATTAAAAAGCACTTACTTTGAAAAGAAACAGTTGCAAAATTTCAGCATAATTATTCCCTTTTATAAATTATTATGACATTTTTTAATTAGTGTTTGCACTTTTATTTATTTAAAAGTTCTTTGTCTTTTTGCTTAGTACAATGCTAGCTATGAGAGCACCCATGGTGCTATCAGGTAAAGTGATAATAGTATATGCAACTCATGAGGTTCAACTTAGAAGTGTGATTTTTACTGAAAAATGATTATTATCTACCTTTCTGTCTTTTATTTCTCTTCATCTCTATTTTAACCAACCATTTCTCTTTAAATATCAAAATAATTTATTTTAATCTTTAATCTATCTCTTTATAAATCTATATACACTAAAATCACTAAAGTCATCATCAAATATCAAAGTTAGAGTCAATTTCTGTGTTTTTTATCTAACATTATATTGTAAGAAGTATTCTCAATTGCACTCCTCATTTTAGATAAGTAGGATATCTCTCCTAGGTAAGCCTGATCAAGAAGTGTGATTTTTGCCTTACTCACGATACTATAAACAATATCTCTAGTTGCATTTCTTGTCTCGGATGGTTGAGTGATCTCTTCATGACAATTTCCAATTTTTAAAGAGTCAATTTCCGAATTTGATCTTACATAGATTCATATTGTGCGAAGTGTTCTCAATTGCACTCCTCACTTTAGTTAAGTAGGATATCTTTACTAAGTAAGCCTAAGCAAGAAGTGTGATTATTGTCATGCACAAACGATACTATAAACAATATCTCTAGCTGTATTCATTGTTTCAAATTGTTAAGAAATCTCTTAGAGTAGGGTTGTCCATCTACAAATAGGAGATAATGAGATTTTAATTCGATTTGAATTTCGATCTCCCTAATGGTGAATGCTCACCTCACCTTGTTTCTTTTACGATAGCTCAACAATTGCACTAGTTTTACAAGTCCATACAAAAGGTTAGTTTTGTAGCTTCTCTAAAATCACGGCACAATCTTATCTAGACGTGTTTTTACAGCCTCAAAAGCCAAACCAAACACATGCTTAACCTAACTTTTGGTAGGGTTTACCATTCACCCCAAAGAAAAAACATCTTTTAACAAAAAGATATACCTCAAATTTAGATCCTAATCTTATTCTTTATTGTGTTCAACGGTTGACCTCATGGTCCTAGTCTACACTTTTTCCACATGAATCTATTGATTAGTTTTAATTGAAGTTTAGTTTTTTTTTTAGCCGCCACCAACTATAGAATGCTTAATCTAGTGTAACCAATTCTCTTTGGATTCTGACACAACCAATGCAATAATGTCTCATATTTTGCGCTGCTTGCTCGTGCATGTTTTCTTTTGTTTCTTCACTTTTTACTTAATCCTTTCTACATTTCTTGTGGAACCACTATAAGCCCCTAAAACAATATATATCATGATAAATATTTTGGTGCCATTTTTTTATTGATTGCTTTCTTCTATATGATTGAGAGAATAAACTAATTGGGAATGAAGATTTCCGTACCACAGCAATCCACCATCATCTAATGATTAATTTATCCCTTTATTAGATTTTGGATAATAAATTAAACTATACAACTGTTGAACAACTACTAAATAATTTTGTAAAAAAAAAACTACTATATAGTATACATCTTCATGCACGACAATATACAGCCACGTAAGGGTGCACTTTTACTCAATTATAAGACCCTACTCTTCCAAAAAGAAAACATATTTATTTTTGTGTGGGGTTAAAAGTACATGCACCCGCATATATGTTTTCAAATATCATGTGAAAAAAACTTTGGGGGCCAAGCGTGCTATGTAGAAGCCAAAATGAAATTTATTGGCTTTGGCTTTGGCTTTCTAGTCTGGTTTTTCCACTCATGTCTTCTCCTTTCTCTTCCCAATTGCTGAAAAATGACAACACAAACAAACCCTTTTATTCTTTAGTTCCCTTATTTTATAAGCAAGGGACCCATTATATTAAAAAATGTTCCTTCAAAAGAACACACACTACCATAAAAAAGTAATAATTTAAAAATCTAAATATTTAACATGTGCCAGTTTTTTGTATTATTTAATATGTATCTTTTGTATCAATAAGATTAAGAAATAAAGCAATTTCTAATCTAAGTTATACTAATTTTCAAAGCTATTTTATTTATTTTGCTGAATATAATAAACAAGTATTGAATTGTCTCAAAAAAATGTGTCAAAAAATAATAACTAGTGTTGAATTTGAGCTGGCTTGTATTTTGTTTTCATTTTTTTGCCATTTTTTTAGTAAACATATTGGTCAGTCAAAGAAATGGCTAATAATAAGTTACAAATATTCACATACATCACTACTTGTTTTTCACAAAAGAAAATCAATGCATTTCATTAATAAAAATCAAAATTTCGATACAAAGTAGAACATGATAAACGGGTAGCGAGCGCTTCCTTTGCAAGGAATAATCATATTATTTGCTTAGTTTAGGATGAGAAATACCTCGAGCCATAATTTGAGAATTAACTTCAAAAGTGACATTAGAATATCCTGACTCCAACAATAATTAAAGAGTCTTCAAAAGACCTAAAGTATATTCTTCAACAGCTTTGAGATAGTGAGAAAAAAAAGTCAATTGTAACAGAGATCGTTGGTGTTAGTTGAAAATATACATATTGAAGAAGTCTAACATTGTTTAGAATTGTAAAGGAAACGGTAATGGAGATCGTTGGTGATGGTTGAAAATATATATACTGAAGAAGTTTCACATTGTTTAAAATTGTAAAGAAAAAAGTAAGACAAAACACACAAGGTGGTTCCTTTACTTATTTACTTTTTTGCCTAGCAAGTCTTGTAGGTCACATTGTTGTTTTAATGATTCATCTTCTACTTTTTAGCTTTCACGTTTCAATTTTCAGAAAAAATCTTATTTACTTTCTTTTAGAGTTATGTTTCAGGTTGACTCAAGCAGTCAAACTTAATATCATCTCTTTCAGATTATAGATCAATTTGTTGTAGATTAAAATAGATGTAATTTTTGCTTATAAAAAAATAGCTGTGATTTTGACATAAGTAATTTAGAGACTGTTCTTTAGATATTTTTATTGAAAACATAAACTATGGTTGCAAAAATATTCAAATTGAAAAACTACATATGCTAAAATACTAGATTTTTGTTAGTATAGTTGAAATATCATAGACACAATAACCTATAACTTTTTCCCCACAAAAAATAAACTATAACTTTTCTCATTCCTATTAATTTTTTTTTAAAGAAACTTGTCAAAATAGCTATTTCGTTTTCAACATAAGAATCATATTTTAACGACATGATATCTAAAAAAAAAAGCTTACACACAAATATAACTAAAACATAATTTATTTATTTTTTAAACAAACAAGCCCTGCATAAGTCCCGTATAATAACTCATTGTTATACTAATTTGAGGGTTAGAATGTACATATTTTAAGGTACACCTCCATTATCCGATGTTATCTCTTTTATGGATTTCGGTCAATTGTCACTTTTCACAAATAATTTCTTTCATCGATATCATCATCATTATGAATATCTTATTTTTCTTTGATAATTCTGAAAAATGAAATCACTTCCTGCAAAAATCCATCTATAAACTTCTAAGAATTTATTCACAGTTGAATAATTAATCATTAATTTATGCATTTAAGAAATTTATAATAGCTGGAAATTGAGCAAAATCTGGGTATACATCTATAGTATGCTCCCTTTTCTTTTGTAGCATAACTATAGCCCGTAGACACTAGTGTTTGCTACAAATTAAGCAAATTAATCCGCAGACCGAATTGATTTTCAATTATTCACAGCTTATTGTACACGGGGAGGATAGACAAAAGGAAAATGCTATTCATAGTGCAGTGCAGTGGGTCTACAATTCTATTCATGGTGCACTTTTTGGTCGATTCTAGATGGAGACTTGGAATGAAAAGATCAGTAAAAGACTCAATTTGATTCCTCGTAAATTTCTCGCGGCCCAATGACATTTTTAACAAGAACAAGTTTGTCTTTAATTAAAAATGTTAGTGACTAATTTGATTTGATTTTTTGTCCATGACTAAATTAAATCATCGAAAAAATTGTGAAAGATCAAATTAAATCTTGGTTTGTGAAAAAATGTCACAATCGCAGTAGAATTCTATTTGTTTATGCGTTTATTGTAAGAGGAAAATTACAATCATGCATAAAGGTCACAATCATAAGCGACAAGAAACATTTTATAGGCAATAGATTAGACAAAAGAGTGAGTTATATATATATTCTGATTTGACTCATTCATGTTTGGTGTTTCCAAAATCATTTTTTGATTGTGAGCTGAGCTGTACTCAATATCAATATACTGCAAGTTAACAGATACATGTTTTTGTGCTATGGTATTATTGGGTTATCAAATTATGATTTATCTATCCAGATAGATTGGGAAGAATCTTGGTGGGTTCTGAATCCTCATGTGTCGTGCATTTGATGCTTCATCATACTATTACCAACACATGAACCCACGTTCACCAGCATGTTTTTTCCACTACTGCTTTAAAAGTAAAAACTCTATCATTTTGGAAATATACATATGGTTCATACAAATTGTTCACAAGCACACATACATACCACACAAATTTGAAGTTTTTTTAATTTTTTTAATTTAAATCTGAGCAGATATTGTAGTATGAGGAAAGTAGCACTCCTAGTCTTTGGACCAATTGAAGTTATAGTATGGGCCGAGAGCTCCATTCATGCCCAAAAACATAGTAGAGAATTGCTCGGCTCCCATTTATTAGTGTTCATTCTCGTGCTACGCTCACACTCGACTTTTTTAGGAAAATGAGCATTTTTAAATGGGAGAAGAACAATTCTCAACATAGTAAGGATAAATAAGTTGGCATGTCTTGTGGGACGAATTTAATTTAACTTGCATATGCAACGTTTTTCTTTTGTGAAATTTACTTATGTATGTATGTTATTGCAATTCAAACTTCGATATGACAGGAAAAAAATATTTGATATATTATTATTTAAGGATAAACAAATAAAATTGTCGAATGATGGTAAGTTGATGAGATCGATCAGATGAAATTATAGACAATATCAAAATATAATTTGGTTGCACCACCAATCAATGATAGTTTCATTTTAAAGACATACTTCTTCTGTTTCAAAACAAATGATTTAGTTGACTGTTTCACACCGTATGCTTGATCTTATTGAAAGTGGATATGATGGTATTATGGTGAATATAATTTTCTCCATTAATAATATTGAAGGACAATTGAATGTAGTGCATAGTGATCGAGTCAACATGTTCTTGAACAATGTCACCAATTCAAACAATTGTCTAAGTCAATGTCTATTTTTTTGACGTTGTTGAAGTCAATGTCATTCAAAAAGCATGTTTTTTTTTTGGGAAAGGACCATTCAAAGCATGTTGTCTACCACTACATTCATATATTTCATCATGAAAGATGACCACCACTATAGTAGATGAAAGCAACATAAGTTGTCATTACAACCTTAAAATACAATGTAAACCAAAGTTAAATAAAATTAAACATTGTCCACAACCATAAAATAATGAAAACTATGTTGGCTTCTTGTTAATGTTAGGTCCTCAACAATTAAAGAGGGTAAAAAATGTCTATTAAAATTATCAACGTAAATTCACCACCATTAAACAATTCACAAAATAGAAACTCTCGACTATTAGAGCACACAAAAATTTACAATAGAAGAACGAAGGAAACAATTTAATTTGTTTAAATAGTTTTCTTTAAAATACCATCCAAATAATTTTACGTAAAATAAGTAACATTGGTACCTTCTGAGTTAGCAACATATAGAGCAAAAAATGCTGAATAGGAACACGGCGACGTTTAGCATGGGGAAATTTCTTAAACTCATCTAAACTCAACCACTGATTTAATATAAATTAATAGGGATGGCTAGGATTGCTTTGTCTTATTGACTTGTAACTTGTAAGGTTTTTTTGTTTTTGTTTTTGAAAGAGGTAACTTGTAAGGTTTAAATATTAAGTGACCTAAATTTATATGCATTTGTTTTAATGCACAATTTATATGGATTTAAAAATATAAAATTGAAATATCGCACATTTATAATTGAATTTGTGGTTATTGAAATATGTTTTGACTTTTCCAATACTAACACTGTTAGCTTCTATTTATTATTTTGAGTTGAAAGAAAAAATCAAGTAATTGAACTCAAGTGGTTAATAATAAAAGAATTTAAATTTGATTTCTGGATATATCAACAATTTTAGATCAGACTTTACTTACATTTGTCTAAACATCGGATTATTAGAGCCCTCTTTCCCCAAGAACTGAAGGGCTAACACAAACAATATTGTTTGTTGTATCTTTCATAAATATTTTTCTAGGTGTCTTCATAAATATTATTAAGGGTTAAATAAGTTTTTTGTCTCTAAAAATATAAGCAATTTTGATTCTATTCTAAAAAAATAAAACAAAATATTTTCATTCTAAAAAAAAAATCGTTTTGTTTATTTGTCCTTCATAAATATAATCTTGACACGTGTTTGACATTTCTTTAGCATAATACGGGCATACAAATGTTGAACATAATAAATAGACATACGTGGATACATCTTGAACATAAAAGAGTGATAATCTTGACATTAATATGAACATAAATTGACTTAAAAACAAAAAAAAAACTTTTTGTTAGGATAAAAATATTTTGCTGTCTTTGAGAAATTAAAATTAAAATTAACTATATTTTTAGGGACGAAAAATCTATTGTATAACTAATTTATGTGGATTTTTTTTTTGTCAAGTAGCCATAATGGCTAGAGCTCACACAATTTAATTGTGAAGAAATGGAGTGTCGGGGTTCGAACCCCAGCTCCTGCTATAAAATGTAATATCCCTACCAACTGAGCTAAGCTCACGGGGATTAATTTATGTGGATTTTATGTCTTAGCGAGAAAAAAAAAGTAATATTTTTTTTCAGTTTATATAAATATATATTATTGACAAGGAATTATTTAGTTTGAAAACTGACGCTATATTTTCCTTCTAAAAGAGAAATTTTGTTCCATTTTTTATTTGTTGACATTTTTGTAAAAAAAAAATATTGATGTACATAACCGGTTAGATACCACTGAACTAGGAAATTACAGGTTCCAGCCGGTAAAGATATATGAGCCTAATATTGGGAAATTTTACAATTGGACCATGCAAAAACTCACCTAGGAACACTATCACTTTCAAAACGTTGAATAGGAACAAAACCAAGTAGAAATAAGAAAGAAATCGCAAGGGGAAGTGAACGAAATCTGATCTAAAAAACACCGAACTGCAAAAACACTGGTACTCGCCGAAATGGACTTCACATGCAGTGGCAGATTCAAGGCCCGACGAGCTCGGACAGCCTTTATAAATTGGACAATTTCTTTAATTTTTATTTTAATTGTTTACGTGCAATTTCTCATGTAAACCCTGATAAATATGTTGCAAATTTGTTTTGTCCATGTTTTATAATAATCCTGCCTCCGCCACTGCTCACATGGAGGGGAATAAATGAGAGAGATTGCAATTCAAGATCATTCTCTTTCCACACTTCCACTCCGTCACATTCCTCTTTCTATAATTTGTAGTATCCTTTCCTTTCTAGTTTTGTATTCTTAAAAATTCACTCTTTCTTCAACAAGCTGACTCTACTTTTCTATCTAGATAATTTCTCTTCCATTTTCTTCATTAAGGGATGGTTTTGAATTTTTTATTTTACTCAAAATCACTCGTCGTCTCAGTGTAACGTTGTTTTGTTCTTCGTCTTGGTGCAATGTTTGTTGATTCCATGTTTTGCTGCGTTGTTTGTTTAGTTTGGAGCGGCAAATAAAGTTCAATTCAAACAAATGATTAGATTTTCAATGTTGCGAATGTGTATTCGGTAATCTTGATTTAATTACATTATTTGTATTCATTTTTCTATTTTATGCTATTAACTTAAATGTTGTGAACTTGTTCACAAATTTATCCTTTTTATTTTCAGCAATGTTGAATTTCCGTTATGTTCTAATATACTCTAATGAATATCACTTCTTTTGGTCATTTTTTTTTCCTATTAACCTGAGATTTTTATTATTATTAAAGGAACCAGGGACTTACTTGCCCCTTGATGATTAGTTTCACATAAATGACACGGTTAATGCCGCATCAATAACCTAACAATCTTTATCATCATTTAAGATTAAGATATGATGATTCATTGAAATATACTGGTTCAAAGACTATGTTGATTCTATTTATTTTTGTAAAAATAGCAATTTTTTTTTGTTGGGAAATGACTTCCATAATTTCCCTCCTTCATGAACTTAAAATAGCGCATTAGCAGAAACGTGAAATATAAGTGTAATGACACGAAGATAATTTTAGTGTGAAAAACCTTCTCAATGTGATGAAGGAAAAATCACGGGACCCTTGTGCCTCTTAAACTTCCACTATAATGATAAAGGGAATACAACAACTTCACCCTTAGGTGGATCTAACTACAATATATCTCTCAATTTGTAAGGACACTCTCACAAATTGGCTCACTATTTCTCTCACAAAGGAACTCTCCATGAGGATCACTTTTCTCATTTGAGCAAGACTCTCTTTCTCTCTTGCTTTTTGTTGTTCTTATCTTGTGGTGTGTTGTGAATGCTTACTCATGGTTCTATTTATAGGAGAAGCAAGCCAAAGTTCATTTACATGCATGAAGACACTTGTCATTTGCTTTTCATGCAAAACACCAAGTGTCCCTTGCAAAACATGCATCACACCATGTGTCTCTTGCAATGCATGCATCACAACATATGTTACTCGTACACTACACTATGTGTACACCATGCACCTTAATACTTATCATCACATGCAATCTTCCATTTTGTCAAACCTATGTTGGCCATGTGGGAGTTGCTGGACCCCACATTTTTTTCTAGAACTAATATAAACTCCATATTTTTTGTGAGAACCAAAATAATCTAATTCAATATTCAAATACTTAAAATATTTAATCCTTGGTAATTTGGAAAATAAATATACTCCACCTTCAGGTGTTCAACAAAGCTTTAAGTTGAGATATTTTCATTGTTACGAGCAAGGTCACTAGCACCAATGAAGCAACAACTATGAGGCACAGGAGAGTAATGGTCTAATCCAAAAGAATTATCATTAAACTTAAGAAATAGAGTGAATATATTGTCATTAAAAAGTGACTCATTAGTCCCCGTGAGCATAGCTCAGTTGGCGGGGACAATGCATTATTATATGCAAAAAAGTGACTCATCAAATCTAAAATATTGATGACTCATTAAGTACGTTATATATGACTTTGTACTTTCTCTAGTACAATGATCAATAAAATGAGTCAAATCTTGTACCAAAGACAAATCTCTTCTTTATCTTTTTATCATTAAGAAGCGCTCTCTATCCTTATCCTTATTTAAAGAAGAATTTGTCTTATTAATACTCCCTTTGATCCTATAAATAAAAAAAGATTCTTTTTTATGTACATTGAATAGTTAATGTATCTAATTTAAAATGAAGACCAGATACATTAATTATTTTATATATTTAAAAAAAGAATATTTTCTTATATATATTATCGGAGGGAGGAAGTACTATTTGTTTCAGTTCTGCCCAAGTTCATACTAGTAACAAGCCATGATCCATCTCTATATATATAGTTTCTACTACTCGTGTTAATGCTTTCTACTACTCCAACTAGTATTCTATTCTAGATTGATCAATCTAAGAATCATTGTTGAAAAATGAAATTATTCCAATTGTTCTTCCTAATGGTCCTACTATTCCATTCATACACTGATGCACAATCACCAACAACATCACATCCACCGTTAGGAACAACAACCTTATTAAAAGACAACCTTAAAGGCTTAAAGCAACAATGATCATCATGTTTATTGTTTTTTTATTCGGCTTAATACTCATGCCCTTATTTGCACTCATCCTCCACCATTTCTCTTCCTACGACCACAATCGCCTTAATCCCATCACCGCTGCCGTCGACCTATTCCGCCGTGAATTCAACCGTCAAATCATCCACAAATGCCCTGTCCTCGTTTACTCCGCCGTGAAAGACCACAAAATAGGTAAAGCCACATTTGAATGTGCTGTTTGCTTGAATGAGTTTCAACACAATGATAAAATAAGGTTGTTGCCAAAATGTTACCATATTTTTCACCAAGATTGTATTGATGTTTGGTTATTATCTCATATGAATTGTCCTGTATGTCGCTCCAAACTTACCCCCGATGTTCCCGACATTGCAATCCCTATCGATGCCGCGACGGAATCAACGGAGCAACAACAAGAAGAGAGCAACACCGTTAGGGTTTCAGAAGAAGAGGTAGTAATGGCTGATGAAGACATTTTCCGTTTACGGGAATTGAGAATGTTGGACAAGTTTCCTTTACCGAGGTCACATTCAACGGGTCATTCTTTAGCGGAAAATGAGGAGAAAGTAGAGAATAATCATGATGATGATGTTGTTCTTCATCTGCCACCTGCATGGAGTTCAAAGAGGGTATGGTATAGAAGTAACAACAACGTGGAGCGGTGGTCTTTGTCCATGACTCACTTTGGAGTTTTCTGAATAATAACGTTGGAACAATGAATGTCTCTGTTCTGTACAATGTCTTATTGCTATATTTTTAACATAATATATCCACTTATCTAGTGAATTTTTATGAACAAACGTTAAATAATGTCATTTTTATCTCATGATTCCATTATCTAGTGCGCTTGTTTTTACAGAACAGGTTAAGAGCAATTTTGATTGTGACATTATTTATGAACTATTTCTGGTGAACACGTATATATGATACTAAACTCTAATTTTGTGTGCCATCGTGAACTTAATTTAGTATTTAGTCGGTAAAGACAATAGATAATATATGTAAGGTTCGGGATTACCACCAAAAAAAAAAAAAACTCTAATTTTGTGTAATTTTGAAGAAGGGTAATTCTGTGGGTCATTTTTAAAAAGCAATTGTTGGCCACCGTATAAATATCTGGCTTACCAATATTTAGTGTTATAAAATATCTTAAGTTTTTTTTTTAGAAAAAAAAAACTCTTAAGTTAACGGTCGAACCAAAAGATAACCGGTCCCATCTAATTATTGGATTTGTCATGTCAAAGAATCAGTTGATATCGGTCAAAACTGGAGAAAAATATCGGATGGTTCAGTGTATGACTATGGCCTTCTAATTTATTAAATTTATAATTACATATATATACTTTTAACACTTGTTTAAAAATATTTGTCTTACAATTAAAAATAAAATTTTAATATTTATTTAAATATGATATGAATTTGTTTATTATTAGAATATGCATAATATTATAGTTATTTTTATTTTTTTTGGAAATGCTAACAATGGCAAATGTCCTTAGGGCACTAGTTAAGAAGCTTAAAAGAGAAAGTTTATCTTGAGAATGATACTACTACAGAAATGAGTTTTTACATCAGTTGGAAAGTACTTTTCACATCAGGTGGCATCCGATGTAAAGTGATAACAAATTTTCCACATCCGGCCTTTTCCCACTGATGTGATACGTTCTCTTTAAAATTTAAGATCACGGGTTTTACATCAGTTGTGTGATAGACACTGAAGTTAAATAAGTATATTTAACATCAATCCTCTGTCCCACTGATGTGAAATCTACTTTTTTTTTTAAAAAAAAAAAATAGGCATTTTTTTTTTAAAACTGCGTACCAAATTCAGCTTGCGACCATGTTTTTTTCTTTTATTTATATTAAAAATATGAAAACAAATATGGATATTTTAATGCCAAAAAGGAAGTTAATAAGCTAACAAATACAAAAATTCATTTATAACCCTCACAAGTATACTCTCAACAGAATATAGTGTAAACACACAAGTGAAAATAGAAGAGGCCTGATTCAATAGCCTACGTCTTGGACAACTAATCAGCATCATGGATATCTGACAACAAATTTAGTTTAGCAGAGAATGCCTAGTAATCACCCAGTTATTGATGATATAATGATTCATGCATTATGAGAGGGTAAAACAAATTAATAACATTTTATTCCTGCATTAAGTTTCATGGAATAGAGCACGACAGACATGACTCACTGATGACTAAACTGTAAGCACAAGACTCTAAATTTGCAACAAGCACAGAACACAATCAAGAGTCTTGTTAATTGAGCCTCGTTAATGCCTAACATCTTGGCATTCAAGCAGAATCAACTATGTGATATATAGACTATTAGTGATATGTGCAAAAACTAGTTAGCTTACAATATCTACAAAAAAGCAAGCAATTGAGGGAGCATTTATGTAAACAACTTATATTCACACACTTAGTTAAGCGCTTATATTAAATGAAAGTTAATTGTAAAAGTGTTTCTCTATAAATCATTTCTACAATTGAAGAGGGGATGAAGACGTGACGGAGGATGAAACCCAAAATTCAAAATGCAAAAAGAATTTTTAAACGAAGTAGAGAAGGCCACGGTGTAGGAATTGAATAATCATGTTGAAAATAAAACAAACTTATGCACATTACATAGAAAGGAAGATTAAACTTACTATTTGAGCGCTTTATATTCCTACATAATTTACAGCCGCATTTGCAACAGCTGCAAAATTTACTGCCATATTTGCACCAAAACAGCGCCACATTCTAATCATCATCGTCAAAATCGATACCATAATCCTGCAAAAACAGTGTGCACATAAGCTTTTCTAGAGAGAGAAAAAAATCAAGTCCTACATATGTAAAGAATCCAATAGAAAGTGAATTACACAAAAATGAGAAGCAATGAAGATGTCCAGTGACAGATGGCCAGCTAAGAGCCAACTAACCATCGTACAATGGGGATATTAGCATGATTCTTTTTTTTTTTACAACAATTTAAAAAGCATTGGCATAAGGAACATGTAGTAGTTGTTGTTACTGATCTTACCAGCATAATAACGAAATAAACGCACAAACATAGGTACGTTAGCTTTGTCAGCCTGTTAATAAAGCTTTCCATTGTTCCATGCCTCCAGAGCTGCAATCTCGGCATTGTGCTTCTCAACCAAATCAGCAAAACGCAGCAATAAGTCATCATCAACGTAATTTTAAAACTCATATAAGTTCATGTAAGAAAGGACACGCTGAAGGAAATGCTTACATAAGCACTCATTTTAGGTCAAGGTCCATTATGAAAGGCCTCGCAAGCTGCTGAAACTGCACGGTTAATATCTTCAGCATCACCTTCAGCAACGTGAGCAATCACTTCCCCTGTGCGTGGATCAAGTGTTGGAAATGTTTTCCCTGAAATCAAAAGAACTCCATGTTTAATCTAAGAGCGTAACTTGTTCTCACTTCCATTTAATACATGATTTTTTTGGGCACTCCTATGAAAGGTTTGAATTATAGGCCGTTCTTGATAAAGCCTAATCTCAGTTAAAAAACCCGAATGAACCCAGGATAGTTTGGTTATAATATTATCTCTTCACGAGCATATAGATAGTTAATATGCCTCTTTATTGAGAATACATGATAATAGTTATAAAATCAATAACTATTATCCCAAAATTATAGGCCAATTTGAAAATATATGCCTCTTTATTGAGAATACATGATAATAGTTAATAAACTAAGAATGACCCCTCAAAATAAAAACTAAGAATGAGTAAAATAGGATTCAAAGTTGATTTCGCCTATTTTATATGAATTAATTAAATTAAAGTGATAATGGGCAGGTTAAACCAATCGGAAGAGACACCTTCCACGTGTTTCACATAATATGAATTTTAGGCTTAGTCCACCACTCACTAGGTATTTTTAATGCATGCTCACGTTTCTTGTGTCACTAATAAATATACATCAATGTTCTTCCACACAATAGTGTTAGCAGCTCTTGCAACAACAACATTTTCAGCACTCACAACAAATTACTATGACTACACATACCTTAATGCTTTGAGTACTATTAGAAGTGTTGTTAAAGCTGCAGTTCAAAGAGAGAACCGTATGGGTGCTTCTTTACTACGCTTGCACTTTCATGATTGCTTTGTTAATTTATTATCTATCTCTCGGTATGTTCATAATTTCAAAATTTCTTCTTTTTTTTTTCCTATGGATTTTGATATCAAAATTTTCAATTAGTCTTTTTTTCGATAACCCAAGAGATAGGTTAGGCATCAAAAAAAATCAAAAAATCTCAATTAGGTTGACACCTAACTGAAACACTCATTCTCTACTGTGTACTACTTGATATATATTATTAAAAAGGAAAAAATATATATATATACAAGAGGGAGTTAGGCCAAAACCCTCAAAAAGCAAAAGGAATGGTGAAAAAAAAAAAAACAGTCTAAGGATAATAAAAATTAGAATAGTAGTGACAGAAACTATATACAAAAATAATAAAATTACTCTCAATTTCTTTTATCACAAAATCTGTACTAGGCCTATCCCTCTCAATAAAGAGGCATATCCCTCTCAATAACTATTATCCCTTCATGATCATATAGATAGTTCTATTAACACGCAGCAGAGAACTATTTGGGATAGCAGATAGAGAAACCACAAACATGTGACCAACAATGCATTGATAATTTGTTGTGTGAAATCAGCCCATTACTTTCTTAGCTATTTAGAATAAACAAAATAAGTAAATATAAAATCAATAGTAATATAACAGTGAAGCTAACAAATACAAAATTTATCAACATCATATATTACTAAGAAGCAATTAGGATTGAATTCAAGAGTTAATAAACAAACACAATCAAGTTACTGATGGTTATATTCAGTGAAAAATCAAAACCTAATTAAAATCAAACTGATAAAATCTGATAAAGCTTACAGATTGGTAAAGCTTCACGTCACCAAATTTCCAACCGAGGTTTTACATCTGTTAATGGCAGGAACGAGGACGACGTTTGTTTGTGAAAGCAGGAAAACGGATATGATGACAATTCAGCGAAAGACTACAACAAATCTCTGAAAACGGTCCAGATCTGTGAAAACACAAACACTATGAGCATATGAATAAAGTGATTAACTACAACTCCATCAACTATCACATATCTATGAATAATCGAGTTCAGCAAAACCATCAAAATTGTTAAAAACAAAACACAAACACCCTAAATTAGGTTTTCAGTTGCCAAATTCAGAACACGAAAATACTAAAATCGATGAATTGCAATTGAAACAATAGCAAGAGAGAAAAAACAGATCTAGAAATTGGAAGTGAAGTTGAGAAATCTAACCGAACAATGAAGGTAAAATCGAAATCGGAGAAGCACCGTATATGGCCGCGAGAACCACCGTAAGAGATGAGAATTGCGCCGTAAGAGTGAACATAGAAAAAGGGATTGGGGCATGGTGTTTGGGTGTTGTGTTGAGTGATGAAGTGATGTAGAGTATGAGATATATGATCTGTGAAAATGGCGATGGAACTGAGGTCAGGGTTCTTGATTGACGGCCAGTGTGAGAGGTGAGAGAGAAAAAAAATTGAGAATTGTGTTTTACGAGGAGAGGCCAAAGGAAAATAGTGATAAATTGGTTTTCCCCTCATGTGTTTTTCTCCACTCATGTAAAATACCAAATTTACTCAAATTGCGAAAATGCCACCGCGTGTTTTTCCCCTCATTTCAATTATCCACTGATGTAAATTTTATATGCTATTAAGAATTCCCCTCATGTGCTTATGTCAACTGATGTAAAAACTCACAGTGTGTATCTTTTCCTTCAGAAATTTTTCGTGCTGATGTGAAAACTGAAACCCCCGTGATGTTAAATGTATATTTTGTAGTAACACCTTGAAACTTTAAAAATATACATCATCCGATCACTATTATAACAAAAAAATCTACATTTTAGATTCCTTCAATTAGACCATTTACAATGGGGGTATTGAAAAAACATTCAACTATTGAATTGGTGTAATAGCATGTCGAAAAGCATGTTGATTATTTGAGGTTGAATTTTTTCAACCGTGGAATGAGGAGATAGTGGTGGAGGGTGTTGGGTCCAACAATTTCCTATTGGTTTAATTTAATACACTTGGCAAAATCCTATTGGTTGTTGTGATTTTCAAATTTTTATCTCATCCTAATTATTTGAAGTCAAGTATTTCGTAGTAAAAATTTTTTCACCAAAATTTTTCATTTTTTATCTATAAATAGAGACTTGGTTCATTTGATTTGAACATAGAAAAAAAACGATATTTTTTTCTCTAATTTTTCTATTTAGCCTCCAATAAACTCTTTTTGTGACTTGAGTCTATTGTACTAATTAATATATGTGTGTTTCATTTTAGGTGTGTTTTTTTTTTTTTTTTTAAGGAATCATTTTGGGTGTGTTGTGTGCTTACGGTGCTGTATTGCATTTTAAGTTTTTTTTTTTTTGTAATTTTATTTGTTTTAATAATGACTATCCCTATATCTCGTCTTTAATAATTTTATTTGTTTTCCATTATTTCAACTAGCTACTCCCTCCGTCCTAAATTGTATAATGTTTTAAGCATTTCACACGTATTAAAAAATATAATTAATTTTGTGTAAGAAATATATATTATGAGTTGTTTTACAAAATTGTATAGTAAATATAAATTAAGGAATTGAAAGAAGATAGAGTAATAAATAGTTAAGGATATAATGAGAAAAATAACATTAATGTTTCATTGGTATTGTAAAGCGACATATAATTTAGGACAAATATTTTTTCCAAAGCGAGATACAATTTGGGACGGAGGGAGTACTTGCTAGTATTCTATTCTAGATTGATCAATCTAAGAATCATTGTTGAAAAATGAAATTATTCCAATTGTTCTTCCTAATGGTCCTACTATTCCATTCATACACTGATGCACAATCACCAACAACATCACATCCACCGTTAGGAACAACAACCTTATTAAAAGACAACCTTAAAGGCTTAAAGCAACAATGATCATCATGTTTATTGTTTTTTTATTCGGCTTAATACTCATGCCCTTATTTGCACTCATCCTCCACCATTTCTCTTCCTACGACCACAATCGCCTTAATCCCATCACCGCTGCCGTCGACCTATTCCGCCGTGAATTCAACCGTCAAATCATCCACAAATGCCCTGTCCTCGTTTACTCCGCCGTGAAAGACCACAAAATAGGTAAAGCCACATTTGAATGTGCTGTTTGCTTGAATGAGTTTCAACACAATGATAAAATAAGGTTGTTGCCAAAATGTTACCATATTTTTCACCAAGATTGTATTGATGTTTGGTTATTATC
Organism: Medicago truncatula; assembly: GCF_003473485.1. Lineage (NCBI taxonomy): Eukaryota > Viridiplantae > Streptophyta > Magnoliopsida > Fabales > Fabaceae > Medicago > Medicago truncatula. Next base: position 42,737,412 of record NC_053044.1, on the reverse strand, counting down.
TCATATGAATTGTCCTGTATGTCGTTCCAAACTCACCCCTGATGTCCCCGACGCTGCAATCCCTATCGATGCCGCGACGGAATCAACGGAGCAACAACAAGAAGAGAGCAACACTGTTGATGAAGAGATTTTCCATTCACGGGAATTGAGAATTTTGGACAAGTATCCTTTCCCGAGGTCACATTCAACGGGACATTTTTTAGCGGAAAATGAGGAGAAAGTAGATAGGTACATATTGTGACATTATTTATGAGGTGTACCGATATCGTTGCTCTATAAATTTATAAATTAATGATCATTCTATGAAATAAAAAGCTACTCCATCCGTTTCAAAATATAATTAAATTTTACTTTTTAGTTTCATTTAATTAATGATGTAAATGGTTTATAATATGGACCACATACATCATTAATTGAATGAACTTAAAAAGGTAAAATTTATTTATATTTTGAAACGGAGGGAGTATTTATCAATATTTATATTTTAGAGAACATCATTTCATAAGAAAAAACATCATTTCATTGTTTATAAGAATCATATTAAATTTTTAATATTTTCACATAAAAAATAATCAATATTCTTTATTATGAGTAATAAAAATTAAAAAAAGTAAATTTTATTGCGTCGAAGCTTTTGGTATATAAGATTTAATTATTATAACTATCAATAATAGAAAATAATTCTTTTTCTTAAAATAAGTAACTTATTTAATTATTAATTTAATGATTTGGTTTACCACTAGACTCAAATTTTTAGATGTACTATAGAATTTGCATTATTTATGAACTATTTCTGGTGAATGTATGTATGATATTAAACTCTACTTTTGTGTAATTTTGAAGGAGGATAATTCTGTGGGTCATTTTTTAAAAGCAAGTCTTTTTTCAAAAAAGAAAAGTGTTAAAAAATTTCTTAGCGGTCGAACTGAAAGGATAATCGATCCCGTCTAGTTATTTAATTTGTCATGTTAAATAATCGGTAGAAACCGATCAAAAATGGAGAAAAATGCGAACTGAATATTTTTCTATATCCGATGATTGACTTTGACTTTCTTTTTTTGAGGGACATGACTTTGACTTTGACCACCTTTTGTGAGTTGATGCTTCTAATTTATTAAATTTAGGCTAAAATATGGTTTTAATCCCTGCAAATATGCCTCGTTTTGGTTTTAGTCCCTGGTAAAAAAAAATTGATTTTGGTCCCTGCAAAATTTTTTGTTTTTGAAAATAGTCCCTGACCCCACTTTTGTGATGATTTGCATACGTGACACATTATAACTGAACCAATTTTGTAGTTTTTGGTCCCTGCAAAATATTTTGTTTTTAAAAAAGGTCCCTGCAAAATTTTTTGTTTTTGAAAATAGTCCCTCACCAAAAACAATTTTTTTTTTACCAGAGACTAAAACCAAAACGAGACATATTTGCAGGGACTAAAACCATATTTTAGCCTTAAATTTATAAGGCTTAATACATGCTTTGGTCACTTAACTTATTTTCGGATTTCATTTTGGTCCCCTAACTATAAAGTGTCTCAATTTGGTCCCTTATGTCTTATGTCGTTATCTCTTTTGGTTCTCTCCATTACATTTTAACTATTTGATCTATTTGAATTGACTGATTAACACCTGATTTTTTTTAAGCCAAAAATATATTTAAAAATTCATATTTTTTATAAAATCATTTTCAAAATTAAAAAAATTGATTTTTTTTACGACATTCTTAAAAAAGGTCATATTTTTTTTCCTACAAAATCCTGGAAAATATTTTAATTTTTAAAAATCTGGAAAAATATATAAAAAATTCAGATTTTAAAATTAGAAGAAAAAAAAATATTCCAGAATTTTTATAAAATATTTTCCAAGATTTAAAAATTTGAAAAACATATATTTTTTTACGAAATTTCAAAAAAAGGTCAGATTTCCGAAAAAAAAAATTTTTTTTAATTTTTTCTACAAAATTCTGGAAAATATTTTAATTTAAAAAGGTTATAAAAAATGTCATATTTTTTTCGAAAAAAAGATTATTTTTAATTTTTTTCTACAAAATTCTGGAAAATATTTGAATTTTGAAAAATATATAAAAAAAATTCAGATTTTTATAATATGAAAAAAAAGTTATTCCTGAATTTTATAAAATATTTTTCAAAATTTGAAAAAAATAATTTTATTACGAAATATAAAAAAAAAGGTCAGATTTTTTTTTTTAAAATTTTTTTCTACAAAATTCTGAAAAACATTTTAATTTTTAAAAATCTGGATACAAATTATTTTAAAAATATATAAAAAGATGAAGATTGATGGTGATTTTAAATTTATATTTTTAGGAAAATCAAGAAAAATAGAAATGATTATATGTTGTGAGCCCATTGTATATTTGTGTACTTTTCAAATCTAGCCCTTGATCACCAATCTTAAACTATTTTTGAAAACAAACTAACGGAGAGGACCAAAAGAGGTAACGACAGAAAACATAAGGGACCAAATTGAGACACTTTATAGTTAGAGGACCAAAATGAAATCCGAAAATAAGTTAAGGGACCAAGACATATACTTTATAATTACATATACTTTTAAGTTTTAACACTTGTTTAAAAATATTTGTCTTACAATTAAAAATAATTTTAATATTTATTTAAATATGATATTAATTTTTTTATAAATAAAATATGCATATTATATATAATTAGACTGACTTTGTTATTTTGTTTAATAATTTTTGACATTTTATAGGAGTCAAAGTTTTTTAAAATTTTAATAACTTGAGTCATCAGGTTCAATCTAACTTAACGGTCAAATCGAAAGGATAATCAGTCTCATCTAGTTATTGGACTTGTCATGTAAAAGAATCGGTAGAAACTAGTTAAAATTGGAGAAAAATATGTGATTGTTCAATGTATGACTCTGACCTTTTTTTTAGGGACATGACTTTGACTGTTGACTACTTTTTCTGAGTTGATTCTTCTAATTTATTAAATTTATAATTACATATACCACTTGTTTAAAAATATTTGTCTTACAATTAATTTTTTATTTATTTAAATATGATATGAATTTGTTTATTTTTAGAATATGCATAATATTATAGTTAATTTTTTTTTGTTGTGGAAATGCTAACAATGCAAAGGGCACTTGTTAAGAAGCTTAAAAGAGAATGTTTATCTTGGGAATGATGTATTCCACACCTTGAAACTTAAAAAATGTACCTAATTTATAATTTATTTCTATTTTTGACTTCTTAACTAATGCCATAAGGGCACTTATTAGCATAAACCTTTTTTTTTATAAGCAAGATTTTGTTAAATCGAGTACAAGAGGTACTCGATGGTCATTACAATAAGTCAATAAATTACATGTGTGAAAGACATACAATGGGGTTCAACCACCGATCTGAGAACAAATTTTTCATTACGTCCCTCACATTTGAACCAAGATCACGATAGACGCTTTATGTGATCAACCACCTCCAAATCATTTGCAACTTTATCTTTAAAGAGAACATCATTACGCTCCATCAAAATACACACGTCATTGTTAACCATATGAGATGCGATACCTTTTTCCTCGTTTTTCCTTTGCATACATTGTTGAAAATAAGGAAATTTGATACCACTTCACTGCTCCATCCATGAGGTTGAATACCCATCCATGTAAAAATCAAGGTCCACACCTCACCCTAAATTTACTCTGTATACGAAAAAAAATAGTTTGTGAAATTATGTTATTTTGTTTAATAATTTTTGACATTGGTGTCATAGTTTCTTTAAATTTTTATAAATCGAGTCATCCGGTTCAATCTAGTTTTACATATATACAATTTTTTTTTATATCGACCAGGTTACACGGTCGACGGTTTAATCCGATTCAGTCATACGGTTCAACCAATGACCTAGTTATACTCGTGAACTTGTCGGCTTATGACCAGTCTAATTTTGAAGACATAGTAAAATAGTTTATTTAAATGGGTAAAATTGAAAAGGAAAAAAGTCACTCCAATAGTATGTATCCAATATATGTTTGTTAGCATCACAGTCTCTAATAGGCACATCTCAACTCATTCTCTTTGATTGGTTAAAATTCATATATATCTCATTAAATTTATATTATCCACATAATTTGGTATGACCCATATGAATTTCAACCAATAAAAGAGAATGTAGTGGGATGTGTGTTAGATAGTGTGTTTCTAGCATCATTCGTAGATAAATGAGATGAACAATTGAACACTCTTTTTAACACTCTTAACACTTTGAAAATGAATGTCACATAAAGTAGTTAGAGAATGTTAGAAAAAGAACGTTCCTACTATTTCTCTTATTCATATCGTAGATTGAGTTTGTCTATCTTATACAATGTTGCATATTAAAATAACTAAAATTGTTATTTATTTTTTTTTATTTTTAAGAGGATGATAATTTTTTTATTTGAAACGACAATTATTTATTACAAAATTATATGTCCCCTACAAAAAAAAAAATTATACCATGCGAATTTTTAAATGATAGAAAAACTTATAGATCATCTTTTTGGGAGTAAATAGTCAATTTTCCCCGTGAAATTGTAGGTTTCGTCAATTACCCCCTGAAATTAACAAAACTTCAATTACCCCCCTGAAATTGCATAATGTTAATCAATTTACCCCCTCCGTCAATTTTTTTTTTGTTAACTGTTTACAGCTATGATCAAATACCCCCACTGAAATTTTGCACTTATGTGCAAAATGCCCCCTAAACTTAAAAATTTAGATTTTTTTATCATTGACTCAAAAGATATTAAAGGCAAACAAATTAACAATTATTGATCATATAAATATGTATGGAATATATGTTTTATGCAGCTATTGGTCATATAAATCTTTGTGGAATGTATGTTACTCTCTTGTGTTTTAAATATATACATATATAAATTTTCAAGTTTAGGGGGCATTTTGCACATAAGTGCAAAATTTCAGGAGGGTATTTGATCATAAGCGTAAATAGTTAACAGAAAAATTTGACGGAGGGGTAAATTGATTAACGTTATGCAATTTCAGAGGGGGTAATTGAAGTTTTGTTAATTTCAAAGGGGTAATTGACAAAACTTACAATTTCAAGGGAGAAATTGACTATTTACTCATCTTTTGGGCTTTTATCTCGCTACTTTGTAAGGTTGACTAGTGTGACAAAAAAAAGAAGTTGAAAACTCTAGGTTTGTTCACTCCCCCGGCCTCCACATCTTCAACCTCATTAGATCATGAAGATCTAAACCCTAGGTTCTATTTTATAGTCTAGTGTGTATTTTTCTTTTGAGAAATGATATTTGTATATTCACTTTTTGACAACTTTTGAAACAACTCTCTCTCATACTCATATGTATTTTTATTATCTCTCTATTTCTTTCTCTCTCTATTGTTTTTGTCAAATAAAAAGAGGAAAAAAATGGTTGTCACAAAAGGTAGTCTAAAATTGATCGTACATATATCATTCCTCTTTTCTTTTTCTTTTAAGATTGATCGATTTGAGAATTCTTGTTGAAAAATTGAATGGGCCCACTTGGTCTTTCTTATGGTGCTAGTATTTCATTCATACAACGCTGATGCACAACCAGAAACAATATCGGATCCTACTTTTGAAGCAAAATTGTTATCTGTTGGTTGTATTTTTGGATGCTTCCTTTCATTCTACCTCTTCTTTTGATCTGTCTACACCTTGAACCCTTCGCCGGCGCCACCAATCCATTGCGCCGCGCTTTCATCCGCCCAGTCATCGACAAGTGCCCTCCTTTACTCCACCGTGAAAGAACTCAAGATCGGGAAAGCTACACTTGAATGCGTCAAAATTTGCTTGAATGAGTTTCAACACTGCGACAAAATAAGGTTGCTTCTGAAATGTGATCACATTTTTCACACAGGTTGTATTGATTTACGTAACCTGAATTGTCCTATTTGTCGATCCAAACAAACTCACAAGGGATCCTGTTTCCGAGATTTCAATCCTTATAATAGAGTAACAACAACAGCATGAGAGAACAACACCATTGCAGTTCTGCAGCCACATGAATGGACGTTCCAAGAGTTTATGATATAGAAGTAGGGATAACGTGGTGATGCCACATATATAGAATGCCATTTTATAGGGAGGTATAAACCTTCGCCTGTTCTCCTCCGGTATGATTGTCAGTTTTCTCTATTGTAAGTTGTGACTTGCTTGCTTTTGTTTCGCACAATGTCTTATTGCTCCATTTTACTATAACTTAATGGAGAAATATTTGTCATAAAAGTTGTATATTCAACTTTATAAAAGTTTATATATTTCTTAAAAAAACTTTATAAAGTTTAAGTATTCTTTTTTTCAAAGCAAAGTTGCTACTTGCAAAATTGTTGCAATTTTTAGATTCTTTATCATGTGCTCTTAGAATACAAGTTAGTAAGTTCCTACTTTTTATTGCTTAATTAAATTTTTTTATTAATCTAATCACATGTTATGATTGATCACCTTTTGTATATTAATATAATTGGCTTACTCTTTTTTTTTTTTTTTTTTTTTTTTATCTCCTCCTATTTCATCAAACTCGTGAAAATAATCTCCCTTTTTAAAGTTGAACTTTTTGGCCCCTCTATTTTCACATTCACAAAAATTTTGGTCTCAAATCATGGTTGTTGTGCTAAAAAAAATGTGGACTTTTGGCGCCAAAAAGTGATTTGATGCCCAAATGGTAAATCTCAAGACAAATTATCAATTTTGAGACCAAAATTCACATTTTTTTTTGCGTCAAGTTGAAGTCACTATCTCCAGGGCACAAAACATGGGTTGTGACCAAAATTTGAACAAATTTGTAAATAGAGGGACCCAAAAAATTTAATTTTAAAATAGGGAATTATTTTCTTGAGTTCAATAATGGGATCCTAAGTGGAATTAAACCTATTAATTTTAATTGATCATCTATTGCAATTAAATGGTGGACTGGACATTTATAATAGGAGCTTCTACGGTGCAGTCAGGAAACTGACTTTTTTGAAAAAGTTAATTTTGATTTTAATGTTTGATTCATTTTTAAATTGTTGATTACTGATTAATGATTAATAGTAATTCATCTAGTAATGCTTGCAACATTTTGGATTTACAGATACTATTTTATTGTTGACATCTTTAACAGGCAAACATATTTGATGATATTATGTGATAGTCTTAAGTGTTACACTTTGTGGGGTGTTACACTTGAAACAAGGTAGGATAAAATTAGATTAAGTGTAGTCTTGTTAATCTGATGAATGGATGATAATATGAGAACTGAACTTTTGATGCCACTGTATAAACAGTGGGGTATTACTCACACAGTTTTGATGTTATAGTGTTAATTTTATCAGAAAAATCATTTTCATGACTTCACCATAGAATTTTCCTTATAAATAATTGAGATTATAATTATACTGAATGATGTGTTCCAATCATTCAACATTTTATGTTTTATACTTTTGATGAAGATACACTATCATGGTAAAAAAAAAAAACTATCATCTTTTGAAGATTAATGACCCTTTATGATGCCAAGTTTAACATTAAACCTCCTTTTTATTACTACTTCAATGTTTCAACTCATACAGTTCAGCTTACCTCAAAAAAAAAAAAACTCATACAGTTCAGCTGCAATAATTTGAGGACAAATTTGATTATTAATTATGAAACAGTATAACATAAATTAAAGATTTTGAGTATTTAAAAATGTACTTTATGCTGCTAGAATGTTTGCTTATAATCACAACTTAGAGGGGAGGCAGCCAAATTAGGTACTCTTTCATTATCTCATTAATGCCTTTGACTATATATTTTTAATCATAGCAAGTCTTAACAAACATATTCTTAATTTATACAGAGCTTACCCCTTCAAGTTGGTCATATAGATATTTTGGGTTAGATTAATGATCGATTGGGTCTAGACCTAGTTCATAACATATGCGTAGAACATCCTCGCAAGTTTAAATTATTTGGCACATGTCATGAGTGTAATCCTACTTTTAAAAAAATAATAGTGTAATACTACGTGTTGAATGCAAGAAAAAATAACTTATGGATTTCAACTTAAAACAGATAATTCAAACTTATGCTAATGAAATGAGTGTTATATTAAAACATATAATTCAAACTTACGCAAATGAAATGGATGTAATTTATCCCAATATATAAGAAATATACTAAACACCCCATAAAAAAAAACAGTCAATTCTCATTTGCTTGCGTTGGATAATCGTCAGTGATTATGTTGTCCATTAATTAGAGATTAGAGATTAGAATTAGTCAACGATATTAGGTGATCCTTCACTTTATAAATCAAGTTGTTCAAATTTTTTAAAGGGTTGACCCAGCCTAGTCTCACTAACTTTTGATTAATTAACACAAACAATGAACCGAGGCACATTAACAAGTTAGCATTAAAAACATCTTCTATTCAACATTTTCATTTTCTCTACCAAAACAGTAATACTTTATCATCAAGTAACAATAATTCATAATCTGTAATAATCCACATTGAAGCTAGAAAGAGTTGTTCGTTTCAATGAAGAAGAAACTGAAAGAGATGATAGGCATAATGAAGGACAAAGCATCACAAAGCAAAGCTGCAATTTTATCAAAAACCAAAACTCTTTCCCTCCTTCGCGCCACGACACACGATTCTTACAACCCTCCAAAACACAAACACCTCTTGACTCTTCTTTCCTCTGGAGACGGTTCACGTGCCACCGCATCCTCTGCGGTGGAGCTTCTCATGGACCGTCTCCAAACCACTCATAACTCAGCAGTAGCCCTTAAATGTTTAATCTCCGTTCACCACATTGTCAAACATGGCACGTTCATCCTCCGTGACCAGCTCTCCGTTTACCCTTACACTGGTGGTAGAAACTACCTCAACCTCTCTAACTTCAGAGACAAAACAAGTTCAATATCTTGGGAACTCTCTTCTTGGGTTCGATGGTACGCGGAATACATTGAAAACCTTCTGTGTACTTCTAGAACTCTTGGTTTCTTCCTCGGTGAAACGACGCCAGAGAAAGGAGTTTCTTATCTTACCAATAGTGATCTGTTAAGAGAAACTGATTCTTTGTTGGCCTTGATGGAAGGAATTGGGAAAAAACCTAATACTCCAATGAGTGAACAGAACAAGGTGGTTGTTGAGATAATGGATTTGGTGGAAGATGATGGGGTTATGGTGATGAATGAAGTTTTGGTTAGAGTTAATGAATTTGGGGAGAGGGAGAAACTGGGCTGTCTTGGTTTTGGAGAAGTGGTGGAATTGGTTTGTGTTTTGAAGAGATTGGAAATGTGCAGAGAGAGAATAATGATGATGGAGGTGGTTGAGGAGAAGAAATTCTGGGATTTGGTGAGAGAATTGAAGGAAAAGGTTGGGAGGATGAAGGTGTATAGAGAAGAAGGGAAGCTTAACAGGACAGTGACAAAAGACAGAAGAACCGAGTCTGATCGGTTTGATGACAGAGTTCTTAGGTCTGTTGATTCCATTAGGTTTCCTTCTTCAAGGTTCTTGTAAATATGTAAATAGTAGTATAATACATATTGTTTTTTTGCCTGATTCTCTTGTATTGATATCTTAACTTGCACTGCAAGTGTATATAGCATTGTGATGTTAGTAATTGAAGTAATGGATTGTTTTGGTTGAAACTTGAAAGAAATAGGAATAGTTCGTTTGCTGGGTTTTACATCGTTATCTAATAAAAGAGTGCAATGTCCGGATCGTGTTCGGTTCTCATGGCTGAACTTCGGGGAATTTACAATACAATTGAAATAGTTTAAGAGATTCTTGTCAATCATTCATTTACAAAGTACCAACCTCAAAGACCTTGCAGAAGTTTCACAGGCTTCTTAAGCCTCCTTATATATTTGTTTTAGCTTCACTGCCAAAATTTTGTTCTCACTTGCCAGGGAAGACAACTACAGATAAAACACAACAGTTTCAGTAAGCCAAACACTAGAACAACTAAGTTCTTGACTTATTCGCATGAACACGCGCTTATGAAAGCAGTAAATAATCAAATAAAAAAGAGTGAGGTAAAATAGGCATATACAATATATCATTGATGAAGCTATCCCATCACATACTTATGGCATCAACTTGCTTATTTAAGTGAGATGCAGATGAAATTCTATGAAATAAAAGGGAGCAAAATAGATCCACATGTGAAGATCAAATGGCAGTAAAATATAAGGAGGGGTGAGAATGAATTTATATAGTCCTAGTGCATATTTGGAATCACGGTGATTTTGACGAAATCACGGTGACACGGTGATTTTGTTGAAGTTCTAAAGTGTAGTTTTGCCAAAATCATAATGGCAGACTGGGATTCCGAAAAACATGAAGCTAATAAAAAAATGCTCCTAGAAGTTTATAAGAAGGCATTGGCTAAGACAGACCATGAAATATTTGTAATATTATATAGTTAACATGAAATGTATTCTCTATCGTGGCACATACCTGATCTTTAAGACGCTCTCTCTCAATAACCAGTTGTTTTACTAACTCTTTAAAAAGTTTTGCCCGCATTCCTATGTCCTTTGCAGTCGTCATTTTTTCTTCCTTCTCTCGGACCAAGGATTCCTCCATATTTTTGAATCCAATCCTCAAGAACTTTAATTCCTCATTCAATTCATCATTGCATTCAGACAATATGATACAATTTTCCTCTGCACTTTCAGCCCGACTTTCAGCTTTAGAAACCTTTGACTTATGATCATTTATCACATTTTCCATATCTCTTATTGTGGAATATAACATACTTTGTTTCTCCTTATTAGCCTCAACAGATGATTCTGAATTCTGCAATTGTAGATAAATTTCTTTTAGCTGCCTCTCAAGCAAATGCAATTTCATAATGCCTCCATCACCTTTCAAAAGATTCAACTCTTCATTGAGTTTTGAATTAGTCTCTGTCAATAACTTACATTTAGCTTCTGCAATATCAGCCCTACTCTCGGCATCAAGTACAGTTTCTTTTAGTTCAGCAATATGAGTTTTCGTATTACTTACTTCAGCACATGAGGCATCATACATATTTTGATATTCATTCGAAGAGGACTTCACATTCCGTAGATGAATTTCAGAATCTTTTAGCTGCTTCTCAAGTAAAGACACCTTACCTCTTAGAGCGAAGACCTCAGGATCAGAAGGGATTTGTGTATCTTCAGCGTCTTTTGAACTAGCTTCTGAACCATTTGTCTGACCTATAAGAGAGACATTTAATTCACCGGTGCTGCTTTCAATCTTGTTCAAAATAATATCCCTGGTATTTAATTGTTCTACAAAAGTTTCGAGCTTAGCTTGAAGCTCGGATTCACGCCGACTTAAACCATTCAAATTGAAATGAGAAATCTGGAGTCTACTCAACAGACTTTTTGAAATTCCCATCAGAATCTCATGTGCATTGTCAGCCTCAAACAATCTTTCCCAAACATCAATAGTTTCTTCCTCCGCTTGAACTAGCTCGTGCTCTAAGGAGGACATACTTTGTTTCAGCTTTTCCTGAATTTCTCTAGAATGATATAAATTCTTCTCAAGATCCCTTTCTTTTGCCAAAGATTTCTCTAGCATTGTCAAAATATTTCGTTGTTGCTCAATTGTCTGCAGCTTCATCTCTGCAGCATTAACTTTCACAGGTTTACTACCCTCTTTAACGATTTCACTATTACCTGTTGTCATCAAACATGTCCCAAAAAAACATAAAATTTTATAAGAAAACACAGAAACTATTTACATAAATATATTCTTATTTGTCACATTTCAATCAAGAAACAACAATTATGAGCCAGTCACTTCAATATTCTTCTTAGTTCTTTTCCCTTCTTATATTGCAAATATTGTTATAAAAGCAATTTACTTGACAAAAAAGTTATAGTAGAAGAACTCCACAAGAAAGTAACCACTTTTTGCAAAACAATTTCACAAGGTAATAGATTTAAGCAAAACATATTACAGACAAAAGAAATACATATGTACGCATCGACACTTCAAATCGAAGTTATGTCGGGTGTCTAACATGTGTCATGTCAAGTGTTTGTTTACGCGTCAATGTCTATATGCTTCATAGAACAATACCATTTTTAACAATTTCATGAAATTGAAAATGAGATCCACTGTGTACCAATTTTGATCTTTTTTAAAGAACACAAAGTCCTCTGAAAACTAGCTGAATGTATTTTAATTTCAATAAACATCTCTACAGACTGCCTCAGACATTCTTCATAATCAAGTAACTTGTCTTGCAAGGTAATGAAACTCTGTACCAAATGAGTGCAAGAACACACTCTCTCTCTAACTTCAACAATCCCATAATGTAAACTGTCCAAAAATTCATCCAATTCTCTAACCAATGAATCCAACGCCCCACATAACAGATCAAATTCAAGAACCTTTAGAACTGAACCAATCCCCATCATGTGATCCTTCTCTGATGTCTCAAATTCACTCTCCATTGTTGCCAAATGCATCACAAAATTTCCCAAGTTTGAAACTTTCTCAGAGAAACATGCTAAACTCAAATCCAACCTTGTAACCATTGTGCTACTAACAACACCTAGATCTCCCATTACATTATCCTCATCAGATAATGAAACAAGGGTTTCAAGATCAGCTATTTCAGTGTTCATTCTAATACCCCAATTGTTCCAGAAACCTATGAAGGAATTCAATTGATAGAAAAATCAATTTTTTTTTACAATGTGATGAAAAGGATTGAAGAAATAAAAGGAATAATTACAAAATTGAAGCAAAGCTTGATAAGTTTTATACAATTGAATATGTGAAAGCAAAATCAGAATTTCTCAACAAAAAAAATGACAAATTTGCTTTTAGGGAAGAACGAGAAATCAAATGGTGATGTTGATCCAATCCCTAATTTGGTGCTACAAGTTAACCGGTCCTAACAAAATTTCTTTTTTAAGAATAATTTTCAATTGATTTTTTTTGTCAAGTAATTTAAAAATTCACCCCTTTATTTTTATCTAATTACACAACTAAAATTTCCAATTATACCTAAAATTGTATAATATTGTATCATCGTATAGTAAATTCATGTAAGGTCATCTACATTCTTAGACTGAGATAATGATTTGATCATTGTTGATTCAATAAAACAAATATAACTTATTTTTTAGCACTAATATTCCTTTTTCATATAAAAGTACCATTTCATGTAGACGATATGAAACAATTCCTTGTTCTAATATCATCATTATTTAGACTTTAGTGGCTACTATTGTACAATAGTAAGAAGAAAATAAAAATTACGGTTCAACCTTGGTTTGGGTCATTTTGGAAGTCTTTAACAATTTGCAATTAGTAGCCCATTTCCATTAAGTTTTTCCTTTATTCAGCAAAATTTATTAATGCTTTGATTTGATGGCAGGGTGAAAATTTGTCTCTTTAATTATATATCGTACATATTTGAGCACTACTGACATAATTGCTAGAACCAGATTCTTTATATGGAGTGTAGAATATGGTTCCATGGGAATCCTCCATGGTTTGACACATCATAATAACGAATCAGATGCGTTTCTGTCCTAATTACACAAATTAGTTTAGTTGGTTCCTTCACACAAGCCATAGGATCTTATATTAATATATCATCATCCATCATCATATAAAATCATTTTTTTTAATTAAAATTTGATAGTTTCATCATTCAAAACTGTGTTACCTCCGTTCAAACGATATTGAAGACTTATAGGGTGGAAAATACTAGTAGTAACAACTAACAACCTACTATTGAATACACTTTTGGATCTAACTAGTATAACTAACATTTATGTCTAATAGAATCTACCTACATCATCCATCGTCATGTAACACCCAGCATTTAAAATTCCAGTGTAATTGACCAAATTAAATTCGGATAAGAGATGCATCTAAATAAATAAATATATGTGAAAAGAAGCATTCTCATCCATCCGTTTAAAAACATATAAAATAGCCTATATAAAGGACATTCCACAACACAAGTAATTCATCATTCAAATAGAAGCAAAAGTAGTGAAAAAACAAGATGCAAGGGAAGTTCCTTGGATATCCACAACAGCAATGCTATGGTGAAGATGGCATGTGGATGGAAGCTAAGGCTCAACAACAGCAGAGCCATGGTTTCCATCAAGATTCTTATACCACTGACCATAGCAACTACTACGATAAGCAACAATTTCCACTCCCTGCCATGCACATGAAGCCAGGTGGTTTTGGCAAAGAATCTGATCATTCTTTTTCAAAACATCATGGCCATGGCTCCAATATAGGAGGAAACCACAACATGTTTCATCAGGATAGCATGTCTAATGGACATGGCTTTGGTAACAACAACCATGGCCATGGCAATGGCCAAAAATTCCCTTTTGGTGCTACCAACAAACACTCACCTCATCATGGTGGTGGTGTTAGGCCATTCAATCATCATGGTGGTGGCCACAATGACTATGTCTCAGAGCATGAGGAGTATGAGTTTGAAGCTTACAAGGAGGAGTGTGTTGGTTCTGGCGCGAGTAAGATGGATGAGATGAGATATGAGCGTCATGGAACATATGGAGGAGATGTTCACTATGCTAATCCATATGGATACAATAATAACAACAGGATTAAGCCTCATGGTCATGGTCATGGTCATGGAAGTCACAAAGTCAATTGGACACTCAAGGGGGTCTAACATGCGCATGCTTGCTTGGTTACTGTTACTACCTCTGGATCGGATCGAGTATCAATAAATTGTGTGCTTTGTTTGCTGTTTTCATATTTTAATAATTTGCCCTGATTATAAATGGTGCTTCCTATATATGATCAATGTTATCTGTAACTCATTCTGAAGCTATGAAATATATGGACTTTTATATATATGTTATGATTAAAGTTTGTGATTAATAATAAATTTGCTTCATCAAATCAGATCATTCTTTACCTAAATATCCACATATAGATGCGAATGAAACTAATAAAACCTAACTTCTGAGATCCACCAGCAAAAAAGACCTTATATAACAAAACTTGCTTTAGACCTCAGTTCCTTTTGAAGATTATTGGACCGACTCTAACCTTGCATACCCCTTTTTTACTAGCAGTTAGCAAGTAAAGATCTAAACCTTTCTTTCATTCACTCACTTCTCATATATACCAAGTCAGAAGAGCCCTCATTTACACAAAGTTCATGTATCTTTATCCTTCACAATTTTTTGTCCTTCTGAAATTCCCTTCACTTTGGTCCATTTTTTTTGTTCCAGCAAGCTTTTTCTTTGTCCAAAAGCTACATAGCATAGTATTACTACTCTTCTTTTGGGGCTGAATTTTTCCATGCATGTCAAAGTTTTAGGCACCGGTAGATGGACCATGAATATTAGGGTTAATATGTCTTTAGTCCCTGTAATTTGGGCGAGTTCCGGTTTACCCCTCTGTAAAAAAAAAAGTTTAGATTCCAACCGTGTAATTTAAGATTCTTTCGTTCTAGACCCTGAAGTCATCTGACTGGACAAAATGTTGATGTGGCATGCTAAGTGGTGCGCTAACTGTGCATATCTGATATGTGGCACGCTGATTGTATAATTAATTATGTTTTTTATTTTTTTAAGGGCACACGTAGCACTTTGCCTATTTTTTTAAAATAACAAATAACATAAATGAAATTATATTAATTTAAAATAAAAAATAATTTAAAAAATCTGAAAAATAATTTTTGAAAATTAAAAAATTGTAAAAAACAATATATTTACAAGAGAAACATATTTTCAAAATAAAAAAAAACCAAATTTGAAATTTAAAAAAAGTTCTGATTTTTTTCGAAATAATTTTTTTTAATTTTTTCTACCAAAAATAAATATTATGGAATTTTTTTATTTTTTTAAATCTGAATATAACTTTTATTTATAATTCAGAATAAAATATGAAATAAAACTTTGAAAATTATATAATATGAAAAAAAATCGATTTTATTTTAATTTTCAAAATCTTAATTTCAGATTTTTTTTTGAGAATAAATTTGAATTTGTTTCTGTTTTTTTCGAATTTTTTTAATTAAAAAAAAATCTTACTTTTTTCTGATTATTTCCATTTTAAAAAAAATAATCTGAAATTTTTTCTATTTTTAAAATCAATTTTTCAGTTTTTTTATTTTAAAATTAATATAAATGAAAATAAAAAAACTAAAAACAAAATTAATTATATAGTCAGCGCGCCACATCACCCAAAAATGCTGATTCAGCGTGCCACATCATCATGTTTGCACAGTCAGATGACCTCAGGGTCTAAAATGAAAGAATCTACAGGGTTGAAATCTAAACTGATTTTTTTACAGGAGGTAAACTGGAATTCGCCCAAATTACAGGGGACTAAAAACATATTAACCCATGAATATTAATAGAAGTAATTCTCAAGGTTTACGATTAATCCCAGTGAACTTTGAATGAATTGACTATTGAATATTATTCAGTATTTTGGTTTTTTTTCACTTGCAACCTTTATTAACATTCATCTTTAACCTTGAGAATTACTTCTGTTAATAAAGATCCCAAACATTAATTTTTCCATGATGAAAATTTTAAGTACGAATCATACAAGGAAAAATTCGGGTACTGAGATTAGAAGTCTAAAATAATTTTGTGGCTTCAAAAGTTTCCAATTAATTTCCTTTTCTATATACCATTCTTGTGTCCAATAAGTTTGTATGAGTTGTTTTTCAAACAATTTGATTCCAAATTCTAAAGGGCTTAAAGACAAAATAGCACAAGTTTTGTATTCCCTGCAAAAACAGAATTGATCATTTCCTTAGACCATCACCAAAAATGCTAAACGAATCAAATTCAATGGTGGTAGTGATAGATTCGTTTTCATGCCCATCCCAAAGAATTTTCCTGTTTCAGTCTTCAGATATATACCATAATATAATATGCCTCAAATATTCATCTTATTTCAAACTTTATGGTAAAAAGGAGGGAGAGGTATTAGATCCTATCCAATCACTTTATATCATTACAGAATATATAACTAATGGACATATATACTCAAGAAATGAGAATATTAAAAATGAATGAATAAATATAAGATGAAGTAGGAACACAATTTCAACACCATTCACAAACAGAACTGGGCACTTTCAATTCCATATATATAGGAAATGGAAAAACAAAACATCATATATCGCGGTTGGTGTCCTTCCAACTCCTACAATTACCAAGTCCATGAAGTAACTGAGCCTATGCTTCGGAAACGCTATGATCGTCCACGAAATCATAAGAAGGGTCATGTAGCATTCAAAACTGTGCTAGAGGAGCCTATAACACCACCAGCTGTAGCAGAGACTGATATTGCCACTACTGAACGTGTAAATTCATTTCAGAGTGTTGATACAAAAGCTGATGCGTTTATTAAGATGGAGCATAGGAGGATTGAATTCTCTAGACTCAAGTCTTTGGGGCTTGCCTGAATGAGATCCTCTATTTGAAGCTAGCTGCTAGCTTTAGCTATAAGGGCCTTCAAATGGAGGTTATTATTTATACAGATGCAAAATATACAGTAATTTAATTTCAAACTTATTTAGTAGTATTCCTCTCAGAGAATGTATTTCACCTAAATAATGCATCAATATTTTACTCTCTTGTTTTGAATAATTTTTAGTTTTGATTGTATTTGATTATTCCTTTCTTTGAGTTTATAATTGATTGTTGCAATAGGTTTTCCCCTGCCTTTTGTTGAGTATGGTTCATATATATACACGGAAAAGAGGCAAGGGGCGGAGAAGGAGATGAACTAGCAAAGCAATAAAACCGAACTATAAATGCCCTATAATCGTAGAGGTAGCCACCATTGACCAAACTGTAACCAAACTGTATAAACAAAGATCGGTCGTATTCATTGTCTTTCACTTTTGATTACTTTATTCTTTTGTGACTGGTTGCTTTTCTAAGAGATAGTACAGCTCCTAAGGAAACTAGAAAACACCAAGTAACTTCAATTTCATACAGCGCTTCTAACAAGAATGAGATAGTACAGCCAAAGTGACACTCTTCTTAGGAGGAGTGAGTATATTTGGATTAGGTAATTCAAATAATTTAATTCTTGTCTTTATTTCTAAATATTTCAATTTGTATAGAGTATTAGAAAAATTCTTTGTTAACATTTTGGATTACTTTTATAAGTTTCAAAGTTTTTAGGTCAAATTTGTAAATCGAAAAATACAAGAACTAATTTGCAAAGTTCCAAAATTTTGAGTGACCAATTTTTAGTATTTGAAAATTTCTAAGGATCAATTTGAAAAATATAGGGATGAACTTGCAAAATTTGAAAGAAAAAAAATGGAAGGGAGAAATTTGAAAATTTTCAAATTTAACTTGGACAGAATACTTCATAAATTTTTATAGATATAAAAAATTCTTGAAATTAATCATCCAAACATTAAAATCTAACCTAAAAGATTTAAATTACCTCAAAAAATTACATTATCTCAAAATATTCATTCATCCAAACATAACATACTCTAAGGAATAGTAAAGATAAGGTGCATGGTAAGAGCGTTTTACCAAGTCTTGATTTGAAATGCTCTTGTTCATATAAGAGTTCTGTCGATATCAAAAACCATGAACTAAGCTTGTCTTAGCAATAGTCACTTGAGAGAGGAAGTATACTTCCAAAAATGAGTAATTTCGTCTAAGAAGTAAAATAGATAGGTTTTACAAAAAGAGTATAGTGGTGGAAAAAGAAACTACCTCAATAAGAGTTTCAATCAATTTTGAGCTTATTTTAGTAAAACTTAATTTAATTAAATGGATCGGGGAATTGAATTGGATCAAAAGTTTGGAAGTTACGAACCGCTTGGGTAGAAAAAAAAGCAAAATTCATATTTCATAGTTATTTTTAAGGAAAAAACTTGGTAAAATTCCTTATAGCAAAGAATTGTAGGAAAAACACGTAAGAATTGTACCTAACTTTTGTCCCACAAACATTTTTTATGGCCCAATTATTTACTAGAATGTAAGCTAACTCATTCACGATTGCACATACAAATCAAGCAAAAGGCAGCATTATCACCAATATCGCTTAGTTAAAGAGTAAACATACAGAATTAGAGAGGATAGATTCACAGAACTAACAAATAATAACAAGCATTTATAATTTCTTCAACACTACAACAAATTAATAACAATTAACTCTAATTAGCCTCAAACTAACAACTAGACATTAGTCCATAGAACGACATAAAGGACATGAACTATGTTTGTTATCAAACCATTTATCTAAGCAACCTCTGTGGAAGAAATGCTTGCAAGGCAACTCACTCACCTCTTGATTTGCTTCAAAACCAGACAAACAAACACAACACTCTACCATAGGACTTGTCCATCCACATGAACTACTACTTCTTGCTATGTTGGACCTGTTATAACACAAGAACTTGTATTGTGTTATTGACACCCTCCTTTCCCTTGAATTACTAATCTCTTGGGAGTACACTTGTTCTTCTTCTAATTCTTCCATAATATTTGGAGAATAAGAAGAATTAGTTGTTGATGTGCAACCAACTACTTGAAGCATAGATCTAAACATGTTCTTTAATAGAACCATAGATAGAACAGTGTTCATTACAATCACAGGTACAACACCTTCTGCTGCATAGGGAAAGTTTGAGAGGCCCATAATTCTCAATTAATTTGTTTCTTGTTAATTGAGGAGTAGAGGAGTTTACAACAAAGAAGAAGAGGATATTATTATTAAATATAAAGAGAAAATGCAATGCAACATTAATAGCCAAACATATATTACATCAACATTTAATTCTAATTATTTATTATGGCAAAAAACATGAAACTCATATAGATACATTATTATTATGGTCACATATCTATGACTACAAAAACACTAACCATGGTCATATATACACGTGGCGACACGTGTAGGGTTTTGTAAGTATATGAGTGAGGTGATAAAACAAAAAAATATATGGAGCTTTCACTATCACAAAAATAGCATGTTTGAGAAAGCCACGTGTATTCGGTGGCCACAGAGGTTGTGACTGCTGGCAATCATCTTTGCCCTTCAATTGGAGCCTCCGAGGTTTCTAGATTTCCGGTTGGGTACATGACCCGTTTTGAACTCTTTAACGTAAATGTTTCAATCAATCGTCATCATCATCACTAACACATATATAATTGTATTGATATATGTATAGTGTAATGCGTGTATGTCAATTTTTTGCTTACATTACAAAGTTTTTCTTTGATGACGGCAATTTTTGCTTACATAGTGTTTTTTGTACGAAAGAAATTTCAGGTGAGATGGGGTTCTAGCTTAAGGGACAGAAAACTTTCTTACTCAAAGAACATTACATTATAAAGAAATTTACATTTATATTATTTAAAGACAACACAACATCAACTCAAAACTCTTGAATTTAAAATTAACCTAATGAAATTGGAGGCCTAACTCATCTTTAAAAACCAGTTCATAAGTTGAGGATTGTCTCCTCTATATAAACTCTTATCAAGAGTCTTATCTATCCGATGTGGGACATGGATTTTTCGGTCGTCACGCCCAGCAACACTCTTTGGGCTTGGTGCGTGAATCGGTAGGTGGCCCTTGAATTCGACAGACTCTGATACCATCTTAAAAATCGTAGTTAGGCCTAACACAATCCCTCAAAACCGGCTTGTGAGGTGAGGATTGCCCCCACTTATAAACACATTGTCAGACCATGTGCTCTCCAATGTGGGACTCTTAACACCCCCACTCCCACCCCCACCCCCACCACCTCACGACCAACACTATTAGGGTTGGTTCGTGGACATAAATGGTGGGTGGTCCGATAACGGCCACCTGATAGCAGGTGGCCCAATGGATCATGGAGAGGCCCTGATATCATAATGAAATTGGAGGTCTAACTCATCCTTAAAAACTGGTTCATAAGGTGAGGATTGCCTCCTCTATATAAACTCTTATCAAGAGTCTTATGGTATCAGATCCTATCGATTTCAAGGGCCACCTACCGATTCACGCATCAAGCCCAAAGAGTGTTGGGCGTGACGGAGGTGTATTGAAAAAAACCTATGTCCTACATCGGATAGATAAGACTATTGATAGGAGTTTATATAGAGAAGGTAATCCTCACCTTATAAACCGGTTTTTAAGGATGAGTTAGACCTCCAATTTCCTTAATCTGATGTGAGACTCTTAACATAACCTTTTATTTTTAACATGTAGATCAAATTTTTGAATTTTATTTACGACAAATTTTGGTTTAGTCATTATCGGAGTATGAGTAGAGTTTTATCCATTTAAATTAACTTCAATCAAAATCATTGATTTATCTTTTATTATTCATGTTATTAACATAAATAGGTGAATGGATGATTTTGATGAGGTAAATTTTAAGTATTTTGGAGTTTGGTCGGGTAATGACATCTTATAGGTATCATTGTGTTTACATTTGATTGATCTCACTCAAATGGTTAATTTTTATCTTCATTTTATTGATGGATAATGTTATTGTCACGTTATTTGAGTTTATTATTATTTTGTATGTTAGCGTACACTTGTATGATTTAAAATTGTAACACGTACCGATTATGTGACCGTACGTAACTTACTTAATTTGTAGTTGTCAAAGGCTTGGACAATAGACATTAGACATGACTTGACTTGTACCCCATAAATAAGGAAACGAAGATTTTGATTTTTGATTATGACAATTGGTTTAGATTTTTTCCCTGAAGAAGGGATATTGTAAATGTAAGTTTAAATTAAATTAAATTTTAGTGTAATACTTCGAGACTCTGCTTCGGCTGGAACTTGATCTAGCTACTACCGATTGTTTTTGTAAGGATCGGTTCTGTTTGATCACAATACTTCACTTAATGTTTCGATGATAATAGAGCAAAGGAACATCGTCTGATGGTTTGATGATAACATAGTAAAAGAAACAATTTGTCTACTAACTAACTGTGTGTTCGATGCGTAGGTTTCCAAGTGTCTCAGCAAATCATCAAGTAGAGATAGATAGCTGACTAGAAAATTCACAAAATCCAATTTATTGATAGTCTATTTAGCAAATTTACTAAATTATTTGGCAAGTAGTAAAATTTATAAAATTTAGTATCAACTGGGATTGTGGAATTCTTACTCAACTACTACGACTAAAATTAGGTTGTATAAATTGTGGTGCACTTGGCAATGGTTGGTTTATACTAACGAAGTAAAAATAGATTAAAAGCGATTAGGTCATGTTCGACTTCCTTCTCTTTCGTTACTTGGTAATTGGGTCTAGAGTCTACCATTGTTTATTTAGTGCTTGTTTGGTTTAGCTTCTTGTTAGTCTAGAAGCACTTCTACATCCTCAAAAGTGAAGAAAAAAAAATCAATTTCACACATGTTTGTTTTGGCTTTTCAAAAGCAATTCTCTTGTTCAAAAGCAATTTTCTTTGAAGCTAGGAATCCTAACTTTTGAGTTTGGTAGAATCAATTCTACAATTAATTTTATACTTTGGTTATTAGAGCTCATTACTTTCCAACATTGTCCTTCATAAATTCTTATTTCCTTCTTTTGCCTTTCACAAATTATGTATTGCCTAACATGAATTTTTGATGCGTCTATAATTTTTGTTGGGCAGCCGTGTTGAATAAAATGAGTTGTATAGTCCAGCAGTATGAACGCTAATTTTCTTGTGATTTTTTTTTTGCCCATTATTTAACTAGTGGTCTAATGATCATATTTATTATTTTTTAAATTTATATATAAAAAATTATTTATTAAATTAAATAATATATCTACATTTAGTATTGATCAACATTCACATTTAACTATGTCCATTTATTTGTATTTAGCTATGTCCATTTTAGTAATTATACATTCAAAAGCAGTTTTGATCAAAACTATCAAAACAACATTTAGTTTGTTTAATCAATTATACACTATTGTATCCAAACATAAATCAATTCTCTCAAAATCAATTACATTAGAATCAATTCTACCATAATCAATTCTGGCAGAATCAATTCTATCCAAAGTTGATATTACGACGTTCTAACAAAAATAGTTAAGCCCGATGTAATTGTACTTAACCCTCTATGTTGGTTACAACCTCGTAATGTCACAGGTGAGTCTGTAGCAATTGAAGGTTTGATCGTGCGTTAAAACTCTTATCACAAAGGTTGTAATAGAATATGTCTAATGTTGTTATAAATTAAATGGTTAACGTTAGGTCAAGTCCAAGTTAGGCTTAATAAGCATTCAAGACCTAGATCGATTTATGAACATTCGTAAACACATAAAAAAACATTAATAACAAACATTAACCGAATAAAACTAAGTAACTCAATTGCATTCAAAAGTATTCAAGAGATCTCATGGTTCAAGTAGCTTTAAAGAATGTCATCTTTCTGACCAAATCTAGAAAACTAGCTACTCATGATAACTAAACATAAACAATTGAATATGTTATTAAATACATGAATAAAAGATCATTGTATGATAAATCCTCACATCCTGAATGTTTTTGGTTGCTCCTAGCCTTATAAATTGCGATTTTGTTGTGTTTCAGTCGTTAGAGTATGGTTTTTCAATGAGGCCGAACATTTCTATTTATAGGCATGTCTTTCCAATATTTATGGGAAAATATGTATGCGTCGCACACAGCCATGTGTGCATCACACATGAGACAGTGGTTGAACATCTTCAAATTCTTTTCAAGTTGCGCGACGCACAACTCAATGCACGCATTGATTAGCCAATATCGAAACACTTATAAATTCTCTCCAGTTGCGCAACACGCAGCTCATAGCACGCAATGTGCATGTATCAGTAGTTGAACCTTCTACTTTTCTTCATCTCTTGTATCATTTATCCTCATCAAACGTCTATGATGACTATACCACAAGAAATCACTTAATAAATCTTGTAAAAAAGTATAACACGACTACAAAGTTATCTGGTTTGTGTGATTTGACATAGTTTCAAGGCCTTATACGCATAATTACTCTTTTATGTTCATCCATTGATTTATTTATAAAACTCAACTAAAACATAATGAAAACTTACTCAAACGACTTTGAAATGACTCCTAATTAATGTTAAAAACACCATTGACATTGTCATCATCACCTATCAAAAGCAATATCAACATTCATAATATGGACATGTGGCAAAATTTCTAAACTCAAGACAAGTTGATCATGCAAAGCAAACAAATCATATGGTCAACGCAAAGTCAACAAGGAGCTAAAACACCGTATGTTTCCAAGCGACCCTATGGATATAAGTAGTAGCACTCATGAATATATACAATGATAGATTTAGCACAACAAATAGTTACAGAACTTAATGTCACTTGTTGTTGCACAACAAAGAAAGTTAGCCAAATGAAAAGAGGAACAAATACAAATGCATAATGAAATTGAGCTCATGTGAAGAAAAAAAGGAAGCAAATCGTTGATTTGGTTTCGTTTGACACTCTTCCTTCTCTGAGAAATGATATTGCAATAGAAAAATGAGTAGATTGAAATGATGCAAATAAGTATGAGAAATGCTTTGTGGGAATGTCTTGTCATTTTAAAATAGTTTGTTACTTTACCTCTAGAAATATAGTTGGATGGTAAGATGAAATTTGAAAGAAAATAAAGAGGTAAAATGAGGAAGGGGTGAATTTAAAAATAAAATAAAAAACACTTTGATGTTAATAACAATCCCATACCAAATTTTAAGAATTATAGAAGCTGGAAATAGAAACATTTAAAAAGAATCAACATGAGTTAGGCAAATAAAGCATTGGTTCTTACCCTTTGATTATAAAAGCATGGTGTTTGATTACTATACTTATGCAATAACGCAAACACCGATTTCGACCGTCGGATCACAATTGGAGTCAACACTTAACTTATTGTCTTAAAAAAAACTTTACTTCAATCAACACTAATGAAATGTATAATGGTATCACTACTTAACTCACCTAAACTTTATTTTATAAAAAAAAAATAAAAAAATGTGTGATTACTATATTGACATCCTTCCATGCTCCAGGAAAAAAACTACTCTCTCTACCATGCTTCCTAACATTGTAAATAATTATATTGCATTATATGTATGCCTAAATTACTTTCAATGTTACATAAATTATTATTTTTCCAATACCCTAAATTGATACTGTTAGACTTTTAAATAATTATATTGCATTATATGTATGCCTAACAATCAATAGTGAATAAATTTTTATTCAGCTTGACAAAAGGATCAAAAGAAAGCTTTGCCGCTGTGTAAAACACACGAGAGTTCCAACCTACTCTTTGAAACTTTAGTTTCCTGAACTAGTTGGATCTTTGGATAGCTATGTGGTTCCAACTATGAGGAAGGAAGGAAGCTCACACACAACACAGCACAGCACATGAATTGTCAGAATCATAGACATGTATAGTTGCTTAAGTATTCAATTTAACATAAACTACATTGATAATTTGATTTAAATGACTGAGGAAAAAAAATTGTGACCACAATGTCCATTCTGAAAAGAATCTAGAAAGTTAACCAGAGTTGAAAACGTGGCTGCTCAAATATTTAATCTCTAAAATGTACTGTCAAAATAATAAGTAATTTATAAGATCTATAAAAACCAATCCTCTTAATCCATAAAATATATAAAAATCTGTCTATTTAGTCTGTAACATCTTAATAAAAATACTTAAAAGACTGATTTTGTATACTTTCAAGGACAATTTTCTATTTTCATAATCTTTAGAAACCAAGTAGAAAGAATATGAAAAGGAAAGAAAAAAAAAAGAACAAGCGACACCTCTCACTCTCAGGATTACAAACCAATAAGCAACCTCTACTGTAATTTATGAGACATAACGCAGTATTAATTTTCTTCAGTTATTTATCACACATCAGCTCTCAAGTTCTACATTGGATTTAAGTTTGGTCCCTAGCTAGGACTCTACTTCATGTAAAAAATGTTACATTAGAATATATTCCAAAAAAGGGGGGAGGGGAGTCTACGCATAATGGTGACCATAGCTGTGTACAAGTCAGCTTCGAGCTTTGTCTCTAATGACCAGTGGAATTAGACATATCAATACCACCGCCGGACTTGAAATATGCATGTTCTGCATTCGCTAACCGACTCTGAAACATGGTCCACTCCTTCCTACATCTCTCCCTCACCTACCATCAACAACATCGAAACATAAAGCGGAATTCATAATCAAAGCTTATCTGATAAAGACTACTTCACGGCTTGTTGATTAGTTTGATATACCTAATGTTAGGGGAAAATAAAAAGCCAAGTGATATATCAGGTAAAAAATGCAAAACATACCCCCTGCCATGGTGCTTTCCCGGTTTCTGTTTTACCCTGCAAATAAAAGGAAAATTGGTAAGCATTTTATAGTGTCACTCGCGAGTAAATTTAGTAAGTTTAATATACAAAATAATAAGGGGAAAAATTTACCTGATTTCCTAGTGTGGGAACACCTTGGTGAACAATCCATTGAGCATCGACAACTCCAATCTTCTCATGTGCAGGCTATATCAGGAAAGAGTGGTTAACTTAAAGCTCAAGCACATGTCTAGATTGTAAAGTTTTCAGTTTTTTACTTTCTCCGGTAAGCCGCTGCTAAGGCCATGCCATAAAAGTAAGAATGAAGAAGCTTGATGATTTTAGAGAATGTGAGAATCAACTAACCTCAACACATCTTCTAACGGCAAAATCAAGTCCCCATCCATGGACCAAGTCATTCTGCAATGCCAAGAGTTATACAATTGTAATTTACTGAGTGCTTAAAGAATCATTAAACAACTAATTAGTGGGAATCTTTTAAAACGGTTAGGATTAGCCATTCAACCTGAATCATATGCCACACACAACGCCATGCTTCTCGCGAGAATACTGGAGCCATAATCTCAACAAACCTGCATTCATGTGACAGAGAACGCACAGTTAGATACAGCCCGGTAGACCAGATAATACAAGACTAATACATTACACCGGCAGTTACTTACGCTGCACAAGGAGGTAAATGGGGGTCGGAACACCATCCCGGTTTCTCCTCCGTCACTCTAATAAAAATCCAAGAAAATCAGTAGTTAACGCACATTCTCGCAAAAAGAAAAACATGAACCGCGAGAAACTGCTATGGGACTCTAGTCGTTCTTACTTGTGAACTTCTTTATCTCCTCTTCTTTTTGTCATTTGCCATGTCAACCCTTTATTGGGTTCTAAACCAGGCTGTGAAATCTCCAGGCCATGCTTCTTCACCAGTTTTAAGTACCTGCACTTGAAATGACAGAGGCATATGAAACTTAAACCAAAAAAAAAAAAATTAAAGATATCCTTCCCATATCAAATACTCACTCTTCGGCATTAAAATGCTCAACGCCCAAGTCTTCATCCCATATAAATATATAGTCATATGGTGCCACAATGTCAGGATGCAGAAATCGCTTAGCATACCACCTACAAGGGTAAAAACTCAAATAGTTGATATGATAACAATTATGGAATAGCAACTCACTTTTAATTAGGTTAAGCACTATTAAGTATATTAACTGCAAAAGCCACAATGAAAATCTTTCATCCAAAAGTTAATAACACACTGGTTTCTTACCATTTAGTCTGTTTGCGAGCACTCACATGAATAGCCTTCTTTGACCATTCAAACTCATCCCATTCATTAGCTCGGCCATCATAATGAAATAGAAGGATTGTGAAGTTCTCTGAAAACTGTTCAAGTAAATATTTTTTTAGTCAAACATGACGCATCAACAATCACAGTCAAACAGAGAAAGCAAGTAGACTAAGAAAGACCTTTTTCACGGCTGCATCAATATTTTTTTTCATTTCATAGCCAACAGTGAAGGTCACAAGGTACTTTGGCTTGAACGTTAAATCCTGAAAATGTCAACTTAGTTAAATCCTCAGTAAACAAGGAAGGTCAGAAGGTTCATGATATGTGTAATTTATAGCCATATTAGGCCTATAAACTGTCTTAAGATACACACCTCACTGGGTTTGCCCCACAATCTACGCAAGTAAAAGTCGGACTCAGCTTCAACAATGCCGGGAGGTAAACTTTCTGCTCCTCTTGGATTTGATGGAACCCATATCTGTAGAGAAACAACAAAATAAGGAGCGTGCTATTGATCAATATACAGACTATAAGTATCCATTTTCCCAATATTATATAAAACAATATCATTCTTGAAACTCCATATCAAAAATGTATCAATGATTAATGAACAAGAACATGAAAATGTCCTTAATAATGATGACATGATACAGTGTGTACCTTTGATGTGTCATTTGATAAGCGATTTGGCAAAGCTCTTCTGTTACTATTGTTTATAAAAGACCAAGCGCGACGACCTGTATATCTTTCTTCAATGTAAGAGAGGTCAATCGAGGGAAGCAAGCCAGATGGGAGATTGAACTGCAAATTGTTATGCAGCTTTCACTTTTATCATTGGATCCAATAACAAAAAACAACTGAAAATAGTCTACTGCAGCACAAAGGTATGTCGTAAAGAGGAAGAAGAAACTAAGTCTTCACCTTTGTTAATGACAATGTTGGAAACGACACTCCTAGAAAGAAACCAAAAACTACTCCAATAAAAGTTGTGACAATAAGCCTCATAATTTCACTGGGTTTTCTACCATTAGGACTGCATCCAATAAAACAAAAATGTCACACAGTGGTGGTGTTATTGACATAAACTAGCATATGTGGCTTTTGTCAAAACAAACAGAATCAGAAAGTCAGCTATCTCAAATTATCTGACCTGCGAGTAACGGTCCCCATCTATATCGGAACTTCCCTGGCTGTATGCTCATAAAACTATATGCAAAATTCACACTTCACCATTCATCAACTAGAAGGTATCTTCCGTATAAGAAACAAATATGCTTGTTTAAAGAAGAAAAACCCCTGCCGAAGAAAAAAAATAACGAAAAGATATATTAATAAACCAAACCGGTTAATGGTTCAAACTCCTAAGAGTAAGGGATAATTATTTTATTAGAGCAAAGAATTATATCGTTTGGCGTGTGGTATCTCCTACTATCACCTAAAATCCTCAATATGAGAATGACAGACACATTAGGTTACTTCTACTTATTTATGAAGGTAATCAACAAACTATAATGTGCAAAGCAACTAATCATAGTGACATTCAGTTGAACTTTTCCAGCATAAGATTAGCGACAATTAGGAAAGTGAGAGCGCCTCTAGAAGGCATGATCTATAAATGTGATAAAGTTTCCTTGAAGTAACCACAAAGGAACCAAATATAGCTAGCATCTGATGTTGAAATAAACCATATATGCAAGAAAAGCTTGCACTTTTCCTCAATAACCTACCAAATTAACTCAAAAGGCTAAGCAACGCATGTGATCTCTTTCACACCGAAAAGATAATTACCTAAAATTAGTAGCTCCCCAATTACAAAAGCATGTGGCAGTTTCTATGAGAACTACCATGAAAGAAAAGATTCATATTTAGATTAGCATATCAAGCAAAAAGTCTCTTAAAGAAGTTAATGATAATCTATTTTTGGAAGCAAAATAAGCCAATCAAAACAGCCACAATTGTACCAATTATCATAAACAAGCTTGATTTTCATTAATCAAATAGAAGCAACTATATCTATCAATAATAAATTGAAGGATCATAAATTTATTCAAATTTTCCTTGTTAAAGAAAATGAAGTAACACACAAAAAGTTGAGTTACAGTGAAGTTTCAATTTAGGGGTTTTAGATTAGATAAAGAAACTGAAGGAACAATCAATTACAGAAACTACTACCAAACGTACCGGAAAAAGAGATGAAGATCTGAGCAACAAAAAAAATAAAAAATAAAAAGTTTTGAGTGAGAAAAAGAAAACCCCAGCTGAGGGGTGATGATGTTGTAGGCGGAACGTGGAAGAAGGTGAAGAACGGAGGATGAATTTTCCGGCAGAAGAATCAAGAATGGAACCTTCAGTGTAGTTGGGGTTTTGGTTTTATAGAGAAGCACTACGAAACAAGATCTTTGTGTTGTGAGTTTGGAACAAGAGAGTCACGCTCTTGTTGAGTTTGGTTTTTAGGTGGGTTTTGGAGGAGTTTCCCTTCTTCTTCTACAATTTTTATTTGTTGGAAATTATGAATAATTAAAAGTTTTTTTTTTTTAAGGAAATAAATAAAAACTTATTATAGTGATATTTGGAAAATATTAAATTCTATTCAGGGTCAAATATAGGACTTTTATTAATTTTCATACATGTTTTCTTGGAGTGTGATATTTAAGTAGACTAGACTATATTGACCAACATTTTCTAATTTAATGAAGTAAAGTGTATGTTGTTATATCAAAATCTTGAATGAGAGTAAATTGTCTTGTCTTGTAATTTTGAGAGCCAAAACTCTAATTTATTTTATCTTTGTGTGTTCTATGATACCACGGTTCATTTTTGTTGTATTTAAAAAATGTCAAATTTGCGAAAAAGAAATATAGTAGTAATACTCTTTCCGTTCTAAATTGTATGACGTTTTGGACATTTCACACATATTAAGAAATGCAATTAATATTGTGTATAAAAGAGATATTATAAGTTGTTTTACAAAATTGTCCTTAACAAATAACTTGGGAAAGATAAATGAAAGAATTGAAAGAAAAGAGAGTAATAAATAGCTAAGGTTATAATAGGAAAAATAACATTAATGTTGCATTGATATTGTAAAGCGACATATAATTTGGGACAAATTTTTTTCCTAAAGCGACATACAATTTGGGACGGAGGAAGTAATAATTAGCAAAGATTCCTTAAAAAAAATTAACAAAGATAAAACCGAATCATTTCATTCATAATCAATGAGTACAGGGTAGTTGGTACATCATAGAAAATATGAGTATAGTTAGATAAGAGAGTTGTTATAGCAATACTACGTGCTACCTTATTTGTTTTGCATAGTAATCTTTAGGGGGTGTTTGTTTCCTGGTTTAAAAAATTATTCCCAGGAACATGGAGGTTGGAATTATAGATTCCTATGTTTGTTACAAAGTTAAAAAAATAACTCCCGGGAATAAAGAATTCCTAGGAAAAAAATAACTTCCACTTACCCATGATTTTATTCCCAAAGAAAGTGGACGGGAATAAAAGATTCCCATGTAAATGGTACTAAAATGGAAATAACTACCCAAATACCCACTATCACAAACAATTCCCATGAATCTGACAATTATTTACCAAACACCATTTTCTAAAAATACTCAGGAATAAGATGCCCATTATTATTTCCCAGGAAAGATTAATCCCAGAAATGAAATTTTAAACCGTCAAACAAACGCCCCCTTAGTGTTTTTTCCTAAGCAAGTATACTTCACTTCTAGCCATTTATGATACATACATAGCCATGTTCATATACGTGAACGTAATTGACGGTGAAACGTGTGTAGTTTCGGCCTTGTTTAGAAGTTAGTTAGTACTGTAATTATCCAATGCATGGATTTTAGCCTTTTACTCAATCACTGTATATTTTACCTGATGCTGCAAAAGTATTCTGAGAAATCATAAATAGGCAAGATTGTACCTCCTAGACGCCAAACCAAGCATACCATAAAGCAGTATATGATCTGAAAATATCATATTTGTGATGTAAACCTCTTCTCCAACACTAGTTTCTATGTATCACTTAAATTTACCGTTTTCAACTTGAGCACTTAATTCCTTCAACCTAACACCTCCGACATTTTAATAAGTCTACTCTACCAATAAGCACTTGGGCAAGTGTCATTGCCAATAACAAAATGGTCTCCAATTCTTTAATGATGAATTAAGAATTGCCAATAAAGCAACTTCTTCTCTTAATGGTTAGGTATCAAAATACTCCCTTCGTCTCAACTCATTTAATACCGACTACAATTAATAAAAGTGCTTCTGTAAACAAAACTCATTTTATCATTAAAATCATCACAATTTACCTTTTCTTAGAACCCGCATAACTCAAATGAAACATGGGGTTGGGACGAGGAGTCGAGAACAATTTAAGCTCCCCTAATCCTCCTCCATTGGGGAACTAGTTAGTAACTAACAGTATTCACCAAAGCTCATTCTGGTACTCAAATACGTACTATGACAAAATTTACATGTTTTTACATGTATTCGGACATACAGGAATTATATTATTTAACCATTCCATTCCTCATAAAAAAGCTTATTGCTAACATGATCGCACATCAAGATGCAATTTTAAATAATTCAAATAAATGTTCTTCGAAATTTTTCCTCCTCGTCTTCTTAATGCGCACTGTCCTTCAAAGTTTTTTCTTCTTCTCCTATACACGTTTTCACCACAGACTCAGATTCCTTCTGGTTGGTTTCAATGTTGTCTGTTTGATGCATACTTGCACTTTTTTCTGTTTCAACTTGTTGACGCATAGCTTGTTCCTGTAGTGCTTTCATCATCATCTCCGAAGTTTTCTCTTCCCCTTGTAGTTGCATTGTCATCAAAATCTCTGCCTCCTTGTCAAGAGGCTTGAAGTACTCTTCAATGGCTACCTCCTGCATGTAAATTGCATCTTGTTATGCAACAAATTTGAGTGCTATAAATGGACCAATTGTAGAGCATGCATTAATGAAAAGAAGTCATATATCACACAACTTTAATATGACAAAGATTTCAATTAAGACAAACATGACACAGTATGAATGTTTTATCTCAAAAAAAAAATGAAAGAATGTGAATGGTACAAATTCAATATCAACAAAACTGGGGAAAAATTGCATTTCACACAGAAGAATAAATATAACTTTTTTTATTTAGAAGTCATTGTACCTTCATTTCACAACTCACATGTAAGGAAACGGGTTGAGATTTTCAAAGAAAAATCCCAAATAAAAAAAAATCCTAAATTTAAAAAGTTTCATATCTTTTTCATGAATCATGAGAATACAACTTGTTTTGTGTCTGTTTACGTGGTGACAAAAATTAATTTTGAGTAAATTGATTCTCTAAAATTAACTTCGGCTAAAGGTGAGTTGAAACTTGAAAGTAAAGTGATTTATATTGGGATTCATTCATCTAAAATTGATGATGGGAGTAATAGATGTCATACACGAGAGAAGTTGTTTGTGATAAAAAAAAATCATTATACACGGAATAAATTATTGCCAAAACATATTTTAAAATAATATTATGCACATAACAAGTTATAGCTGATACTAATATTTATTTTTTACAGCTTATATATAAAATATAGAAATTGAAATTTGAAACAAAACATCCACACCTACGGGTACCCGTGCGGATGCACGAGTATCTTACTAGTGAGTGTAAAAATCAATTTTAGAATTAAAAGCTCCAGTTTCTTCCTTCAAGTCAGAAACAATTTTGGAGTCAAAGTCAATTCTACTTGAGAGTAATCAAACATGTCAAAATCAATTCTACACCTCTAGAACTAATTTTGATTTCTCCAAAAGTGGAACCAAACACACACTTACTGTTTCTTCCAGCTTCTTGTTCAAAGCTTGCATCTCTTCAACCATACGACGAACTTCAGTTAAAATAATCTGCTCGGGTACTTTATTTATGGCTGCTTTCCTTGCTTGTGCCTTTTCATCAAAGAAAATCATAAACATCAGATATTGATTAATTAAATAAGACAATAAATATCAGAAAGACTTTAAGAGCAAGCAAGCATTGTTAAAGAGAAAATCTTGTATCCAACTTTACCGCAACAAAAACTGAATGTCATGTTTATATTTCCCGATGTAAATAGGAACTTCAAAACACCATCTTTCTCTCTCCTTAAGAGACATTTTTTTCTTTCACCGCCATTCTTTCTCTCACCATGAAACTTACCCTTAAAATGATATTTTTGACCAAGTGAAGCGTAACTTATAGTAGGGGTAAACTTGGGATTAAGTGCCCCTACATTGACCTACTTGCTACAAATAAAAGAACTTGGCTCACTTGCTTTTGAAGGTGACCCAGTTGGCAGTTTAAATTTTTGACAAAATTGTGAACATGCTTTTGGTTGAGTGCAAAATAATGTTGTTCATATTATGGTCTTTCATTAGGACGAGCAAATATCTTCCTGAAGCTATTGCTCCAGAGCCATGGGGCAAATTTATAGAAGACCGAAAAGGATGCCAATATTACTAGTCATCAGCATATGGACAACTATCTATCGAGCACAATTTTAGTTGGACCCAATGGAAAAAGAAAAAACAGGGCACCTAATAACGTATCTTCACAAACCAAGAACTACGAGATCACCAAAAAACACAAGACCACTCTTTCTCTATTCCACCATTGTTACCATGGTAGTCAAAATCCCTATTTTAATCCTAAAATCCTAGGATTTTGCGATTATTCTTGCCCTCACCGGTTATGAGTATACACAAAATCCCAACTGGGTGGAATCCTGTATAATCCACTTTTCTGTGAAACGATTCTACGATTATGGTCGCGGTGGTGGAGCTACAAAAGACAGTTTTAGTTGCTGTTTTGTATGAGACTTATGACTTCGATTTAATGTATTAATTACATAAGTATTTCAAGTGTTATATTGTTGATATTTGAGTGTTAAGTGTCATAATTACAGAAGTATTTTAAGTTTTAATTGTGCAAGTGTTATGCAACTATGCTATTATGTGAGTTATGCTTCTGAATTTAAATTTACACAAGTATTTCAAGTGTACTTTAAGGTTTTTTATCTTACCTATGCTATTTTATATGCATGTATATGCATATACTTGAGTTTTATGAATTTTCTATAATCCTACGATTAATGTAACGATTCTATGATTTACGATTTTACTCCCCCTTACCGATTATAAGTAAAATCCCGATTTTGACTACCTGTTCCTGAGGATCTGCAAGAGCCCTCAATTTACACCTTGTGAATAAAATCGTTGGCAAAAATTTCGAAAAAATATGCCCATTATAACTTTGAGTTTTTCTTTCAAGTGTATGTGGTTGATGACTTTTTGTCCAATCAACTTTTCTGGAGTACGTTTGCTGTAAAATACGTTTTCTCCATTTCAAAATCTATCATGGTTTGGAGTTTGATGTTGTTATTAGTCACAAGCGCACAGCTGTTTTATTTTCAAAAACCATTTTCTTCAGATTTTAAATGAGTTGGAGAGAGGACACGTATGGGACGAGGCAGGGGGTGCAGGATTGCATGAGGAAACGTTTAGATGCATCACACTGGCTCTAAAATAATACATTTATTATCCGTTCAAAAAAAAAAAAAGTGTTAAACTAACTCTAGAATCGGTAAATGCATCACACACACTGGCTCCATTAAAATCTATTACACCTTATATTCACTAATGTGTCTCTAAAATAAGGCACGTCTATTTGAGTTTCAAAATGAGACTAACCACTTGGCTTTTGCAATTTGCGAAGAGACCCAATTCATATGAAATCCCCATGTCCCGTCTAAATGCTAACAACACTCCTATGGTTTCTAACAGATAACAAAAACTAACTCAATAATGTAAATAATTAAGTAAGATAAGATGTAAGACCTCTCGGACACGCTGTTCAAGCTGCATCCTATAATTCCGTATT
This sequence comes from Medicago truncatula, assembly GCF_003473485.1. Classification (NCBI taxonomy): domain Eukaryota; kingdom Viridiplantae; phylum Streptophyta; class Magnoliopsida; order Fabales; family Fabaceae; genus Medicago; species Medicago truncatula. Next base: position 42,701,874 of record NC_053044.1, on the reverse strand, counting down.
CTTCGCTCTTCATATCCAGAAAGTACCCTGATATAAAACATGGCAGTCCTCCCATATTCCAATAGCTTATTCATATTCACAAATCATCAACACTGTTTATTATATAGTTTTCTGCAACAACAAAAAAATAAAAGTAATCAAGTTCAGAAATGCTATAGAAATAAAACTTCATGAAATGGAATCAAAATCATGAGATGAAGCTATTTTATAAGAATAGATTTGGATCCAATTCTGCGTTATCATTTCCAGTGTTAGTGTTTGAGTGTTAATAGCAATTTCAAAATTAAACTCATAAGACGAAGGAATTTTATAACAATTGTTGATAACAAAGTAGATATATAAGATTATAAATAAATTTTTATGTCAGTGTTTTGGATCTGTTGATAAAAAAAATTCACTAGTAAGAAAGCAATTGAAAATAACCTGATCGTGGGCGGCGGGTTAACGGTGGAGTGAGGCTGTGCGGGGCTGAATGGCAGCACAACGGAGAAGGAGAGAATCACATCGCATTCAGAGAAGGAAATAGGGCTCGCGCGCGAAATACCCGTCTTACCCCTCAAGGGAGAATCCTAAAAAATATTGACTTTTATATTTTGGAATATGTTTGTGATTAAATTACACCGTTCTTTTAAACTATGTGTGATCAAAATAAGTTAAAGGACCAATTTGTTACAAACTTCAAACTTAAAGAACTTATTGGCATCAGAGAGAATCGAACCTGAGACCTTGAAGAGGAGCACACTCCCAGATCCCAAGTCTAACCACTAGGTCAACCTAAGTGGATTTACAAACCTCAAACTTAAAAGAAGAATTATGTATTTTTTTATATGAGTCAAACTAGTCCAATGAAATTAACATCGAGAAAAATCGAATAAGAGATCCTAAATCAATACCACTAGACCAACCTAAATGTAGATATACATTGTTGTATAACCCAAAGTTGTATAACAATGTATATCTACAATTGAATTAGATTAATGGTTTTGCTGTCAAATAAAAAGTAGTTTTAAGTATTTACTGTGCGAACTTGCTCTCAAAAATGACTCCATGGCCCAATGGATAAGGCGCTGGTCTACGGAACCAGAGATTCTGGGTTCGATCCCCAGTGGAGTCGAAGCTCTGTTTATGCTTTTTTATTTTGTAAAATTTTTTTCCTCTTAATTTTTTTTTTTGTTGCAAGATAACAAGTTCTTCTACGTGATGTTGTCAATATGAAATTCTTAAAAGTATACTGTAAAAAACAAAAGTAGAAGCCAAATTATATTGTAAATCTAATATATTTGAGTGTACTACTCACTATAGTTTGTTTTTTGAAGAAAAATATTATCTTTTATCATTTATAATTATAATAACTAAATCTTATTCATCAAAAATGTCAACAAAATAAAATTATTTTTTATGATAATATGTAAAAAAAATTACTATAATTCTTATAAACAATGAAATGATGTTTTTTCTTATGAAATGATGTTTTATAAAATATAAATATTGACAAATAGCTATTTATTACATAAAAAATAATTGTTAATTTATAAAATTATGAAATAAAAGTACCGGTACACCTTACTTTATAAGTATGTCGTAGAAGTTGTCAAGGGACAAACTCCTAATCAATTCATTTTCCATGTTCACTCCATCAGCAATAATGTCAACATTCAAAATTCGACCATCAAAATTGAATATGTTATCATCCGTGCACTAGTTATCAATATGGACTTGTCTCCTTTCACTTTTTGAATCAATTAAACTTATAGTCCTAGAGAATGGACGTGATGTAACAAACATAATACTATAATTAATTAATTCAACAACTTGCAATGTTCATGCATCATATACGCCTAATTAACAAAGTCATCAAATAATGTGTTCAAAAAAACAAAGTCATCAAATACCCGGTAAAACCAGCAGCAGAAACATCTACTTTCAAACAGTTGCATATTTTGTTTAGAAAATGGGTCGATTAAAAATAAATTATGTTTGATTGAGATATTCTGTTTGATTATTCTTTGGGCACTTTTAGTAGAGTCTCTCATTCTGCAGGGTGTTTTTTCTATCCACAAAGTTTTTAACACGAAACATTGTTTAAGAGATCTAAATCTAGTTCTATTCGCACTAATGCTTGCTTCTTCCTTGTCTTTTTTTTGTACAATCTTCCTTGTCTTTCTAATAAATTAAGAGGAGAAAATATAAAATGAAAAATTATGTATCTCCCACATTTCATCCATCTCATTTCTTTCACTAAAATATTCATCATTTAAGTGTGTGTTTGGTTCAACTTTAAATATAATTGATTCTAATATAATTGATTCTGATAGAATTGATTTTGAGTTAATTGATTTATATTTGGATACAATAATGCAGAATTGATTAAACAAACTGAATGTTGTTTGGATAGTTTTTATCAAAATTGCTTTTGAATGTATAATTACTAAAATGGACATAGTTAAATTCAAGTAAATGTGCTTAGTCGAATGTATATGTAGATCAATACTAAATGTAGATATATTATTTAATTTAAATAAATAAATTTTCTATATATTAATTTAAAACATAATAAATACGATCACTAAACTAAATTTTTTTACAAAATATTTGTTCATATATTTTATATTTTTTGATAAAATATATTTAAGTTAAATAATGCTAGAATTAGTTGCTAAAAATGATAAAATATAGCGTAAAGGAGATGTAAAAGAAAAAATACAGTAAATTTGAATGGGGACCGTAAAGAAAAATTCAAAATTTGGTAAGTCATGACCATAAACATTTTTCGGGGGCTAATTTGGTTCGTTAAGTTTTCTAATTAAATTTGGTTCATCAAATTAAATTACCAACCAAAAAGAAGGAGAATTGATAAAGGGCAATAAAGAAAAATAATATGTTGTAATAATCAAAATAGAAAATTTAATGTAGAATTGATTCTAAAAAAGTTAGAAGTTAGGATTTGTAGCTTTAGGGATAATTGTTTTTGGAGGATATAATCAATTCTTAAAAGTCAAATCAAACACCATTAAAAATTCAGTTTTTCACTTTTAAAGGTTGTAGAATCACTTCTTGGTGTTGAAAAGTCAAACTAAACAGGCTCATAGAGGGTCTGTGGCATTTGTTATACGACTTAAATCTCGAAGGCTAAATAGTGAACTAATTTTTCACAGAAAACTTTATACAAACATATATATTTCATTTATAAAAAAAGGTAGTGTTAAGATTCAATTTGACAATTTTCCAGCGGTTCAAATTATTCCGCGATAAAAAATAACATCAAGTTAGTCTCTCTGTTATAATGAGTAGAAGATTAATCCATCATCCGTATAACAAAATTATGGACTATCAGTATTATTTTTTTGTAAGGGATTAAATTGAACCGTAAAAAAAATTGTGAGGGATGAAATTGAATCTTTGAAAAAAAGAAGTCTAAAACACCTTAATCTATATGTTGAAATTAAGGGGTATACCCCACATAATCCAACAGCATGATAGATTGAAATTTTCATCTCAACTAACTACCACTGATGATGAACCTTTTATAGTCAGACATACACATTACTACATTGGCTAATGTAAAGCAAAATCAATGCTTTTCCTGGTCCCTATCATATCACATTGACAAAAACTTTAGCTTTTACCCTTTCAAAAAACATAACTAACCCCACCATGATCATTTAATTTAACATAATAAACAAATTAATTAGAATCTTCACTCAGGTCCAAAAATCTTGTCATAATCATAACACATACATACACACCCATTTTGTTTGAGGGGTCTGTTATACTATATTTTTCCTTCTGATTAATGTACCCTTTAAACAGATATGTAGTCTTTTTTTTTTTTTAATAGAGATTGATTAAGACCGAGAAATACCAAATATATAGTTGAATCCTAAGAATAAGTAAACATATTTTCCGTAGCAACCGATACTTAGTTACTGGTCAAGATCATCAGATATTTTAATAAGGATCTGTTTGATTCAACGAAGAAGGGAGGTATAATCTCAAAGTAATTTTAAAGACATTTCTTATATAAAAAAGATGAAAGACATTAAATCATATTTCCATCTTGTTTAAAGTTGTCCATGTTCAACTAGATTAAGAGAGCTTATGAAACACCTCATGTGCTTAGCTAACTGAATCTTGATTCTTCCATTAATTTATTGAAAAGCAAGGGTGTGGCATATTTTAATAGTTATTGAAAAGCAAATGTTTTGTCATTGACTCCAATATTTTTAAGGGCTAACCTACAAGTACACCAAACAAATGCAAATGCAATGTTGTAACAACATGCATCCAACTCATAATAATCTATGAATTTATTCAAAACAAAAAAACTTATAATCTATGAAGCACATTGTTTTCTCCCATCACCCAAAATCTAAATTTTAATCTAAATAAAGTTAAACTATTCTTTATACAATTTTTCAAGAGAAGAAAAAGAAATTGACCCCTCCAACCCTATTATAATCTATTGACCCAGCCAATACAAGAAAGGTTATATATATATCTATGAGGAGAAATAAAAATAGGGAAAATTAAGCTAGCCTTAGCATCCTCCACACGTGAGAAAGACCAATTAAACATATCAAATCGTGATTCAAATTTTCCGACCATCTGAATCCTACAAGACTCGGATAAACGTGTGCAATAATACTTGGTTTACAACACATTTTTCTTAAATCAAATCTTGTGTAGCTTTTTGCATGGCAAAGAAAACATTATGCCACGTGTTAATCCTAGAACGTGCTTTAACATTATTCAAACCTACATTCATACCAACCAAAACATCTTTCTCGACGTTAAGCACTTCCTCAGGTTCCGCGCCGTCAAACATCCAAACAAGACACCAACAGAACCCCTTCGATATCTCCGAATCGCTGTCTGCTTGAAACCTCATTCTCCTACCTTTGTCTATGTGGGCCACCACCCAAACATCTGTCGAACAACCCGTCACCCGGTTCTCTGGAACCCGGTCGGACCGGTCTAAGGGTGGCAAGAGAGATGCGTAATGTAATAATCTTTTTACTCGGTCGATGGGTTCGGAGAGAGAGGAAAATTCGATGGTGAGATTGTTGAGCTTGTCGGTGACACCGTGAGATGATGTTAATGTGTTGTTGAAGGGAGGGGGGTTAACGGAGAGTTTGAGATGGATTTGTTTGGAAGTAATGGCGGCGTTAAGTTTGGAGGAGAAATGAGAAGGAGAAGGAGAAGGAGGGAGGGTTAATAGGGTAGAAGTTGGGAATGGAAATGGATATAGCATTTTAAGGATAATGAAAAAAATTGGGAGAGAAAGAAGGAGAATATGGGATATGGAAGAGGAGGGATGGTGCGGTCAGATATGTAATACGACTTCTAACCTTTTTTATAAAAAAAATACTAGTGTTAAACAATGCATGTAAGCAATGACATCATTTCAATTAAGTTCTAACCTAAATACTTTCCGTTATTATTTGCACTAAAGATTTTTTTTTTTTTTGAAGGATGCACTCAAGAATTATTAGTATTAAATATACTTTTAAAATATCTTGAAATGTAAAAAGTTAAATATATATATATATATATATATATATATATATATATATATATATATATATATATATATATATATATAGTCAGGGTATGTTGAAATCGTTTTTAAACTTAAAGCACTTACATCGTCGGTAACTCTATGTGGAAGATGAAGTAAATTAATTTAAATGTTGAACGATTTTATATATAATGTTAAATTAAAAGCATAAGTTATGTACATGGAAACAATTATTTAAGGACAATTCCTCAACAAAAAAATAAACAAATTATCAAGGAGACTTGACTTGCTGCCACTCAACAACCCACTAAAGCCGCCCGGTCACCCCACCAAAAATTTAACACTCCCTCCCTCACTTGTGAGTGTTTATTTCTATCTTATACAAATTTATGCATGTTAAAAAGTTTGAAATAGTAATTTTGTATCAAAACTAAATATATAATTTTTTAATAAATAATTTTTGTTTTTCAAAGAAAACATGCTACTTTTAGTTAATTCAACATGTTCAATCTTGTAAACATTAAACAAACCCATTACATAAGCCAACAAGAAAGAAGATCATCACCCTAGTGTACACATTTAGTGGCAGACCAGCTTCTGGAGAAAGTTTGGGAAAACTTAAGAGCCTACGGTCTACAGAATTTAAGCATTCCGATTATGCCACTTCTCTCTACTTAGCGTGTATGAGTTTCGCCGTTAGATTCTTTAAAATAAAACAAACAAGTGTCCAAGTTCCTTGAACGACTACTAGTTCATCATTTTATAAATTCATATCAGCCCATCTTGACTTCCATCATAAACAATTTTTCTTTCTAATTAAAATATTTTTGTGGTCTTTCATTTAAGAAAACCTCCTTATTAGAGTTTATTTTACAGTTTGACGACCACCTCTATTGAAATCTTCCCTCCCTCTCAACCACCTTTCTGTCATCTTGCTCAAGTTATCTAAGTTTAGTTTCACTCAGACAAACGTAATGTTAGTATATAGTTTTAATTTGAGTTTTGTTATTTAAAAAGTTATAAGATTTTTGTAATACTTCTTTTTTTTAATAAACATATACACTCGTGTGCCCCAACTTCACCCAAATTGACTTGGGTTAAGTGCATTTTAAATGTTACAATTTACACATAACTTTCTTTTTGGGACCAAACTAGTTGCAATTGAGAACAAATAGTGCAGTTCCATGCATTTCTACTTCTGCTGATAACGTCCCCTGCGTTACTATAATGTCACTTCCACTCCAAACTTCACTGCCTTTACAAGAACTTAAGTCTCTCCCATGAAAAACCTTAGATAGTTCCGATGTCTGCGCAGATATAACCGTTTTCTGATCACTTAGATTGAAGAAAGCAACATAGACTTCTCCTGCATAAACATACAACTCTTGGAGTTAGAAAAGAATAACAAATAATTATTTGTTTTAGCATACTAGTTCAAATGCTTATACGTCAATGATCAACTAATTTGCTTTGATGTTAGAGTGAAGTTGAAGAAAAATCAAGAGAACTGACCTGTTCTTCCTGTTGCAACCCAAGAGCGAAAACCAGCAGAACTAATAGGAGCTGCACAAATGACCAAACAGCATTATGAATAATGATAAACTAAGATAAACCCAACAAATTGCATAGGACAATATTTCCATAAAATGGCAAGTATTTGCGAATTTCACCTTTGACAGGTTTTACTGTTGCACATAAGCCAGAATAACTATTTACCAGGGTCCCATTAAGATTCAACTGCCACATCTGTTAAAGACTCCATATATCAAATTCCAATAGTATATAGTACAGGTGTAAAAAAAATTGCAAATCAGAAGGTTATTTTAAGAAGACAAATTGGCTAATGTATGGTATACGGATAAAAATAGTGATGCACAAACAAGATAATCTTTGAATATATCAAGATTACACATTGGCTACATGTTTACAAGAAATCTCACTCTAACATGACTTAAACACAGAACAACATACCTGATTTGAATCCAACCTGCAGGGCGAAAATGTACCTCTCCTGAACTCTTTAGAAGTAAGCTTTCGTCTTGCAGAAGCATCCAAGCAAAATTTTATTTTGTTGACTGCAACTAAATGATGATAATCTTGATGCATATTCTCTTCATCTCTGCATCAATAACAATACAACAATTACTATAGTTAACAAGAACATAAATAATCAAATCAAAGTTAGGCAAATAGAACAGAGAATGACAAGACAAAATATGATTACGATGCCAAGTTCAATTCTCTCTTGTGCATGCAGAAGGGAGGAAGAAGATGATTGTTTCCTAAATTCCATTTCCAACAGATTCTTTCAGGATATTGGTCAAGACTTTCACTAATCCAACCACTTGTTTTTGAGTCAGTGCAGCTAGTGAGGCCTATTGAATGTGTATATGATGTTTTTGTTTCTGTATAGCTTCTTCTCATTTGCCTTCCATAGTCCTGATCTTCACTCTTCAAGCTTGTGATAGAAGGAAACTGCTAATGCCGCAAAAGAATATATTAAATTGGCAAACATATTATTTCCCTTCCCCCCCAAAAAAAAGGTTGATGGTTCACATGCCTCCATATTATTTGAGCTAAAAAAATTAATCTCCAGAAGGGTGGGATTTGTGATGAGATCGTATGTTGTGGGATCAATCTTCCGTACATCGCCCCCATACATAAGGGGAGACTTTGCCATTGCCCACAGGGTCATCTGTGTAGGAGTACATTAACTCAGTTTCTTTTGATAAGGCACGTACGCATATCAACATATGAATTTATGGGAAAGCAACTCAATTATCGTTTTTACTAATACCTGTGTCCTCTTCTCTGATAGGTTGAGGTTACTATACCTATGTGGACCTGCATTTGTACCTTCAAAAGGAAAAGGTGAAAATTCAGTGGCATGGTTAAAGGGTCATGAATGATATGCTCATACAGAAATAAGAAAAAGCAGCAACACAACTTTATTACTGCCGGGGATTTAAGAGGAGTTTTCAGGAAAAAAAATAGTCCTCTCAGTTCAACAATTCCAATGAGCATAACTTGATTAACCATATATCACAAATCAAAGACCAATTTAAACGCATTTAATGATTTTACCTCTAGAAGTGTGTTTTAACTTTGACAACCGATGCGAAAGAAATACCGGCGGCGTCTCTGCATAATCCATACGAACACAAAACGAAACGTGATCCTAGCATTTCATGAGGGGACACGACCGTTAAGATTGCTCGGGGATTGTGCTCGTCTTCTATTTATAAAGAGTGAGCCACCAAAACCATGACTCTTATTCTAGGCTTCTCCCAAAAAAAGCGATATAGTTTTTGTACTTAATTAAACTATTTTAATTAAATACAAACTATTAATTAGATTAAATCGCATTTAACTCAATTAATTGTCAACCCTCATTTATTTAATCAATTCATAATTAAGTCAAATTACTACTCACTATGGTCACCATAAGAATCACTTATTACACTTACATGGCTATCATGTAGATTGTAGCCTTCTCATAGTGGGTCAATCCGGTATACTTGATGTCATAAAAAAAATCAGGTATACTTGTCACTCTTAACATTTAAACATGGATGCTGACTTGATACTGAATATTTGTGATACCACATATCCTAGTTCATATCATGTACCTTTAATATCACATATCTATGACCCACGATATGTGTGATTATCAGTTTACTCACACAATAACCTGAAGGTGTTATTGTCGTCCTTATTTACAATAACACTAGATCACAGATGATTAAGAATATTGTTCTATTATTCAATAGGGTCTCACGATCAAATCATACACGATATTCTATTGAACAAACAATCTATTCTAAGGACTTTATTATGTAACAAGTAATAATATAATAAACACAGTGACTTATATGTTTATATATTAATCAATATATAAATCAAGATCATGATACTAAAGCAAATTCAATCAACATAGGTAGACTATTAGGACTTACTCCAACAACTCGCGCCATCAGTTAGCCATCCAAATGGTAGCATGTCCAAATCCGGCCATGAATTCCCCATTAAACTTTTTGCTCCTATCATATTAGCTGTTGAAAAATCCCTGATTCATAATTAAATAAACTAAATTTACAAGATAGGATGATGGAACAACAGATCACAGATTGAGAAGCAACAAAGTTGCAACATAGAAACAAATATTTTGAAGTAAAACAAAGTAATTTAACCACCTTGATACATCAAAATGAGATTTAACATCCCCCCATGTATCCCAGTCATCTGCTGTGATACGATATAAATTGACCAGTCCACTGACATCCTTGGCCATGGCTGGTGTCACACTTGTTCCGGGAGACAAAGAATAGACAATGGGGCGATCAAACTCCCGGAGAACCTGCAGTGACATATCATATGGTAAGTTTGCTGATGCATCTGGCATAATATTACCAATGTCGGTGTTTATGAGATAAAGAAGTATGTGGAAGAAATAGAACTGCAAGATACCTCTGATACATAGCTTATTTCATTTAAATCTAAGTCATCGCCAAATACACAGTCATGTTTCACTGCAAGGGAAATAGAAAATCTATCAAATTTATTGCCAAGGGAAGTCACAACTTCTCACTATAGTTTAGAGTCCGTACAACAGTTTCTGTGTAAACCCACTAACCCCCAAGGCCCCAACTCAAAAACATAATCTTTGTTTTCATACCTACTCATTTGTAGATGTCTGGAATAAATGAGAAATTATTTTGTAGACTACTACCATAAGTGTGTCCCAAAGAAGTAGGCTATGTGAATTTTATAATTAGTTTCAAGTAGAAGTTTTAGTAATATGATATGAAAAAATCAGTCAATGTTTATGGCTTATGAGTGAGACCGCTAAATTACCAATTCTATGTAATGAAGTATAAACGATAATCTTGATGAAACAAAGTAACAAACAGTGAAAATAATGTACCAAGAAAGGCATAAATGCTTCACTTATGCAAACTTGTTGAAGCTGATGCAATAAATTGTATAAAATCATCATGGTTGTCATCCATGACATGACTATGTTGCGACAGAGCATAAACATTATAAAATAGAAGTCCAAGTACCAAAATCAACACCCCATTCAGCATACTGCACATAAAGGGACCTCAAAAAGGCTTTGCCAGCACCCAACGTAGTATTTACACTCATGAAACCATGAGTCATCCAGCCACAAGCCCTTTCAGGGATCCCTATGTCTTTTGCATACCACAATCGGCCAGATTCTTTGTAAGCACTTCCCTAAGAAATTGAAAGGTGAGGAAGTCAAAGGAGCAACTTGGGGTTAAGGTAAAACAATATCATCATATCTCGCCCATAATGTTTTAATTTTAGATAAAAATATATTACATAGGGAATAATACAACCAAACTTTTTTCGTTAAAAAAGAAGCAAGAAAGAAATGAACTCATTCAAGTTATACAAGATTTACAAAGCATTACCGTTGTTGTATCTAGGATAGGCGTGTTTGCATTGACAGCTTGTGTGCTTATCCCTCTCATAACATGAATCCCAAACTTTAAACCCATGTTATGCACTCGATTAGCTACTTCGCTGAACCCTTTCCCATCTTGTGAAGAAGGCCACCTTTCTGGGTCAGGAATCATCCTCCCCCATTCATCAATCACATCGAATCCAAGAGAATCATGATAAGCACCCTGAACTTTCCTTCTATACCAGAGATAATCCACCACAACATACTACAAGTATTTGAAGCAAATATATCATATCTATATCTAACTAAAATAATACTAACATATTTAATCTCACAAATACATACCTCGTATCCATGATCGCGGAGCCGCTGAGAAACTATTTGAGCACTTTGTAAGAACTCTTGTTCAGAAATTATCCAGCAAAAGCAATCATAGGAATTCCAACCTCTTGGTGGGGTGCTAGCTAGTTGTAGGTGACTCTGAGTATCAGATACATTTTTAGATGACACGCTGAATTTGAAATAACACATACAAATTGATTAGAAATAAGAATAACCCTACTGATTTGTCTAATACCTCACATGATTGAACAAATTGGGATTCGATTGAATCTAGTTATGGATAATACTGCCTGAACATAATTGATGGTTTGTGACCAACAAGTAGTTTGAAATTAAGCCCTTTAATAATTTAATGATAATGATAATGAATATGAATGGCATATTGTAAAACTTGAAAAGCAAGAAACTGGTTAGAACAAGCTTTGATTGAAAGAAAGTTGAAGTGTGTTAGGATTGAATTTTGCAATAATCAGAAATGATGAACAGGTAAAGCAATAAGGAAACCTACCCGTGAAAAGAGAAGAGAGAAAGGAGAATGAAGAGAAAGATGGATAAACATAAACACTTCATTGTTTCTTTACTCTTCTTGCTTTTGCTGTTCCTCCAACTCCAACGCACGCAGTTAAGTAATCATAGTAAATTAGTATTAATTATACGCTACTCTACTAGTAATGATTAATCAATCCATTTATGGATAAAGATTGAGACTTTTATTAATTGTCATCAATTTAGTTTATCAAGTGAATGAGGACGGTTGTTGCACACGTGTAGTGGTCTTGTTTTCTTCGCAGCCAAATTGTCGACGCACCCAAGATAGATATATACTCTAACTCTCTTATGTAGTAAAAGAGAGAAACGTTCAAAAATGGAATTAGCTCCACTAATGTAAACCCACCCTTTTTCTCGCCCATTCTATTCTACCAAAATCACTAAACAATATTCCTTCAATCAATTCTTCTTTCTCTCCCACAACATTTACCGCAGATTCTTTAACCCAACTCAACAATCGATATTAAGAGTTATATCCACATGATTAATTGATTTTCAAATAGTATTGATGTAACCTTTGATTCTCATTGTTAGGTCACATTTGACTATTAAAGAGAGTGTTAGAGACAATATTCAAAAGAGAATATTAGGCTGGAGTGAATATTTAGATGATTAAAAATGAATCGGTGTTGATTAAATATAATGATATAGAATTACATTGAAACTCGTTTAGTAAAATTTTTGAGATTTTGAGTTCATGGAATTGATTGTTTATCATGTATTGACAGTAAACAGTTATAAAAGCGGTGAAGTATACATGTGAGAGATCCACTTAGACACTCAAATCTGAGAATGATCTATTATAGATGCTCTAAGGTTCACTGTAATGAACGTATTGTGTAAAATATGATTGGCTTGATAGTATACTTTTTTTTTTCTTCATAATATAGAAAACTTTAGGCTCAATTACCTTTTTGGATTTATTTCGGTCCTCTAAGTTTCTCACTGTTACTACATTTAGTCCTTTCTGTTAGTTTTATTCAAATAAACGTTAGAATTTGTGTTATGTGGGTACCTGACCTCCTGTTTCACACATACATATGAACCATAACAATTATCAATAATATCAGTCACTATTTAATCATAATACCTTAACAAGACATAAGACCAAAATGATACTAATAAATAAAGTTAGAGGACCCACATAACACAAACATTAACGTTTATTTGAATAAAACTAACAGAAATGACTAAATGTAGTAACAGTGAGAAACTTAGAGGACCGAAATAAATCAATTTTTAGTTAGAGGACCAATCCGATACCAATTAAATAGTTAGAGGACCAAAAATGTAATTTAGCGAAAACTTTATTAACAAATTTAAAATACTTTTTACTTGAGTGTAGAATGAAACTCATCATACCTGCCTGTCATAACAATGTAACTATAATGTTTTAACTAAATAGTTTATCACAAAATTGCAATGACTGTCAACAAGTTTCAGTTGGACGTTTTTGGCTGGAGTATACACCCAAATGTTCCATATTTTTTCGCCAACATACATATTATGTTATATAACCTATATTCCTGAAAAGCCTCTAATTCGCCCTCACATTTTATAGCTAAAGGGCTCTTTCATAAATCGAACAACGAAAGGGATCCAATAACATTTAATTCATCAAGGATTTGCAGTTTTTCTCGTACAAAAAAATTGTCAGTTTCTTTTCAAGAGGAAGAAAAGTGGACGTGAGGTATTGCTACATGCTAGATGACAAGAAGAGAGAAAAAACCACCAGGTGTCTTGGCAAAGAGAACACTCAATAGTAGGAAATCTATTCTTTAAATTGATAACCAACAGTTGAATCTCATTTCCTGCAAGCCATTACCTCCACTCCAAATCTCTATTTACTGTCCCTCCTTACCTCAAGGTGTATTAAGTATTAACCGCAGCCCATGTTGTCACGTTTGCCATGGAGATATGTAGAACTTATAACTTATATGGCATAATTCTTGGAAATGTGAAAGTCCCAGTGTAATGTATCAATAAAAATAGCTGTGATCAGGCTCTACACATGCAAGGTGTCAGAGGATTCTCCCACAGGTCGTAGTTAGGGAAAGTCTCTTCTGGCAATCCCGTCCGTGTCTGGTGAGTAACAATAACATCTTCTACAAAAGGAGCCCAACCCATGTACGGATCCCCAAAAGACTTGGACATTAGTCCTTTGTCGGGCTTTATTGATTTTAGACGGTGGCCCATATATCTGCGGGCACCAATGATCAGCTTAGCAAAGTTACCTCCATGGGTCATCACAAATACATCTGACTTCAAGCACACCAAGAAATCAAGAGCTGCAAGGCTAGTCACGTGCTTTCTGAAACCATCTAACTCATCTTTAGTAGCCAATTCCTCCTTTGTGACCTATTTACCAAAAGTGAATAACATTCATCATATTGTAAAAGAAGCGAACGGACTCATATGTTAAGTTATTGATGAATAAATTGAACATGACATAGAGCGAGAGATCATTGCATTACAAGGAAAAAAAACCATGCCGTGACATTGTTAAATTCACTAGATAATAATGGATTTGATTTTCATAAAACAAACAAAAGGAGACGATAAAGCTTCTAATCATTTTAGAACTTCAAGGCAGTGTCAAGCGCATTTTTTTAATGCACGTGGGAGTGGAGAGGTCTTACCAGATTAGGGAACATATTCCTTAGGGGAGCCATCCGGTTTTGACCACCATAAACTTGTCCAGAAGCAACATAAATTTGAGTTTCCTTCGTATAGCCCATAGCCCGAAGAATAACAGCCACTTCTCCAGGCTCTAGAGGGCATCGTCCTTCCTTTCGCTTCTGCAGAGCCAATTGCCACAAGTGGGAACCATTCTACATTTTCAAGAAAGACGGTGACCAAAATGTTCCAATAAAATCGAAAGGTTCCTAGGGCTCTGTTCCAATAAAATCGAAAGGTTCCTAGGGCTTATTTTGATTGAAAATAAAAAATAGTATGGCACCTTATACCGTCGAGGCCACTCCTTTTTTCTATACTCTGCCATTATAGCTTTCTCATCTCTTGTCCCCACAAAATCACAAAATGATAGGCCGACCATTCCTTTTTCGAATCTAAGATGCAGTGCCCTGTTTACAGTAAAACGGTTAAATTATTGACAATCAAAAAATACACTCAAATTCAGCTACAAGTCCTTGATCACGAATGTCATCACATACATATAAGGATTTGAATTGCCTGTTCGGTTTCTCATCCTTGATGCAAGTAAATCAGACATCTGCTCTATATCAGGAAGAAATTTCAGAGCGTGATAATTGACCCTACATCTCAACTTGTTGATTTCTGATGGGACATTGTCATATCTGAAACAAGAACAGGGACATCATGACAACATCAACCACATTAAAAAAAAAAAAGCTGAATCTAGCATGCGCCATTCTTGGCCTACCCAAGCCTATCAACAAAAGGTTTCAGAGCCATGATCTTTTTCTCCTTGACGCGGGGCAGAACATTGTCGATGTAAAATTGTGCAGGTGCATATTTTGGGATGTTCTTCACAGTACGTCTGAAAGAAAACAGTCTTGCTTTGTTAGTCAAGTTAATGTATCAATATTGAACAACTATTGGAAAATGTCGATAACAGTGGTAATAATTTGGCAAAGCTAAGAGTAACATGAAAAAGTATAGACATATACACAGGAGATTCAGTTTGTGTCTTCTCTGTCCATTTACAAAAAAAAAAAAAAAACTGGCCCCAAAATCATTATCAATGCAAGATATTCACAGCGAGGACGTAATTTAAATTCATAATAGTCAAGCTATTTGCTCAAACAACCAGCACTTAAACCAAAATCCTGAGTTAATAAATCAACAGATTTAATAGAAAACCAACATAAAAACTGGTTTTGACATATGTTCTTTTAAGGGCATATCAACTGGGGATTTGAGTATTCAACAGACTCAAATTAAAAGGCACAGAACATAACTACAAAATCATAATTATCATGCCATTTGGTGATAAAATGCAGCACATCAACCAAACCTAATGTCGGTCATTCCATGAATGAAACAGCAAACCGGCATGACATTGGCTTTAGCATACTAATCAATCCTTCAATTATTATTTTTTTGAAGAGTAACCAATCCTTCAATTATATATATTTATACATAAACTATATAACAATGAAAGGTCAAGGCTGCAACTTTTAAAGTAGTCATGTAACCATTGACCAATGAAAAACTTTCAATCTTAACCATCCAAAAAATGTTATACGGCCAAGATTTACCCTCTCACTTTCATATAAAAAAGTCTTTACTAGATACATGATGCATCCATTGTGTGTCTGTGTGTAAAGGGAATATAGTTATCTATCACTTGCAACAACTTGGGATTTAGATTTTCTACAGAACCTACTCAAAGGGACGAGAATCTATCAAACCTTATACTAGAAAATAGCTCTGCTTTATCGGTAAACCATTCTGGGATATCACGGACAATACGGACATCATCCTTTAGGTAGTCAATGAAGTGATCCACGTCAAAAATGTCTTCAAATTTCCTGTAATTATGAAATGCATCATCGTTGTTGTTAGGAATCCACAGTCAGAATAGAGAAAAATAAAAATGATTTTATTGAAAAACTGAAGAATGAACAAAACAAATAATTCTCTCCTTTAAGGGTTTCCCCTTCTACAATAGAGCCATTGCTCTGTTTTTTTCTAAATTATTCAAAGCTCAATCCGCTTCTACCATTACCCCCCTATATATTCAAATGAATCTCCTCACCTCAACTATCTAATCAGCCTAATTCAAACTACTTCAATTCCATCTTGATCCATCCTTCTATCCTAACAATACCACTCCCTTCAAGTTCAACATTGTCCTCAAGGTTGAAAATAACCAGCTGACAGTGTACCAGTAACTAACTAGGTTTCCAAAATCTGCCAGCACAGTACCCCTCTTTATCCCCTTGCTCATCTTCCACCAGAATACTTATGTAGACTTTGCTGTAGACTGAAACCTGATCCGACTCCCTAGCCCCTACCAATGCTCCCGTCTGAATTCTGTGTCGGGCCCAACGAGGGCCTTGCCTTGAATTGGGCTAAGCAAACCAACAAAAGATATTCCAACAACTCCCATTTGGTTAAAATCTCCCCACCTGTCTGGATCCTCAAAGTTGCTGCTGCATGAACCAGTGTGTATCTCCCTTTTTGTCTTTTTACCTTAATCTCCTCTACTGTATATCTCATCCTCAAGTCCAGCTCTCTGCCATTGGGTCATGCTCTAATTCCATCTCTGTCCGGTTCTTATTGCAGCTCTTCAATAGGCTTTATTTGATGCACCTTTAAGAAGTTATTTGGGTTCAGTGACCCATTCGAACAAAATGCTACTGTCAAGATTGGGAAATTTGGTCTTCTTTGCACGAAAAAAGGATTCTTAGTAGCTGCACTCCCCCCTAACCTACTTCTAAATTATTTTCTCTAGAGAGGATCGTGGCTCCAAACTTTTTGCCTCACAAACATGTATCTGTTTCTTCACCCCCTTACCCAATGTGTGCCTGATTTTTCCTGTCCCTTCAGCACTTTCCTTGAACTTGGAGGGTAGCGCCTCAACCCTTCTTTTGTCACAACCGGGTCTCTGCATCTTCGTTGGTTGTTTTAACATCTTCAGCTCAATAGTGTTTGATCACCATGAGTGGGGCTGTAATATATAACACTAAACCTCCTTTCAAGAACAATCCTCATTCTCCATTTCTTCCCCGCAAGAGAAGAGGCAGGTCAAACCAATTTGTAAAGAATTTACAATGGAGAATTGGGAATGAAAAGGAAAGATGATTTTATTGAACTGAAAAAGAACAGAACATGGAGAGAAATCAATCCTCTAGAGAACTCAATGACTCAATCCTCTTCTACTATCTTTCGTTTAGTTAATTAATTTAATTGTCTCTCCTCAACAAACTAACCTAACCAATTCTAACTACTTTAACTGCCTTGTATTGTATCCTACTACTCTAACAGCAGTCGGCAAGGTGGTTTGTTATTGAAATCTTCCAGGCAAGGCGGCAGGACAAAATCTACTGGTGAGAAAGGAGGAAAGTAGCAGTAGATAGATAAAAAGATTAGATAGAGTGATTAGAAATTCAAAAACTACCTACATTTTGGGGTAAAAAATATACTATATTTATGATGTGATATGTCATATCATATATTTGCTTAGCAAAATGGTGGCAACAATTTAACTAATCAAAACAACATTAGAGAAGCTTTGGACAAGAGATCTCACGTTTGGTCTTTCCAAATCTGGTCCTGTTTCAATACAGGCAAAATAAGAGTGGCATTCATTATTTTCGCAACAGCCACTGCATTGCATATCTGCATTTTGGAATAGGTGCTAAAGTAAATCATCAATAGATAAATAGTTATGTAATGATTCTAAAAACTTCACGCAAGGTGTCATTTCATAGATATGCATTATATAACATAATATAATGATTCTACAAATGCAAAGTGTCATTTCCTTATTTCATATAACCCACTTCTATGTGCATGACAGTAAAATCAACATCATGGATCAAATGGAACATTGAGCCCGAGTAAAAACTCAATTTTAAAGGATAATTCTAGTGGTATTGCTTGTGCATCAAATTCGAAACAGCACAGTTATGTGATGGCTTAAAACCAGATAAGAATGCAGATGCTCTATGAAAATATTACCTAAGCATCAAATCTCGACTTCATATAGTCAAATAGTTCACTCAATATATTCTATCTAAAAAAGCACCATGAAATAGAAGTATTGAACAAGTATGCAAATATATTTAATTTTTAATTATGCTCCTTTTCAGTTATAGCAGTCAGTTCAAAGCACGTAGAATTCACATATTGGACAGCAGGAATAAAAATTTCCAACTAAACTGTACCAGTCTACCAGGTAATTGTGTCCATTAAAAAGAAAACGAGCAACCGTGAAAATGCAAAACTCAAGGTGCATTTCAGAAAAAAGAAAACAGTCTAGACTAGAGCGTATCACAATTGAAAGAACTACTCATACCGCAATTCTTTGCTGATTTAGACCACCTTCAGCGTGAATGAATATATAGCCATTTGTTTCATTTTCATGAGGAAGATCTAGAGGAAAGTATAAAAGAACTATCAGAATTAGCGGTAGTATTAAGAACATATAGCACTACAATGAACATGTCCTCATTAACATATACTATGAGATTATTAGGGAATATTACATTGAAAAGGAAATTTTGAAGACCCGTTTATAGGATGTACAACAAACAACGGACCAAGCCTTATCCTACTAAGAGGGTCGGCTACATGGATCAATCACGACATAATGTTCTATCGTAAACCATATTTAGATCCAACTCATTAACTTCTAAATCTTTCCTAATAGTTTATCCTATAGTTTTTTTGGGTCTTCCTCTACCTCTTTTGATCTGACTTTCCTCCATCTGATCTACTCTTCGTACTACAACATCTACAGGTCTTCTCTCTACATGCCCAAACCACCTAAGCCTATTTTCTACCATCTTTTCTAGAATCTTCTCTCTACAGGTTTTATTTCTACCATTTATAGAATGTAGACATACAGAATTCAATTTTAAGGACAGTATTGATCCGTGAATACCATTAAAGTGGGTTAAAGAAAATGAGTTCAAATATCTGTCTTTAAATACCAATCATAACTGTAGTTTGTCAGTGCAACTGATAAATGATACCTATGTTAAATTGTCATAACTACTAGGTTAAGAATATGTTCTTAATTCTTATTTGCTTGTTTAATAGACCTTTTTGCATAGTTTGCAATGCCGATGAGACAGTAATGCATAAAACAAATTAGGGGACAGGAAACCTGATATGGCACCATCCCTGCGCTCAGCACACGGCTTCCACGACGTTGTGGATGAGTAAGGATTTTCCCAAAGAGATGCCGATTCTTTAACCTACAAAAAACGCCACACATGCTTAGTGAAATTTCAATGTAAAAACATCATCGTCGTCATTGAAACAATGATCCTTTTGGAGATAACTTACATGAGGGCAGTGAAGAACAATCCCATCTTTTTTACACAAGTAAGGTGAATTCTACAACAGAATTAAACCAGAAAAAATCAACTATCAGAAAAGCTGAAAATTCAATACATAATAACTAGTGAAGCTACTCGTTATTACTAAAGTTAGAAAGAAAGAAAAAAAAAAAAAAAAACTGAAAAATCCCTTATGAGTAGCAAATCAAAAGAAGAAAAAGCTTAATTGAAATTGAGATTCTACAACGAGAATGCGGTACTGACCAATTTGTTGAGGATGGTAAAAACGGAGATTACGCCAGCGAGAATTAGAAGTGAGACGAGGAATATAGAGATCTTGGAGTTGTGAAGAGAAACCCTAGGGTCGTCGGTGAAGAAAGAACAAAGGTGATGAAAATGCGAGCAGGGAGGACGGTCACGGTCTTTGGGAGAGTGGCGATCGTCGGAGAGGTCGTTGTCGGGAATGAGAGGGGAGGAATCGCCGTCGCGTTTCATCGGAGAAGAAGTGGCTCGGGCGCCGAGTGAGGAGGAGTGACGGAGCTCCGCCATCGAGGTGGACGGTGCTTTCTCTCTCTAAGTTTCTCTCTTATGAAGATTAATGTAATAATTTTTTTTAGTTTAGTGTAAGAAGTTGTAATAACTACCCAAGAATCATGTTCTGGGGAAGTCGCATGTGATGAGTTCAGATCCACTTATATTCTTTTCCACAGCAAGTAACCATTATTCATTCTGAATCCTGATCAATCGTGTAAGATTACGTTACGTACTCCATTGTGCAATTTGATTACCATTATCTTCTGAGGGCATTGCGGTCATTCCAATATAAACAAAGATTTGTTTTAAATTCATTGAATAAACTTATAAGAAAAAACCATATGCATCTCTTAAATATATGGACTTTTTGGCCGACCCATGGTAAGAAAGATCGACATTTAAGCCATCAAATATTTAGATGTACGTGTTGGTACGAGAGAAACATGAATGTGTGGATTTTACTAGGGTTTCTCCGCTAGTGGAAATAAAGATCAGTGTTTTTACTGTGGGACAAGTAACCCTCAAAGTTGCTTCAAGAAAAGTGGTCAGACGTGAAAAAACGTGCTCTGATAAGCATGTTTTTATATCATTTATGCTCAACACGTTTGACTTTCTAATACCAGAGGATACTACTTCATCCAATTCACAACCAATTACTACTGGTCATCAATGGGTTACAACTCATAAATTTGAGTTAGTTATACATAAAATATAAGCTAGTTCAAAGTTATTTAAAACCGGTAACTTGTTCTCCAAGTTATCTAGCTTTACATCACTTGAATATATAGCAATCTTATAACTAACTTTCTATTTCATTCAATGTATGAAATTTTCTTTGCTCTTTCTCTCTAAGTTTGATTTCCTCATTGATGTTGTTTATTCTCTTAGGCTTTGTTTGCGAGTTGGATTTTGGAGGGGAGGGGAAGGGGAGGAAAGGCTTATGGAGAGGTAAACCCTTGTTTGAGAGTTTTAAAAAACCAGGGAAAGGTTTTGGGGGTTTTGAAGGGCTTCATTTGTCAAATTTTAAAGTTCCCCCAAATTAGGGTTTTTGAGGGTTAAACATACAAATTGACAATTTTATCCTCATAATAATTCAAAATTTCAATTATAATTTACAAGATAGATTACATAAGTCATCCATCTCTTTTCCTTGTTGGTCTCTTTAACTCCCAAACAAGGAAAAGGTTTTCCCTCTTTTCTCCCTTCCCCTTCTAAGCCTTTCCTTCCCCTCCCCTCGAAACTCGCAAACAAAGTCTTAGGCTTCACCCTCAACGAGGATAGTAGAAACGAGGTTAAAAAAATATGTATTTTATCAATCAAACTCAAAATAGAAGCAAATAATGTTTATCTAAACAACATCAAGACTGAAACAAAAACGACAGAGATGCCGGAAGAACGAAGATCTCAACACAATTTTAATGACACAAAGGCGACAAAACCATAATGGTTGTATGAAAGTTTAAGTTTCCAAGTAGATGTACCAAAGCCATAATGGTTGTATGAAAGTTTAGGTTTTCAAATAAAATGACGAATAAGTCATAAAAGTTGTTTTAACATAGACTTTAGGCCTATATGGCCAAATTTAATGGGTTAGACAAGGACAAATATTATTTAAATATGTTTAAGATCAATTTAAAACTCAAACAAATATAATCGATTAGTGGTTGTAACAGGTACAACTCTGCATTGAATCTCTGTATTCAAATCTTTATATTTAACTTTACATATAAAAAATTTATATTTGTGATATCCTTAACCATTGAGTCCATCTTTGCTCCATTTAGAGAGCCTCCATTTACTCCTTTTTACTTCTTGGATGTGTGACATGTTGCTAAAATAGAACCAAAGGCCGAGATTAAAAGGTTTAGAAAATGCTTTGTTTAATGGAAAACAAAGGCCACACGCGTTTCCTCTCCTGGTACACAACAGTGTTTCATTCTTCCTTCTCCTCCTCTCACCATTATCATTGTCGCTGCTTCTCCCCCTTGTCGTCGCCGTAACTGTTCCTTGCCTGAGCCACGTTTCAACTGTTACTGTAAACGCAAAAATTTATGGAAAAGGGGAAAAATTGCTATTAAACAATCGAAATAATGTTACCTCGAAGAATGTTTTGGTGAATGAAGTTGTCTTCTCCGATCAGAATGCAGACACGGTGTAACGCCCCATTTTTATTTAATTATTTTTAGTTGATTTAAAGTCTTTTATATGATTTTTAAATGATTTACGTTGATTTTATGGTGTGGTATATTTTATTAAATGACTATTTTATTATTTAATAGAATAAGTGAGAAATAGGATTTAATTGGAGTTTGGGGGTTATACGAGAATTAAGTAAACTTAGGGGGAGTAAAGTGAATATTGGGAGATTATATTTATTAAAGAATTAGAAAATAGAAGTGGGAAAAGCAGTTTTTACGTACAACAGAGAAAAGGGAGAAAAGTCAAGAAAAGGGAAGAGAACCAAGAAGGGCTGCGATTTCGATTATCTAAGGTAAGGGTGAGGCTAACTTACATTAATTTTAGTGTATATGATTCTGATTATGTTTTAACAAAAGTTATGAATAAATTTGGAGAATTGGGAATTAGGGTTATGATGAGAATTGATGATTAAATGATGGAATTAGGGTGAATTGATGTAGAAATGATGAACAGACCTTAGATGTTTCATATATTGATGTTTAGAATCAGTTTTAAGGTTAGAACAATGGGTTTTGGTGAATTTTTGAGAAAAACTGTAATCTGGCCGTACTGTTATTCATCGCTCGCCTCCCGAGTGATGAACCTCGCCATAGCGAGTGATGAGGATCATCGTTCGCCTCGCGAGCAGGAGTTGTTCGCCTCGCGAGTTGCATTTCACAGCTCGCCATAGCGAGCAAGTTTACTCGCCGTGGCGAGTGTGGGCAGAGAGCTTGCAAGATTCTGTGTTTTTGAGCTGTGAGTTTAACCTTAGGTGTTTGTGAGGGCCTGAACATGTACCTTAATGATTAGGCAAAGTTTTAGAATGAGTTTGAACTCGGAATAGGGTCAGAATGGATTCTAGAGTGTTTTACCCTAACTCGCCGTGGCGAGTAGAGGCTCTCGCCTCGCGAGCTAGTGCTTGACAGACTACGTTGTTAGGAATTCATGTGACTTTGTCGCACGAGAGGCTGTGAGTTGAACCTTGAGATAGCAATGAAAGATGTATAGGATTTAAATGATGAACTGTGAAGCTGGATAGGGTAAATTGAGGTTATTAATGTGATAAAAATTGTATAAGTAATACTTGGATTATGTGAAAATGCTAGACATCGTTGGATTGTATAAGATATTGTTATATCATGCTGTTGTATACTGTTGTGTTGTTGTTGATTGATTATGATTGTTAATGACCGCTGGTTTATACTTAACTGCATTCAATTAGAATGTACAATGTGTTGGTTCGAGTTGTAAGTGGCGAGTTGTCGTTCTAAGTAACGGAGTCATAGGTTGTTGATGTTGATCAAGTTGGGGAGTGAGTCATAGTTATTATGCACGGTCGTTGTCGTTGTCGTAGTTGAGTTGTATGCTGATATACACAAGTTGAGTCCTTCATGATTAGGAGTCTGTTGAGGGCTTATGCCCTGGAATGCTATGTCATTCAACTGTTGAGGGCTTATGCCCTGGAATGCCTTGTCATTCAACTGTTGGGGGCTTATGCCCCGGAATGCTTAGTCATTCAACCCGTTGAAATTAGTACCACGTTGTTGTTGTTGTAGATGTTGTTGAGAGAGTTGTTGTGGTTGATGTTGTTGAGTGTTGTTGAATGAGCTGTTGTAGTCGTTGATAAATACTGATGTGTCGTTGTTGTTGATTGGATTAGTAAGTGTTATTAAAATTGAAGAAGTATGAATATTATCATTGGGTATATGTTGTTAATTATGTTATTTAATTAAGTTGATGATTTATATATATATCTATTATTATTGTTTGTGAATCTCACCCCTTCTGCTTGGAATTGTTGCCCTTCGTATGGGTAACTTGCAGGTATTGAAGAATATTAGAAGTGGTGGCTCAAGTGTCTTAGGGCTCTGATACGTAACGGGATGGGATATCGTTGTCATGTTTTCATTCCTTATGTATCATTATGAACCTGTTGATATTGATTTTAATCATTAAGGATATTTTGTTGAGGCCAAGTGCCAAGGATTTATTGGAAGTTGTTTAACGTTGAAAGATATTTTCCGCTGCAAATTATTACTATTTATGAAGGATGTTTTATTAAATAGTTTATATCCTATTTAAGAAATTTTGAAAAGCGGTGTAACACTCCGTTGTTGATTTAACTCTGATTTTATTTATTAATATAATTATTGGGAAGTCGGGGTGTTACACACGGTGCTCCAGCAAGCAACGGTTTTCGGTGGTCCATTGATCTTTCTCTGAAGCAGCGACGACGGTGATGATTGAGACTTAGGGTGAGATGGGAGAGGTGATGTGAAGGAGAATGGGGAGGGTGCTGCCTTTGTGTGGTCAGAAGGGGGGAAGCAGTGGAGGGGATGGACAAAAGGGAGATACAACGATGTTGGTGAAGGAAGAAGAAGGAAGGTAGGTACCATCACAAAAACACGCGTGGCCTTTGTTTTCCATTAAACAAAGCTTTTTCTAAACCTTTTAATCTCAGTCTTTGGTTCTATTTTAGCCACATGTCACACATCAAAGAAGCAAAAAGGAGTAAATGGAAACTCTCTAAATGGAGCAAAGATGGACTCTTAACCATTGTCCTTAGGGCACTGGTTAGCAAAACCCATAAACTAATAGTATGCTATAAATAACTTTGAGATCAAATTAACCAATTTTAAAGTATGAGATGAGATGAAATTGAAAGAGCAACCCTTAAAAAAAATTGAAAGAGTAAATTAAGGGAACAAAATTAGTCACTTTAGTCCCTGAATAGAAAAGAAACCATCTTTTTAGTCACAAGATACATATAAATTGCAAAATAGTCCTTAAATGTAGACTTTGTTGTCATTTAGTTCGTAAATACAGAATCCGTTGGTCAATTTAATTTAGTCCCTGAATGTAAGTACCTTAGTCCATGAAATAGACCAACAGAGTCTATATTCAAGGAGAACTGTTTTGCAATTTCTCTAGGTTATTAAAGTGATTACTGTTTTCCCCATTTTTTTAAGCCAAAAAAGAATTAGTGCTTGTTGTGAGTAGGTCTTATACAGTCGGACTCAGACAGGTGAAGAAAGAACAGTGTGTAGCAGCTGCTAGAAAGCAAGGGTTTAAGAAATGGTCACTGAGAGTGACAAAACCGCGACATTGACGATGATGTCGAACAAAGTTCGACTCCGATTATTGTTCGATGATCGCAACATGCTGAGTAAGTCAAAGAAGAAAGAAGGGTTGAAATGTTGTTGGTTTCTTCTCAAACCCCATCTCACCACCATCTCCGATCTCGCCTCTCATATCCTCGCCGTTTTCCGCCTCCACCGCAATTGTCCCGATGGAATCACCCTCTCGGTACATCTCTCTCTTCATACTTGCATGCCCTTTTCATTCATTTTCTGATAGCTTATCAAAACAACCTATAACATAAGCACTTAATGTTAGCTTACGAAAACAACATAAGCTCTTCATGTTAACTTACGAAAACAACTTATAGCTTATATGAACATTTTTATTTATTTTTTGAATAGTCAATGTTAGTGATTAGTTGTTAGGTTAATATTTTTCTAGTTTACAGAGTTTGAACCTGGTTCCCCGGATTAGTTGGTCTTTGGGCTGGATACCAAGTTTTAAAAAAGAAACTTAACTAAGTTGTTTGTCCAACACAGCCTTAACTTTATCAGATAATAAAAACTTTCACTGTTAAAAATGTCATTTTAACTGCTATTCTTTTGTTTCCCCCCAAAAATTTAACGCAGATGGATGGCTTTGTTTTACCATCATTTGAGTCCACTTGTATTTTGAAGGATAAAGACATTGTGTGGTAAGTTTTGTCTTATGGTTGAATTTCGGATGCTGTTGTTATAGCTTTCATATTACTAATTGTGTTATCCTGCATGTATGTGTATGTATATGGTAGTGTGAAAAAAAAAGGAAGTATGTTAACTGGTAGTAAACCTGCAATGCTGCCATCTGAAACTCACGAGAATCAGTTGATTGAGCTTCCAAAACTTCTCGCAATCGAGGGGTTTCAGGAGAAGAGGGAAGAATATGAAACAATATCTGAAGATGATGATGATGACAATGATCAGTCTGAAGATGTGGTTAATGTGGAATCTAAACTGGATGGGAATGCAACCTCAAAGAAGAGAAAAGCATCGAAGAAGCTCAAGAGCCCTAGGTTTGTTTCCTCAAACTTTCTAACTGTTGGTGCCTGTAAGTTTACAAACTTGTTAAGTTGTATGAGTTTCATCTTTTATAGAATCTATTTTTATTGAAATAATAACTTTTGTAACGATGCTTTTATAACGTGTCTACTATGTAACATGTTTTGGCCAATCTCTTTGTCTGGGGTTTGCGGGATATGTTGAGATGTAGGCATTATTCTTTCTGCTCTTATTTTGTTTTTGTTTTAATTTTCCAGTGTATAATTGCTCGGGGATCTCCCTTTTGTTGTTATTTCTAGTTTGGAATTTCTAAAGCAGTTACTTTTTGCATGTAAACATTATTATCTGAGCTGTTAATTTGATTCCATTATTTTTATATTCAGTAAGAAGAAGATTAAGATGTCTACCACCGAAAACTTAGCAGACATTCCCGAGGCCCATGAGGAGGAAAATGGAAGTGTTAAAGACTGCACTCACCGCAAAGCGAGTCTTGCCAAGAAGGACATCGGCAAGTCATCCACTTTATCTTGTCAGAAAAATGACAAAAGTGGGTCAACAAGCGAGGAAACCAGGTGCATTTTTCTCAGACACATTCCATTTCTAATTGTGAATCACAGTATATATTTGGTCCATTTATTTTGGGCAAGAAAGTTGGGCTGATAAAATTTTATGGGCAATTTGTTGCATGCTTGGTGATCTTGTGTTCTTGGCATTATGGTTTTCCTATCTATCTTTGTTGATTTAGACCAGTGCTTTCACGAAGTAAGAAACAAGCTTTCATGTATAAGCTGTTTGATTCCTGGGATTACTCCTATAGAATCCTTTCTTTTCATCCTAAATTGACTCTTGTTCCCCTACTATGATGACACTGATTTCCAGCATATTTGAAGTACAAAATATTTTGCTTACCTTTTTTTCTTCTTCAATATTTCACACAGGTCTCTTCAACCTCAAGATGAAGGCGAACCTAAAAAGGTACTGTTTTATTTTATGGTTTTGATTTGAATACACATTTAACCGAGGTTCTATTACTGGCTTGATTCAGAGGTTTTAAATAAAACAGAGTACATACTCAAATTAGAGAGCCTCCAAAGTCCACAGGGCATCAAGTTGGTCCTTTGTAGTGTAAAATCAGCATCAATTTGAGACTTAGATAAGTTAGATTGATGTCATAAGAGACGATTAGGGACTGATTGATGTCCATTTGAAAATTCAATGACCAAATTGATATATAAAATTGTTTAGAAGACTGGATGTCCCCTGTGTATTTAGAGGATCAATTTCATTTTAGTAAAAATATGCATCTCTTGAGATAATAAAACAACATATCTTTTATACTCAGTTCATGCTAGTATATACTATTATGGCACTCGGAGACTTGTTGATGGTCATTGAATTAGTTGTTTATGTTTTTACGGGCCATCTTCCTGGATACTTCATGTCACATTCGTTAGCCCATCCCTTGACAGAAGATGGGGTGTTCAAATTTATTTGCTTTAATTTATTGTTTTTATTATGTTTTGTTAGTTGCCCAGTAGAAGTGCTCGACGGAAAAAGGCCAAGAGAAAATGGTTGAGGGAACTAAAATTAAAGGAGAAGGAAAAGGAAAAGGAAAAGGAGAACGAGAATGAGAAGGACAAGGTAATATAATCTAGTGATATTGCTGCAAAGTTCATTTACCTTTTATATGGAGATTGGAAATAAGTTACTCTTGATACTACTTATTACTGACAATTTCTGTATATGGTGCTGTTTACTTGTTGGATTATATACTTATAGTCTGGTTAGTAAGATGCCCCGCTCATAATATTGCAAAGGGTGGAAATCATACATCAGTCTTCTTGGGGTCACTTGTCTTAGGTAACCATTTTCAAAATGTATCTGATCATTCTTTTTGAAATAAAATATTTTTCTCTTCCGTATTTTCAGCTTCATCCGAGTCAGGTGCTTGAAAAAGATGATCAACAAATACCCATCAAAGATAATAATGGCAAAGTTTCTGACGTGCGTCAACAATCCAATGAAGAAAGTGAAGCAGACGACGACATGGTTCCTGTGGAGATCAGGCCAGGGCACATTCGGTTTCAGCCCCGTGGAAAAGGTTTTTAAAGCACCCTCTTTGCCATATAGATTTATAACTAGTGTCCGTTTTTCGACTTTAGAGTTGGTTTCATGATCTGATTATATGATACATATTTATGGTCTATTTGATGCAGATCTTGCAGCGCCGGAGAATCAGCTCCCAGTGGTTTGTTTGACTTTCCTCCATAACATTTACAATTTTGGCCGTGTTTAACTTACTGTTTTAAAGAGTCAACATCAAATATGTCTATGTGATATAATCAATCTGCACAAAATTGTACCGAACATTAGCATGTTTGCATCTGATCTTTTGTTTTTTTTATTTAATTGGATTTTAGACTGTAGCTTGATGGAGGATATAGAATGTACCTGTCTTGAGTGACTTGAAATATCATAGTACTAAATTTCCAAACTCATAGTTCGTTTTCTAGGTTTGTTATGGGTAAATGGGGAGAGTCAGGGGGGTAGCTAAAGTTCTTTAGGACAATTCTTGGCGGATACCTTGCAAAGTGCTGGTAGTTCACCTTCATTGTGGTCTCCCTCTAGCCGCCTAATTGCGGCATTTGGGTTGCCTTCACTGCAGCCTCCAACATACACCTTCATTGTGTTGGGTGTGAAGGCGTGGGTTTAGTCCCGCATTGCCTAGAGATATGGCCTTTGTAGTGCATATAAAGATTGGGAAGCTCTCGCCTTACAAACCGGTCTTGTAAGGTTGAGTTAGGCCCAACCCAAATTCTAAGAGAAAGAATCAAACTTTTGCTTAACATCATTATTTTAGCACTTATTTGATTTGGTTCCTTTAAAACAGCTCATGTAATCCATATCTTAATTCTAACCGAAGGGCCCAGAATAGTTCAAATAGTTCAACTGACCTTGTTCATTATTTACTCAAGAAATTTACCGCACAAAGTAATTCCATGTCTGTTTGGCCATAAGGTCCAAACCTCACAGAAGGCAAGGATTTGTCTCTGTGGTTTTTGAGTTTCAGAAGGTATGCTAATGCTACTTGTTGATGTGCACATGTTATATGGATGTTTCAGGACACATTTCAGTGGAATGGTACTACCAGCAAGAAGAAGGGTCAGAAATGGGGTAAAGAGAGAACCTCATCCCATAAACAGGACGACTATGAACCATCCAGCCAAGACGGTCATGCTGCTCAGTGGAGGGGTACTGTCAGCAAGAAGGACCCAAAATGGGGTAAAGAGAGGACCTCATCCCATAAAC
Organism: Medicago truncatula; assembly: GCF_003473485.1. Classification (NCBI taxonomy): domain Eukaryota; kingdom Viridiplantae; phylum Streptophyta; class Magnoliopsida; order Fabales; family Fabaceae; genus Medicago; species Medicago truncatula. The sequence continues at coordinate 42,671,901 of NC_053044.1, read as the reverse complement.
AGAATGACTATGAGCAATCCAGCCAAGATGGTCGTACTGTTCAGTGGAGTGGTACTGCCAGCAAGAAGAAGGACCAGATATGGGGTAAAGGGTGGACCTCATCCCATAAACAGGATGACCATGAGCAATCCAGTCAAGACCGTCCTACTGTTCAGCGGAATGGTACTATCAGCAAGGACCAGAAATGGGGTAAAGAGAAGACCTCAGCCCATAAACATGACCATGAGCAATCCAGTCAAGACCGTCCTACTGTTCAGTGGAATGGTACTATCAGCAAGGACCAGAAATGGGGTAAAGAGAAGACCTCTGCCCATAAACAGGATGATTGTGAGCAATCCAGTCAAGACCGTCCTACTGATCAGAATGCTGGGAAAAAACGGACATTTGATGCAGTAGATTTTGAAAAGCTTACACCTTATACAGACTTGCCTAAGGTTTTTACTTATTTTCTTCTCTCAAGTGTGACCTTGTGACATGTTTCATCCTGCTAAGCTCCCAAGATGTTATTAACCAGCAGCCGTGTGTTTGAAGTTTTTTCAGCTGCTCTTGGTTATATCATTCAAATTCTCAATTTTTTTCTGTGCCATGAATCTGAAATGTGTTTCACTTTATTCTTTTGATAGTTTGATACTAATAAGTAGCTTATTCATATACTGCAGGAAGGCAATGTTATTGCTTATCGACTGATTGAATTATCAGAATCTTGGACTCCCGAGCTCTCCTCCTTCAGAGTAATTATCAAGTTCTGCTTTTGGACTATCTTATATAAATCTATTTGGATCGGATGTTTTATGTACTGCATTCATGTCCTTGCAGGTTGGGAAAACAACGCAGTATGATAGTAAATCAAATAGGATATGGCTGCAGCCAGTTTCGGAATTTCCATTTGATTTTTGGAAGAAAATAGATGACATGGATGAAGACGGGTCACCTTCACAGTCTGACCCATCCCCTTACCAGGAAGATGGTTCTTTAGAGGTAAAGCAACATTTTTTCTTTTCTTTAAACCATTTTGCGTAGTAGCTTATTTCCTTTTTTTAGTCAAATGCAAATTTAAAATGGTTTAATTTATAGTATTGCATAGTGCATATACAGATAATGTGTTAAATGGCGATTGAAGAATAGTAAAATTGCACACAAGTAATTACACCTAAGTTCTCAATCCAAAAAAAAAAAAAAACTACAATTAAGTTTTGTTCTTATCTTTAATCCAAAAGTTGAGAAAGTGTATAAAAAAAATCTCCAGAAATTTTCTATTCTTTAGATATCCATCATTTTCTGACAAGTCATTTATGTATTTAATTTTATCTTACATTATATCCTGGCATAACATAAAAGCCTTATCGACAGTGAATGTCCAATAAAATTGTCTATCTGACAAAATGATGAAGTATTTTCCTTCAACAGATAGATTATGCATCTCTTGCTGATGTTCGAATTATTAAGCATGGCCACTCTGATTTGGCAACGGTAGTTGCTCATAGCGATGCTTTTGTAACTCCAACAAAAGCAACTAACAATAGCACTGATGAAAAACCTGCGGATAATGAAACTGCTGCGGGAAGCTCGAAGCCACAAATAGAGGGTCATGTCACTGCTAAAGGTAATGTACATTTTACAATTCTTGAAGTACATGATTTATTGTATATAAACATGATGATGCACCTGCACTATACTAAGTATTTGGATTCTCATTTACAGAAAATGGGGAAGTCAATGTTTGGGATGAAATCAACGAGGCATTAAAAGCAAAGAAGACCAGGCTGTCACAGGAGGATCGCTGGAAGAAAGAAGGTGATAGTTCAGAGAATAGGTCATGGTCTCAGAGAGCCTTGAGATGCAGTGCACTTGGTCCCACAATGGCACTTTTAAGATCGCAGAACGGCTTTAAGAAATAATCATACACCTGGGCCTTATTTACTGCATGTCCCTTTTCCGCAGATTAGTATTACATGTTTTTTTGGGGGTATATATATATATATATATATATATATGAACAAATTTCCCATATTTCCATCTGTAATGCAAGCTACATGTCCTGATTTCAGTATGCTAGTGGGAAAAATATTTGGGGGCTTATTTATCGTTCAACTTTTGGTGTTAGTAGGTGCATTCCTCCTGAAAATGAAGCAGAAAGTCGAATCAACTGCTTGACAAAATGTAGACATGATTGCTTCCCATTTAAAGTGACAAACATAATTTATTGCTGTTAATATTTGTGTAGTTAGTTGATCAACCGTATTGTATACATATAATGAATTGCAGTTAGATAAATTAATGTTGGCTGTTGAAAATAGTTCATTGTTCCATCATGCAAAATTTTTGAAGAATTCCATCATGCAAAATTAAACGTCATTTTGGCCATCAGTGTACGCTGAGACCAATAACAGATGATAATAACATTCTACAACACAATAATAGATCTTTTATACAACCTAGTTCTGCTATCGTTTCCTGCAAAGGTAGTTTGTACACAACAACTGAATATCAGTGCTTGATAAATTGATGGCTGGCTTTCACTCCATCATTAATAGCGTTACACTCATGCTGAATTGATGAATAAACAGGAATAAAAAACAACTAAAGCAGTATAAAAACAAGAGAAAGATAGGCTTCATATCCACTTAAATTTAATGTTTGTTTATATATTGTTTTGTGCTACAACAAAATCAGTGCACAGCACGCATGCAATCTTTATTGGGCAAGCACTGAATATAGTCTGAGCATGAGTGCAAATTTACATATAAATTAGCTAATTGGGGATTAACTGATTTCATTCACTTTTTCCTCTACTTCAAGCTCAGCTATCATATTACATAACATGAGACCATGATCCTCTTTATCATTAATCTCACTCTGCTGTTCAACACCTGAACTAATATTATCATTACCTGCTATCGGCCATTTCCCACTGTTTTTATTATCAGATTGATTGCAACTACCATCTTTCATTACATTAACATCTAAATTAGGCAAAGGGAATGATCGTGATCTTACCAGGTTCTTACGGACCTTAGAGGATTCATTGACTGAGGGTAGCATCATCCGAGGCGGTATACTACTCCCTCTACGCTCAGCAATAGAGAAAAAAGACCCTTTCGATGACAAATGGGAGTTTTCCCCTCCTAAAGTATCATCAGTCGAAAATGACTCCGAAGGTGAAGAGAGAACTTCTTTGCTAAGTATTGTTGAGAAAGACACGTCTTTAACATACAAGGGTTCAATTGATTCCTGGCCGGATGGTGATGGCTGCCGAGAAGACATGAATGACAAGTCAGACCAATTGGTAGAGGAAGGCGAAAATGTAAACGAACTCGCATAATCAGAACTTGAAGGTGAAAGTGTTGGCGACTTGGAATTGAATCTTGGGCTGCTGCTTGGAAAACAACAAGGAAAAGAAGTGCCACAAGGAGATAGTGGCATCAAAGAAGCAACACCAGAATCAGATTCAGACAAGTCCATGGCTTCATCAGTATCTTTTGCCTTGCTTAAGCTGTTCGGATAACATTCAAAAGAATCTGGAGAACCACAGTCACTTGGATGACTTGATGACGGCGACGCTGACAAGGGATCATCATCAGCTGCAAAATCTTGTTTTTCTTCCTCCATAATCACATCACACTTCCATTTGGGAGATGTTAAGATTTCTTTCATGACACCACTAGCAAATTTCCTCCTCAATCTTGCCCAACCATGTTCTGTAGCAGGAAGAGAAGTTTCTGATCCAGAATTAGCTACAGAAAAAGGTGGAACAACCCCACCAGAAATTGCCTTGTGGAAAATCTCAAAATCCAAATCATAAGCATCAACTTTTCTTAGACCAATCTCCATCTTTTCAGTAGGCAAAACCAGTTGTTTATCAGAATCACCTGACAAACGTTGCTGATCAGAAAGAGCAATCCAAAACTCAGCTGATTCTTGATCTTCACGGATGCTCAAAATTGGACCCTTTGCTCCCTCATAGCGCACAACCTGAAAAGCCGCACTCTTTGCGTTGCATGACATAACCAAGTCACAATTTTTCCCAATCCACACATAGATAGCAGAAGGAACATGAACAATAAAAGCACCACGCGAATCAAGTGCTAGTGAACCTGGTTGGTTAACCATCTTAGGAACAAGATGAAGAGGGTCATAAGGAGAGTGAGGAGCCATTCGATACATCCTTAAAACAGAATTAGGACTTGCAGGCATAGCATGTACACGTTTCTGACACTGCAAGAGTTGACAAGCAAAACCCATGTTTGGATTTGTGACTCCCCTTGCAGTTTTAACAAACTGAAAAGCATCTTCAAAGCTCTGTCCCTTCCTCCACATGAGATAAGCTATCACCAAAGCCGTTGATCGCGAAACCCCTTGACAACAATGAACAAGAACACGACCACCTTGTTCTCTAACATCCTCAAAGTAATCAAACACATCATAGAGAATACTTGTTATATCTTCAGTTGGACTGTCCTGCAACCAAAGTGTTTTGTACTCAAAATCACTTTTGAAATACTCGGGACAAACAAAACCAACACAGTTAAGCACATGTGTTATTCCTTTTTCTCTGAGAAGTTCATGGTTTTTGGCCACTGTGTCACTTCCCAAGTAAATATGTTCAGCAATTCTTGAACACTCTTTGTCAAAGAAAGCTAATTTATCTCTTTTGAACTGAAAATCTTTGGTAGGTTCATTGATTGTAATAGACCCTCTTGGAGTCTGTGGAAGAGGCCAAACACCAAGATCATCAGATCCAGCACTTGGCCATTCTTCAACGCTACGTTTATTGATTGAAAGAGGTTGAAGAGGTGGTAAAAGTGGTCTTGGTTTACTATTTCCTAGTGGTGGTTTATGGCTATTTGGAGAACGATCTGTCCATGAAACTGAACGTGAATAGGTTCTCCTGATGGAGAGTTTTTTCTCCTTATCCTCTTCTCCTAACATGTTGCTTAAAGGGTGATGAAAAAGATAGAAATTTGATCCAAACCCATCAAAACATTGTTGCCATAGTTTTGACTATTGAGTGGGTAATGAATTGTGGTGGTTCAAAACAAGCATTTGCGGTTAAGAGTCTACAATTTTGTGTTCCATATTCCCACCTAAACCACTTGACATTGTCTTTGTCTTTGACTCTGACTCATTCTTCGGCTGAGAGAATAAGAAAATTCAAACAAAGAAACAAACAAAGCAGCACATAGCAAAAGCCAGCTACAAAAATAGAATGATTATGTTGAAGCTTTGGAAGAACAACTTTAGGAGCATATTTTTCTCTATGATCTTGTCCAATCAATTAGAACAGAACACAAAAGAAACAAAGAAAGTGCAAAGATTATGTTGCACTTGTATTTGTTCTTGTAATTGTAGTTATAGTTTATAGTTTTGGTTGAGTGGAGCCCACGAAAACGTAGCTATGCCACCTAAGAATTTCTCACTGTCGAGAGTCGTGGTCTTACACATGCAAGGGAACGCGTCAAAGTGCCATGCCATCATGCTCACTTTTGTCGTATCTTGATTGTTTATAGGGTTAATAGTGGTCTACACTATGTACACTATGTAATATAAGACATATTTGATTTTCTTCTATCTAAAATTTTCTTTTTGGATTCCGTTCTTGTAATTTGAAGATTTTAGTTTTGGACCTTCATAAATTTTGACCGTATAAAATCGATGATATGGGAGGGGAGTAAATCGAAATTTTCTCAAATTAACAGGGGCTCAAATTGCAAGGGGTAAACCGAAATTTTCTCAAATTATAGGGGGCAAAATTTTTCATGAAGGTCTAAAACAAAAAAATCTTCAAATTACAAGGACGGTGTCCAAAAAGAATATTTTACAAGGAGAAAACCGGAAATAAGCTATATTACAGTGGATAAAGCATTATTAACCCTTGTTTATATTAGAAGTAGCAGCATGGCAAAGGACACATGAAAAATGATAATCAATGCTATTTTTCTTTTAGACTTGGAAAAGTCCATGAGCAAAAAATATTACAAGAAGAGAAGAGATGAAGGTTCATCTGATGATGTAGATATAGAATAAGTAAGCTTGAGAACTTGATAGAAAGAAAAATTCGGTATAAAGTTAGTAGAGAATCACACCGATTAATAAAAGATAGTAAATTTCTTATAAGAAGAAAGAAATATTATAATCACACCGATTAATAAAAGATAGTAAATGAGTATATGAAATGTTCCGTATAAAGTTAATAGAGAATCAACAAACTAACTATCTATTAACAAAGTATAACTTACTCGTAAGAAGTGGTAACTAAGTAACCAGTCGATATTTCTATCACCATACCTTAAGTTGACAATAATATGATCATGTTTAACTTTTTTTATTTTGAAATAATGATCATGTTTAACTTGAAATACAATCTATAACATTATAACATTCTCTATTCAAAAACAAAAAAAAACATTATAACAGTATTTAAATTTATGCTTCGGGTACATAATCAAGCGCTTCGGCAATGACACATTAGTTGTCGAAACAAACTCAAAGCAAAAAAGACGGACTAAGATTGCAATTTTTTTGTTGTTGATGAGAACCTTTTTTGAATTCATTTTCTTACATCCACCAAATTTTGCATCATGAATGATTTTTTACTATGCTTAACTTGTACGTTTTTACTACGGTTATAGCTTGTATGATACAAAAACATTGGAAATATAGAGGACGCATACTAAAAACAAACTACTAGAGCAACACAATTTGTTTGGATGGAAGGCTCATAAGAGAAAGATGTATCTATTTCAATGTTTCTTATCTTACAAGTTATAACTTATAAGTACAGTAAAAAAAAACTATACAGGATTGAGAAAAAAATAACATGCACAAGTTTTTATTTTTACAAATAAAAAAAAATCGTGCAATATAAAAAGGGGAAAGATGAATAATATTTTATTAAAATTCGATAAAAATGCCAACAATCAGCTTTGAACCCCTTTTTTGAAGTTCATATTAGATATATCTAATTTTATTTTTTTTAGGGAAGATGTATCTATTTATTTAGCTCCATATCAGTAATATGTACCATGTACTGTCTACTACCTCCGTCCTTTTTTATAAGTTTGTTTTGTTGGTAATTTTCATATATATTAAAAAAATTGTAAGGTATTTAATCTGTCTATTTTGTATATCAATGTTACTAAAATATTTGTGTATAGATGTAGATAACTCTTACTTTCATCTCCAAAGACATTCGTAATATTAATAAATATCGATAATTATTTTTAATTGAATTTATAGTTAAGGACTTAAGGTGTTTTTTCTTCTCTAAACATGCTTATAATTAAGGAAATAAAGGATATATAAGTTATCCTATTTGATTGTGTCTTAATTCTTAAAGCATATCATGCACATCGTAGTTTTCAGGTAAATGCCAAAACTATATTATATAAAGATGGAGTCGTTTTCAGACATGGTCAAGGAAGGAGGGTTGTTTTTGTGAGAGTGAATATTCAGTTCAAAGAAACATAAAATAGGAAATTGCTTACTCTATTGGAAAGAAGTGTATGAAAATTAATTAAAATATCAAAGGGTCAAAAAAGGGTGGCGATGCAACTAGAAGCCGCCTTAGAATAATCCTCCTAAACACGTCTTCACATGATCCTATAATTCCCATTACATTACATTACAAATAACAGTCCTTATTAGTACAACAATTCAACAACTCTTGGTTTGTCTTCTCCTAAGTCTCCTTCTAGGTACCCACTCTCTCGTGTCAACAACATTACACGGCGCAGCTTAAATAAAACCCTTAAATTTGTTATTAGGACATATTCAGAGACGGATCTAGAAATTTTAATCCAGTGGAAGTAAAAATCATAACGATACTACATTCTTTTATATATGTATTGAGTGAAATTACAACAAGTAGAAAATTGTGGATTTATTTTAAGAACTAATGTAGCATAGTTGCATCATTGTTTAATTTGATTTTATACATGCGTAAAAGAGTTTTACAATGTATATAAACTAAATAAAAAGCTATTAGTCGAAGACTTGATATCCCTTTATATATATGGAGTATAGACAAAATATTAAGAGGAAAAAACCGAAGATTACAAAACTATATCACTAATTTAATGGATAATATTTAACTTTTTTTTTGTTGGTGGTCAGTGTATGAACCCTCGATCTTGCATATATTATGCATTTTCTCTACCAACTGAGCTAAGATATTTTCAGTGATACTTAAAACTATTCAATCTTTACAAAAATAAAAATTAGATAAGCGGAGGCATGCCCCCAATTTAATACATTTGTATATGTCCTTGGACATATCTGATACACTTAGTTTTCTTTTTTTGTTAAGAGGTATAAACTTATCCTTAAAAAAAAAGTATAAATTTATAATATTTCATTAGGTAACAACTCAATAATATATGAGAACATCAAAGAAAATGTGAGCACGAATGTCACATCTCGTGCTAAGTAACAATTTAGTGTCTAAAGTTTTTATAATCCATGCACACATCACAAACACGCGCGCTCTCATACACATATAGTGGACATATTTGCATAAAATACACACTTATAGTGTGTTTGGATGAGAGAATATTTTGAGGTAATATAATGTTTTGAGAAAATTCAATTATTTTGAGGTGGATTCAAACAATAAAATTCACCTCAAAGTAATTGAATTCCCTAAAAATATTCCCCATCCAAACACACTCTTAGTGTTTTTTTTTTAAGATGTATAAATTTATAGCATTTCATTAGGTAACAACTTAATAACACATATGGGAACATCAATGAAAATGTGAGCTCTAATGTCACATTTCATGCTATATAACAACATGGCGCCTAAAGTTTTTATAATCCATGCACACATCACAAACACACGTGCACTCACACACATATCATTTTTCTTACCCCTAAAAAAACTTTTTTCACACCACATCGAAAGTGCATGTTGCATTCTAATATTGTCCACCTCATTTACAAATTAAAAAGTATTATATTAAAACTAATAAATTGAATTTAGACAAAATGTTATTTTGGTATTTTAGACAACTTGTACGTGGGACAAAAAATTATGATTTGGTTCGGTAAGGGGTAAAAATTTCAGTTTTTGTCTTGTCCCTTACCTCCGGTTTGTCCTGTTCTTGAAACAGTTTTACAAATCAAGTATTGAACAACTTAAAAATCGTATTTCAGTTATTACGAATTTTGTCTGATTACTTCGAATTTGTATTTCTCTTGAATTTTGATCTCAAACAATTTGATATTTTATTTAGGTTAAATACTTCTCGGGGTCCTTTCAATTTAACATTTTTATCGGGTTAATCTTTAAGTTTTTTAAGTTTCAAATTAATCTTTAAGTCACACAACGTCTGCAACGTTACCTTTTTCTGTCCAACCCTGTTAAATGAGGCTTGTGCAGTTGTCAAACACTAATGTGGCCCGACCAAATCATTAATTTTTTTCCTGAGTTTTCTATGATCTTCATCGTCTTCCTCTTCATATACATCGACATTCATCATTTTCTCCCCCTCTTCAAACTCAAACCCAAAAAATCCAAGAGAAGAATATTAGGAATTGGGAAAGAAAAAAAAAAAGATATGAATCAACCATAGATAATGTAGAAATTTTCAGCAACCCATTTTCTATTCAATTTAACTTTCTTAATTTGTTCCAACAATTGAAGTTTCAGTCACCTCATTTTCAACTCAACTTTGGCTTTAATTTGTTGTCTTAATGTGTTTTTCTACTTTCAATTTTCCATCTTTATAGTTTAATTTACACGGTTTTTGCTCGTTTGTTATAAAACTTTGAACTTTTTTCTCATCTTAATAGTTTAAGCCCCAAAATTACTTTGATTCAATGTCACTTATAAGTTTATAAATTTTGTTTTTAAGTTATAATAGACTATATTAACATTTTCATATGGCCTTATTCCCATTTAAGCTTTTGATAGTTTTTAAAATATGGATGATTCTATGAGATTTTAACCGTAATAGTTGCTTTGTCTAACAGAGAAAACAAAGGAGAAAATTTCTTTCAAACACTATATTGTCATTCACGAAATCGATACTACACAATGGCTATGACATGCCTTTATACAAGCTTGGTTCCTTAATAAATAAGTTAAGTAAATAAGAGGTGGTGCTGCAACTATACTATAGAGGCGGTGCTGTAGATTTGTCTTCACTTAATGACTAAACAAAATCCTTAAGTCAAACTTTGCAATTAACTCCATTATTCTAGACAGTTTGATTTAATTTACAACAAATAGTTCCATTAAACTCGATAGAAAAAGTAGATTTAGGTGATCTTCATGAACACAATAATGATTCAAATGTACTATTTTTGTGGGGAAAGGGATGAAGGTTGTTGAGGAAGAACACAAATTTCATTAAATAAGGAAAGATAAATCAACTTCATTAAATTTACTTTGAAACATCCAATTTAATTAGAGAGCTGACACATTGTTGTAGCTACAGGTGTATAATGAAGTTCCTTTTGAACTTATTTCAAATGATCTAATATCGGTATTAGAAAGATATTAGGTTGGGAGGACCAACCATCATCGTGAACCTCACACGGATGACTCTGAGCAATTGATATAGTCCACTCTTGTTGATGGCTTTTGTTCATTCAACTCTCTTCACACATTATTCGATGACCTTTTCAAGACCTTGTATTTAGTCGATTGATGTCACCCGTCGATCAATCCAAAATCAACGATGAATAAACAAATTAATTGAAATTCGTGGTTACGATCCGACGACTTAAAAATGAGTTAAAACTCCAGACTCATTGCAATAATATTAAATTGGATGATTTTGTTTAAAATTTACAATCACATTGTATTTTTATCATATATAATATTCATTTTCACACGATATATATTTTTTAAAGACTGTCACATTTAATACATGATAAATGAGGGAGATATGTAATATTTACAAGATGTATTGATCGTTTGTGAAAGTAGTTAGTGGCGATGTTTGTGATTTAAATATATGACTTCAAAAGTAATGTTTAATTTATCAGAATGAGAGAAAATTAACTGTGCATTATTTATCTGATATTCAAAGTTGATTTTTGATTTAATTAAAAGTAATAATGTATTAACTGTGTTTTTATCTTTCTTTATTTAGTAAAATATGAACTGATCAAGGTTTGATAAGTTTCTAAAATGTTTCATTTTAAAAAATTGTTTGAATTAATTTTAAAGAGACCAAAAAGATGTTTATGAAGCAATACTATTTTTCAAAAGAGTTCCCAAAGAATAAAAACATAAAAAAAAAATAATAATAATATGAAATTCATTTTAAAGAAAAACTAGCCGTTTGCCAAAAAAATGAAAACCAGCCGAAATCAATTATGCACATTCTAAAGAATTAACCGTTGACTACACATGAACTGGATTTCAAAAATATGTTGAACGTTAAAGCATGTATACATAATTATGCCTACAAAGATAAATGTGCTAAAATAAAATTATATGTGGCATAATTGGTTACATGATTTTTCCAAAAACAAAAATGATTTTTCTAATAAAAAACATTTTCATGCAAAAATCTTTTAAGGCAAACTCACATTTAAATAAAAATGATTGTGAGTGTGTTATTTATCTTCACGAGATTTCTAGACATTGCTTTATATGTGGATTTAAAAAAATATTTTTAATTATTTTCTAAGCATTCTAAATTGTTCTATAAGTAAGTAACAATAAAGTCTAAGCCTTAATTTTTTATTCTTTAACTTTGATCCTCCATGTGCTTTTCTTCTTTTTGTGATGTTGTAATCAAAAAAACCTAGTCAAGTCTAAGAAGGAAATCTTCTTCACATTAGAATGAGGTTTTCAACAGCCGTGGATTTAAAACTCTAAACCAAACACACACTTAGTCCTCCAAATTCTCCCCTTCAAAGCTCTCCAAAATCCCCTTGCAAACAAATCATTAAAGAAACACACCTAAATTTTCTCCTTAGTATTGGTTGTTCGTTTAGCAGTTTCGCTCTTTTTTTTTTTTTTTTTTTGACATACATACAGTTTCGCTCTCTTTCATTTCCCTAAATGTACTGGGTTCAAACTCCACCTTGGATTGTTTTAATATTATTTTTGAGAGAAAAAAAATCAACTACATCCTAGTTTTAAAAATCAAATTTCTGCAAGAAGTGATCTCAAACATTGGTTTCAAAGTTACGACCAGATATTTGCTGGAATAAGTTTGCTAATGACCAAAATTATAATTTATAAGTTCAATATTTCATTAATCACCAGACAGGCAAGCTGGTCAGACAACTCGAAAGTAAAATGCTTATAGTACATTTTAATGGTACAAAAACGGAGATGGAGAAAGATCCTCCTGACAACAAATCTATCTACAAAAATAGGTAAATTTATAGGGGGTAATAAACCCCTCAAACTCATCATTGTATAAAAGGCAGCCCAATGCACAAATCTCCTGCATACACCCGAGAAGGGATCCCGTCATCTGATGTATTGTACGCAGTCTTACCTTGTTATTTACACAAGAGGTTATTTCCAGGACTTGAACCCGTGACATTTCAGTCACATAACGACAACTTACATTGCGCCAAAGCTCCCCCTTGGAATGTGAAACTCACCATTATATATCAAGAAAAAAAAACCCACCCAGTGGAGAACAGTAACAGATTTTTAGTTATCTATAGTGCAACACAACAACCAGTTATCTATCGCCGATGGCATGATGAACCCTATATTTAATACCTCTGGTAATGCTCCCCAGTAAAAAAAGGATGCCTGAGTGCTTCATGAGCCTTCATCCTGCTCATGGGATCAAACCGAAGTAGACCCTGCAAGAGATCAAGAAGATCCCCGGCCGAGTGATCCACATGCTGCATCACCAGATTCTGGAAAGAGAAAAACAGAAACACTTAGAACGTGGAACAAAAGAGAAAATTAAGCTAGATACTAAAATATGTTACAGACAGGAAGGCGAGATAGTTTCAAGACAGCTTTGATGCTTTCTCGAGAGACTGCTCCTTCGGGCCAGTTTAGCCTACCCCTTCTGACATACTTCTCTGCAGCGTGGCTGTGCAAGAAATCAAAAGACAGAAGCAGTTAGAGAATAACAACAAAAGCAATACCAATCTATTCATTTGGAATGGTACGCACTCTGCTCTTTTCAACATGTGTTGAGGTATTGGGCCTAAAACCCTCTCCATCATGGCTAGATGCTCTAAATTCTCATGTGTCTGAAATAGAGCTTCTCCCTGAAACCGCTTACAGTTAATAACATCGCTTGTGTAGTATATTCAGATCAAATTTTATGGCTTATGAATCACTTTATGGAGGACCTCAACATACCGAACACAACTCAACCAAAATGCAACCAATACTCCATATGTCACAAGGAAAATTCCAACCAAGTCCTAGAAACAAGTAAGCAAGCTACAATTACTTTTGAACTGTATCAAAATAATAAAGCTTTAAATACCGTGAATATGAAGATCATAGGTGTGGTATAGACAATATAGGCCATACTACCAAGAAAATAAGAGATATAGAAACCTACCAAGAATAACCTCGGGTGCCCTATAATGTCGAGTTGAGACAATATAGTTGTGATCTTGGTGCTCATAGGATGTACTACCAAAATCAATAACCTTAATAGCACTTGATTTTGGCAGTCTCTTATAAGAGACTCCCTCTTTTGGTGACCGGAACATGACCTGCGGTTTAAGATTTTGTGATAATTTGACAAAGTTACACTTTTAGGCATGTTGTAAAGCAGAATCATAGCTCCACCTTCACAAACACATTTTTGAAGAACTGAGAAAAACAACTCTAAAAATTGACCACAGAGAGAGCAGAAATACCTTGTAGTCAGGCACCTTTACATATTCTGGGGAAATAAAAAGTATATTTTCAGGCTTCAAGTCGGTGTGGATGAGGCGCATATCATGCACAACTGCCAATTTAGCAACACACTAGTCAACATGAATACCATAGAAAAATTCAACAATTCCTTCCTTTTTTTTCTTTCCAAATTCCAACTCTCTCATGGGGGATGGGGTGGGATGTGAAATATCTATTTTCGTTCATAATAAGTAAAATAGTTTTAAATGATAAATCATAAGAAGAGTTGTAAAAGTGTTATTTGGGAAAAGAAGTGAACAGTTGAAAAAAATTATTGATTAAATCCCAAGTAATCATCTGAAGTTCATAACTATCCTAAAGACGAGCGAAGAAATTGTTTATATGACTCTGGAGATAGTGAAAGTAACAATTACGCACATGCTACACTCTCCAATAATTGTCTTCCTAGCTCACGGACAAGATCAACTGGAAATGGGCGATAACTGTTCTTCCGGAGAAAATCATATAAGCTTGGTCCAAGCATCTCAAATACCTGTAACATCATTAAAATTTCACAGACAAGTCTTAGCCCCCACAAATGTTTGTGAAGTTTGGAAATAGTGTAGCCATATGCCAATTAGATACTCACAATACAAATATGGTTCCGGTAGTCAAACCAGTTGCGTATTTGAACACAGCTGCATATGATAAAATGATTTAAAATTGACACAAGCTTCAAATAACAGCTGGTAGTACATTATACACAGGAAAAAGAAAACAGTTACCGACTGCCATTCCTGTCATACTTCCCAAGCAATTGGAGCACATCAACTTCTAACATTGCTGCTTCACGGTATTTCTTAACACTCCTCACAACTTTTATGGCAACCATTTCCCTCGTTTCTCTATCCCAGCATTCCAAAACCTGACCAAAAGTCCCTGCAAACATAGATCAGATATGTAAGTGAGGATAAGACTGAAATTCTATATACAAAAACAATACTAAAAGAAGTAAAGAAGATAATGATGTTAACAACCTTCACCAATTTTATTGAGAATCTTATCTGCAAGTATAGAAACAGAGACATTAGGATCACAAGAAATTGAAAATAAATACGAATTAAGACATCAAAACAAATCCCCTACTTGTCAAGATTCCCAAGGACCCTTTGAGAATTTTTTTAATAGGCAAGTATGAGAAGAAAAATTATAAAGAAAGAAATATCTTTTCAATGTGGTATTACATAATATAAGATCAGATGAAGGTTTAAGTAAAGTTACATATTGAAGACGATACATGTTTTTTGGGGTAAAAAAGCAAAAGTAATCATGCAACTTAACCAAACTTCAAATATACATTCTGAGCATGCATGTGGAAAAATGTATCCATAAAAAACGAGATAAATATACAACAACAACCACTGCTTATCATAAAATAGTCTTAAAGTAAAAAGTGAACGTTGTAAAGCGATAATAGAAAAAATTATGCACCAATCGTATAAACAATGACTATAAAATAACTTTAGAGTGCTCAACAAGCAACATAAGGATGTCTAATGGAAAGACAAAATGTAGAAAAGCTTTTTAATGGTGGTTAAATGCATTTACACCGAGAAGTTAAATTTTCTCCAAGCGCAAACACGTAATGGCCATCTTTGTCATCATCTCGCCATTGGGGAGAACCTTTTTCAGCCAATCCCTTAATTGAAAATCCAGTATGATCAGGAAGTACCCTCAGCGTTCCATAGCTTGTTGTCGCACTAGCAAACTCTTGTCCACAATATATCCCCGAATGAGCCTACACATAATCACTTATTCATACTACACTACAGAAACAACAACAACAACAACAACAACCAAGCCATATCCCACTAACTGGGGTCCTCTACATGGATCAAATTACGTCATAATGTTCTATCATAAACCATATTTGGATCCTACTCATTATACTATAGTACATAAACAACAATTGAAAACTATCCCTCGCCTTTTTTCTTTCAAACCGTTGAGTTTTAAGAAAAAAATACTATAATGTTTAAAAAATCATAGAAATGAACATCTATTCAGAAAACTATTTAAACATACTGAGTTATGCTACGAATCACCATTAAATGCTAAGCATCAAGCTGCAAAGTTTTGACAAACTAACAATGAGAAAACTCTCTTTTCAGGATCAAAATAGACTCAAAACAACATTTTTGCACGATCAATTTGTTAAATAAAGTAAATTGAACCGTTTTCAGCTAATTACACATGCATGATTTGCACAACTAAAAAAACAACCCAATTTCCAATTTTTCTTCAAACAGCAATTGAAAATGTATCTACCCTTTTACTTTTAAACATGGATTTTTATCGAAAAAATTCTATAATGTTTAAATCATTGAAATGAACTAATTAAATATACTGAATTATGCTACATAACACCATTAGATTTAAAGCATCAGACTGTACAATTTTGACACAAAATAAATTCAAAACAATATTTTTGCACAAAATTAACAATCAATTGATTATATAAAGTAAATTGAACCCCTTTTCAGCTAATTACGTATGAATGATAAATTGAACCCCAATTTCCAAATTTTCTTCAAAAACTAATGCAATATGAAATAAAATTATAAGTTTTTTTGAAATCACAGTGACGGTGGATTTTTCCACAACAAAACTTTTTTTTTTATAGAAAAATGCAAAAAAGATGAAATTGATGATGGTGGAGAAAGTGAAAGGTGTGTATTACCTTAGAGTGAGTTTGAGGAAGTTCCCAAGCCAATTTGGGTCTTTTTCGAGGACGACGATCCATCGAAAACTCTGTAGCATAGTCCATTTCAATGCAATGTCAAACCCTAATCCCAATTTGATTGATCTTTCGATCGATTT
The DNA here is from genome assembly GCF_003473485.1 of Medicago truncatula. Lineage (NCBI taxonomy): Eukaryota > Viridiplantae > Streptophyta > Magnoliopsida > Fabales > Fabaceae > Medicago > Medicago truncatula. The sequence continues at coordinate 42,655,235 of NC_053044.1, read as the reverse complement.
GATTTTTTTTTTTTTTGTGTAGTTCTTGAGTTGACAATGGAATCAGACATCACCATCATTCCTCATCCTGAGGCGTCTCTACGTCGTTCGATTTTCCAATCATGGATAAATCTTCACCGTTCGTTTCAGTATCCCATTTATGCTCAATTTGTGATGTTTTTATTTTGATGAGGAAGCCATGGTTATCGGTAGCACTTCGGTGCCTTTGTCTTTGGTTTGATTTTTAAGTGAAACAATTATTGTCACACTTTGTGTTTATTGCTTAACTTGCAATGCCTTTTTTCTTTGAAAATCGTAGGATTAATGCAAAACAAAGTCAACGAAAGTACGTATTTTCATGAGCTTAGTTCAGTTGGTGTGAATAATAAATAAAATATGTAAGGTTCCGGTTCGAACCCGACCACCACAAAAAAAAAAAGTAAACAAAAGTACAACAAATACACGACGGACAAATCCACAACGTTGATACATTAAAATGAGGTTACATTCGTTAATGTATGAGCGATACTTGCCTCTAACTAACTTCGACATGAGAGTTGTGAAAGCTAACATCAAACAATTGTTTACGTGCATTCAAAATACAATCAATCATTGGGGGTGAATCAATGTTCACAAGGAGCAATCATATGTATTAATCCATTAAATCGGATAAGAATACAATAGACAAGAATTCTTTTTATAAAAGATTTAACTGTTCGTTTTTCTATATCCTGTTTTCGCATCGTTTGAAGTGTGTTATGAGTAGATTTTTTTTAATTGTTTTGTTCACATTTCATATGTTCAAATACAAGAGGAGAAAGATGAAGAAGTAAATTATCAATTATAAATAATACCATAACTACATGCATCATTTCAAAAAAATAATAATACATGTAGGATGCATGTAGTTGATGATGTTGTTTATAATTGAAAATTCCCGCAAACACATTCCACATTCCTTTATATTGAGCCAACTCCGAATATTATTCTATTCTCACTCAATATCATTTATTTAACTAACTACATATCTCTTGCTAATTTTGGTGGTTAATGAGAGTTTCTTACGAGATATGTATAAGATTATTTCACTTTATAATCATATCTCTCATAAGATCTTAGAAATTTGGAGCATTCTTGGATTACATATTTATTATTTATATTATGTTAATCCATATTCATTATCTTTTATTTTTTCGCAATCAAGAGTAAATAATATGTTGATAGCATGATATAGATCAAGTGCTTCACCTAAAATAAATAAATATGTTGGGTTGACGACATGCAATTTGAGTTTAACTAAAAAATGGCAGTGGACGTCTTCAACAAAGATGGAGAAAATGATATGGAATTTGGATATGTTTATGGAATTTAAAATGTAACTATTTAACATGTTTGATTTTGTTTTTCCTCTTGGATTCAACTTCAATATTGTTTTTGTTTCTTATTCTTCCTCTTAACAAGTGCTTTTATAAATGTTTGATATTTTACCCTTCATGTTTTTTATATTTTTTTTTTATACAATATATTTTAATAGTTGGTTAAAGTTATACAAGTGAAAGAAACAGTAAATTTTATTTTACAGATTTGTTAAGTAACATCGTTAAAATTTCACATTTTAAGTTCGATAAATGTGATGTTTGAAGTTTGAACATCAATCACTGTGTATAGTATGCAACATCAATCCTCGAATTAGTCGATTCTTAGATCGGATATCGAGTTTTCAAAAAAAAATAAAAAAAATTCACGAAAACATTTGAACTGCTCTTAAGCAATAATTAAAATAATAAATCATTATATATCAATTTTTTAAAAAAATAAAAGAAAATCATTATATATCAAATATTGAATTTAAAGTTATGATAATGCATTAAATTATAAATAAAAGAATTATTGATTTAGACTAGAATATGTAACAAAAAAAAGACTAGAATATATGAAAGACATGCGATGGGTTGGACAATTCAATTGATCAGTTTGTTAAGAGTTAAGAGTTTCCGACTCCTTTATTAAAAAAAAGAAAAAGAGCTTCTGACTCCTCATAATATAATTTTTTTACCATATTGAGTATGTTTTTTCCAAAGACTAACCATAGTCACCACTTCACCAACGATTCTTTCACATTCGTTCTTCACCAAGACGACTATCAATACTAGCAACCATAACAGTTACACCTTACTAAACATCTCTATTGTCATATATTGTATCTATGATTTTCCAACAAAAAACATCAATCTTTATCCAACCAAATCTTCACCGAACTCAAAACCTAACTTGGAGGAAGACGACAAGAGGAAAATCTGAAAATGAAATTAAACAAAAAAACAAAAACATTATCCATTGAATTGAGCTCACATTAAAGTTTGTTATTTTTTTCTATCTCTTCCATGATTTCTTCTAAAAAATAAAACTTTATCCAACATGCTCTCATTCTATGTAGTTTCGGATTGTGGGCGTAACGTGGCATTGTCAACTGTGACCTAGGTTACAAAATTACACCGTATTTACTAGGAAGGTTCTGTATGAAAAATATAGTACTTATTGCATAATGCATACTTCATTTTTATTATATTGAATACATTCATAAAATAAAATTCCGTGTCAACTTTGTGATATGATTGAAAAGTACTGATAAACACAATCATTAGTTTCTTGTTAACTTTCATATAAACATTTTCATATGCAATATGCCCACATAATCCAAAAGTGATAATCAACTTTGTGACTTGTGTTTAAGTTAAAATTTCACCATTGATAAATGTCACAGTAAATCTTCATTAAAATTGATGGTTCTATCTAACCTTACATGACACATGTCATAGTTAAAATTTAGTTTCATTATAGAAAATGATACCATATACCTCTTTTTTTTTTTTTTGAAAAGTGCTAAGTACATTATTATGACAAAGATTATGTTTCATTAATTAAAGATAAATTATGGATTATGACAAAGATTAAATCTTTAAAAAAATGAAACTTGTTTGAACTGGAAGAAAGAAGTGAAAAAGCTAAACCAGTTGACTTGACTTTGCTAGGTTCCTTCTACCAGCACTCTTCTTTCACTTGCAATTTCCATTGAAACAATGCATCTTGAGGTATATGAAAAAGTCTCACTCTCTTTCTTAGTCTAATGACCAAGAAATTTCCTTCTCCAATTAATGGTTGAATATTTGTTACCTTTTTTGTCCTTTTCAATTATTCTACTTTGATTCCTCAGCCAAGTTATATAAACATCAACTCATTCATGTCTTTGTTATGGAATTGCAGCTAGAAACTTGGACAGCTTTGGTAGCAATTTTGTGTTTACTTTATTTTATTCTGAAGGAGATTGTTATGGGAGGGAATAGTTCAAAAGGGTCTCCTAGGAGAAGGCATGTTCCTTCATATGAGGCTTCAGGTTCTTCATCTTCATGGAATAATAACTATGATGGATATGGATATCCACCACATCCTCAACAGAGTCCATATCAAACACCTCAGCATCAGTTTTCATCTGCATCAGCTCCATTTTATGAGAATTCACAGCCAAAAAAGAAGTTAGATAAGAGGTATTCCAGAATTGCTGATAATTACCAATCATTGGATGAGGTAAGAATTGAATTATATCATTGCATGTAATAGTGTTTTTTTTTACTTGTTTGTATAAGGAATTGTTTGATCTATCCCTTTGATTTTGTTTGTCATTATCATTAGTCTTTTTTTTTTTTTTTGTGGGGTTAGAATGGGACCAAAGGATACTGTTTTTATAATTGACTTGAACAAGAATTAAACTCTGGGGTGATAATGTGAATGCAACATGTATAAAGTTTAGATTTTAGAGTCAAAAGGGGAAAAAACAGAAACTGAGATAACAGCAAAGGTGGCTTTCTGAATTTTATGTCTGGAATCAGAGTTCACTTTTCTGCTACATAAGCAATGAGGAATGGAATATTTAAGCTCTTAATTATTTGTAATAAAATTTATAGCATAAGATTCTAAAGTAGGAGTTTGGATAAACCACTTAATTAAGTACTTATTTAATAAGTTGTTATCATATAAGAACTTATGTATAAGCTGTTTTATAATCGTCAAAATGAAAAGGAGGGTAAACATAAATAACTTTTGTATAAGCTGTTTGTTTCTATAAGTTTTCATGAAGATAAACTAATTCATTGAGAATTTCAACCAAAATTAACTGTTTCGGAACTCTAGAGAGAAACTATACATTAAAGGGCAACCCGGTGCACTAAAGCTCCCGCATATGCAAGGTCCGGGAAGGGGTCCCACCATTTGGTGTATTGTACGCAACCTTACCCTGTTTTACACAAGAGGCTGTTTCAAGGACTTGAACCTGTGACCTTTCAGTCACATGACAACAACTTTACAAGTTGTGCCAAGGTTACCCCTCAGAGAAACTATACATTATTATTGTCAAATAATGAAGTGAATTGAACACAGGTTACTGCTGCTCTTGCAAATGCTGGGCTGGAATCTTCTAATCTCATTGTTGGAATTGATTTCACAAAGAGCAATGAGTGGACAGGTGTTATCTCTTACTCATATTTTCATGTTCGAATTTTTATTTTGTGAATTTTAAAGCTAAATATATACCTCACCTTTTCAGGGAAGAGTTCATTCAATCGAAAAAGTTTACATCACATTGGAAGTGGTCAAAACCCTTATGAACAAGCAATCTCTATTATTGGGAAAACTCTATCTACTTTTGATGAAGATAACTTGATTCCATGTTTTGGATTTGGAGATGGTAATGACGGATGTGAAACTAAACACCTTTTCAAATGTAATTTTGTTTTTTCCAGCTACCAAAAATGATTGTTTATTTTCTGTCTATTATTTGTCAGCATCTACACATGATCAAGATGTATTTAGCTTCTATTCAGAAGAGAGGTTATGCAATGGTTTTGAGGAAGTATTGGCACGATACAGAGAAATTGTTCCTCAGCTCAAACTTGCAGGTGTTTCCTTTATTCATTCACTTGTTATCTTAGATTTTTTGGTTTTAACCCTCCGGTTCCTTGGGAAGACCCCCTAGAAATCTGAGTTCGGCTGGGAGGTAAGAAAAGTTTGGTCAAGAGGATTGTTCCAGTCAAGATTTGAACCCGAGTTCTCCTGAACGATTCAATCTTAATTGAAGTTCATTAATCACCTGAGCCCAACCACTTGGTTATCTTAAAACATGACCTGTTATCTTAGATTGATTTTTGTTTTTAATTAGGCATATTATAACTCGTTGCATTCATAAAACAGGACCGACTTCGTTCGCCCCTATTATTGAGATGGCCATGACTATTGTTGAACAAAGTGCTGGTCAATATCATGTCTTGCTAATAATTGCTGATGGACAGGTAATTCTTTAATCCATATTTCACAGTGTTCATATCTACACTTAAAAGTACATTATTTCTTTACAAATTATCTTAACTTTCATATATACATGAATAAACTGCAATGTAGTTTGTACCATGCAAGCATAGTCATGTTCATAATATTTACACACGTCTTATTAGTTACGGTGCAAAACTAAATGCATGCAATTCTGCAATGCTTTGATGAATGAAATTAGTCGGTTTTAGATAGTCATTGTTTCTGCTCAGTCACAGGGCTTCAAAAACTGATGATCAACATGTTTCCGCAGGTGACCAGAAGCATTGATACAGAATATGGCAACCTAAGTCCACAGGAACAGAAGACAATAAACGCGATCGTAAAAGCCAGGTAAGTTTTTTTTCGTTTTCTTTCATGTGTAGACCATTCTGCATTCTCATACTCTTTCTAAATTGCAGTGAGTATCCATTGTCAATAGTTTTGGTAGGAGTTGGAGATGGGCCGTGGGAGATGATGAAGGAATTTGATGACAACATCCCTTCTCGGGCGTTTGACAATTTTCAGGTTTGGGTGTAATTCATTTGCCATATATAAATGTTAAATCTTCGTATTATGCTCAAATGTGATAATGTTGTTTGTGGCTGGCTGGATGTAGTTTGTGAATTTTACAAAGATAATGTCGAAGAATGTAAATCCAAGTCGAAGAGAGACGGAGTTTGCCCTTGATGCTTTGATGGAGATACCTTCTCAATATAAGGCAACCATAGAACTTGGCTTATTGGGGTAATGGAAATACTAAAATACTGTACTTAAAATTTGTTAGACAGGGTTTTATCTGGTGTAATAACTTATAACTGAATTTGGAAATCTCATGTTTTCATTGATATGAGTAGTGCACGGAGGGGACATTCACCGGATAGGGTTCCTCTACCTGCTCCTCTTTATAATAGGACTTCTTCAAGCATCAGTGGAAATTCTTTTCGGGCAAACAGTTTTCAGCAGAGTATCCCTAGAGATACTGGCTATGAATATGAACGCAGTGTTCACACAGAGCCATCTACAAGCTCTTTACATGATAATAAGGTATTCAAATCATGCTTTACAATGTGAGAAGGTGTCTTTTATATTAAATCAAGACAGTTTTTTCTCCCTTCCTTAATGTCATCATAACCATTCATAATCATTTCTATCTCACTTCCAATAGTAATAGTGGTTTACCTATGACATGGTTGACTGCAGGTTTGCCCTATTTGTCTTACCGATGCGAAGGATATGGCCTTCGGTTGTGGACATCAGGTAACTAATTTAATTACATGCTGCTATATTAAGTTATAAATATCAAGGGATGAATATATATTAAGTTATTTTCCTTTGCATTTCCTCACATGACATGACAGACTTGTTGTGGATGTGGAGAAGACCTCGAGTTCTGTCCCATTTGCCGGAGCACAATCACTACTAAGATAAAGCTTTACTAGCAATCTGTATGCAGACCTGCTTTCAATGAAATTTTAATTCATTGGCAGAATAAGGTTAGCCATGAAAGTATGATAAGTTAGAACATCAGAGTGAGGAAGAGTTTATAGTTTATAAAAGAATAAAAGAATGAGCCTTAGATTGCTGTATATATGCGTCCAGTCCTCCTGTACATTGTCCGGATTGAAGGCATCATGTTATCAGTAAACTGTCTCTGTACAAATTGTCAGGATTGTTTCAACGAACACTTTTTTCTTGGTACTTTCTGTTAGTCGTTCTTTCTATAAAGTATGGAATCTGTGTAGTTTATTTACCTTCGTCTGAAAAAAATAATTCTAAACTTACGTTGTAATTTTAACATGCTAGAATAACAAAAGGTAAATGGTCTTTTACTTTTTCACTGAATAAATAAGCATACCTTACTATAACGAATAATATTGGGGTTGCTTATCATGCAATGGATGCGTATCACATTTAATGGGATGATATGTAAAATTTTGCAGAGCTTGTTCACATCCCTTTTACAGATACTTCTGGTATATTTCAAATATACTTTGACCAGTTTTATGAATATATTTGACACAACGAAAACAAACCTGGCTCTCAAACTTTATTCTGCCGAAACAATATGCAACAAACGACAGAAATATAATTTGACAAAATTACAAACCAATGATTGGGTGATAACACTGCAACTGAAATTGTTCCATCCTGAGCCTGTTTCTTTCAGCAAAATCAGGACTTAACTGTTTACTGGAGGTCCCTAGATAACATATTTGATTGCACATTCCTAGATAATGTATTTTACCGCAGGTTCCTTCCTTCTGGCACTTTTTTATCTTCTATATAAGCCTGTATATTTGCAACATCTTCAGATTAACTAGAAAGTTGTCTGAGATGACGTTCAACATCTTCTACGACTGAGACTTATATATTTTAAATAGAGCGAATCCAGCCATCTGCAGACAAAGTATAATTAGTTAATCTTAGAAGATCCATATACCAAAACACCAAACATTTTGCATACCTTGCAAGAATGCATCGAGTGAAACAACTGTATATTGATTGGCTGGCATAGAATAGAACTCAATAACCTTGCAAGCCACACCCAATCTTCTTTCAAGCCGTGCAAACTTTGAATGTGCTGAATTTCAGTTTGTCAAAGCAAGCATAGTAAGCTGCTCAGTCGGTGAGATGAGAAAACATAGTCAACAAATTGCAAATATTGTCCGAATGAATTTGAGACTATCGCAACAGACCTGAACCAGTGAATCATACACCTTCATATAGGATTCTAGTCGCTTTAAATAATGTTTCATCGACTGCTCGATAACCTGTACTTCTGAAGTATCCTTCTGGTTGAAAGATAGACTGAAGCGGTAAAATAAAAATTTCAAATTCAACAGCATCCGTATTTGCAGAAGAACAGAAACTGGTTCCTTAACATGAGGCTAGGAAGCTACGCAGCAAAATATCAGTCAGTAATATTTTCATGTTCTATGTTACCTTTTCGTAAACCATGTGCTTTGGGATGGTGTATAGGAATTAGGAAGACCCTATGAAGCTCAGCCAACAAAATATCCATTGCATGTGGGACCTGTCTTGCAAATGATAAACAAATTAAACGCCAAAAACAAACAAATAATCATAAAAGAAAGATAAAAACAAACATTCATATTCATTCTATGTTTCCTTGAAGACTTAGAGATTAAACACGGTGTACCTGAGATGTAATGATAAGCATGGCATGTACAGTATGAAAAACCTGTAAACTATGTAGAGGATATTGAGGATCATTCAAAAGTTTAACAAGTTCATAGTTACATATCCTTTAAGCAAATCTAACCATAAGAATAAGAATGATATTTTGTTGTTGTCATTCAAAAAAATAAGAATTTATATTATACCTTGTTATATTTTTTTTTTTGAAAGATGTATGTTATATTGTTGGTATCAATAAAAAAGATAATTATAGTTTGTCACAATATGAAAGTGCAAAATGTCAATAATCTATACCTATAATTTTAATCAAAATCAAAATAATTTTAATCAAAATGTCATAAAAACTACCGTTCGTAATTTATACTCATTAGTAAATTAAGAAGGCTTAAATGCTCTTTTGATCCCTTAACTATTTAATTGGTATCGCTTTGGTCCCTAAAAAAAGATTGGTTTTTTTTTAGTCTCGTTTTGGTCCCTTCTGTTAAGTTTCCGTTAGGGTTTTAAAAAAAAAGCTAACTCCTGGACACGTGTCACCTTGTCATTGGCTCTGAGTTTTTTTTTTTTTTTTACAAAAAAAATTATTATTTTTTTAAAATATATATATTTTTAAAAAAAAAATCCCACAGCCAATGACAAAGTGACACATGTCCCAGAGTTAACATGTGTCACCTTGTCATTGGTTCTGGAAATTTTTTACAAAAAAATAAAATATATATATTTAAATTTTATTTTTTTTTGTAAAAAAAAAAAACTCAGAACCAATGACAAGGTGACACGTGTCCACACTTAATGTTTTTTATTAAAACTAACGGAAACCTAACAGAAGTGACCAAAACGAGACTAAAAAAAAACTTAAAATCCTCAAACAATCTTTTTTTTAATTAAGGGACCAAAGCGATACCAATTAAATAATTAAGGGACCAAAATAGTATTTAAGCTAAATAAGAACAATGGACAAACGGGCCGGTCTAAACACTATGCAGGAAATAAAGTTTTTCCCTTAAAAAATTCAAATGTACAAGTAAGAATAAGAATGATATATTGACAATAGTTTTTTTTATCCGGCTTCTCATAACAAATCAAGAATTTATGGCAATAACAACACTTAATTTTCTCACTATACATTTTATTGATAATAAAATTAGGTCAGTGACTTGAATAATTTTATCGACTTGAAAAAATATAAATAGTTGGAGTTGAAATAATTTTATTGAAAGATAGACTTACAGTGACTTGAAATAATCCCAGCTATCCCATTTCTTAGTTATAGGGTGATGTATGTCTGTCCTAAACTCTTCCAATCATCTGACCTATGATTGTGTTAATTGTCAACGCACCATAGGACTCTAGTTTAGGGTGTGTTTGGTTTAGAAGAGAAGTTGTAAAGAGAGAAAGAGGTGAGAGAGAGTATGAGAAGAGAGAATTATGTGAGAAATATAGAATTTTTTTTTTCTGCCCTACTTCTTGCCAAAAAACCTAAAACTGTCCTACTTTTTCGAAAAATTGCATAAATACCCTACTTTTTCTGATACCCCTGGCACCACACAACCCCAAGTTGCGGGGTACCCTCAAAGTTGAGGAATTTTTTGTCCTTATTATACCCCACAACTCCAAGTTGCGGGGTAGTTTCTTTATTTTTATTTTTTAATTTTTAACTACCAAGCAAGATGGACTTGCGAGGTAGTTTTTTTTTTTTTTTTTAAAAAAAAATTTAAATACCCCACAACTTGGAGTTGCGAGGTATTTTTGTCATTTTTTTTTTTAATTTTACAATTAATTAAAATATATTATTTCATCTACTATAAATACTTTCTTTCATCTTTCAATTTATCGCACCATTTCATTTTTTGATAATTAGTTGCATTATTTTGGTCAGGATATTAATAATGTTAATTTAGGCATTAATAATAAAGTAATTATAATAATAATCATAATATTTATAAAATAAAAAACATAATCAAATACAATAAATATGAAATTATAATACAAAGGAGGAGGCGCAAAGATTGACGCAACTTGGTTGTATGGTAAATACAAAGGAACATTGTTGTTAGCTGTTGCGCAAGATGGGAACAACAAAATATTTCTCATTGCTTTCGCAATAGTGGAAGGCGAGACCAAGGAGGCATGGAGTTTCTTTTTGAAAAATCTAAGGCAACATGTCACCCCACATGCGAACATATGCCTCATTTCTGATAGACATGTGTCGATAAAGAGCGCATATGATGATCCACAAAATGGATGGCATGATGCTCCGACAAGCCATGTGTTTTGTGTCCGACACATTGCACAAAACTTTATGCGATCGTTCAAGGATGGAGAACTTAAGAAGAAAGTTGAAGGCATGAGTAAAAATTATATCTCTATCCTTGTAATTTCGACATATTATTTGTTTAAAGAAGACACATCTAAATTTTTTCAAAACAATGCAGGTTACGCCATGAACATCCCAACATTCGAATACTACCGCTTTGAAATCGCTGTCACGGACCGAAAGGCTTTAGCATGGGTCGACAACATTCTCAAAGAAAAGTGGACTCAATCACATGATGATGGTCGACGATGAGGCCACATGACAAGTAACTTGGTAGAGTCACAAAACAACGTGTATAAGGGAATTCGAGGACTCCCGATCACAGCAATTGTGAAAGCATCCTATTACAGGTTGGCGGACTTGTTTGCTAAAAGAGGACATGAGGCAGCGGCAAGGGTTAATTCTGGTGAGCCATTTTCATCAAACATCATGAAATTTCTGAAGGCTGAGGTGATTAAATCCAACAGTCATAATGTCACTCAGTTTGACCGAGATCGGTATACCTTCTCCGTCCGTGAAACCATCGACCATAAAGAAGGATTACCAAAGGGCGAATACAAGGTGGATCTGCAAAATAAATGGTGTGACTGTGGACGGTTCAGAGCGTTACATCTACCATGCTCACATGTCATTGCTGCCTGTTCTAGCTTTTGTCACGACTACAAGACTTTTGTCGATAACAAGTTCACAAATGAGTGTGTATACGCCGTATACAACATCCACTTCGATGTTGTTCACCACCGGACATATTGGCCTGATTATGCAGGACTAAAGGTGGTTCCTAACAAGTCCATGCGTAGGGTGAAGAAAGGTCGTCCACCAATTACTCGCATTAGGACCGAGATGGACGATGTGGAAACTGAGAGAAGATGCGGCATGTGTAGGATGTCTGGCCATTCCCGCAAAAATTGCATTAATATTAGACATCAGTAGCAGAAATTATTATAATTTCATATTTATTGTATTTGATTATGTTTTTTATTTTATAAATATTATGATTATTATTATAATTACTTTATTATTAATGCCTAAATTAACATTATTAATATCCTGACCAAAATAATGCAACTAATTATCAACAAATGAAATGGTGTGATAAATTGAAAGATGAAAGAAAGTATTTATAGTAGATGAAATAATATATTTTAATTAATTATAAAATTAAAAAAAAAATGACAAAAATACCTTGCAACTCCAAGTTGTGGGGTATTTAAATTTAAAAAAATAAAAAATAAAAACTACCTCGCAAGTCCATCTTGCTTGGTAGTTAAAAATTAAAAAAAATAAATAAAGAAACTACCCCGCAACTTGGAGTTGTGGGGTATAATAAGGACAAAAAATTCCTCAACTTTGAGGGTACCCCGCAACTTGGGGTTGTGTGGTGCCAGGGGTATCAGAAAAAGTAGGGTATTTATGCAATTTTTCGAAAAAGTAAGGCAGTTTTGTGTTTTTTGGCAAGAAGTAGGGCAGCAAAAAAAAAATCTCGAGAAATATAGTAGATTTTGTGTATTATTTGATAGAAGAGAAGTTGAAGAGAGAGAAGTGTAGATTACTTTCAAAAGTACTAAAATATCCCTCAATCAAAAACCTTTAAAATAAATTTTATCTAATCTAATTGATATTGTTAGATTATTTAAACTAATTTTATCAATTTAAGGTAATTAACTAAACTATTATATTTAATCAAATATAACTTTCTGAGATATCTTTCAAAATTTTGTTATAAGATATAAGTAAATTATTGATTGATTAAATTCTTAACATATTTGTTATATATTGATAAACTATTATTAGATGAAAATGAAAATTCCAAAAAAAAAAGAATAGATGAAATGCAGGTAATTAATATTAATATGAAGTTCTCAAGGGGCAAAGTTATTATGCATAAGTCATTTCCTCATGCACCCTGCATGAACACTTTATAACCATCAAATTTGGAATATGTTTCACCGATCAGGCAACTTTCTTCCTTTCTCCACACTAATTTTGCAATGAACTCATCCAATGCAAAAGAAACAAAGCTCGATTGAACCGGATCGGAGGAAATCAACACGAACGAGGCTGGAAAGCAATTGTTCGTTTTCGGACGCAATCGAAGCTCAACAGCAACAACTCTCTTTCTTTGTAACTATCTCGATCGTGACCACAGTCACGGTCCCGATCCCGGCGGTCGGAATCAGAGGTTTTGGGATCGGAGGAGCGGTTGTTGTTATTAGTGGAAAGGAGAAGTTCTTCTTGGTCACGTTTGTGACCGGCGACTTGATTGTGGCGGCGTTCGAGTGCTTGATCGAGACTTGAATCTGGGCTTTGGGTTTGGTTTAGGTGACCTTTGGCACTAGCTGATGGTGGTCGCCTCCTCTACCCGAGGCTGATTTCCGGCGGTTCTGTTTTCAATTGCACCCTGCTGGATCAAAGAAAATCATTAAGTACATCTAATGGTTTTGGAGTACAACTCACATAAACCATTTCCACATCAAAATGGTTTTGGAGTCCAAACTCACAGAAATCATTTCCACTGCAAAATAATTTTGGCATAATAGGCTGGAATTTATTCAGGATGCATAAGAATTCCTTATGCATGATAACCGCACCCTTTCCCAAGTAGTACTAATATGTGGACCCAAGAAAAAACCAATCCGTGGAAATAAAGAAGAAAACATTAAGCACAGCAACAACAATATTGCAACTTTGCATGTTGAAGGGTATTAAGGGAAAAACATAGATAAAGCTGTCTCCATCCTTGTTTCTTCTCATAGTTGGAGAGAACCAAACTCTTGTGGGGTCCACGCTCATTTTTATCTCTCGTCCCTCTTTCTATCCTAACCAAACCGGGTGAGTTTGACATTTCTCTCTATCTTCTCTCTTCCCTCAATCTCTCTTCTCTATTTCTCGCGTAACAAAGAGGCTTAGTTTGAATTGGGCTATCAAAGGAAAAAAAAGAAGGTAGCAAGGAATTGTCAACTTCCTTGGGATTTGCTTGATATCATTACCAGAATGCTAGATTTTGATGACATGTTTCAATTTGGTAGTGTATGCGAAAATTGGCGGGAATTTCATAAAATTTATTGGAGGAATTTCATAACATCCCAAGAACCATTACTTGTCCAAAGGTGAAGCTCTTCTAAGAAATCTTTTTTCTTCTTGAGCTTACATCATAAAGCTTATCAATCAAATTCATGATCAATAACTACTTCATGTATGCCTATCAAGGGTCTTCTAGCGGATATTTGATATTGTCAGAATATAAGTCATTTATACTACTTAATCCATTTACAAGAAGAATGATGGTAATCAACCACTCACCCTTTGAAGTTGATATCTATGGTTTTGCTTGCCAAGTCTTGCTTGTTTTTTCTAGAGGCTCAACTGAATTTGACTTGGTGGTTTTGTTTAAAATTTATCACAATTTGCATGTCTATCAATCTCGAAATCTTGATTGGGTTACTTATTTGACATCACATAAGGTTGTTGACTTTGTTGTTTTGCACAATACCATATACGTTGTCACTAACAAAGCCAACATAGGGATACTCAACTTGAATTCTGCGAATATAATTTTTTTAGAATTCAAGAGTACTCGTAGTGTAACTCCTGCTATGTCACACGTAAGGCTGGTTAGATGTGATGAATATCTTTTAGTGCTGAATATTAGGTCCAATGCAATATTTAATGTGTACAAGATAGATTTCTCAACCATGAATTATGTCAAGTTGAAAACTTTAGATGACATTGCATTATTTTATGCTCCGGAAAAAAGGTATTATGCATTGACCAATCCACACATGTGGGGTTATAAAAACAATAATGTGTATGTCATTGATCTTCCATCTGACAAATACATAGAGTATAAAGGGGATGACAATAAAATGCCAAAATTAGTTCTTCCAATTGGATATGGTACATCCCCCTCAAAACAGCCCTACTTGGATTGGTACTTTAGACATCTACACTATTAGGTAGATTATTCTCTTGTTGATTAGTATGCTTGTTATTCTACACGTTGTGTTTGGGCCTTGTTCCTTCTGTTTTAAAGGGAGTTTATGTTTCAATTTTATTAAATTTATTTTAAAAATATAAAGAAACATTTTAGTCTCTCTTCAAAGGTATTTCCATTTACTTGAAGGAATTTTGTATCTTCTATATAAGCTTGTATATTCACAACAATCATCTTGGGTTCTGGTATATCATGTGATTTTAGAATAACTAAAAAGTTGTTTGAGATGATGTTCAACATCTTTTTTTTTGGGCATCAGACGTTCAACATCTTTATGAATTGAGATTTATTAGAGTGTGACCCTCGCGACGCATGTGTGCTGATATATTTTTATGGGTGCTGCTAACCGGTGTTTCAGGGGCATCGGTTAAGGAGCAATAAATAATTGAATTCCCTCAATTAAAATTTAAATAAGTTAATTAATGAGAATAATTTGAAACAGTTGTATTTAATACTTGTAAAATTCTTTTCCTTTACACGGTTATACTACACACTCAATTTCAGTAATTGTTCCATTATATCTCTGGTATCCTCCCTTCATTTCTTATCAAAAGTTTGTTTTCCTGTAAATTTTAAACAAGCCAATTTTTTTTCCGTGAATTTTTTTAATAATTTTTTTCTTTGAAAACAATTCATGGAAAGCCTATACACACGTATGCATACCAATATAAAAGAAAGAGAAAATTCAAACCTTATTCAAACACAAAAAATATATCTATAGGAAACAGCGTACAATAATAAAAAAAGAGCTGTAGAAAATTGGTGGTAGAGATATTTTACTTTATGAAATTGAGAAGCAAGATTAAATGGCTGAGTTAAATGGTTGTGCCTTTTTAAAGAGCATTGAATACAACTTTCTTTTTAATTTAATTAGTTAACTTATTTTTCATGTTAATTGAGGTAAAATAAGTGGGACATTTTAATTTAATGTTCCTTAATCAGTGCCTTTGGAGCACTGGGTAGCATTACCCTTATAAAAATCACGGACCCTGCAAATTCTAAAAAAATTAATGACATCTATAACAAATTATCTTATGGTTTTATATGATAGGTATCGATTCAATAAAAAAGGAAAATTTACAAAATTTCCCTCGTATTTGTATTTTCACCCCATTGAAAAATTCAGTTTTACCCCTTCTCACATTTGACTTCACTCCACAGAATATTTTCACTACATAAATATTTTCTAAAATTAAATAAACTTTTGGAAAACCTAAATTATGTTTCTTGGTAGCCAAAATATTTTATAAATTTTAACCATTTCAAGAAAGACATGAGATAAAAATTCAATTTTATCGCAAAGTAATGTTTTAAAAATTGGGTTGGTCGTTGACATGGCAAGGACACGGGATCACTAATTGAACCACATGAGTGAATCAGTTTGAATCGTATGACTCGATCACTAGTTGAACTGCATTATGAACTTAACCACTAAAGAGGATTTGGGCTTAACCACAAAAATGAAGATGGAAGAAAACATAAATAATATTATGAAAAAACTGGATTAATAGATAAAGAAGATTATGAACATATTTCATCTCAAGAAGGAAAGAGGTGAGCATAAGCATCACCTAAATAATCTTAACTCTAATTCACCAAGAACTAGCACTCAATCGTACAACCATATTGGGCGATACATACTCATACATCACCATACTCTTTTTCCACAATGTATCTTATTGTATCTTCAGAGCAAAAAACTACAACAATCGATCCTTTACAAGTTCGAAAAGAAAAAGGTCCACCAAACATCTATCTATCTATCTATTTATTAGTATAAATGTCTGTTAAGTCTGTTACAACTTAACTCTAACCCTAACGACTAACAAAACTTTTTTCCCTCTTAAATGAATAACACTTTAAACTCACATAAATATGAATCATCATTAATTATCCTATAGCCGTAAATTCTAAATTTGTTTTCCAATGACTTATTAAAAAAACCACTGAGACACTAAAGTATGGAAAAATTATAATATGCATTAATCAAAACACGTCATTCCAATGTTGTACACCATAAATAATTAGTGCACCGCTCCATTCTTTCACTTTTTTAACTTGTCAATGTTTCACGGGTTCCTTCTTTCCAAAGACCTTCATTTTTAAGTACATCCAACTATCATAACTCTCAATTTTGGATGACTAGATACATAAGTTGTTGTACGAATAAAATAAATCAGCATATATCCTCCTGAGAATAATTATTAGGCTTAATACATGATTCCTTAACTTATTTTTAGATTTTATTTTGGTCCCCTAATTATAAAGTGTCTCAATTTAGTCTCTTATCTTTACTTCCATCCATCAAATTAGTCATCTCCGTTAATTTTTTGCAAAATATATTAAACACTTTCCACATGTCATTTACGATTTGTGATTAATTGCTGGATTTAAAAACACACATGGTATACAATGGAGACACAAACATATGATAACTTCTTATTGTCTTTCCATAATTTTTTAATTTCCTAAAAATAAAAATTAAAAATTACAACAATCTTCATCCTGACAACATCTTTTCTGCGGTCAAGTGATATAGATAAGATCACCGAATTCAACAGAATGACGAGAAAGTCTCCCCTCCTTCAATTATAAAATTCAACCAGGTATTATCGTATTTCATGAAATCTCACCAACACAATGTCGCGATTTCACTGTTCAAGAAGTTGAATGTGGCAGGGGTTAGACCGGATGTAATTACTATGAATATAATCATCAACTCACTGGTTCAAGTTGCAAATTTGAAAATGGCAAAGTGTATTTTGGGAAAATCTGTGATACTTGGTCTGGAACCAGACGTGTGGACCTTCGCCACCTTATTCAGAGGGTACTCCGTGGTTGGTGCCATGGAGTTGCACCACAAACTGGTTGATAGCGGTTTCGTTTTGAACCAGGTGACTTATGGAACCTTGATTGAGGGGCTTTGCAGGCGTGAAGGCACAAACGCCGCAATCAACCTACTCTACGGAATTTCGTGAGGCCTGACAATTACATCTTCAACACTATTCTCTACGGTCGCTGCAAAGAAGGGGAATTGGACTGTGCATATACGTTCTTCCATCAAATGAGGGAACAGAACCAGCTTCAAGCTGACGTAGTCACATACAACACACACACACACACACACACACACACACACTCATCCAGGGCTTTTTCAAGGCTGGGAACGAACCCGAAGCACTGTCCTTTTTCATAGACATGGTGTTTAATGCTATAAGTCCAAGTAACATCGATCAATTATCATGGTTTATTTTTTTTGACAATATAGGGCATAATCTTTTAAGTGTCATTTCATCTCATTTATTTGACAATCAATATATGACTTTTTTTCTCCTTTGATTTGTCAATTAGATAGTTACTATTAAATAATTTTTTCAGCGACTATTAAAATTTTTGCTATCTACATTGTATTATAAATAACATCCATTTGCAAGCAATTCCATGCACAATTTCAATAAAAAATTGTATTCTTTTCAATCTTTTGTCTCAATGTCGTGTCTTTTTTCTTTTTGTTTTCTTTTTTTCTTTCTAAGTTTCACGTATTTGATATTATTAACAAGGCAAAATGAATTATATTTACACGAAAGTTTCATATATTTGTATACTTAATAATGATAAAGTAATTTAAGAGTAATTAATATGTCATTTAATTTAAATTAGAATGATTTTATAAAGGTTAAAATGTCTCATTTAATTATTTTAGAATGAAAATACCTCATTTGATGGATGAGAAGGAAAAAGAAAAAGAAATTAAATAATAGCGTTAATTATAACCCTTAATTAAAGGAAACAACTTAACCAAAAAAAGATGGAAACAAATCAATATTGAAGTATATTATATCAAATAAATGAAAGATATTTAAAATTCAAAAAGTTCAATTTTTCTATCCGTATAAAAAAACTAAATTATTTGAATCTTTTAACTTTTTTTTATTAATGTTTTACCTTCATTTCTTTTGAGGTACTATTTAATTTACAAACAAAAAAAATTGTCATTAATTTTAAAATATTATATTTTTATAATTTATAATAATTATATTTTATGCGTCATTTTAATTGGGTTGATCCTATAAATATTAAATTGTGTTGTTTAATAGGCCAGACATTTTTTTTAAAGAGGTCATCAAAAAATTAAAATATTCTTTAAATAATATCCTTAATTGCAGCCATTAATTAAACTAAATAAAAAATTTAAATTATATTGTAAAGAAAGAATGATGTGCTATCGAAATTCAAATAATTTAGATTAGTTAGAAAAAATTATTTAATATTTTAAGTTTTTTTAAATAAACAAAATTTTTATTTTTTGTTTTTTGGGAATATTTCATGTATTTGAAAAAAAATTCGTTAAATTTTCAAAAAATCAAATCTCGATTTCAAATACTTTAATTTGAATAATTTAACATATTTAATATTTTCCTTTTTGTGATTTTTTTCATTTTAAATTAATGTGGTCATTTAAATTAAAATGATTATATTAAATGTCTCATTTATTGGGTTAGATGAAAAGAAACATTATTTAAATTATATCATTATATGGTAACATCTTTTGATTGACTATTTTTGCTATTAGTACTAATAATAGCATTCCTAATCAAGGTTGGCTCAACTAATAATGAGTTGACTCAATCTTATGGGCGTGGATTCAATCCCCGCTACTAGCATGATAATCTCTTTACAGGTAGGTAAGTTTTCATTGAGTCATATGACATGTCCTGACGTTAATGTGTTCTCCAGAGTCTAACTCACCAAAATATTTTATAATAAAAAAAAACACAATTTTGTTTAAATTGTAAATTGTAGATTCCGATAGTATTTGTTGAAAAGCCTCAATCTTTTTATGAAAAATTAAAGTTTGTTCGGCGTATTCTAAATGAATTTTTTTTAAAGAAATCTTTAAAAACCACAAAACAATATTATAATGGATTATTAAGAGGGATCGTTAATTGATTCCTCAATTAATATGTTCCTTAATTCAGATAGGTAATTGAATATGGTTCTTTAAAACCATAAAACAATAATGAATGACTACTTCTTTAAAAAAATAATAATGAATAATTACTTTTTTTTTTGTTACAATGAATAATTACTTAATAAGACATTATATGCACCTATTTTCAAAAATTAAAAATCATTTAGTAAATGATTATTATATTGTCTCGAGTTGGTAGAGACATTGCATAATATACCTTAAACATTCCATTTATTCTCTGAAAAATATTCAAGAGATAAAAGAGTGATGATTTTGTGCAATGTAGGGAAGACCTTAGAGATAAAAGAGCTCTCACAAATATATTTATATTTACATATCTTTAAGATACTAGCAGGGCTTGAAACTCGGAATCTCTATATTCAAGGTTTGTTGTTTTACTACTAGACTAAACCCTTAGAGTTGGAAAATTGCAATAAACCAAAAAATGGATTTTTATTTCAAATTAATCATGGAAAACGAAATATCCCTTATACCTAAAACATCTTTCATCTTGATTTTTTACTTAAAAAAAATTAATGGTTTAATTATTCTTGCTGATTGGCATCACTTCGTAAAACTTATTTTCAAAAAGTTGTTGGTAACTTTATGGTTTTTTTTTTAAGGAATTGAAAAAATGACACTACATGTTGAACCAAAACCTTAAGTCATCAGATATATCAGTCATCTCATTTATATTTTGTTCAACACATACTTTTGCATTTAACATAGAACTTTAACTCACACTTGACATATTAAAATCTCTCCCTTAAGTGTGAGACTCTCTGCGGCTACGATATAGAGACATAGCCAAATAAGGCAAGAAGGAAGCACAACATAGCCAAATAACCATATCAGACTAAGAGAAACTGGACAAGTGAGATTAACATCACAACTTCATCCAAATTCCAAAGGCATTTGATATAAAGGTCGCCTTACTTATATATTTTCCACTCTCTAATATTGCATCAAAGCTAGAACTTTAATTGATATAAAAAATATTAACATCTCTTTCTTTACGTGTCAGACTCTCCGCATTAGTGATTTATTAACACAGCCAAATAAAATTAGATGAAGTCATTTCATAGTAAAAAAGGCCGTTGATGGTGATTTAATGGATGAAGGTTTATGTTCTTTAAGTTCATGAGAAGTTAGAAAATAAATTAGAAAAGGAAAGAAGATAAAAAATAATTTGAACATAAGAGAAACAATAAGAGGAACATATGTACTATGTTTTATCGGTGAGAGTATATAATAGTTTGAGTTATCGGTAATTATATGGTTTTGTTGAAGAAGTTTAATATTTTTGGGCTATTATTACCAAAAAGTATGACTTCATTAAAAAAAACATCGCATCATTTTAAAATATCTAATAAACATGTATTTTGTAAAGTCATCATAACTCATTTGTATTTTCCATTGTCACACCCCCCAAAGACTAGACGTAAAGGAATTTGAAATAGTAGAGGCTGAATACAAAAATATAATGAAAGGTAATGACATCCAACAACAAAGCTTTACAGAAAAAAGGTTAATTAAATAAATATTCCATATAAATATGGTTTTTTAGTCCCTAGAAATAAATCACATTTTTAATCGTTGTAACATTTTACTTTGAACTTTTTATGGACCAAAATTGTTGACGGAAAATTTTATAGGGACTAAAAATGCTGACGGAAAAATTTTACAAGGACCAAAATGTGCGATTTATTTTGGCAGGAATTAAAAATGAAATTCTTGATATTTATAAAGACATTTTATTTAATTTACTCTACAAAAAATAGCAAATGACATCCAAACACAGACAAAATAGTTCATCATAATGTTGAGTCTACAAAGGAAGCCTACAATCGGTTGAAATATTATATTATGTTAATAGCAATCACACAAGTGAGACTGACACCACATATGCACTTAAAATGTCTAATAGAGTAGTGCTATCAACACTCTCTTTTGAATACTCTCTCCAATACCCTCTCTCTTATTGATTTAAATCATTGCAGATCTACACTTTGGAAATAGAACTCGCATAAAGTGGTGAGACATACATTAATGGCTTAAATATGATTTTCGTCCCTGTAAAAAAAAAGTTTGAAAAACATCCCTATAATTTTTTTTTGTTTGAAAAAGGTCCCTGGCCCCACATTTTTAATGATATGGCATGGGTTTGCCACGTGGCAGTTGCGGACTGTGCAACTTCTGCCATGTGGCGCTGACGTGGCAGTCCACGTAATTAAAAAATTAAAATTATTTTTAAAAATTAAAAAAATATGAAAATAAATTCAAAAATCTTTAAAAAAATTCGAAAAAAAAAACTGTTAAAATTAAATTTTCGACCATTAATTTTTTTTAATTTGAAAATTATATTTTTTTCTTCATATTTTAAAAAATCATTTCATTTTTTTTCGAAAATTTATTTTCAGAAATTTCAGATTCTATAATTTAAAAAATATATTTTTTTTTTAAAATTATATGATAAAAATAATTTCAGAAAATTATTTTAATATTTTTAAATTTTTTTCAGATTTTTATTTTTATTTTTATATTTTTAAATTTTAAAAACAATTTTTAGAATTTAAAAATTATTTTTAAAAAATTAATATTATGTGGCATGCCACGTGGCATAAGTTGCACAGTCAGCAACTGCCACGTGGCAAAAACCATGCCACTTCAACGTTTTAGTGGGGTCAAGGACTTTTTCAAACAAAAAAAGATTTACAGAGATGTTTTTCAAACTTTTTTTTTACAGGGACGAAAATCATATTTAAGCCTACATTGATTTCTTCAAATAAAATAGTGAGTGCTAAAGAGAGTGTGCAAAAGTGAGTGTTACTAACATTCAACATTTATTTTGTCAACTGAGCATAACACATCTACAATTTTATAATCTTAAAATAATAAAGATTGACTAAAAAATAGCATAAAACCGAATGTCATCCAAAAACAAAAATTTTAGATAAAAAAATTAAACAAAGGACATCTAAAAGACTAAAACTAACAAAATAGTTTATCACAATGTTACTTTCAGGGGAGTATAAACTGAGTTGAACAATCACATTACATTAAGAGAACCCATAAAAGAGAAAAGAACACCACATGTTCATTTATAACCTTAAAGCATTATGTATATGAGTCATCTCACTTATATTTTTCTTACCACCTACTCACTCATATATGACAAATTAACTTCTCTCTTAAATGTGAGACTCTCTACATCTGTAATCTGGTAACATAACCAAATAAAGTCATATTGAGTCACAACATGATTAAAAAGATAGATCGACAGTAATTTTATGAAGTGATGTTTCTATTCCTCTTATTCATGAGTATAAAGAAATTAAACCAGAAAAAAATAAGATGAAAAAGATATTTTAACTTGAGAGAAATGGTTAGGAAAAAACTAAGGAGTGGGTGCTTTGACCGTGAGAGTATATGAAATATTGTTCGTTGCCGGTAATTTTGTGGGTTTGTTGAAGAATTTGGAATAATTAATATACCACAAATTAGACTCAATTAAAAAATTGCAACACCAATTTAAAATTTCAAATAAGCATGTATTTTGTCAACTTAGCAAAACACAAATGCATTTTTCCAGTGTGAAGTTCTACCAAAGACCAAAAGTAAAAGAATTTGAAATAAGGGAGGTTGAATAAAAAAATAGCATGAAAACGAATGATTTCCAATAACTAAAATTAAAAATACAAAAATTAAATAAATGAGATCGAAAAGCTAACAAAACAATTCATCTTAATTTCGAGACTTCTAAGGGATCCTACCTTGAGCTTTATCGCCACATTAGACTAAGAGACGATACACAAGTGAAATTGATATCATTTCATCTCGCTTATATGTTGTCCAAAACTTACCCTTCCATCCAATATAAACTTTAAACCCACACTTGACACATTTATACCTCTTATTCAAATTTGCAACTCTCTGTGTCCATAATTATGTGATATAGTCAAATAAGATCAAAGGAAGATGCAATATGTTTAAAAAAGTTCGTTTGTGATGGTTTCATTGCAAGAGGTCTATGTTCCTTTCTTACATTAGAAGGGGGGAAAGGAAATTAGATGGAAAAACAAGGATAACAAAAAAGAATTTGAATATGAGAGAAGCTAAATGAAAAAAAATAAGTATTGTGTGTTTTGTTTGTGAGAGTATAGAAAATAGCGTGAGTTGATAAATCTACGAGTTTGTTGAAGAAGTTGGAGATTTTTGAATAATTATTTTACCAAAAAAATTAGATTCAATTAAAAAACGCTACATAATTTTAAATATGTAATAAACATGTATTTATCAACCCAGCATAACACATCTTCAATTTTTCATTATCATTTGTCACCATTAACCAAAAGAAAATAGCATCCAAAAATCACAAGAAAGAGAATAGCATCCAAAAATTAAAATTTAAAATTGAAAAATTAAATACTTAATTGCAGTTTTAGTCCCCTATTTTCAGTAACTCTTGAAATTGGTCCGTTCGTTTTTAAATCATTCAATTTTGGTCTCTTTCTCCTATTTTAAGACTAAAAAACAGTGATGGACATATTTTAAATGACATGACATACAATCTAATGATGTAAAATGATCAATACCAATGTAATTATCTGAAAACTCTCTATAAGTTTCAATTTTAACATGACATATCACCATCTTTAAGTTTAAAAATCTAAAAGAGGGACTAAAACTAGGTGATTCTGAAATGGAGGGACAAATTATCTGAGTGAGTGAAAGTGGGATGACCAAAGCTACAATTAAGCCAAAATTAAACAAATGGACTTCCGAAAACTAAAAAAAACAGTACATCTTAATGTTGTGAGTTTTGGGGGATCCTATATTGAGTTTGATCATCACGTTAGATTAAAAGAAACCACACAAGTGAGTTTGGCACCACATCTTCACCCTAAACCTTAAGTCATTAATATATGGGTTATATCACTTATATGTTGTTCAACATCTATTATTGCATCCAATATAGAACTTTAAATCACACTTGACACGTTAACCTCTTTCTCTCAAGTATGGGACTCTCTGCATCTCTATAATCTACCACCAAGAACTACTATTGTTTCCCCCACAAAATTGAACCAAACTGTGGTATTGTCGTTGGAGCGTACAGGAGAGACAACACTGGTGTGGATTGACTCATTGAACACAAAGCGACCATACAAATGTGCATGATGCCATATCTTCACTTAATATATTAAATTTGGTGAAAGTCTAGCCGTGCTTGGCACGGGTTTCCATACTAGTACTTGTAAAATTCTTTTCCTTTACACGGTTATACTACACACTCAATATTGTTATGAGAAATGTTAGCGAGTGCTCCCGGAGCACTCTTTAAGACCCTTAAATCAAAATATTTGACTTTTTTTTTTTTTGAGAAAATATTTGACTTTTTTTTATAAAACATCTTTAGAAATCTTTAAAGAGTATTCCGGGACACTCGTTAAAAAGACCCGTTTGTTATTTATAATTTTTGTATAACCATGTTAAAAAAGTTAATATACGGTTTTGTGTAGCAAAAACATTTTAAATTTGGATTACATTCATGTAAAAATCAAACACCGTATTTTGTATTAAAATTTTGTATAAATTTTAATACACATGGTTGTTTTGAATTTAACATATTTTATTTGTATTCATAGGTAATGAAAATAAACATAATTTTTTTATATCACCGTATTTTGATCGCTTTAATTCTAATTTTTTGTAACCGTTTGCAAATTTAAGGTGGAAATTAAGAGAAGATATCATATACTACATTAATTGCTATCAATTGTTGTATCATGGTTACATATGATTTTTTTTTAGAGGACATAAGAAATTTCTTTAACATTTAAAAACAGTGGAAATTAAGAGAGGATATCATATGATACCATTTGATCACATTACGAAATATTAATTCTTGTATCATCAATTGCTTTGACATTCCACACTAAAGTGTTTGTAAATTTTTTGTAACCATTTCATGATTTAATTAATGCATATGCCATTGTAGCAAGCCACAGTTCACGTATAAAAGATTGCTATAGTTTGGGTGATTTGGCAAGAATTAATTGTTGTATCATCAAACATTCCACACTAAAGTGTTTGTATTTTGTTTGTAACCATTTCATGATTTAATTAATGCATATGCTACTGTAGCACACCATAATTGGTGATTTGGCAAGAAAGAAATGATAGAATCTTTAATAATAAAGCAAAATCTATGTCTAATTTATTGGATAAGGTCAAATATTTATCGATGTGGTGACTGAAGAAAAATATTGTAAATGTTTCTATTGAGTTATTTGGATGATGACGGAGTCCTTTAGATTGCTAGGATGTTGGTTAGATGTTTTTATTTTGCTTCTTCTTTTTGGTGAAATGTTGTATTTGAACTTTGTTGATCTTCCTTGACACACCTTATGTCATTTGATATAAGTTTCATTTTGCCTTCTTAAAAAAAAAAAGTTAATGTGTATACTAAATCAATTGATATTTCGTCTAACCAAGTCACACACACAGCTTTCATTAGAGACTTATGTATTGAACAGATTGAAGTCAATTGTGTAATGATTCAACGAACAACATTCAATATATGAGGTTAGCGTTCAAAGAATCACATAATGAGATCAAATAATATCAATTTTATTACACCCAAATTCATTGACTCTACGTGAAATGCAGATTTTTTTTTTCCGTTCACCAACAAACTTGAAATGCAAATTATGATCAACAATGAATTGAAGAACACGGTCTCATAGTAATTTTAGAGAGTCTTCGACAATGTAATATGCCCAAATCCATGATAAGACAACTCCCAAAAAAAGAATTATATTTAATAGGTTGCTAAAAAATTATGTCATAAATAAACACAATACATAAGGGACTTGATAATAGAATGATATAAATTTTACCAAATAGAATGATATGGAACACTTGATGATAAAAAATCCTTCTAATGAACTCCTTTACAAGAATGAATTGAACATCATATGGTTTCGTATGCAGATATTGTC
This sequence comes from Medicago truncatula, assembly GCF_003473485.1. NCBI lineage: Eukaryota > Viridiplantae > Streptophyta > Magnoliopsida > Fabales > Fabaceae > Medicago > Medicago truncatula. The sequence goes on along the minus strand of NC_053044.1, from coordinate 42,628,452 downwards.
CATGTGAATTTGAGACCATCTTGACAGACATGAACCAGTGCACCATATGCACCTTCATATATGATTCTAGCCACTTTAAATAATCTTTTGTACTCTCCGACGTTTCATTGAATTCTTAAAAACGAGTACTTCTGTTCTGAAGGAGACTTCTTTTGATTAAAAGATAGACTCATGAGGGGGTATAATAAAAAATTCAAATTCAACATCATTAATATTTGTAGAACAACAAAAACTAGTACCTTAACATGAGGAAAGGAAGATACACAAGAAAATATATCATTCATTTATATTTTCAAGGTCTATCAAGTTACCTTGGTGTATAGGCAGACTCTATGAAGCTCAGCCAGCAAAATATCCATTGCATGTGTGACTTGTCTTGCAAATAATAAAAGTTGAAACGCCAAAAACAAATAAATAATCTGAAATTTTTTAAATAAATATTCATTCCATATAGTCATAGATATGTTTAATAAAAAAAAAAAAGTCATAGATATGAAAATTCTCCACCACCAAAAAAATTTAAGACACCACCAAAAAAAGATATGAAAATTCTCCACTTATTCACCTTAGATGTGAAATTCTAACCACTAAATAACCTGGAAAAAAAAATTGTGACACATCACAAAAAATGACTCGAGTTTTATATATTTACTAATTAATAGATGCATATTAGTTTAGTGTTTTTTTTTTTATAAGGTGAACTAGAATTACTATAGTTGTGCTATCTTCCCTATTAAAGTACAATTGAAATTAATTTATGAAAATACAAAAGTAAAATAAGACTTTAGGGTTTGTCTACCAATCCTAACTAAACTTAAAAATGTTAAAATTGTTAAGTTGGACTCCGTGACCAGTGTTTGAAACCTGACTCTTTCATCTTTTGCGTGTGAATTTCAATGATTATTTGTCATTTCGTTTATGTTAAAAAGAAAAGATTGGGGTTTATTTGTCATGAACATATAGTCCTACATAGTTTTTTTTTTCGCACATAGATAGTTTCAAATTCTTTTTATGAGCCAAGTCACTCTCTTCGTTATCCCATTTTGATATTGAAAGGATGATTCACATCACATGATAATGGAAGTTAGAATGGTGCAATATACTTAACCTTAAATTTGAGGCGGTGCAAAACTCTGGCTATCCTTTTACCACGTTCTTTTCAAGCTCACTCTCATACATTGCATTTTATATAATTTTTCAAGACTTTAGAATTTTCCATTGTCAAGCTCATTGCATTCAATTTAAAATTTCAATTTGTGACTAATACATGCATGCATAATTCGTTGTATCATCATCTTTGCTCGTGTTCTCCCCATCTCCACGATCCCGTACTCTCTTCCTCAACGATCAATTTTATCACTCCTCCGTCATCAGGCATCTCAAGCACAAAAAATCAACCTCCCCTAATATAACTCTTTTGGCATGCCTTTGCTTAAGTTTGTGAAAGTATTAACGTAAACAAACTTGGTTCCCAGACTTTATTCTGGCTAAATAAAATGCAACAACATTCAACGGATGACAAAGCGGGAAATGAAAATTTTATAATGAATTATACCCTCATTCTATCCATTACATTAGTTTACATTACTCATACATAAATGGGTAAAATACAAAAAATGGGAAATAACAAAATTTTACAAAATTACAAACCCAATGATCAGGTGACAACACACCAACTAAAATAAGGAGCTCCTATATTGAATCCTAAGAGAAAATCTACCACCTCAATGGATGAAATCATCCCATCCTGATATGATCTCTTGGGCCTGTTTCTTCAACAAAATCAGCACCACAATGTTTACTGGGTTTATGGCTCATACTCGCTTGATAACGTATTTGACTGCAGGTTCCTTCCTTCTGGCACTTGAAGGAACTTTTTATCTTCTATATAAGCCTGCATATACGCAGTAGTCTTCGCTGATTCTGGTATATTTTGTGATTTCAGATCAACTAAAAACTTGTCTGAGATGACGTTCAACATCTTTAAGAACTGGGATTTATATCTTTTAAATAGAGCAAATCCAGCCATCTGCGGGCAAAGTAGAATTAGTTAACCTTAGAAGATCGATATATAATAAATACAGTAAACATTTTGCATTTCTTACTTGCAAAAATGCATTGAGTGAAACAGCTGTATATTGATTTGCTGGAAGAGAATTCAAGAGCCTTGCAAGCCACGCCCAACCTTCTTGCAAGCCATGCAAATTTTGAATGTTCGGAATTTCAGTCTGTCAAAACAAGCATGGTCAGCTGCTCAATCAGAAAGATGAGAAAATGTAATCGACAAAATTGCAAATATGGTCTTTGTGAATTTGTCAAAATCTTGAGAATATAACAGACCTGAACCAGTGCACCGTACACCTTCATATATGATTCTAGCCGCTTTAAATAATCTTCTGTACTCTCCAACTTTCCATTGTCTTCTCGATAACCAATACTTCTGAAGTAGGCCTCTTTTGATTGAAAGATAGACTGTGGCGGTAGAATAAAGAATCCAGAATCAACAGTATCAGTATCCCCACGGTTATCGAATCATATTGGCAGAACAAGTAAGCAGGTGTATAAATCAGAATAAATAGATAATTTTTACATTGTGCCAGTTGAAGCACAACCATATTGCTTCCTTTGACCCAGATAAAATGGGCTCAAACCTTTTATTTAGGCAAAATGTGACATACAAACAAAATTATTGTAGCAAAATAACTTTTCACTGGTTCCTCAACAAAAAAAAAAAAAAAAAAAAAAAAAAAAAACTGTTCCTTCGCTAGGAAGCTACGCAAGAAAATCTAGCGTTCAGTGATATTTTCAAGTTCTATCAATCTACCTTTTTGTAAACCAGGTGCTTTGGGACGGTGTAAAGGCAGGCAGTGTGAAGCTCAGCCAGCAAAATATCCATTACATATGGGACCTGTCGTGCAGATGGTAAACAATTGAAGCCAAAAGCAAATAAATAATCTTGGAAAAAATAAAAAAAACATTTATATTCATTTCATTCTATGGTTCCTTGAAGACTACAACCCTCACAAGTTCTAATTAAGTCTGAGAGGCTAGACAATAAACATGATGTACCTGAGATGTAATGAGAACAATGACAGAGGCAATTGCAAAGGGAGCACTAGCAGGGCTTGCACAGGACAAAACAACCTGTAAAGTATGTTGTCACTAGTCAGTAATCACACCTGCATTTATTAACAACTATAGATTCTACCATTTCTTGCTAGCTTTTGTTCATTATTGGAACATCTGAAACCAATTACATGGATTTCAGTCGCATGTTATTTGATAAGAATATTCATTTCACTGAAGCCACAAGTTTGTAAAACATTGCATAGTCATTCTAAAATTCTATGAATACTGACATTCAATAATTTATAGATTTGATATTTTAATTGTTGTGTAATGTCATGATTTCATGAACCAAACATTCCATAAATTTAAACCATTAGGTGAAGATACATGAATGGCCTTTATAAAATATTTCTAAAATCCCTCAAGCAAAGAGTTCTTTGGGCCTTTCAAGTGGAAATGCATAGTCCCACCTATTCTTGCTAAAATTCATTTTTTTTATTAGAAGAATGGGTCGTTAAGGATCCAAAAACCATTCTAAGGAACTGAAGTTATTAGGTGAAGATGTTTTTGCTACCTTCCATATACAGTTAACTGATCCAAAAATAACATCTACAATTAACAACTAAACCCAGTTTTAAGATTAGTTATTGTTCCTGTTATGCTCTGTTTTTTTCTATATGTCAATGGAATCAGCAAAAATCATAAATTACCTTTTTAACTAACATCTCAACACTGAATGATTGAGGGCATTGATGGTCATTCAGAAGTTTAACTAGTTCACTTGCTTTTGATCTGCAGAATGCCCAAAAGAGTAAAGTCATGCAATGCTTTTGTTAGTATCTTATTTAAGGATTGAAATTGCCTTTAGGACATAAAAATTGGGTTACATATGTATTTGGTCCCTATAAATATACAAATTTTTCATTTTAGTCCCTCTAAAAAATTTCTCAACTTTCAGTCCCTAAAAAATTTTCAATCACCACTTTTGGTCCCTATGAAATGTGTAGAATATTGTAAATCTCTCCCAAAAATATTTATAATTTTTTAACAAAACATGAATCAAATATGAATTTTTAACCATCAAACATATAAAAATTCATATTTAATTCATGTTTTGTTAAAAAATTCTAATATTTTTTTTGGGTGAGATTCTTATAATATTATAAACTATTCTGCAAAATTTTGTTCAAAAATATAAATTCTACATATGATATTACTTAAAAGGAGGGATCAAAAGTGAAGATGAAAAACTTTTGGGGGACTAAAAGTCGAAGAAAAAATTTAGGGACTAAAACGAAAAGTTGGTATATTTATAGGTACCAAAAACATATTTAACCCTAAAAAATTTCCCTTTATTAAAATGTATTGGTCAGAATGATATATTGACAGCAGCACTATGCATTTGTGAAATTTAAATATTTACTTCACCTAACATTGTCTCTTATGCCCCTTATTTGCCTTATATTCCGGGAAATATCACTCTCGTGGCGGGTATAATCCTGAACATATGTTGACGCATAAACAAGTCCAAATGTCAAAATCAGAGAATTTAATGGAGGAAGTTACTCTTTAAAGTGAGGTGAAGTTCAAGCAAATTTCTTGTGAAATAAATATGCATTATCAAGAACACAATTTAATTTTAATAATAAGATAACAAATATGATAAGCAAAACCAACAGATAATTGGTATTGCTTATTGCATGCAAGATCATAAATTAAGAGTCTTAAGACAAAGGCATCCAATATCTGTTTTCAACGATACCTGTGTAGAACTTGATCTTACGACTTGGTTTCTTTCATACAGCTCTTTCAGTTTCTGTAGCCTACCATGCTCTATATTTGAAGCACTTGCCGCAGCTCGATATACATAACCTAAAGATTGTGTAGAGCAGTTAATCTCAAATCATAAACAATAAAAAAATAACTAATAAACGAGATATAGATCAAGACACCAAGCAGGAATCAGTGGTAGGAGTGGAATGGAAATTATTGTTAAATTCATATTCAGTTTCTTTAATTTTTTTTAGCCCCTACACTTTTGATTCAACTTCATGATTTACAACAAATCTTATGTTGAAGAATTAGATCCCATATATATCTCAAAAAGAAACAAAAAAAAGAGTGTATGAAACGGAACTTTTGTGCTTAACAATGTGGAGACTGAAGAAAATATAGGAGATTTAGTCTTAGTGACACCGAAGTTATTGCTCACGAAAATAGCTTCATCAAATAAATATTGATGAGACAAGGAAGAGGATAACTAGTTTTACCAGTATACTAATATATATACAGAGAAACAAAGGATTTCCAACTTAATGGTAGTAAAAGAATAAGGCAAAGTATTTTGGCATATTGGATGAGGAGAAACGGGTAAAGGGAAAAAACTGACATTGGAAAGATATGATCTAAAAGTGAAAAAAGAAAACCCATACTGGATTCCTTGGTTTCAGTATTTAATAGGCTTGATGCGGTTTCTTGTGTCACACCAGAAGTAACAGTTTTGGAATTTTCTACAGCATTCTTTTCTGCTGCTGCTCTTTTTTCAGCTTCCATTGCTGCCTTTGTTTTGGCTTCCATCACTGCTTTTTTCTCAGCTTCCAATGCAGCTTGTTTTACTTCCTCGGCTTTAAGTTTGGCCTGCACCATAACATTTAAATATCGTGAATGAATGGTCATTTGGGCTTAAGCTTCTATAAAGAAGATTGGTAGCAAAAATGTATACTTCAACTAACATTAACAAGATCCATATAGTGGTGGACATGTAAATATCAGTGAAAAAAAGTTTTAGGCTAGTCGCCGGTAAAGTGAATAGACCAAACGAATGCAACAGTAAATGTATGGGTTGCAGTTTAGGACTCTCCAAACATGTCTGTAAAAAAAAGAAGTAACCCAACACCTCACTTTGTAGTTGTGAACAGATGATAACTAGAAATGAAAATTGAAGACAGTACATGTATAATTTTTTTTCCAAATAACAAAATCAAACTAAAATAAAAGGGCATGGTACCTCTGCTTCAGCTTTAGCCTTTTCTTGCTGTTGTTTTTCCTCCTGCAAAGCAACCTTTCTCTTGGCCTCTTCATACGCTGCATCACTTCTTATTTTCCTTTCTTCTATTTGTGATCTGAGTTCACGGTCTTGTTGAACAGCTGTCAACTGATTATCAAGTGCTTCTGCACTACAAAAAGTTTGGAGATGTCAATAATTAGTTTCTTTGTTTTCAACTAGTTCAAACACAGCAAATATCTAACAAGAGAAATAGTATTTTGGGTGATATAAGAGCAGGTTTAGTAGAAAATATGCTGCATATGTAAAATATTAGTTATCAACAGGAGAAATAGAATATAGAATCAACATCAAATCACACAGTGAAGCCCAATATTCATACAAGTGAATTTATAAAATAAAATTAGATTCCTCGACTTTAAATTAATGTGCATCATAATGAATTGTCTTCCAGTCTTCCTCCTATAAAGTATAAACAGATCAGTCATGTATCCTTTCACCAATATTTATTGAGAGAATTGTGAAACATATAATGCCCCTGCCTCGCTCAAACAAATGGTAAAAAAATGCTTAATGGATCTCTACAGGTAGTGGTGCAACAACAAAATCACTGTCATGCAAAAAAACCCATTATTTGAACCTCTCATAAAGCACATTAAGAATGTAGACAATTTTATAGGAGCCTGTAATTCATAGTCAATGCTTACTTTTAAGCCTGACAAGATAAATAAGTTGTAGAATGAAGGAATCATGTTGCCTTGAAAAGAAAAGATAAAGGAGCAGGACAAGACAATGGAGTCTTACATTTGGCGCTGATATTGAGTATCAAACTTTTTATCCAACTCCTGCCTTGTGTCTTTGAATTTCTCAACTCGAAGAAGGGATGAAATAGAGTTCTGACTTTCATTCAGTAGAGCTATCTCCAATGCTGAGATCTTATTTCTAATTCCATCCTGTGAATCGAAAAGATCAGGAAAAAGTATGCTATACAACACAAAACAAATCATGACGCAATTAACAAGTTATATGCCAACCAAGAATGACTAGCTATTCAATTTGTAACTGACATGTCAAATTGGTATCAATAGAACCACTCACATTAACCCTCAGTTGATGATCGTGTGTTAACTCGATCAAAGCACCTTCTACCTCCCCAACTTTATTCATCAAGTAAGGTTGCACTTCCAAAGCAGATTCAACATCAGAATCATCACTGTCGCTGAAACACCAAAGGAAATGACAAAATATTACTATCAAATCAAATCGACTTTATCATGATTTGAAATATGAGAATAAAGCTACGGTTCATGAAATAGGCACCTCAGATAAATTTCATCACAAGTGAAGTGTTTTCCAGTGTCCGATACTACTAACGCTTTGTCGTCGTCATCCTCACTGTCCGTCTCATACTCAGGGGCACGAAACACAAACCTTCTACCTTTCTCAATTTCTTTCCTACCGGATAAGTTAACCCTAAAAAATCAACAAAGTTCAATTTGACAATAATGACATGCTTCATATTCATAACCTTAATGCGGTTATTTTCACAAACAGTTGGTGTGCAAAAAAAAGAATAATGAATTGATAAGGTTTTGGAATGTGGGTACCTTGATGAAGTTGTTTGATGAAAATGCAAAGGTGGGGTGGAAGAATTGGCGGAGAGATTATTCTCCAAGGCATTGAGCTCGGAGACGAGAGCATCGAAACTCCAATCAGGATCAGCAGCAGCAATGTCATCATCATCCACTCGACCCAATTTCATAGCTCCCCTGCAAATATCATAATTAATGAACTCAAATTCATGTTGTCTATGAATATTAAACAAAATATTGAATTGAAATAGAATCTTAGTGATAATAATGGGTAAAATAAATAAATTGAAACTTACATTATTTTGATTCTTGATGAATATGTAGTGAGTAGAGTTGGAAGAAAGTTATGGAAAGATTGTTCGGAGAATGAATCGCGAAGAAGAAGAAGAAGAAGGTGGAAGTGAAGTTTGAATTTGAAACCCCGATTTTATATATATATATAGTACGGTGTTTTTTGTTTGGATAAGGAGAAACCGGGATTTTAAGCTTAACAACAACGCTAATTCGTGATAACCATCGACTTTATTTGTTTGTTGGTTTTTTTTTTTAATAGTGATATTGTACAATTCTTTGATAGAATAACTTTGGTTTTCTCTATTTTAATTGGTCAAAAATAATAGAGAGAAAAAAAAGGAAGAGAGAATAAGAAGATAATATAAGTATGAGAGAAAAAGTTGTTAAAATGTTGTTAGAAAATAGTTGTACAAATATATATTTTTTTTTTAATGAAGCATGATCCGTTAACATACCAGATGTAAGTAAAAAGACTTACACCAAATTTCAACCATTTAATCGAGTAAATAGTCAATTTCCCCCCTGAAATTGTAAGTTTCATCAATTACCCCCCTGAAATTAACAAAACTTCAATTACCCCCCTAAAATTTCACAACGTTAGTCAATTTACCCCCTCCGTCAAATTTTTCTGTTAGTGAACATGATGTTTTGCAAATACCCCCCTGAAATTTTGCACTTATGTGCAAAATGCCCTCCAACGTATTATTTGATAAAGTTATCGATAATGCGTTTTTATCTCGAGTTTGATCGTCATACTATATTGATAATTTAAAGTTATTTACATAGACATCAAATAATACGCGGTCATGTCAATTAATACTATAACAAATAGTAGTATATTTTTCAAGCATATTAATGATGTTTCAACGCCTTATTTGATAAATGTGTAAAATAATTATCTCTTCTTTCATTTAGAGGTGATCACTTTGCGATTTTATTTTTTTTGTAGGTAGACGAAATGGCAAAGCCATTATAAATTCACACACAAATGGAGGTACTGGGGTTTGAACCCCAATCATGACATTCGGCCTAACAATTTTGACATTTTGCCAGTTATGCTAGGACTTCTTGATATCATATCGCGATTTTAGTTAGTGTTGAAGTAAAAACTAGTTGCATACCAAAAAATATTACTTGCAATTTAGTTTGGTTTAGATCACTATTTTAAAAAAAATTGATCCGATTTAATTTGATGCGATTAAAATATAAATTGTTTTATTAATATATAATAAAATAATATGTTTAGAATAAAATATAACATATAATAATATCAACAATTAATAGCAAAGAATGACAATTATCGATTATGTTTGAAATATATTAATTAAATAGTTAAAAAATAGATTCAATTAATCTAACAAGTAGTATAAAATATAACGTATAATATAACGGGGCATAGTATCAAATATAACATATAATACTCTACGCCCCGTTATCTCCCTTCTCTCTCTCCCTCTCGTACCTCTCCTCTTTCTCTCATCTCCATTCTATCTCCTCTCCTCTCATGTCTTCTCTCTCATTCTCTATTTGCTTTCATATTTCCTCTTCTATGGTACCTTAAATGTTTGAATTTATTATTGTCCACCAACATCCTACAAGTAGGGTTGGGAATAGGCCTGACCTACAAAAATTTTTGCAGGCCTGAGCCTGGCCTATGGCCTTTCATAGGCCTATTTTTTTTTCTGGTCTGGCCTGAAAGCCTATTTACAGGCCTACTTACTATTAAAGTCACTAAACATTCCATTTTATCTACTTTTAAATAGGTTTAATAGGCCTCAAAGCCTATTTCAGTGTAAGACTTGTCTATCACTACTATAAGGCCTTAAAAGCCTATTTCACTATAAAGCTTTAAAGTCTATTTAAAAAGTTCACTATGAAGTCTAACATGCATAAACAGACTGGCCTATTAGGCTTCATAAGCTTTTTTGATAGCCTAAGCCTGACCTATTTACTTAAATAGACTTTTTAAAAAGCCTAAGCCTAGCCTTTTTAATAAACAGGTCAGGTCAGACCACGCTTAAGCAGGTCAGACCATAGGCCCCTGTAGGCCAGCCTGGCCTATTTCCATCCCTACCTACAAGAAAAGACTATCCTTAAAATACTCAATCATTATTTTATCAATTTTCTTTTTATTATTAAATAAATATTTCTTTATGTGTGTGACCAAACATTATTTATTTGATCTTGTGACCATATTAGAATTTCTCTTTTGGTTTTCTATTTTTATATATAATTGGTCCTTTATAACTCAAAAGTTTGTGTGATAGTACTCCCTCTGGAGAGAGTATTATTAATTAAAGTTGTTGTTAGTTAAGTAATTACTACAAAATTTGTCGACTTTTGTCTCTACAAATATTAAGCGAGTCACGGGCATTAGTGTATATATTGATCCCAATGCATGTATGTGAAAACTAAGATCACATGACATGATATGATGTTAACATATAGTACTTGAAATATTAACACAGAATATGAGTGGATGCTCTTGGGGGTTACCAAATATGGCAACAATGTCAGTAATGGTGCTACTACTGCTCTCCATTGTAAGGGTGACGGCTCTTCCACTTCACACCAATGGACGGTGGATCGTGAATGAAAGTGAAAAGAGGGTGAAACTAGCATGTGTTAATTGGGCATCACATTTAGATACCTCAGTGGCTGAGGGTTTGAGCCATCAACCTCTTGATGTAATTTCAAAGGGAATAAAATCCATGGGTTTCAACTGTGTTAGGCTCACTTGGCCACTTCTCTTGCTCACTAATGACTCTTTTGCTTCTATTAAAGTGAGACACTCTCTACACAATCTAGGACTTCTTCAATCCATATCTGGGATTCAAGCCAACAACCCCTCCATCATTGACCTTCCCCTCATCAAAGCTTACCAGGTACTCCTTATGATTTTGATTTTAAGAAAAATTAATTATGATTAATATCTTAATCTCATGGAAAAATCATTTTTCAAAAGTTTTATTCATGCACATTTGTTCCATAAAATTAAAAGATTAATTATTGACAAATTAAATTCATATTATTAGAGGAGTATTCAAGAAATTATATCATTAAATAAATATTTAAATATGAATATATTAAACCCTAGATGGCTACTCATCCTTACGAGTACCATAGGAAATGTGTTTTGGATTTTGTTGGGTAAAAAGTAATGGAAGGTGGATAAGTTAACTTATATTAGATGATGATTATGCAACGGATAAGCTAACCGATAGTTTTTTTTTTTGTCAAGTAGTATAGTGGTTAGAGCTCACACAATTAAATTGTGGAGTGTTCGGGGTTCGAACCCCGGCCCCTGCATATATATGCAATATCTCTACTAACTGAGTTAAGCTCACAGGGATAGCTAACTGATAGTTAATTGTGAATAAGATAGCGTATTATATTTGTAACGTTTGATAAAATTAACATTAAATTAGTTGATAAATATGAAATGATGATAGTTAATTGTGAATAAGATAGTGTATTATATTTGTAACGTTTGATAAAATTAACATTAAATTAGTTTTTTTTTCTTCTGACAGACTTAACATTAAATTAGTTGATAAATATGAAATGATATAATATTTCAAAAAGAATTAAATGATATAAAAATATATTTTTAATTATTATTTATTTATTTTAATTAAGTATGCAAACTTATTTATGACAAAGGAAAAACAAAAGATGGATATATAAACCTAACCCAATAGAATAACAAAGGCACGAAAACTTGACAAAAATAAATAAAGGCTGGAAAAAAAATTGTTATTCCAAAGAGATCTATCTTAAACATATACTCCAATACTATAAGCTCAAAAGTTGTCCTTGCCAAACAGAACTTTATTTACACGATTGAAATATCATCCTTTTGTGAATTGCATTTACATGACAATAGGACTAAAATTAATTTGGAGCATTAATATCTCTCAATGCGACTATGTTGGAACTTGAAAGTACCATAACCAAAGTCAATGATGTAGTACAAAAAAAGCATTTTGTTGGACTAAAATTTTTGCAAGTATTTCGAGGTCTGTGCTATTGAATGGTTAGGTCGACTATTTGGTGAGCTAGCCTAAGTATTAAAGCACCGGCTTTAATAATACGGAACCTTTTTAATCAGGACTTTGTCTAATTTGTTCAAAATATATGTTCAGACTTAATTTGGTTTAGGTTCTAACCAATTACTCCTCCGTTTTAAAATAAGTGTCATTTTATCAATTGCACAATGATTAAGGAATTGAATAAAGTAGTCATAGTAATTTTATCAAATTATCCTAATTAACTATTAATTTGTTTTTCATTAAAAAAAAAATAATACTACGGTAGTTTCTTACAAAGGATATCTGCTATTCAACTTCCTTTTCAATGAAAAAATAGTACAAACCAATAGTGGTGCAGCGGTAATGCATTTCCATTGTTAACTAACTGTCACGGGTTCTACTCCCTCCCATGCCACTTTTTACAAAAAATTATTCAATTAAAATCATGCTTCAGATCAAACCGGTCCGGTTTGTCAATACCGCTGGTTCACCGGTTTTATACGGTTTAGACCGAGTCACACTGGCTCACACCGGTTCGAAAGCATGGCCGATCCGTTAGTTGACTCAAACCGGCCACCCCACCGGTTTCCGGTCCGATCCAATTTTTAAAACTATGTTGGAAACTAAAAGTGACATTCATTTTGAAATAATTTTTTTTTGCTAAAACGATACCCATTTTAAAATGGAGGGAGTAGCTTATAATTCGTTTATCTATAATTTCTGGTTTGTTCAAAATAATACTTACTCAATGGTACTAGTTTTTTTTTTTTTTTTTTTTTTTTTTTTTTTTTTTTTAAGGAATGCTACTACTGTAGTTTTGTTACACGCAAGGATACTTAGACAATATCATAAAATATTTTTCATCTTAATTAAAAGTTTTGGATTCAAATCCAGTTTTAAGAATACGTTAAATTTAATTAAACAATATGGAATGCATGCATGAGATAAAAGCCTACTTGTTTTTGAGTAATGGGATAAAAGTCTACTTAAAAATATAATGTAGCAGTTTTTATTTTTATTTTTTATTTTATAATAATGATACTTGTGATATTTTAAACTTAATTTTACCTAAATCGTAGTTTGAAATTTAAACTTACGTCCAATATCATTTTTACGGCCGAGGTGAAACTCATACAATAAATGTTAAGAGCACTTTCTTTCTAACCGTCATATTAATATTCACTTTTTTATTAGATAAAATTAATAAGAGTTTCATACTTTAAAATTGAGTTTGACGTGAAATGGTAGGACCCACATAAATTTCAATCGATAAAAAAACAAGTGTTACATAGTATTTCTTTAAAAAAAAGTGTTACATAAAGTTAAAAAGATAATGATTTTAGCACTCCTAAACTCATATATCTAAACTGAATTCACACACCTAAAACTACAATTTGAGATGTGCCAATATGATTCCAACAAGCACTTCATACATATAACTTGTTATAGTTAGTTTAAACAATGCAGTTACAAGGATGAAAAAGAGTTCTAACAGTATTATTAGTTAATTAATTGCCGCAGACGGTGGTAAAAAGTCTAGGAGACATGGACTTGATGGTGATTTTGGACAACCATGTGACACAGCCAGGATGGTGCTGTAGTAACTCCGATGGCAATGGGTTCTTTGGGGACCAATATTTTGATCCAGACCTCTGGCTTATGGGTCTGACCAAGATGGCCACCCTTTTCAATGGAGTCACTAATGTGGTGGGAATGAGCTTGAGAAATGAACTACGAGGTCCCAGACAAAATCTCAATGATTGGTACAGGTATATTGGTTTTATGGTTGCTCTATAGGCACCTTATTGTTCAAAAGATTGAGTGTTATTCTAAATTTGTAGAACAATAGATGAATTAAAACATAGTCTTCATGGGAATGAGTGATTATATTGTTTTGATCTTCTGAATTATAGGTACATGCCAAAAGGAGCAGAAGTCGTGCATGCTGCGAATTCGAATGTTCTTGTCATTCTGTCTGGCTTAAATTTTGACACTGACTTATCATTCATTACAAACCAGCCAGTGAAGCTTACCTTTAATGGGAAACTAGTATTTGAGGAGCATTGGTATAGCTTTAGTGACAGTCAAGCATGGACATTAGAGAATCCAAACCAAGTGTGTGGACAAGTTACAAGTAGCTTTGTGAGAAATTCAGGGTTCTTGTTAGACCAAGGATGGCCATTGTTTGTGAGTGAGTTTGGTTTGGATTTAAGAGGCAAAAATATGAACCAAAACAGGTTCTTTAACTGCTTCATGGCAGTGGCAGCTGAGCTTGATTTGGATTGGGCCTATTGGACACTTTCTGGAAGTTATTATATTAGACAAGGGGTTGTTGATGTTGATGAGACTTTTGGTATTCTCAATGGGAATTGGAGCCAAGTTAGGAATACAAGTTTCTTACAAAGGATATCTGCTATTCAACACCCTTTTCAAGGTATAAAAAAACAAAAGTGATTTCATATATTTTTCTTATTTCACACCTCACCTATAAAGTTTGTACGCGTAGTGTGGGTGCGGTACATGCTGATACATGAGATTTTTAAATTCATATTATAATAGGCCTAAATACGAATCTTGAAGTAGACCGTGTACATCTCCACCGATGCCTCACATTCTTTATACACCCTTCATCTTTTTTAGAATATGCGTTTGTGTGGATTCGTAAAGTCTTTTTTCACATGCAGGGCCAGGCTTATTAGAATCTGAACCATATAAAGTGATTTTTCACCCATTGAGAGGTCTTTGCGTATTGAGCAAGTCATTGCATGAACCATTGAAGATGGGACCTTGTTCTAATTCTGATGGCTGGGAATACACACCCCAAAATATACTCTTACTTAAAGGTACAAAATTTTGTTTACAAGGAGAAGGAGAAGGGAAACAAGTGAAACTTGGAACAACATGTTCAGGTCCGGAGTCAACATGGGAAATGATATCTGATTCAAAGATGCATCTCTCATATAATGTCAACAACAATGGTTCTACTTCTAGTGTTTGTTTGGATGTAGATGCTAACAACATAGTTGTCACCAATAGTTGCAAATGTATTAGCAAAGTTAACACATGTGACCCTGCAAGCCAATGGTTCAAACTTGTTGACAGTACAAGAAAGTTGAACTGAAGATTATCTATAGATTTGATGTTCAGATTATTAGAACGTGACCAACAAGACAATTCTGAAAATCATTGAGCTCAAGTGCTCAACATAAGTTATCCCAAGTCTCAACACCATTATCGTTGATTTATCTCTGACATAAGTTATCCCAATCTTATGTAGTACTTTGTAGTTGGGTATCATTGTACTAATGCTTAATTAATAGAGTTTTAGAGGGTTTAAAAAATTCTCTAAATTAATTGTCTCTTCTTGTGATACTCTCAAAACAAAGAA
Organism: Medicago truncatula; assembly: GCF_003473485.1. Taxonomy (NCBI): domain Eukaryota; kingdom Viridiplantae; phylum Streptophyta; class Magnoliopsida; order Fabales; family Fabaceae; genus Medicago; species Medicago truncatula. Next base: position 42,613,074 of record NC_053044.1, on the reverse strand, counting down.
AATAATCAAAATGTTGATGCATAAGTCTTTTTATTCTCTCCGAAAACACTTTTCTTAAAAAAAGGAGAGATTCTCCTCTTATTATTTTCATTACATGGTATAGCACTCATAAAACTGAAGCCTTGTCTTTAAGAACATTCTGATTTTAATTCTGTGGTATATAGCTTGGTGCGTCTGAACTTAAAGATAAGATAGTTCTGTTGTTAATCTCGAAGCCATATCCACTCACCATGGAACAATTATTCTTACTGATTAAGAACACATGTGATCATCATTTGAATAAGAGACGGAAGGACAATTATAAGATTGTGTGGGTTCCCTCATCTTCGGATGCATGGAGTGACTCCGAAGAGAGTTGTTTAATTCTCTATCAAATATTGCTCTTGATATGATCAAGATATGGGGAGTCAGAGCTTATACCTTTTCAGCTTCAAAAGAGGCAGAAACTCTGGCAAAACCAGAATTTGACAATGCAATTGTTGCTAGATGATATCAGCCATCTCCTTGCTTACTATGAAACAGTAATTCATAGCATATTTTAGCAGTTTTCTTATATACAACATGGCTAGAATTTTACATTGTGGAGTGTATCAGGATGAACCAGGCAAAACATTTTGCCTTTATTGGAGTGAAAAAATGGTGGATCCGACAACTCAGCGATAACATAATGAGCTCAAACAAGTAGGTCTGCAGCGGGAAACAATATATGCCAAAAAAAGAATGGCAAAAAACGATGAAATCGATCCAGCGGTCCTCTTTCATTCAGAGAAGTACAATTATTTAGCATCAATTAGAGGCCATGAAGATCTAAACTCTGTGTAGGGAGTACAACAAGTTCTGACCATGTACTCGCAGAGTTGTCAGCTATGCTCGAAACGGATGATAGAGAGGAAGGTTGGGTTGTGATCGGAAGTAGCAGTTCAACTGATACATTTAGGCTTCAAGGAGTGCAAGGGATGGAATTCTTAAAGATATGCCCCAAGAAACTTCCTAGACCCTCCTTTTCTTGCAGGGCATTGCAGTCACTCTTTCTCAGTTCCTTCAAGTGAAAGTGAAAGTGTAATATTCATGGAAATATTATTTGTCAAGTGTGCAACCTTCCCATGAAGAAGTCTGCGGTGTATCAGACATGAATGATTAAGGTAAATTGAATTTTGTGAGAATGTGAGTTACTTCCAAGTTTGTCTCTTACTGAGTTTCCAATAAAAAAAAGAAATCAACCCTGCTTGTATTTACCTTGTATGTGAAGACTTAGATTAACTGACCTATAAAAAGTCATCCTGACTCGCATAATCACATTCACAGATCGAACGAGATAATGCAATAATGAAAGTTTTCTATGTGCATATAGTAAGATACATCTATCAGTACATATCAAATATGCAAATAAAATTACATAATGAAATTCAATCATACAAATCTTCTTAAACCAATTATTTCTACCATGCATTCACCCATACTAAAATCTCAAAAGATCGAAATACAAACTTACATGATGCCAATGTTCAACTTATAGTTGGTATGATCTCACCACCAAATGTATGCAGACAACCCTAAATTGCTTCATACCTTATGCAAAATTTATTGATATCACTGTAACTGCTCCATTGGTTTTTCTTTCTTTACACCCAAGAATGGTTTGAACATCAAAAGTACTCCAAGTCCTTCGATAACATTCAGGGAAAAGAAGACAGTATGTGTTAAATGATAATTTGTAATTTTCCATATTCCTAGGTTCCTTAATGTATCAGTAAGTTCCAGAGAATGTCATTTAATATTCCTAGGTGCATTCACTTATTTACTAGAACTTTCTATGTATCAATATAACTAGAGGTTCTATGTATTGACAAGGAACTACAATGAAAAGAAACATTACTTTCAATCTATAACTTTCACGTTTTCTGTTCCTTTTATTCCTCTTTCTCCAACAGTATGGGTGCCTACAGTTAAATGTAAAATAGTTAACTTACAGTAATATAGCCACTAAAAGAAACCATATTCTTATTTGTATAGAAACTCTCTGAATCATTTATTTATTGTACCACCATATTCCTCCTATCCACCATTGAAGAGTTTAGAACAAGAATTCAAACTTGTCATTCTTAAGTTTTTTAAAACAAAAGGGCCAGTTATGTTCTTTCCTATTAAGCAAATAATTCAAACAAATAAAGCAAAAAGTTGACAGTTAGATTAAGCTGAGTGTCATACCTGGGAGGAAAGAAGCATTTAACCGCTTTTGTGACCATGCTAATCTGCATTAATCGAAAGCAGAATAAGAAAGTATCACAAGCACAAACATGTGGTACTTTGAAAAGCTTGAATACATAGATGACAGGACTATGTCATAAAAAAAAAACTTGGCATGAAGTTTCCGACACAAATGAATTGAGATTTATTTATCTATATGACAGTTATGTATAAAACATGTACACATGCACTTTCTTTAAGCAAGGATCGTTTACAATATGAATTCCCTATAGAGGCAATCAATTCTAAGGTGTTAACAATGGCTCATAGGTCAGAGAAACAAAATAAATCAAAGGGAAACTCACAATGCACCGCCTCCAGCAGGACCTATTGTTTTGAATGCTGACATAGTAGTCATTGCAATGCCATTAGCTGCCCCTCTTTGATGTTGTTCCTGTCATACCAAATCAACAGGTTATATGTTGCCACAATTCCATAAAAAAAAAAAATATGATCTCAATTTTCGTAATGAAATAACAGCTAATGGGAGGGAACTTTTTACCACTGCTCTATTTTGCAGAAGGAATAGACAGGTTGAAATTGTTTCCTAAGTCCAACAAAAGTACTACAGTTAGTCAATATAAAGAGAGAGGTGCACCCTCAATATCGCTCGTGAATCATAATTGGCTATATAAAGAGAGATCTACACTTACACCCATAAGAAACTTCAGAATGGAAGCAATATTTATCACAAGGTATAGGGTGGAGCCAGACAGTAATGTCGTGAAGGGGTAACTTTGCAAGAGGGGTATGGATAATACCTACATATTGTGCATGCCAAATAACAAGACAAGTTTCAAATAAACAAACATAAAATTCTGAATCACAATAATTGGCATATACGGTGAAAGCTAACCCCGGCAATGCGAGCAAGGTTAACAGGACCACAGGCTTTTTGCATTGATGGGTACAGAGAAAGCTGGTATATTACAATACCGGTACCTGAATGGTTTAGAAAAGGTCAGTAATTAAGCAGCATATGTATTAAGTAATAATCTGAATTTGCTCTAGTAAAAAAATGGCATGTCCTTTCTGCTAATAAATTGGAGTTGTTAGATTAAGATCATACAACTTACATTTCAATGTCAGCAAATCAAATTCAAAACACTTTTTTTTTGCTGAGAAAAAGATATAATAATATTTATTGCAACATGTTGACCAAAATTATTAAATATCTAGAGAATTATAGATTTGAATAATGTACTTGATATTGCAAGAACATTGCCAACATCATTAGTTGTAAAGTTCAAACCACCTAACCTTCGGGGACTGACGGCCCATAAAGAGAAAACCTAGTTAAAGAGTAAAATGGTGTTGGCTTATACCACTTCGATGAAACACCAGTTTATACAACACGACGATAAATGCATGAATAAATTAATATACGCAGCTCCTTCAAAAAAAAATTAATATACGCAGCAGATGGTCGGAACACGAAAATCATGAAGTAGAATATTACCTCTTGATAAGTAATATCATGGAGAGAGCAGAGACCGTAAACAATAATAGATGACATGAAAGGCCAATTTAGAAATAGGCTTTCATCTTTTTCAATCATCTTATCTTTCTTACTCTCACTGCTTCCAACTTCTGCAGCTTCCACATTGTCAGTGGACTCCTTGCTGCCATTATGGTAGTGAAGTGTTTCCTGCAGTTATATGCACGCACACATATACATATATAGCCGCACTACATATATATGGCTGAGGAAATTAAGATTCATACCGGTAACCAAATGCAGGCAATTGCTACTGCAAATGCAAAAGCTGATATAACAAAGCAGGGCAAAAAATATGGAAACCTGCGAGGTGATTTATGATTTGAAAAATTTAACGCAGCACAACAACAAAGTATATCAGCATCAGCTTACTTATCCCAAAAGATTTATTATAAAGTTAAAAAGAAAAACGAGTAACAAATAAAAATCTACTTACTTATCCCAAATGGAACCCTTTGGAAATAGATGTGGGTACTTCAGTTCTGGCTGTGGTACAAAATTTCCAAAGTATTAAAACAACAATAGACTCAAGGATTTTTGTTTAATAGCAGAAGGGTAAGGGTTCCAAAAATTTAATCTCCAATTTGAACCGAATTTCAAGCATTAGCTTTATCACCTGAGCCAAATAACCTCCTAATGCTGGACCAATGACTAAACCTACTCCCCAAGCTGCCACAACCTGAAGTCAGATCACACCGAGCAATTATATTCGACATGTGCTTCTATGACACGATATAACAGACAAAAGTAAGGGAGGCATACTGTTGAGAGGCCTAAAGCTTGATTTTCTTCTCTAAAAATCTCAGTTGCATAAGCCTGTTAATACAAGAGGTTGTAGTTTACATATATCAATGGAAGCTATAGTTATTTAGAATAATAACTTAGAACCATAAAACGACACAAATTCAAACTTTTGACATTAAACTACGAAGGTATAGAAAAACACCCTTATAGGTCCCAGCAGACCGTTTAAACTTCCAAGAAGAAATCTCATGCCGATAGCCATCCATAGATTTGTGCTAAGACCAAAAAACGTGTTGAAAATGACACTGAAATCAAGCAAACAACATTGTTGTTACAGGACAACATATAGTATATAACTTGAAGGCCAAGGAAAGCATGACTTCATGTACATACACTGTGATAGCCCCTACAATTATAACTGGTTTTCTACCATAGCGATCAGATATTATACCCCACAGTATAGATGTCAAAGTTCTACCAAACATGTATGAAGATCCTGCAACATTTTTACAACCCTATTTGAATTAGTATAAATGAAGTAGAAGACATCAAAGAATTGAAGTCTGAAAAGAAATCTTACCTACATAACCAGCATAAGCGCTTATATCTTCCTCGCTTTCTGCAATATTGAAATCCTCTACCTGAAAATAAATATATTTACTATATGTTTATCTTTCAAGTAACACAAATAGTTAAACTCAGAGTTGCAGTATGAGGGAAGTAGCAGTATATTCCAGTAAAAAAGTTAAACTCACCATGAAATAAACGAAGGGAAAGAGCGATGCAAGGGGCAACGCTGTGTACAATTTAAACAAAAAAGATATCAGAGGGAAGTATACATCAAAGACAAAATTTCAAAGAATTTTTCAGAAGACTTGCAAAAGTGAAAAATGTTGAATGCTTACTGCCACATAAAACCGCCATCCATATAAAAGAAAGATTTCGAAGTGAAACATCTGTTCCAAGCTCTTTGGCTTGATCAACCTTACAACCAGGGCAGTTCTCATAATACTTTTTCTTCAACAATGGTTGTTCTAATTTTTCCTCTTCCATTTTTGTTAGAAAACTTCACTCCTTGTTTCACACAAGTACTACCACATGATCTATGGTATAGAACTGTATCAATTATTGTATATTGCTTGATTGATGTTACACGGTTAGTTGTGCAAAAGTAGGCCATACACTATTATCTACCATTGGTTATGCTCTAACCAATGTCCCCATTACAGTCTGAATAATGAGCATGGATGGAAACCATTTGGAAGCAACGTGACATGCGTGTTTCATAACGTTTTTTTTTCTTTTTTTAGGGAATTTCACAACAACAAAAATGAGATAATGGTTAGTATCCAGCTTTTGTAAAAAGTTCAAAAGATGCACACTAAAAAATACTTGTTAATAGAAACCGAAAACAATCCAAATACAGGGATAAAAAGATGTAAAAATATATTTTTTTAAGCTGATGACAAATTTTTAGTATGATAGTTTAATTTCATCAGTGACAATTACTAAAAAAAATTCATATTTAATAATATGAATTTTTAAAATAAATATGAATTTTTATTTTTTAACGCACAAAAATTCATATTTAATTTATGTTTTGTTAAAATGTTTAAATCTTTTGGGAGAGATTCTTATTATATTCTACACATTTCTTCAAAATTTCATTTAAAAATATGAAGACTACACATAGGTTAACTTAAAATTAAGGAAGAAAAGTAATGATAGAAAACTTAATCGAAGAAATTTTTTTGAGACAATAAAACAAAAAACTGATTTATTTATAGAGACAAAAACATAATTATCCCATAAATACTTGTCTTACATAAATATTAAAGTACATGTGACACTATAAATTTCTAATAATCATTAATTATTTAATACACAATACATATATTTTTTTTGTTACATCTCCGATCTTTCTCTATGATAAAGGAAACATTTTTTTTTAACATGTTATTTACATCATTCATGTCTTCGACCTTTCTTTTTTTTGTTACATCTCTGACCTTTCTTTGTGACAAAGGAAACATTTTTTTTTAACATGCAAGTCAATCCAATTATAACACAACATCACTTTTTAATTTGTAAGCCAATTAGATTTCAACTTTTTTTTGTTAAAAAAAAATGTTTAAACTTTTTTTTTTGAGGGAACATGTATCAACTTTTAACTTATGGATAACTTGATAATTATTTTTAGGTGTAAATAAACACTCCAGCCTTACATTATTGTTTCGTCCTTGAGTATTGAGATTATTATGCAACGTAAATGAAAGAGTTGATTATGTAAAAAAAATGTCAAAAATGACGAAATGAAAGGAAAGATAGGTAAGTGAGAAGGAAGTGGAAAAAATTGCACAGAAGGAAGAGAGAGTTCAAAGAAGAGTGAAGAGAGGGAAGGGATGATATGAGAGAGACTTCAGCAAGAAGGTCTGTCGAAAATGCCCTTCTTTTTTAAGTTGAAATTTTAATTACACCCTTGCTTTTTAATTATAATTACAGAACCGCCCCATGTATTAGGATGTAAGTATTTTGACTAAAATTGTGTGTTTGGTTATCATTATTGTTAAGAAAAAATTCAAAATAAATATGAGTTTCAATGAGTATGATGTATTTATAGATGTCAATTGATGAACATGTCAAAAATTAGGTGAAACCAATAAATAAATTTTTTATTCATTGATGCTAGGACTTGTGTTGATGCTTCTTGTGTCAACAACAACCTCGAAGGTGCAATTTTAGAAATGAAAATTACAAAAATTGGATGAAAGATATTCAATATAAAATTTATGAGATTTGATAAAATATTTACCTCATAACTCATAAGTGATGATTTGAACTATTTATAACAACGACGGACACAAACACAACTTCGTAAGTTAATGTTAATTTCCCTTAAAAAAAAAAAAGTAAATGTTAATTCTTTTGTATTTGTTTCGGATATATCTTAGAATTTCTTTAAAAATTTATTTTTTATTTACTAAATTATACTTTTTTAAACTTGTTCCTTGCTCCAACCTTGACCAGGAATCCAGGATTAGTTATACAGATATGTGTTATTCTAAATTGCACACAGTGATATAATAAGTGGACTCCCATATACTGAAATAATATAACCAAAAGCAATAATAATCCCAGAAACTCATATACTAACTAATTGTTTACACAACATATCAAGTTGAATGACTTTGTTGTAGCCTAATTAAAGAGTAATAAGTCCCATTTGATCTATCATTCAGTAACTGTGAATGAGAACCTTGTTCCACCACCTTTCCATTTTTAATCACAGCTATGGAATCAACACTTTGTATTGTTGACAAACGGTGAGCTATAACTACACATGTTCTTCCAACCATCATTTTCTCCAATGCTTCTTGTACAAGATTCTCTGATACACTGTCAAGAGCACTTGTTGCCTCATCTAACAGAAGTATTGGTGGATTCTTCAACATTGCTCTAGCTATTGCTATCCTTTGCTTCTGTCCTCCTGATAGCTGCACTCCTCTTTCTCCACAGTATGTATCATACCCTTCTCTCATTCCACTGCATGGCACAAGTTTTTGTTACTAACTTTTCTTTTCTTTTCTATGAACTTATATTATTTATATGATAAGCTTTTATGTTATAAGCACTTAATTAATTTGTTTAAATTAATCTTACCTTTGAGAGGGATAGAGATATTATAAAGCGTACCTTATAAAGTCATGAGCATTTGCAAGACGTGCGGCTTTTCTTATTTCAGCCTCTGATGCATCTTCCTTCCCGTATACAATGTTGTCGCGTATGGTTCCAGCAAAGAGTGTAGGCTCTTGACTCACCAATGCAATATGTGATCTCAAACTTTTCAAATGAAGTTCTTTGATGTCACAATTGTCTATGAATATGGATCCCTTAATAGGGTCATAAAATCTTTCAATTAAGCCAATGATGGTGGATTTTCCTGAGCCACTTTGTCCGACTAATGCAATTGTTTTGCCGGCTTCAATCTCAAGACTGAGACCCTTGAGAATCATTTGGTCTGGCCTTGCAGGATATGAGAAAAACACATCTTTCAGTTTTATATCACCCTTCATACTCTTTTTAAACTTTGTGTGTCTAGTATCTTCAGGTTCAATCTGAGTTTTCCTATCCAGTATTGCAAATACTGAACTAATGGCTTTTCCACTTTTAGCTATGTCAGAAGTCATGCTTCCTGTATCAGCAATTTGTCTACCAGTTCCCATCAAAATGAGGAAAACTTGCAAGAGTTGCTTTGATTCGACTTGTTTACGATTTAATAATATGCCTCCGTACCAAAAAGTCAAAGCTATAGATGCTGTTGTTATGAACTGTGACATAGACAATATGGAACCTGAAATCCATGATTGCTTGATGCTTTCCATCTTAGGGCCATCCATAGCAGTTTTGAACAAATTTAGTATCCTTTTCTCAGATGAGAATGCGGCGATAGTCCTGTGGTTGGTAGTAGCTTCCATTGCTAATTGACTAGCATCTCTTTGAGCATTTTTTGCTTTTCCTGACATACTCTTCATGAGAACGGTTTTTGAATAGAGACATGAAATGATCAAAGGCTGCATAGCAATCATGACAATAGCTACCCTCCATGTAACGATTAAACCAAGTACAAAAGCCAGCAATGCAGTAACGGAGACTTGAACTAACAACGACATTCTTTCTGCAACGAGGGATCGAACCAAGTTAGCTTCGGTCGCCAAGCGTGCACAGATTACTGCACTTGTGTTCTCCTCTTGATCAAACCATCCTATCTCAAAGGTTAACACTTTCTCGAGCAAATTCTCTCGCACCCTTTTCAGCAAACGCTCTCCCATGATGGAAAAATTGTGATGCTGAATGAGGCCTGAGACGAAGTTCACAGCCGATATGCAGCAGAAGATGATTGAGTACAACCTGATTTGTGATTTGATCCGAGCATTATCATCAATGAAATAGACAGAAGCAACTATTCCTAAGCAATAGGAATAAAATGGTTGGCATATTCCTGAGCCAATGGCCCCTAAACATCCAAACAAAGCATACTTCCACTCAGGAGCATTCATTTGTAGCAAACGCCAGTGAGAGATGTTTGATTTGTAAGGTTTCTCCACGTTTTCACTGCTGTAGTCATCATCAAAGCTAGAGCCGATAACACTGATTGAATATATGGGACTAAATGGTTGTGCAGGGCTAAATGCATGATGAATTGGAGTACTTTTCCGGCTTGGATTTGAACTTGTTATTGGATTTTCCATTGCACGAGGGCTCTTGTTTATTTGATGCTGTGCATTTTCATTTTGACTTGTTTGCTGCAAATTTAGCATTTCGGTGTAAACCCCACCTTGTCCATTGTTCAGTTGGAGTAGCTCATTGTGAGAACCACTTTCAACCACCCTTCCTGATTGAAGAACTACTATTGAATCAGCCTTACGAATCGTGGAAAGGCGATGAGCGATGATGATTGTTGTTCTACCTCTAGAAGCCAAGTCAAGTGCATCTTGTACCACTCTTTCAGATTGTGAATCCAAAGCACTGGTGGCTTCATCAAGTAGTAGAATTTTAGGATCTCTTATTAAAGCCCTTGCAATAGCAATCCTTTGTTTTTGTCCTCCAGACAATTGAGCTCCTAGTTGTCCTACCTGAACAAGGTATAATTTTTCTAAGCTTATGAAAATAAAAAGTGAAAAATAAAGATAACAAGTGTGAATGGAATGAGATAGGACTCATAGCTTACTTGAGTTTCATAGCCATTTGGAAGTTTGACAATGAAATCATGTGCATTCGCTGCTTTTGCTGCGGTTATGACATCTTCCATTGAAGCTCCTTCCTTTCCAAATAGAATGTTCTCTCTTATGGAAGTTGCAAATAGAATTGGCTCTTGATTTACCAATCCTATCAGGGACCTAAACCACTTAAGGTGTAGTCTTTTTATGTCAAAACCATCAAGCAATATCTCACCACATGTAGGATCATAGAATCTTTCAAGCAAAGAGATTATAGTAGATTTTCCAGAACCACTTCCTCCAACCAGGCCCACTGTTTTACATGCCTGAACTTTAAGATTGAGTCCTTGGAGAATCAGGGTATCTGGCCTTGAAGGGTAACTAAACTCAACATCTTTAAATGTAATCTCTCCTCTTGTATGCTTCAAAATCCTTCCTTTTTCTTTTGTAGAGTTTATGGTTGGCTTTCTGTCAATCATCTCGAAAATCCGCGTAGCTGCTATTGTCGCCTCTAATATGGAAGCCAGATTTGGTAGTGCACTCATCAGAGACCTGCATATAGTAAATTTCAAATATTATGAACATGTTTTTGCAAGAGTCTTTTTCTTAAAGCTTGAAAAAATGATTACTTAGCAAGAAACTTGAAACAAAAAGGAAAAAAGGCGGAAGATACTCACAATCCTCCCCAAATAATACATATTTCAGCACAAAACACCTTGCCACCCTTTTCTCCTTTGGTCCTAACCAGAACACTTCCAACCCAAGATTGGAATGCCCAGGTAGCATATAACAACCCAAAACTTCCAACAACCACTCCCTTTGTCTGACCTTGCTTTATGCCAAGCTGCATACATGTTTCAAGAGCAGAACTGAATCTCTTCAGTGTTTGCTTCTCACCTACGTACGAGTAAACAGTTCGAACCGATGAGATTGCTTGTTCTGCTATGCTACCAGCAACTCCGAATGCATCCTTCATTTTACCACCCAGCTCTTTCATAGCATTTCCAAATATGAGTGCTGGCATGATCATCATAATTGAAAATGGAAAAGCAGCTACTGCAAGTCTCCAGGAGAGGAAGAGTGCCACTATAAAGCTAGAGAAAAATGCTGAGAGATGAACAAGACAATTAGGAACCTGAAACAAACAAATACAAATTATTTTAGCACGAAATAGTAAAATAATGAGTAGGAGAAGGAAGGTTCTGAAAATATATATACCTTATCAGACATGGTGTCTTGGATTGTTTGAGCATCAGAAGTTATGGTGGCAATTACTTGGAAGGTTGTAGAAGAGTTAGTTTGCTTGTCAAAGAAACCAACTTCTTGTCTTAGGATTGATTTTAGATATTCAATCCTCATCCGCGAAGTTTGTCTTTCTGCAGTTCTTGTCCAGCATACTCCAACTGCAAGAAAATATTTAGACACTATTGGAATCAATATTACAGTTGACAAGTTCTTCAAATTATATGCAGTTACAACATGAGAAGTTGTTTTACTTTATATCTAGCCTCCTTAGCAAGGCGCAAATTGGCAAAGGTGATACATGCATGTTGTAATTTGCCTTCAAATTCGTGTTGCTGGAAACTCATAATCGTGACACGATTTTGAGTGGCGCGTCACGATTTTGATGGCAGAATGGATGGTTTCTGCTGAAGGCAAAACGTGACGCGATTTGTGCAGGCGTGACGCGATTTATGGATAAGGTTGTCGTACCTTGGGTCGTACTCATCAATCGTGACACGATTTTGGATGGCGCGACGCGATTTTGTGTCACTGTGTACTATTTAAGTGTTTCAGCTCATTTTTGAAGGAAGTGGAGAGAAAACTTCAAGAGAGGAAAACTTGGGAAATCAAAGGAGGTAACTTTAGGGTTGAGGGTCTTTGATTAGAGTTCTCTTGGGTTGGGAAACATTGTAAACACCTTGGGTGAATGAAAATCATTGAGTGTCTTGTTCATGTGTGAGATTGGGAAAATGGGTAGAAATTAGGTTTGTTCATTGTGAGCTTGTTTAAGCTAATTTCTTGTAACTCATTTGTATCCCTTTATAAGAACTCATTGATAGTGGATTGGAGAGAACAATCTCTCCCCCAGATTAGGTCAAGTTGGACTGAACTGGGTCAACAATCTTTGTTGTGTTTTGTTTCTCTTCTCCCTTTATCTTGTGCTTGTGGTTTTGAGCTTTTCACTTTGATTACTAGATTAGATCTAGGTGTTGTTATTATTGCTGCCGCTTGTGTTTACTTTGAAATTGGTTACTACTTTCCTTTGCTCCACACATCATAGTTTGTATTGGTGTGAGTTTTGAGCCCGAATTCTCAACAATGCATTTGAGTGATACATTCAAATCAAGATATCCACTCAAAAATGCATTGATGATGTGGTACTGGAAAAGGGACTAATGTCAGAGAAGGGAGAGAGTGCATGCTTAAAATCAGGGTGAGTTTGGAGAAATCATGGTGGCTCCATGATTTTATTGAAGCTCTAAATAAAGTGAATCTTTTGTCAAAATCGGGATAGCAGACCGTGATTCTGTCAAACTTACCGTTAATTCGAAGTCCAAACATGGACAAAGAGGATTAACAACCCAGGTTAACTTCAGCGAAAGTGGAGAAAAAATTATAGAGAATTTCAGCAGTACTTACCAATAAAAGCAGAAAAAGCAACTCCAAGGGCAATACCAAGTAGCTTGAGAGCATACTGTATTAATGATAAACATATTTCTGTCACATGTTAGTACTAGATCAACAAATAATAATGAAATCACACACTATTAGTCAATTATATAACAGAAAAGGAATGAAAATTTTGCATTAATCTTATTGGTTAATATAGGATAACTTATCATTTAGTGGTGATGATTTGCTCACTGAGTATTTGTGAATGTACTAATTACCTTGTTGATATTATGAATGGACACAATATGTTCAGAACCACCACGAGCATAATCATCTATCAAACTGCCAAGAACAAGCATAGTGAGTGGAGTTTGTATGCCATCACCAATGCAACCCAAAGTTCCAAAGAATAATAGCAACTTGTCAACACCATCTGCATAACGTAAAAATCCACCTTTGTTTCCCATATTCTTAGCAGCACAGCATGCCAAGATCAGCTCAAGTAATATCTATGCTTTATGATTCTTAATGACTTGCATATCTTATTATAATTTATGAATATACTTTGCTTGTGTCATAAGTTTTATAGTTACTGCCGATATGTTGCCAAATGGATTGATATACAATACATATGAAATAATTGGCCTGCACATCTTAATCTAAATATATATAGAATCATTTAACTGTCCAACTCAATTTTATTTTGTCAAGATGTATGTGGATAAACCTTGATTCTCATGATATATCTATCACATAAATCAATGAATACTTTTCCCAATATAAAAATTTGTATTACCACTCACTAATTCTCTTTTTAAATTGCATCACATCCTATCATGTTACATCACATTTTACAATCTCCTCCGATCCAACATATGAAAAGTTCAACAAATGGAAATAGGAATGATTTTTAATACATGTAAAAGTCAATGAAATGTGTCTAAAATAAATTGCTTTATATATACTGCAAAAGTGAAAATAATACAACTTTTTTTAAGTGGGATTCCCTTCTTGCTTTAATGTCCAAATACAAGGTCACGGAAGCCTTTAAAATAATTTCTGAATTTCATTTTTTTTTTCTTTATGAATTAAGGTTAAATTATTTTTCCTCAAATTTTAATGTTAATATTATTAATAATTCAAGTTTATATATGAAAAACAAAAAAACTTAGTAACAATTTCGATTTATCTAGGAAAAAAATTATTTCAACGTCTATTATTTTCTTTCAATTGTACGTAATATAAATAGTTTAAGTATTTTCATATTTTTCTCTATAATTTTTTTTCTTAAAAAATTGTATTAATATATAAATAAATAATAAACTAATTGTGAGCCGACACGGGAAGCATTACATTGGCTAAGAGCAAAAACGCAAGTGTTATAAACATCACATCTTCACTAAAAAACTTAAAGTATCAAGTATATAATTCTTCGAACTTATATGTCACTCAATACTCACTTTTTCATCTGGGTAAAAATCTAGCTCACATTTGTTATATGTCACCGGACTTTTTCTTAAATAAAGAAGTCTAAGGGGGCGTTTGTTTGACGGTTTAAAATTTCATTCCTGGGATTAACCTTTCCTGGGAAATAATAATGGGCATCTTATTCCTGAGTATTTTTAGAAAATTGTGTTTGGTAAATAATTGTCAGATTCATGGGAATTGTTTGTGATAGTGGGTATATGGGTAGTTATTTCCATTTTAGTACCATTTACATGGGAATCTTTTATTCCCGCCCACTTTCTTTGGGAATAAAATCATGGGTAAGTGGAAGTTATTTTTTTCCTAGGAATTCTTTATTCCCGGGAGTTATTTTTTTAACTTTGTAACAAACATAGGAATCTATAATTCCAACCTCCATGTTCCTGGGAATAATTTTTTAAACAAGGAAACAAACACCCCCTAAGGCTTTTTTATGAATTTATTTAACTAAAAAGGTCAAAATTGTACCAAATTTTTAAAAAGGTTAGGATCAAGCTTCGTTTTTTGTTTTGGATCATGCTTAAAAATAAATTTATGACACGTGAGAGCTTAGACATAGCCTTAAGTTTTCTTATCATACTAAATTTGGATTTTGCAAAGATTAGCTCGACTCTCTCAATTTCAATCTCTCTAATGCTAATCGTGTACTCTTGCTATTTTGTGTCACAACACAAGACATTGCAGTTTGAACAAGGTTCTTCAAGTTATGCTCTTTTGTTTTTCTAGGAGAAGCTCTAGCTTATGTTTTACTTGGCGTCGTTACTTGGTAGTTTGATAACAATGTCCATAGAAGAACGACGTAAAAGAGATAACGTCGAGGATTAATGTTCCCTAATCATGAATTCATGATCATTGGGTCTGTCGAAATATAATTGAATATTAGGACAATACAATTACTTTTTCCATCCTATAGCCTTCTCTTGTGCTCTGTAAAATTTTCAAAATTGCTCGTGCATTCCGAATTTTAAAATCCGGATTCATGTTTACTATTTTGGATTTTATAATCCGGACAATTCTTATGTATAATCATCCATCAGACTCCTTCACATTTCAGCAGTTTTGAGTTTTGCTTTTAAAAACAACAAAAAAACTAAGTAAAAAATGTTAAAAATCTATCAAATAAAATTATAAAAATATTAAAATAGCACCAAAAAATTCTAAAACTAATGCAAATTTTTTTCGGATTTTTCTGAGAATATGAAAAATGGGTCTAAACGATGGAATTTTGGATTTTGAGGGCCCGTAAGAAGTCCCTTCTAAGGAAGTCATGGTCCTTGAATTTTTTCTGATTTTCTGGGGAAGTTTCGGAGCAATTCGACCAAGTAGCCCGAAAACCCGGTTTTTAACTAAGAACATGTAACAGTGACCCAAAACAGAAGGATGAGAGTTAGGAAAATTAATATTGTCTCTAAAATGACTACCAATGTTACAAACATGTTTAAAATTTGTGCTGATAGAGTTCGGATTATATAACCCGAACTGTTTTACCTTGAAAAATGGTGTTTAGGGGGTTTCCGGATTATGTAATCCGGAAACACTATGTAACGCGCCCTATTTTTTGAGTTTCTGGATTACAAAATCCGGAAAAATCCGTTGCTAATTTTTTCACCCTTTAACAAAAGAAAACACAATTCTAGATTATATAATCCAGAATGCTCTAAGGATAATTTTGGAGGAAAAAAAAATAGGACGCGCGAGGAAAGAGATAGGGTGGGAAAAGTAATACTCTTCTAAACTTTAAACTTTAACTGCCATAGAGACATGATGTCTTATACTATATATAGTATCAATTACTGGACTATATGTAACATTAATGATTAATCTAATCAAATAACTTAGTTATGTGACTGTTTTGTCTTGGAACAAGGAGAATAGAGTAACAGAATCACATTCAGATGAGAATATATTACTAGACCTTAAAACCAAAGACGTAAGAATGAATTTGACCTTGTAAGGTAAAATAAAACGCTAATGTCCACCATGAAAAAAACAAGTCTATAACAACAACTGAAAAGAAAACATAGCACCAGGACAAAACAAGCCTGCGAAAGTATCTACTCAGCATTAACTTGCTAGAATCTTCATTTGGATTTTACCATGGGTCTTGTTAATCAATGTCTCTGGGCCACTGATTAAGAAATTAAAAGTAGAAAGAAAAGATATGATTTGCATTGAAAATAACAATATTTCAACTTTTAAAAAATAGAATACACAATTTCTAAAAAAAAAAATTCTTTTCTAATTCCTCAACCAGTGCCCAGGAACATCGGTTAACATTTATTGCTAATTTAACTTTTAGTTCATTCCATGTTTATTATATGTGTTCCAGATGATGTTTCATATTCTAATTTACCAAATAGAATTTAGAATATGAGTAATTTTGTCTAATATCTTTTAAGTTTTACCTTTTCAATTGGTCATGTAAGTTATTTTTTTAATTGGTCATTTATGTTATATTTTATTTGCACCATTAGTCTTATGTCTTAATTCAACACAACTTGTGTGAAATTACAAGCATTGAGTAAATATAGAGTCTCAGTCCTCCTCTTAATACTCCCTCCGTTTCAAAATATAAGCAAAATTTACTTTTTAGGTTTATTCATTTAATGATGTATGTGGTCTATATTATGAATCACATATATCATTAAATGAATTAACCTAAAAAGTGAATTTTACTTATATTTTGATACGGAGGGAGTAACTCTTTAGAGAGCATCCGTCAAATCGTGTACATTTCTTGTAGCTCTATTTACAACCATCAAGACATAGTATATGTGATATGATATGTAGCACATTTGAAAACTTGGTAATAAAGACTGATCCACATAATTAATGTCATGAATTTCCTTCACTTGCATTTAGTTTGGCCGGTCAACTTGAAGTAATTAGTTACTAGTAGTATTTTGAGAAAAGAATCATATTTAAAGGACTACATCATTCACTTAACATAATGGTACAGACGGAATGTAACATAGGGGAGAAAAAAGAAAACTAAAAAAACAATTCAGATGTAATGTAACTTCAAATCTCTGACTAATTTGGAGTTACACATGACTTTCAAGTTCATTAAGTTAGACTGATTATAAAACCTAAAAGCTCATTAGTACTCGTTCAGAAGTCCTCATAATTCATTTGGTACAATTTAGAGCTTGTCATGACTCATGCATCAGTAAACAAACCAATGCTAGAGTTTTTTTGGAGCATATAGGACTCGAGTCTCTTTTCGAGTGTGTATATACTTGATCGGCTAGTAAGTTGCAAAACAATTTCGAGTTACATCTTTTTTTTTTTTTTTAATGCTAACCAGTATTCTTAGTTCATTTGATAAGAAGTTTAAAGTAGAATTTTATCTTGTAATTTATGTAATGGTCACATTGTAACATTAAAAAACAATATTTATATAATTATCAATTGTTTCCATTTTTTACTCCTTAATTAGTGTTCTAAGAGCACTTGTTAACAAGATTTTTTTTTCTTCATAACATCTCGGGGCTTTAAGTTTGAGCATTAAATTGGGTGTTGTCTCCGATGCGAGACCTGTATAGGTCAAGCATCGTGCAAAATCTCCGACTTTTTTTTCTTTGTACAAAATCAATATGAACCATTAGATTCAAATGAAAGCTAATGAATAGTTGAGATCTAAAGGAATGGTGGTGACCCACTAAAATGTTACTCCCTCTATCCCATCTATTCTTTTAAAATTGTCGTTTTTACGGGAAAATAATATGTGTCACGCTCAAAGTTTAATGGAATTTTAATTATTATTTTATTTATAATATTTTAATTATTCATTCTAAAGAGAAAAATATATGAAATAAGGATTTTGTTCAACATGCACAAGTAAATTGTTTTTACATCATATTATTACATTTACATACTTTTTTTTCTTTATGATAAGAAAAATTTCGCTTTTAGAATTTGCTTGATTTTTTTTATACAAAATTAGTTTAATATATCAAATATTCCGATTATTCAATAATTATAAAAAAATATATAAGAAAGACCAAAAAGATTATGTGTTTTGATTTGCATACTTGAGATAAAGCAACCCCAATATCAATTGTTTGAATAGTGTCTCAGAGTGGACCTTTGTTAAAATGACTTTAAATGTGTGTTTGGATTGAAAATTTATTAAGGGAATTGTGAGAAGGAAATAACTTTTTATTTTTAAATTACGAACAGTATTAAATATTTTGTTTAAATAAATTAAGTGTTTAATAAAGTAGTGTCATGTTAACTAATGTCTCGAAGATACCGGTTAGTATTTTTTATTAAAATATTATACAATCATCTTTTTTCTCAAACAAGAAAAATATTATATGATTATTTATTATTTTGTTATTTCAATTTTATAAAATATTTTATAATATTTATAATTTAAATAAGAAAAAAAAAATTGTCCCCTCCTTCCAAGTTGAAGTTCCACTTCTAAACACGTCCTAAAACCCTAATTTGTTTTTGTTGACAATGGAAAGCGATGGAGCATTGCATAAAAGAAATACACACTCGGTACCAATGTTATTTCCAAGGTTGTCTGTCTGGTATTTTGATTCCAAATGTATTTGGATTAATTAAAGTTGCAATGCGTATCGGGTTCTATAAAGTAACGGAATTGTTTATGGGACGGGTCCAGATGGCCAACCGTGTGGCCTTGGCTACGTCAAAAAGTGTACTCACGGATGCCCCACACCCACATTTTATAAAAATAATAGAGAATTAGACTTTCCATCTGTGTTGCCGCACGGGTCATATACATTGTAGATGTAGTAGACAAAAATAAATCTCAATGCATATCAAAGAGAATAAAATATGTGGTCCCAAATATATGCAGATGTTGGAATTCGAACCTCAGACACCACACTTATTCACCTTAAAAATATTAATTTTTATCAATCGTGTCTTACTTCATTCTTTTGTTAAAATTATATGTCAATGTTATATTATTGGTATGTTACTTCATCTTTTTTTTTTGACAAAATGTTACTTCATTATTTTGTAAAAATTATATGTTAATGTTATATTATGTACTTAAAAATAGTTCATTCTTAACCTCAACATGTAAAATGTTTTATTTAAATAATTTTCCTTTTATCGAATATTTGACATTTACCGTAAATGATACCCTTTAACTGTTTGTTGAAATGTTTCTTCCACCTGTTTGTAATATTAACAAAAAAAAATGTTGCTATAATCTTTCAAAACCCTTTTATTCCAATATGGCGATTTGTTTTGTTGAAGAAATAGGGCGATTTGTTTTGAAGAAATAGGGGAAATAAAGCGATGCCGATTTGCTTTGTTCATGAAAATAGGAGATTAGGTGTGAGCATTAGGGTTGTTCATGAAAATAGGAGATTAGATGTGAGCATCAGGGTTTAAATAGTAAATTTATGCAATAGGTTTAGGTTAAAATTAGGGCTAAAATATGCTTCTGTGTTAACTTTAATATATAAGAAGATGCATCGAGAAATTGAGAAGGGGGAAAATTCAATAAGGTTAAACAAAGGAATTTAGCATCAGGGTTAAAATAGTAAATTTATGCAATAGGTTTAGGTTAAAATTAGGGCTAAAATATGCAAAGAATTCCTTGCATCAGGGTTAAAATAGTAAATTTATGCAATAGATTTAGGTTAAAATTAGGGCTAAAATATGTTTCTGTGTTAACTTTAATATATAAGAAGATGTATCGAGAAATTGAGAAGGGGGAAAATTCAATAAAACAAAGGAATTTAGCATCAGGGTTAAAATAGTAAATTTATGCAATAGGTTTAGGTTAAAATTAGGGATAAAATATGCTTCTGTGTTAACTTTAATATATAAGAAGATAATATTCTTGTTAATCGATTTTATTTGGAATTTAATTTGTTCCTCATGCTCTTCTTTTTTTTCAAGTAATTTAGTGGTTTAAGCTAACACTAAAAACATCATTTATTCAAGGAAAATGCTATTTCTCTAGAAAAATAGCATCAAGAATTTGTCAAGACACAGTTGTCAAGTTTTAATTGTATGATTTCTTTGTTCATTTCCTATTTTTCAGTCATACCTCATTGAATTGTAGCAAATAGTGCATTGTAATTGGCTGCTTTTTATTCTTAAAGAATTCTTGATATTATTTTTCTAGAGATATAGCATTGTTCTTTATTCAATAAATCTAAATCGCAAGATTTCTATAATAGAGATCAGATGGATAAGATAAATAACATTATTCTTGAAGAGAACATAAATCAGCTTATAAATTATAAACTTGCAACAAAAAACACTTGTCTGGTAATTTGTTTTGAGAAATGCTAATGAGTGTCTTAAGGACACTCTTTAAAGACTTTAAATAATAAATTTTATAGAAAATTATGCATTCAATGCATCGGAAATTGAAGTGTTAAAATTTTTTAAAAAACAATTTCTTAATTAAAATGCCTTTAGGACACTCTTTTGCAAGACCTATTGTTTTTTCATCACGAGCTTATAACTTAAAGAAATGGTTTAAGATGAAATACGTAAAAATGGTTTATTTGAAATTACAATTGAGTTTTGAAAAATACTCTCTCCATCCCATTATAAGTGAGCCTTTTGTTCATTTCACACATATTAAGAAAAAAATGTATAAGTGAAAGAGAGAGAGAGAGAGAGAGAGAGAGAGAGATGATTGTGTCTTTGTTAAGTATTGGTGCATTCTCCTTTATCATAGATGTAAAGTAGAATATACTTCCTCCGTCCCAAATTGTATGTCGCTTTGGGAAAAAAATTGTTTTAAATTATATGTCGTTTTACAATACCAATGAAACATTAATGTTATTTTTCCTATTATATCATTAACTATTTATTACTCTCTCTTATTTCAATTCTTTAATTTATCTTTCTCATATCACTTATCAAGGACAATTTTGTAAAACAACTCTAAATATCTCTTTCTCATACAAAATTAATTATATTTTTTAATACGTGTGAAATGCCCAAAACCTCATACAAGTTGGGGCGGAGGGAGTATTGAATTGGAGGTGAGAGTATTATTAATTACAGTTATAATTAAAAAAAATTAACTAATATTGTATTGAAAAGTAGGGATAGTAATGGGTACCCTAAGGGTAGGGTACTACGATGCCCTTCCCCATACCCATATTTTACAAAATACTTGTACCCAAGCCGTGGGTAACAATTGTAGTATCTTTCCGCATATCCACATACCCTATGGACACTTTAGTGTCTATACCCACACTCATTACTCTCACTTTAACTATAAAAAAAACAATAAAAATATCGCAATTAAAATAAAATTATTTTAAAAATATTTCAAATCAACTCATAAAATAGTACGAATCATAGTATTTAACAAAATAAACAACATCCAAAACATCCTTAAAAAATTGTATATCAACAGGAGGGATTAGTTATTGTATTATGTAGTTTTTAGGTTTAGGCTTACACTTAAATAGCTAAATTAATTAGTTAATTATACACCAAAATAAAATACTTATCATATTATATAAATATGTATACGTGGGTTGCGGGACTGTGCAGTATAGTACCCTTACTCGTACCCATACTCATTTAAATTTGCAGGTAATACCTGGATCCATGAAAGTGGGGTTTTATCCAACCCATTGCAAATCTTTTTTGCAGGTGTCCATCGAGTTTAGGTCTAATTGCCATCCCTATTGAAAAGTGAAATGAGTCAATTTTTTTGAAACAATATTTTTTGGCAAATGGCTCACCTATTATGGGACGGAGGGAGTAATATCTTTGTGAAACATGAAGCTTATGAGCAATGTTATGAACATTCTTTTTAAAACTTAAAGTTTGTTCAGTAAAAAACAGCGAGTAGTTGATAAGATAACTTATAATAGATGAACTTATAGCAAGTGACTTATAAACTAGTTTACAGTTTAATGTATGTTCGATTTCATTTCTAAAGTGGTTAAAATTGATTTTGAAAGTGTAGAATTAATTATAATGTTTTGTCGTATTCGATTAGAATTGATTATGCTTAGCTAGGATTTATAAATTTTGATTCTAAAAATTTAACACACAAATTTATTATATACTAACACATTATTTTATCTTTGACTTACTTTTAGTCAAAATCAATTTCATAAGGTTATTGTGAGATTGATTTTATTACGAGCTTTTATGAAGAGACAAACAAATAAGGTAGTTAAACACAGTTATAGTTTCCTTATCATACTCTCATCCCCATATGTTTTATGATGTATCATCCTATTTGTATTTTTTGTCGTTAAGGATATGAATTAGTCTTGTTTTTGCTATAAAAAAAAAAAAAATCAATTTCACATAACAAACACGCACTCAATCAAATTATCAAACACTTAAAAAAGACAATATTGCTTAGATTAAATGGTACAAGTCTCTTCTACCTTAATCAATGTCCTGGTTCGAATTCAGCATTGGGTATGCAACAACGTTAAAACTCTTGGTAGTAAGTTGCCGCCCATGTTAGGTGCCACAATGTTCGATGGATTAGTATTCGCAGTTGCGCATGGAGGATACCGGTTTACACGAAGAAAAATCAAACACCTAAAATCAATTGAAGAGAAGTTATTTCTTATTGTGAAAAGAAATTAAAACCGTAGGACCAGTGAAATATTTACCCTCCAAATCCAAGAAAATTGGGGTCCGGGAAGTTTTGTCGAAGAAAATTTGGTCAAACACAGTCACACAGATACGGGAATGACCGGTATTTTTGACAATAACAATACGAGGTTTGAGTTGGGGTGTGAGAACGATCCCCATAGTAAGAATGACATGGCAATCATCTGGTGGTCCACGTGTCAAAACCCTGGAGCATCACAAAA
This sequence comes from Medicago truncatula, assembly GCF_003473485.1. NCBI lineage: Eukaryota > Viridiplantae > Streptophyta > Magnoliopsida > Fabales > Fabaceae > Medicago > Medicago truncatula. The sequence goes on along the minus strand of NC_053044.1, from coordinate 42,589,963 downwards.
AGAAACAAGGTTAAAATCTGGGGGAAGTGGTGGTGGTAATGTCCCCATGATCGGATGAAAGCTACATAACGTGGTGCAGTGCATTAAATGTAGTGGTAACTCATGTAAGACAGTGTCATGTGGTCCACTAACACGTCCAAGGGCAAAAAATGCAAATAAGCTGCAACACCCATTTTGTGAAAACTTTGTTAGATGGAAACAGCCAAAAGATAAGTATGTTATGTGATAAGTAAAAATAGAACTAATTACATTTTTTTCTATAAGTTTTGCAGCTTTTTTTCCCATAAATACATAGTTCATTGTTTTTTTTAAGGGTATCCACAGTTCATTGTTAAAGAGCTCCGAAAGTAGGAAATTAGAGAAATTTCATTATTTGAAAGATCTTGTGTGTATTGTATATATATAGCTGAAAGCCTGAAACATTTAACTACTTTATATAATGATTATAACTAAGCTTATCAATCATAACCAACTTAGCAATTTCCAAAAATATCAACTAATTTTAACTATCTTAAACAATGTTTAACAAGTTTAAAGTGTAAATAACATTTCCGACTTGAAATGAGAAATACAATCTAAGATAAAGAAAATATAATTCAACAGAATAGTGGAAATTACAAGTATGTAATCACATCTCTTATAAAAAAAAAAAGGTTGCATTCACATTCACATCAACTACATAAGAAAAAGTCGATGAAAATAGTGGCGGCGATCAAAGGTACTTGACTCCTAAATATCTACACCATACTTCCAAGTCCCTTGACTTTCTTATTGTGACTCTACAAGTGATCTAACCTGTGCGTTTCGTTCATTTACTTTGAATTGCAAATCACCTCCATACCATGATAAATATTGATTTGCACAAACAAACGTAAAAAAAAAAAAGAAATATTGACGCACACAAACAAATGTAAAAAGAGAATAAAGTTCATATATAATGCGAATGAGATAAATTTTATGTTAAACACAAAAAAAAAAAAAAAAAAGAAAAACGTGAATTTTAGAATAGAATTACAAATTATAAACATTAAACCTAAAAAATTATATCATATAAAACCTACGTTCAACCAAAAAAAATACTAAATTAAGAACTCCAACTCTAAATTTGAGAGACCATCAAATACTAAACTAGGCGAATAAAGCTTATCCATCACAATGTTAGGATGTTCTCGGACAACGGGAGCAACGTCAGGCTAATGATGAGAATCATCAAGAAATTGAGACATCATAGCACTACTCAAAATTTTAAAGCATTTAGTATATGAGTCAAGTTTTTTTTAGGGTTTTTTCTAAATTACTTTTGAAGAATGGTGGGTAATTTACCCACCAACCAATGAAAATGAGCAATTTATTTGTGGGGTCAAGATAGTTCATGAATATATGTGCTTATGTGGCTAATGTGTATTGATTGGGGTAAATTACCCATCATTCTTTCATGGTAACCTAGTTATCACCTTTTTTTAGTGGTAGTCATTTCTTTTATATCTAATATTTAACGCACTCATCGTCGATGTTAAACTAACCACTAACACTTAAATCCAACTTAAGACAAACATACAGGAAATGGTAAATTCGCAAGCACATATATATAAGCAATGAATTGCAAGTAGAGCAAAATCTCAAAAAATTTGACAAAAATAAAGAATAAAGAAGGAACGTTTTTGAGAGAAGGAATAAAGAAGGAACGTTGAATGGTAATTTTCGAGAAAATGAAGGAGAAAAAGAAATAAAAATGGAGTCAATAACATCTCTTTGAAGTGGATGCCCTTTTCATTGGTGAACTTTTAAAGCGAATGTCATGGTACAAATACTACATTCAAAACACGAATCTGAAAAAGAGAAGAACAAATTGAGAGAAAAACTGATTATTTGAAGGAGTGGGTATGGTTCAGTTTGGAATAAAAATTTGAATCGAATGAAACTGTTTGTTAAGTTTAAAATGATTGAACTGAATCGAATTGTCTGCATTTTGAATTGAACCGAAGTGTTATCGCTGGTACCGTTAAAAAGAATATATAAAAACCAAACGAAATCGAATTGTAGTTATTGAACTGTTTCGAGTCGAACCGAACTGTTTTGAACCGAATCGAACTATTTCAGTTTCATAATTGGATAGTAATGGTTTAGTTTTTTTTTTTTTTTGTTTAATTCAGCGGTTCGGATTTTTGGTTTGTTTGCCCACATCCAATTATTTGCTGTGATAGAGGGTTTTGTGATTGTTTCTTTTAGAAGAAAAAAATCTATTTTTTTTTAAATCATTTTTGTTCTTTTTTTGAAGGAAAAATCATTTTTGTTGTTTTTAAGAGTTTGTTTAAGATTTTTATAATATCATTCTATGAAAAAATATATTCACTCTAAAATGAAAAGTTATTAAGATTAACTTTTTCTAAAATCTATTTTCTTTCATAAAAATAAGGAGATAACACGTGAACTAATTAAAAATAGATATATTTTTTTTACATGTGATTTTTTTGATAACGAACAAACACAAATAGCTTCGATTTTTTTTTTTAAAAAAAACCTTTACAAAAAAATCTAGATTTTTCTAATAAAGAATCTATATTTCTTAAAGTTAAAACAAACGCACCTTCAATATTAAAAAATTGATTACAATGAATATTTAAGGTGTCGTCAAGGGTATTTGCAAATTTTTTCCTGCAAAAGTTCAATTTTTGGCATGTATTTGAAGGTGTCGTCAAGGCAATTTCAAGTTTTTGGAAGAAAAGGTTAAGATTTTAAATTTTTAAGGTGTATTTTATTTTGAAAACATCATTTACCCGCGGCTTCAACCTAATTTTAGTGGATCAATCTAGGTTTTGTAGTCCGATTTAATGGAATAGTTCGACTCATGTACACTCCTAATAACAAGAGTCATTTAAAAAGTTGACTATACAGAGCTTAGTGTGTTTGTCAAAATGGTGGTGGTTTCCTGTGATATCAAATATGAACTAGACATATGTTTGATATCATGTTGGATATGTTAGAATCACGACGGTCCACCACAGTTTTCTAAAACTATATTTTGCAGCTTGTGTAAAATTATTCTAACATATCCGTCGAGTGTTATCTCCCTTACATACACTTGCTAAAACAATATATTATCTACCGTTCCAATGTTACTATATAATAAACGTAAAATAATAACTAACAGCCTTAAAAACCGTCCCTATGCTATCCACCGTTTCAAGGTAGTACTATCCAATAAATAACATATTAAAAACATTGAAATTTAAACTTATAAGAGAAGAAAATACTAGTACATCTGAAGTGCAAGGACCTCTATAAGACTAGACTAGAGATTAAATTTAAAAAGGACATAAGAAACTAGACTGAAAAATTAAAGAAAACAAATGAAAAAACTAAAGAAATTGGTAGTGAGCAGCGAGCAGCAAGAGGTTCAAAGATGGTGGGTCTTGTGAGCAGAGCAGAGAGCACTATGAAAAGAGAACACAAGTGTGGCTCGTTGCTCAACAACCACCTTTAATTCTTGATGTGCTAGGTAAATTAATGCACATTCATGTACACTATTACACACCCAGCTTCTTTACTTCACTTCACATCTGTTTTATCATCATCATCATCACCTATGCCGCCACTTTTTCTGCTGATCACGTCACAGCCACCACTACCTACTCTATGATCTTGACCTTCCATCTCATCAGCTACAGAAGGAGCAGCACCAATTTGTAGCATGTTCCCCGCCACTGGAATTGGCTCCGTCAATTGTTTTCCATCTCGAGGCGGTGAAAACACCACTGGCAGGTAATGCTCCATCTCACACGGGAACTTTGAGTTCTTAAAATGCTCTTTCAACGATTCCAAACCCTTTTCATAAATTAAAAAAAAAAATACACAAGTTTATTTTCTCAACAAATCATCATGTGATTATGTGACTTATTCATGTGGACTACGGTGGCCGGTGGATAGCACTTAGATGCCATTGATACTTAGATGACATTGAGGTACGTACCAATGTCATCTGACATTGATCAATCACAATGTAACAAGTAGTTTTTTTTTGTTATATTTTAACAAAAATTGTGAAATGTGACATATCATGATTGACCAATATCACATAACATTGGAAGCCCAACGTCACCCAAGTGCTATCAGACTATATGTAACCAAAACAATATATACATATAATGTAGTAGTTAAATACCTGAACTCTTGCGTATGTGAGTTGGCAAATTTTTCTAGAATTGAAGACCTCCCAATGTTGGTGCTGGAAGGCCTTGTAGAATCTTAGCGTTGCCTCAGGAGATGTCATATTCACGAATCCATATCCCACGTTGCATTTGTTCCTATATATCACATATTTGTCATTTGTATATTAGTACTAATAATATACTACTACTATTCGGCACTGGTTACATAATAATAAAATAATGTTGCACAATTCCAAAAGAACACAATGAAAATGAAATTACTTCTACTTACTTAAAATCTATAGGAAGATACACAAAGTCATAGGAGGAGAGAGGCTCGCCGTCGCCTAGCTGCTCATTGCAGTGTACACAGTGGTTGTCCAGCATATTCAACAGTAACTTCTGACTATAGAGTCAAACCAAATTTCACATAATAAAATAACATTACTTTACTATAGCTCAATAATAATACAAAAGCACATTAAAAAAAGACGGACCTGTATTTGTTGGGTATGTTTTTGATCATGAGAGTGGTTCTAGGATCAGATTCAACAATGGCATCTTCTTTGATTAGAAAACGATTTTCATGTCTCTTTGCTAACTTCCCCTTCCAACTCCAAGCACTTTCCCCAAAACTCTCTCTACTTTGAACTCTAACAAAAGGATACCTCTCTTCACCCTTCAATGAACCCATTGAACCAATCCTATTGTGGTTTACCCGGTTAAATGTCAAACTCTTGTGAGATAATTGTGGTGAATGAGGTTGTGAAGCAAAATGACGTCGCGGGGAAGGAGGTGGATTAAGGTTGTAATTAAAAGGCTTATTAGAGATATAAGCATTGGGTTCAGAATGAAATAATTTTGGTTTACTAAACTCAATAGCAATTGGTTTTCCATTAATCTCTTTGCCATTCAATTCTTTCAAAGCTTTTTCAGCATCTCTTATGTCGAAAAACTCAACAAAACTTTGATTCCTTTTCTTCCATGGTGTATCCCTCACTTCCTTAATTGCTCCTATAATCATTAAAAATAAAATTCAGAAACAAAACACGAATGAGTAAAGTGGGGCACACACACAAAGATTACGATAGAGACATGTCCTATTAAGCTTTTTCATTTTTTTTTCTATTAAAAAGCACACTACTTTCAGATCTCATTTCTGAAACAAAAAAGGCTAACAATAAACAATGAAATAATTAAAATTTAATAAAAATGAATAGATTATTAAATACCAAAAGCTCCGAAAACTTGTTGCAGCTGATCAGAAGAAACGTCGTCATCTAAGTTGAAAACAACTAGGGTTCCTTGATTCTGAGCATCGGAGAGTACATAATGGGCCCACAGCGGTGCACCGGCGACGAGACCCGGTGGCGGCGGAGGTAGTGGCGTGGGGAAAATTTGGGAATAAGATAGAGGGTTGAAATAGGCAGCGCAGAGGACGTGATGAGTCCGAATAGCGGCAAACGCCGTCTCTGCGTGTCTAAGATCATAGTAATGAGCAGTTATGACTCCGTTACGGAATGAGTCCGTTTGAACGGCTCTCACTTCACCGAAAGCTGAAAGGTCTTTTCGGAGGTCAGTTTCAGGGGTGGGAGGGGCGGGACTGAGGAGAATAGAGCGGGTGGGTATTGTGGAAAGGTGCGGCGGCGGTGTGACGGCGTAGGGTGGATAGGGGTAGGGAATACCGACGGCGACTGGAATGGGAATGTAGCTGTTTGGATTAAACTCTGGAGCAGTAGGGTTTAAGGTTTCTCCCATTGAATTGAAGAGTGTAATAAACAAGACAAAAGAAGAAGAAGAAGAAGAAGAAATAAGAGACAAAGAAACAGAGTAGTAGAACACTGATTTTTGTCTCTCTTTAAAAAGTGTGGGTATTGTGTCAAAGGTGAGTAGAAAAACAGAGGGACACTGGAGACAGAAGAAGTACAGACAATATTGAAGAAGATGGGAATGGGAGTGGGCTGTTTTCCTCAAAAATTAATTTCCTATATCACCCACATTTCCTAAATATATGTACTTTCCATTCTCCAACAAATATGCTTCTTCCTAATTACTATACTACCCCTCCCCTCAAGAGTCAATACCACCAAGCTTCTCTATGGTCAAAGTTTGTTTGACGCATTTACGAAGTTTGCATTCTTGATCGTTGAATTAAGATTAGATGAGATGATGAAGACATTTTGTTTTAACGTATTTACGATGTTTACATTTCTGATCGTTGAATTAAGATTAGACGATGAAGACTTTTTATTTAAATTAGTTAAGAACACGTTGAAATTTAAATTCTTTCACTTTGGTCCAAAAACCACGTATACATCGAATGTGTCAAATTTTGAGTGCGGATAATCTGATTTCCTTCGAGAAGCATTGTTGTTTTGGACCCCCCGCATGTTTCCTCACGATCAAACACTAAATGTGAATATTTTTCAATTAAGATTAAAACTTTGATTCGTTCCGTTATTTGAGTGTAACATGTTTCGTTGGACCGGACATTAATCATTTTCTAGAGAGTTACATAGTTTTACATTTTCAATTAATATTTAAGATTACCCTAGGTAATATTTGGGAGATGAAAATAATTTGACTTTGTTACCCATGAGTGGTATTTAAGACTTTTTATTAAATTGTTAAATTTCTCAAATAAAAAATAAATAAATTATTCTTAAATAAAATGTTAAATTAGTAAACTGTTATTTAAATATTTTTAATTTGCTAATAAAATAATAAAGGAAAGAATAAAGTAACTAAATTAATAAATTACTCTTATTAATCATTATAGTATTAATTAGTATCGTCATAAGTATAATAACCATATCTGTACATTGAATTTTTCGATTTAGAAGTTTTTTTTTAGGCAAAATAAAAAATATATAAAATAAAAAGAAAGAGATGTAATTTTTTTTTGACAAGAAGAAACTTATTGCATTTCATTCAAAATAGGGCTGGCAATAAACCGAACCAACTCGAATATAGTTCATAATTCGACTCGACAATTGGTTCATTGAACTTGGTTCATGAACCAAATGAGCCGAACTTGAGCTGAAAATTAAGTTCGTTAATTAAATGAGCTGAACTTAAACTATAGATGGTTCGATTCGTTAGGTTCATGAGATGACTCGATTATATATATATATATATATATATATATATATATATATATTAGTTTTAGAAACTTTTATATTTTTTTACATGAATTAAATATATAAAAAAATCCCTCAAAAAAAAGATATACAAAAAAAAAAAAAAACATAATTGTTGTCGTTACATATCTCCTTTTATTTTTACCCATCCGTTCCACTATCTAGGAAGTAGGAATTTCACTTAATTAGCCTAAGAAGAGCCTTCATTTGCTTAACTCCTTTAATCATTATTCCATTTTTCAATTCCACCAAAACATAAAACGTTTCTTCTTCTTCTGCTCCGGCCATAGGCAAGTTCAGCAAGGGGCAAGGCTCAATCAAAAGAGAAGGTCATTCCTCTCCTCTTCTCTAGAGGTATTTGCTTCTGATCAATTTTGTGCTCATTTGCTTCTTTGTTCTTGTACTGACTTTTGAATGATTTATAGTAAAATTTGGGTTGGTTTGTTTAAGGATTCTTGGATTTGTTATATATTCAGATGGATTATTGTTGTGTCTCTTTTATTAGATTATTGCAGTGTATCTTTTTTAATCTATGTATTGATATTGATGAGTGTTTGACTAAGATATACCTATGATTAACGAAAAATACAACTATGTATTAATGAGTGATTTAGAGTATAATTTAGGTGGTTTATTTGGAGATTTTTGGATTCCAATTGTAGACTTGTAATGTTTAACAGAGAAAAAATGATAGTTTTCCCTTTCTATTGGGTAAAAGCCACTGATTAGAAATATAGCATATATGTTGAGTAAGCTTATGGAATCTTCATAAGGTTTTGTGTCTAAACACAACTATGATATGACATTTACGGGCATGTATAAGAATTTTTAGCATAGTCCAGGATCTTTTATTATTATGCTTTTACCATTAAACGATTTTTCCTTTATTAAGTTGTTTATTGATATGTAGCATTTTTCAGGATGTTGATCCACTTTCTCGTTTGTTGTTCAGAAATTGTTGCTGTTTTAGAATTCGCATCATGTTTGAAGTTTGTTTATTTTTGAATGAGTAAAGATTAAGTTGAAGGTTGTGGCAAATGTGACTGAATACAATTTCGTCTTGAAGAGGAGAGCAATTGGAGTTTGGAAGTAGAAGAATATTATGAATTATGTTATCAGTTAATTGAATTTTGTTGGATTTTTTGTCTGTTACTTGTATCAGATATTTTTCTTCGTATTTATGCAACCGTTAACTTTATATAATTTATGTCTATTCTATGCATGCTTGTGGAAACTTTTATTTTAATTCAATATTTACTTTTAAAAAAAAATATATATGTATATATATAAAATATCAAAGATCTATAAATTAACTTTTTTTCATAAATATTTTTGGACGAGTTGAGCAAACGAACTGAACCCAATGAGCCGAACCGAAATGTCCTTGAACTTTAAACGAGCTGAAAAAATAATTTGTGTCGAACTCGAGCCGAGTTTCGAGCCGAACCAATTCTTATCGAGTCGAGCTGAGCTCAGACAGGTTCAGTTCGACTCGAATCATTTTCAGCCCTAATTCAAAATAATAGTAGAGATACAAGATTGAATCCTAATATGAATATGGAAACTAGCATGACGCAAAGTCACTCTAGCAAAGCTATGAGCGACTTCGTTGGCTTGTCTCCGAATGAACCTAACATCAGAGGTTACTAAATCAGAAGCTAACAAACGTCTACAATCATTAATTACCGCTAAAATTAGAGACGTCACTTTTACTACCATAAAGATTATCTACCACAGTTTTGGAGTCAAACTCAAAGTCCACAATACCACAGTTTTTTTATGACGACGGTTAAAAGTGATATGGATATGAAGAGTAATATTTAGAAAGAAGGGTGTTGAAAATGATAGATGAAGATGACGATGATGGTTGTGTGGTGATTAAATAGTAGATTTAATTGTTATTATTTTTTGGGATTTTCTGGGTTTTGGGTTTTATTGATGAAGTTATTGTTGAAGATATGAAGAGATGAGGGAAGAAGAAGATGACTGTATTTTATTAGGTGTTAGTGGTTCACAATAAAGTACAATAGACCTTACATGATTCAACTGTCCTCTTTTAAAGAAAAAATCAAATGGTTAAAATTAAAAAATTTAGTAAGGCATATGGTGGACCACCTTTAAATATGGTTCACCTTAGACATTTGATGTTAAAAACTAACAGAGAGGACCAAAAGAGGTAACGAGAGAAGACATAAGGGACCAAATTGAGACACTTTATAGTTAGGGGACCAAATTGAAAACCAAAAATAAGTTAAGAGATCAAATGATGTATTAAACCATCTATTTTTTTACATTGAATTAAATTTTTTTATTAATGAAATCACATGTAAATCCTCTTAATATGACAGATAGTTGAATATTTTAGATAAAATCATTTTTTTTAGGCTAAAATATGGTTTTGGTCCCTGCAAATATGTTTCATATTGGTTTAAGTCCCTGTAATTTTTTTCGTTGTTTTTGGTCCCTGCAAATATGTCTCGTTTTGGTTTTGGTCCCTGGCCCCACTTTTGTGATGATTTGCACACGTGACGCATGATGACTGAACTCATTTATTAGAAAAATAGTCCCTGCAAAATCTTTTGATTTTTAAAAAGGTTTCTGCAAAATATTTTACTTTTGAAAATAGTCCCTCTATGGACTATTTTCAAAAATAAAATATTTTACAAGGACCAAAAACAACAAAAAAAATTGACAGGGACTAAAACCAAAACGAAACATATTTGCAGGATTTTTTTTTTTTTTTTGACAAAAGACATATTTGCAGGAATCAAAACCATATTTTAGGGTGAGGCCTAGATTACCCTCTCTTGTTTAAGGGATATTTACCCCTTCAAAATATCAACCAATCAAAATGTAATATACAAATATAACATTAAATGTCAAATAAATGAGTCAATTTTTCTATAAAAAATATCAATTTTAATAAGGTAACTTTTAATTTTGGGTTAAATATGTTTTTTGTCCTTATAAATATACCAATTTTTCGTTTTAGTCCCTCTAAAATTTTCCTTCAACTTTTAGTCCGTATAAAATTTTCAATCACTACTTTTGGTGCCTCTTGTAAAGTAAACTCATATGTAGAATTCATATTTTTTAATAAAATTTTTCCAAAAAATTTATAATATTATAAGAATCTCTCCCTAAAAAAATTAGAAGTTTTTAACAAAACGTGAATTTAATATGAATTTTTACATTTTTTACGGTTAAAAATTCATATTAAATTTGTGTTTTGTTAAAAAATTCTAATTTTTTTTGTGATTTTTTTTTACAATATTCTACACAATTTCATTAAAAAATACAAAAAATAACTTAAAAATAGGGACTAAAAGTTGATGGAGATTTTTAGAGGGACTAAAACGAAAAGTTGGTATATTTATAGGGACCAAAAACATATTTAACCTTTTAATTTTTATTTAATTATATTTAGGTATGCAATCTTAATTAATTTACACTATAGGGCTTGTAACAATTAAAATTTCACATCAAATTCAACTCATTATATACGTTCATAAATTTTGTTCCATTCCAAAATCTAGAACACACATAACATGCAATTTCTTCTTCATTATTCTTCTCATCTTGATTGTTCAATTCTCTCGTTCCAGAACTTCCGCCGTTTCCAATTATCGTGATAATCGTTCCCGTCCGTTTGATTCCATACATCGTGAGATCGCCATTATTTCCAAAAGTTATATCCACAAATTAACGTTCACCTTGTGAAATTCACGTTTGTATTAGCATTATTCATTATTTATTTATTTCACTTTGTCTTCTCTTCCATAGCTTTAACCGACACACTGTGTTCACAATCTCAACAAATGTTAATTTCGGCAACACAAAAGACACCAGGAACAAAAATAACATAACAACACAATATAATGATTTGAATAAAACAAATTCCAAAAGTAAATTTAATAATCAATATTGTACCAAAAATAAAATTAATAATCAACGCATTGAAGATTCATTTATCTTAATCAAACGCAAAATATGTGTGATAACATACAATTTTATATAATCTCAAACAACTCAATCAAACTCAAAACCCCAATAAAAATGGAAGCATCATTGGAATTCATGCCAAAGTTGAAAGTCACCACTGTCGCATTATAAGTGTGAAACGGTTGCAATCAAGTCACGATAGTAGTCAGAAAGAAACGAAAATGAAAAATCAAATCAAGAAGAAAAATCAAGTCACGATACCTGATGTGATTATGGAAACAACACCGATTCTCACAATGTCTGAAATCTAAAGGACGACAACGATTCTCACGATAATTAGAAACGACGGCAATTCTGGAATGAGAGAATTGAACAATCAAGATGGGAAGAAGAATGAAGAAGAAATTGCACGTTATGTGTGTTCTAGGATTTGGAATGGAACAAAATTTATGAACGTGTGTGTTTGGTAAAAATAAGCTATAAGCTTGTTGGAATCTGAAAAACTAGCTGATGTCTTATAACTGATAGCTTATAGCTGAAAAGATGGTTTATTAAAACTGAAGTGTTAGGTAAAATTAGATGTTGAAGTGACTGATAAGTATAAAATGATATATATATATATATATTTTTTTTTTCTAATGTATTTATTTTTTAATATTTTAATTTATGGTTAACTATGTTTTGGATCCCTATAAATATTCAAACTTTTGATTTTAGTCTCCAATAAAATTTTACCGACAATTTTGATCTCTGTTTTTTTTTTTTTTTTTTTTTTTTTTGTACAAAAGAGGGCAAAAGTTCATTGATCCTGACTTTTATGAATCCCAAAAGTAAGAGGAAAGTGGAAAAATATGTAAGTAAGAATATATAAAATTTTACAACGTACCGTAGGCTAGTTATAGTTAAATATAAAACATTTATTTTAAGAAATATATATAAAGCGTTCATTAAAAATAAAATAAAGCATGACAGTTTTTTTTCAAAGGAGAAAACGTGGCAGTTGTTTTATTAAAAAATAAGCTATGAACTTGGCCGTTATTTTTTAAGCCATGAACATGTTTTATTAAAAAATAATTAAATTAAATTAATAGGGTTAAAATTGAAAGGAAGTATAAAAAAAACTACCAGGTATAAGCTCAAAAGCTACTTAAAATAAAGTATGAAAAAGCTTACTGATTTAAATTAAAGTGTTTGGTAAAGCTAGCTTTTGAAGTTACTAATAAACACAAAATGACTTAAAAGTACATATATGTTTAATTTATAAAAAAAATTACTTTTTTTACTCATAAATAATTTAACTAAGAAATTATCTTAATAATTTTAATTTATTTCAAATTATTTTTATGGAAAATTATTTCTTTGATTTATATTGGTAAATATGTTCAAAGAAAAAAAATAATGATAAATATTTACAGATATTTTTTTTAAGGAACAAATAAATATTTAGATATGAATTTAATAGAAAGTGACCGTGTAAAAAAAACAAATCTAGAACAATATTTCAACCAACAGGAACAAAAAAAAAATAGAAACCAAGGATTATGCTTGATCCCACGAAAGCTTAATCAACGAAAACCAAGAATATCACAAAACCCATCCATGTTTTCCGCCAAACACTAATTTAATTTTTTTTGTTGAAAAAAAAAGAAAGAGATTGATATGGAATACTGCTATTTCGTGTTTCCCATAGAAATTCCTTAATGGGATTTAGCCTTGCTCAGAAACCAATGTAAAGCAAACTGCAAAAAAAATTAAGCACTACCTGGGTAGTTTTTTTAATAAAAAATAATATTAAAGGTTAAAAATGGAATAAAATGTAAAAAGCTATAAGCTCAAAAGATATTTGAATTAGCTTCTTAAAAAACGCTATAAGCTAGTGAGAAACGCTTTTTACCAAACATATCTCATTCTATCAAAACTAGCTTATAAGATAGTCCAACAAGCTATAAGCTAGCTTTTTTATGTTACCAAACACAACCATATATATCAAAACAAGCTTATAAGCTAGTCCAACAAGCTATAGACTAGCTTATTCGTGTTACCACACACAGTCATGATGGGTTGAATTTGATGCAAAATTTTAATTGTTACAAGCCCTATAATGTAAATTAATTAAGATTGTATACCTAAATATAATTAAATAAATATTAAAAGTTACCTTATTAAACTTGATTTTTTTTTTATAGAAAAAATTGACTAATTTAATGTTACATTTGTATATTACATTTTGATTGGTTGATATCTTAAAGGGTAAATACCCTCTAAACAAGATAGGGTAATGTTCTTGTCAAAAAAAAAAAAAAACAGAGAGGATAATGTAGAAAAAACCATATTTTAGCCTTTTTTATTTTATAACAACAGTTAAATCAAATCCTTGTCAAAACAAAACTATCAAATCTAATTTTCACTTTCCTTAATTGTAATACTATTGTATTTGTAAAATACTCCTTAAGAAAATCCATTAAGATATTTTACATTAAAATAATTAAAATTTAAATATATTTGTGGCTTCGGTTACACTCACACTGTGTTTGGTAGGCGAGAAATTAAGGGGAAAGAGAAAGAGACGAGAGAAAGAGAGAAGAAAGTGACAATTTCTCTAGTTTGGCACATCGAAGAAACAAAGAAGAGAGAACAAATACGGCTGGGCCCCACGTGTTTCAATTTCTCTCCAAGGATGCGAAGAAAGTGGAGAGTGTGAACTGTACTAGATGATTTTCCCTTCTTGCCCCCATTTTGGTTTTTGTCTCATGCAAAGATAATGTTAACATTTATTTTTTTTTCAAAAAAAGCAAACGGGATGCATGTTTTTGTTTTTAATTTTAATTAAATACTGCACGTAAATTAGGAAGTGGGAATTGGCCAAATGAGATGGGTTGTGTGTGCACTGGTGTGAATCAGTTAATTAATAATGAAATCATAATTTAAATTATCTCAATTAATATTTAAATCAAAATGAATATAATAGTATAATTATTTAAATTAATCTTCTTAATTAAACCTTGCTCAAAAAAAAAAATCTTCTTAATAAAAACAATTAAAAATAACTGAAGAAATTTATTAAATTAATAAATAAATTCAGATACAAATTAAATTGAATTTAATGGATTAGGGGTATTATAGTACTTTTATATATAATCAACATTTCTCTCTCTTCTATTTCTCTCATCTCTCTCTTTTACCAAACAATACATCAAATCTACTCTATTTCTCACTTCTTTCTCTCTTCACTAACTCTCTCTCACTTATTTCTCTCTTCTCAACTTCTTCTCTAAACCAAACACACCCTCAAGGAGCTGTGTATCTCAAGTGGCAAGTCACTACATTAAAAAGAGACAAGTTTTATGTATAAGTTCAAATTGATTACTAATTTAAGCTTGGAAGTAGGACAAACTAGAATTCGAATTAAACATAAAAGTCGTAAATAATTGAATTCGACTCTTTAGAGTCTAAGATTCAAATAGATTGGATTAATATAACTCAAGATATATCCTTAACATCCCACACATGGGTCTTAGAGGATATTGAAAATAATGTTATGTTAAAAGTGTCATTGTAAATTTGATAACTTCAAATGTCACATCAATGAAATAGATAAAGAGGGTAGAGAAAAAAGAATAATATCAAGAAAAGTTTATTAAGTTCAGTCCAACAATGACCTGCTCTGGAGGAGAGATTGATCTTTCAAATCCATTTATCAATGAGTTATTTACGAAAAGATACAAAAAAACTATAAGAAATTAGCTTCAACAAGCTCACCAAGAACAAACATAATTTATACTTATTTCTCAATCTCTTCTCATGAATAAGACGCTCAATGATTTTCACTCTTCCAAGGTATTTTCCAATTGTTTCCAAACTCTAGAATTTAACCACAAAAGAGAACTAACCCTTAGCCTTTGATTTCCTAAGGGTATTCTCTTTTGGTCTCTCAAGTTGCCCACAAAGACTCATATTTGATGTGTTTCCCAACCTCATGAATCTCTCCCAAAAAGGCACCAACTCTCTTCCAAGAGTCCCCTATTTTAGTTCTCTAAGATTCATATCTTGAAGCTTTGAACCTCACCAAAGGCCCCAAACCTTTAGTATGTAAATACCCTAAAAGTTCTCTCCGTTGATTTCCATGAGATTCACTAAGCTTACTCAACAAATGAGTCAATGATTGGTTAAATAGTGTTTCAAATTTTGTCAAATTCCGATTTTTCAGTTTGTACATAGTACAACGGAACGTTATCCAAAATCGTGCCCTGATTTATACAAATCGTGGCCCAATTTTTGTCAAACCAAAACTTTAATTTCTGAACCAAAATCGAGCCATGAATCCTCCAAAACTTGTCACAACTTTGGTGAAACACGAACATCAAATTTTGAGTCAAACTCAACAGCACCAAAATAGAAATATTTGATAAATTTTATCTAAAAAATGCTACTTTTTATTGTTTCAAGATGAATTTTTTAATTTAAACTTTTAAACAAGTATCTTAAGGACACTTGTTAATAATTCCTTTAACAAAAAGTTTAGACACTAACAATATAATACCAAAGTTTGAGTAAAAAAAAAATATATATAATACCAAAGTTACTTGCATTTAAAACGGACATTTTAACAATATAAAAAACTTGAAAATCACGATCAAGGGATCTATCTATTGAAAATATTAATAAGAGTAGTATTAGGAAACTTGAAATTCAATAAGTTTTATCGTCTGAATTTGTGAGAGCGATAAGTGTACTAGCGTCTAACTTAACTTCCTAAAAAATCTAAATGTTCACCAAGGTCCATGTTTAATTCCTATGGGTGCGAGATAAATTACAACAATCACGTCACATAAAGAATAACACTTTAAACTGCTTCATCATGTGTCTCAAAGTGCAATGGTACATTACTTATTGATAATGCCACATACAAAGCTTTAGGATCACTTTGTAGTCTATTAATAATAAACTCTTCACTTTCCTCCTCGAATCATCAATGATAAGTTGACATTTTTAATGTGTACACTTCTTTGTATTATTCTGAAAAATTTAAGTTAACCAAATATATGATCTGTGTGACAACATTTTTTTAGTTGCGTGACTACTATTTTTTTTTAAAATTTATTTGGTTAACTAAGTGGAAAAATAGTGATCGCGCGCTTTTAGTTGCGTAACCACATTTTTTCTAAAAAAAATGTGATCACGCAACTGAAAAAAATGTGGTCACATAAACCATATATTTAAAGATGTCAATCTATCTTTATTCCCTCCAATAAGCATATCTTCTCACCTTACATTCTTACTAAGATCAATCATTCATCTCATCCTTACTTACAATTGCATCATACATTGTTGTCTACGCTTATACTACAACATCTAAACTTAGTCAAATCATAGGTTACTTCAGCTCTCAACCACACTAATCTAATCTTTCACATCAACTCATTATGGTCAATCTTATAAAACTTCAAGTAAAAGCTATAAGTATCCTTCGTCTAATTCTCAACTTACAAGCATTGTATATCGCTTTTGAATCTTACGACCATGTCCTTAAGCTTCTCATGCCATACATACTATTTACATTAAACTTTGTCATAACTGACCGTAAAAGATTCAATAAAATCAATGGGATAAGGATGAGATCGGTTAACTCTGAAACTTAGGTGACACATAAGTAAACACACGTACGCACACAAACATGTACAAGGGATATGCATATTTTAAAACTAAAAACCTAGTCACATAGAGGTAAAATGAATGCATATTCTCGAACTATTCACACAGCTAGGAGGTGTGCTCGCAACGATTAGAAGCCCTCAATCCCCAAGGAATATCAAAGACTCTTCCCACTTCAATACGTAACATTTGACGGTTACAAAATGTGTCTTTCGTCGACCAACGAATACCAGTCATTACTCCGAGGATTCCCACACATCAATTCTTATACTATATTGTTCACATATTAATTTGAGCATTAGAGTGTCTTCTACATACACCTCCCGCCGATCCAACTACAAACTGCTCATCGGACGTTGTTCTTCTGATCCTCTGAGATTAGTCTTACCCTTCCTACATCATTTTAAAATTAATTTCATTTGGCCAAGGAAAAGGAATTTTTAAATTCTAGCTTAGTTCACAACACTAATGAAACAAATTTATAAAATTGTTTCATATGAGCTATACACATAAACATACATAGAATTCGTACAACATGAAATCATTTAGAATTTAAGAATTCGATGCATATATGGTAAGAGATGGAAAATGTTTTTACAAATATTCATGCCAGGACTTAAATCAAAATTTACATTCACTTAATCATATTACAAATCATGCATGATTACTCAATGATCTAAGCATGATTACTAGCGATAAAAAAAACTCTTATATCTCTATTATACCACTATTCCACTGTCACTTAAACATATCATATAAAACTCAATGATCTAAGCATGATTACCAGTGAAACACGATGATAAGCATGTAAACATCATTAAAAATTCATGCAAGGCAGAATACAATATGCATTTAGATAATTGCATATTATAAATTACAATTAAAATCACACGTGCAAATCACACTTAAAAGTATAAGTTACTTTAGAAATCCTGCATACCAATTGACTCTAGTGGCTTCTACAATAGTCCTAGACTCCTTCTAGAACAAAAGGCACCTTAATTAAATGGTACTAGTATTACTATTTGATAGACATCATGAATGAAAGTAAGGTTTATAATTGAGACAAAAATGTGATCACTTTTTTGTTCGCATTCAAGATGTGTGAGAGTATGTTATTTTGATGATATAGTTTCCTTTTGTAAATGTTATATTAGTAGTACAAAATAAAATGTATTAGTGCAGTATGGTTGGTAGGAAGAAGTGCACTACACTAGGCACAGGAATCAGAGAAAGTTTATAAAAGATAAGATAGGGAATTAATAACCGCATTGCGAGGAACTAGCCATCCATGTTTGCTCCCTGGACCCTATTATCAGGAATGTTTGCTGGTGCTCGTGGCTGCACAAGAGGTATGGCTACAAACCTACTATAACTATACTAAATACTTTCGTGTTTAT
This sequence comes from Medicago truncatula, assembly GCF_003473485.1. Taxonomy (NCBI): domain Eukaryota; kingdom Viridiplantae; phylum Streptophyta; class Magnoliopsida; order Fabales; family Fabaceae; genus Medicago; species Medicago truncatula. Next base: position 42,571,681 of record NC_053044.1, on the reverse strand, counting down.
GTTATGCCACCCATTGACATGTTTGGATTAATATACTAAAGAGTGTTTTATTTACATTTTTCTCTGTCTGAAAATAATTATTGCATCACTTTATTATAATAATATTTGTACAGTATTTATCATCATTTTTTACTAGTATATTAATAAAGTGTTTTATTGCATATCTGTCTTATTTATTTACTTTGACTTCTTTTAAAATCAGAATAACCATTTGAATGAAAATGAAGGATTAATATTAGAAAAACCAACTAATACTTTTCCACCGTATGAATTGAAGTAAATAAGTGTCGAGTTAAAATATTGTAAGTATATAGAGAGTTAACCTAATTGAAATATCATAGGGGTCATGTGATGCTTCTGTTCTCTACTTTTGATATTTGAAAAAAGTTAAAATATTGTAAATGAAAAAAAAATAAGAGGGTTTCATTAATCCACTTATTTCGACTTTGGATAATCGGATTTCAATGTAACTTCAAAAAAAAATGTTTAATAAGTCAAATTACGATTTACTAGTATTACTATAAGATCTAAATGTATTTTTGGTTTTACGGTGACAACAATTGATTTTGACCAAAAGTGAATTGAAGGTAAAATGATCTATGTCTGGATATATTATGTAAACCGAGTTCAATTATAAAGATGTTTGTAAAAATTAATTTTAAAATTAAAAGCTACAAATTCTAACTTAAGTTGAATCAACTCTGACTATAAAATCAATTCTATACGAAAGCAATCAAACAAGTTAGACTCAATTCGCTTCGGAAACAATTATGATCACTCCGGAGATGGAACCAAAAGTGCACTAAATATAAGTGGTATGATTGCAAATAATCCTATAGATAAAGTTAGATTTCATGTCTCGGGTCTCAATGATCCTTGGAGAATGAGTGGTCGCGTGATGCAGGACCACAAACCAAAATATTACTGCTGCTACTACTTTAAGCTAGATTTCATGTCTGCTGGGTCACTATGGAGTATATAATTATGGCGAACTTTACTACTTTAGGACCTCTTTGAACTTTTAACTAGCAGTTCAATTAACAAGCTTATTAAATTAAATAAAAGTGGCACCTTAACTTTTTATGGTAATGCGTTATAGACTTGCTCAAGAGAAATAGACTTAAATTGGTCAGGACTATTTATGGACCAAGCGGAATAGACTTAGGCCAAGAGCTCAAGGACTATGAGCTATACCTTACTAGAATAGAAAACATAGCGGTGATTGCTCAATAAACTCATCAAATCGCTCAATCAATCGGGTTGAAACTTTTGATGAGCATTTTACGTGAGTAAAATTCGATCGGGTTGTAACCCCCCCGGATGGTAACTTTTATGAAAATGTGAGCATTTTGAGGGGATTATTGAGCAATCATCAAACATAGTATGCTTCACATTAAGAATTTAAGCCTTGTTTGGATAACAACTTATTTGCAGCTTATAGTACAAGCGTGTATCATGATAAGTGTTTTATCTATATGTACGTGCTTCATGGAATGGATAATACATGTAGAATATCCATTACTATTTTCATTCTGCATTCTCTTCCAATTTAGCATCAAAGGTCCTTATATAATGTAAGAAAGGAAACAAAAGAAAAACAATTAATGAGCTAAGTTTAACTTGAAAATTTTAAATTATTTGTTAAAATACCAAGCACGTTTTTTTATATCAAACATGTTTTTTCAATAGACTAAAAGTATACCATTGAATTCGATATATGACACATTCTTTCAGGGAGGACAATATTGCAGTGTAGAATATTTAATCATGGAAATTGAGAAAAATGAATTTCAATCATACCCTGCGTAACATTGACAAAACTGCAGATGAATGAAGCAAATAGTATTGCATATATCAAGAGGGCAAAGTTGTGGCTCCCAACCATGACGACTTTACCATTTTCAAATAAACAAGTTTAAAATAAGTGAAGTCGTGGATACTAAATACTACAAAGTCATGAATGTATCTACAATAAATAAGTAAATAAATAAAAGTAAGTTGTGGAATGTATCCACAACTTTGTCAAAAATAAATAAAAAACAAAAGGAATGGTGTGGATCACAGCCACGACTTAACCAGTGCCCCGGGGGCACTAGTTAACATTTCCCATAAAAAAATAACCCAAAACTGTAAATTCCAAAAGAAATTACACTATTTGGGTAAAGAAAATTAAAACATCATTTTCTAACAATGATTGAATCATTTTTGAGCATGCCAAAATAATTTTTGTACCTCTGTGCCAACCCAAACAAGCCCAATGTGCCTCCAGTGTGAAGCATCACAACTTCTGCTCTTCCTTCATTCTCTTCGCTAGAAAGAAGCATTGCCGCTTCCCAAGCAGCTAATGTGTAGACAGGATCCACTAGAATACCAGTTTGCTGGGCAATTTGCTGACATACTACCATTTCCCCATCCAAAATATTGCCAAATCTAGAAAAAGAGACCAACTATTAGTGTTCGTTCCATACAGTTCCTTGCAATTACTTTATCAAGCTGATACAAAGAGGTTGCACAAGAACTAAGTCACCTAGTTATTGTTACCAACAGGACGGCGTAAGTGTAAATTTTATAAGTTACTGTCTTAGCAGCTAACATTAGCAATCACTTGTACTTTTTGAAAAAGGCATTTTTTTTAAAAGCGTAATATGCTGACGGTTACGCACTTCTTACTATTTCACTAAAGGTATTATGATCACTTCTGAGAGGGGAAGTTGATATAAATATAAAAGAAGGCTGTGTTACAATAGTAATGATGGCACACCTCTTCCATGTTTGCCTTCACATCTTAAACTTCTATATGTACTATAGAAAGCCTGACTCACGAGCATTCATTATTAAAGGATGTGCTTCACATGTAAGCATAAAAAATGCACACCTTCTAGCATCCTAGCAGATCATAAAAAACTAAGCCAATGGAGAAGATGCATTCAACAGTGCAATACAAAATGTAACAAGGAGGAACAAGTTTAAAAGAACCTATTTGAGGACACGACTACGAGTTCCTTACAACCAAAGCAGGGTTGAAAGTAAAGAAAGTGGGGAAGTAAACCTGTCTTTACACTATCATTTTTTGTTTGGGCACTCCTTTCCCCTGCCCCAACTAAAAAAATTATGTTTCTGAAAGCGCATCCAGGTCACATAAATTGTCCGGATGCATACATCCGCACTGATGTCGGGGGTAGAGAAAATAGCCCCCTTTTTGTTTGCGCTTTTTTATAGGGCCTATTGGACTCCAATGTGAGACAGAAAGAATTGCATCAGGTGCTGGACCTAAGTCCAAAGAAAGAAGGTGGGGATAGAGTATAGTTAGTTTGTGACATGATCATTAGTATTAGTATAGCAGGAAAGAAGAGGATATTGTGTCAGGGAGGGGATTTGGGAGTAAGGAAGGTTTGACTTTGAGGAGAGAACTACACTCTGAAGGAGCCATTGACTCATTGGAGGTATCTTTTTTTGATATATAGCTCTAACAATCTAGTTCCTGCGAAGTCTGTGGCATCTTCATACCATAAAAAAAAAAAAAAAAAAACTTTAACATCTTACTTTCTTGGATGGTCACGTTCCACCCAGTGCACAATCCCATCATCTTTGTTTACATCGTGGTCAATGAACTCAACATTAAAATGCTTATTGAATTCAGAAATCAAGCGCTTTTCCTGTTTTCGGTACCCATCAATTTTATCAGCCAGCATGACTGCATATACCTCCCATGGGAGTCTGCACGGAAGCAACAAATAAGATTACTAAGATTTCATATAGCATTTTCAAATAAGGTTAAAAACCCAACATGAATAGTAGCAGTAAAACATTTTAAAAATACTTTTAACAAAATTAGCATGCTACAAACTGAACCGCACCCTAAGCAAAGCGCTGCAAGTCCTATACCAACTGCTGTTGTGCCAGTACCAGCATCCACAACAAACTTCATGGCCCTTTGTTTCCCAAGTAAATGATTCTGTGACAAGTATTGCACTAACCGAATAATACCTATACAAAGAAATAACACTTTCATAAAGTTCTTGCCACATCAAACCATTAAAGTTAACTGAATTTCAGCGCCAATTTGTAGAATTAAATAAAATTAATAATCTGAATATTTTTAACTGATTGATAAGTTACTAGTTACTAGGTACAGGCTCCTACTCTTAATAAATGATAATCAAGAAAAAGGAAATAAAGCTTGCCCTCGCAATTACGCATTATCATGGTGATACATACAGAATAAGAGAAAAGATTGAAATATTATATTCTAACAAAACTGTTCCAATTACAACAATATATATCAAACAGTAGTTTTAAGAAGAAAAGGTTGTCAGGATGTAAGGTTCTTGAAAAGTAAGGTGACAAATAGACAAGACAATGTGACGAAAAACTAAATTATATGCAAATGATAATGCATATACATGTCAAACATAAGAATTGCTACACAATTCACATTATTACAAGCACAAATGCATATGAATTTTCAACCAAACGATTGGACTCAAGTGGTTAATAAGATTTAGTTAAGAGCGGATCGTTTAGGAGAACCCGGGTTCGAATCCTGACTGAAACGATCTTTAGTCAGGCTTAACTTGCCTCTCCCAGCCAAACTCCAGATTAACAGGGGCCCTTTCCACTGGGAACCAGAGGGCTAATACCAAAAATATGAATTTATTGTTCTTTTAAACCTGTTCAATAATATCTTTCATATATGGTATGTAAATGAGATGCTTGGTTCTTATTGATAATTCTAACCTCACTTATATATTAAATTTTCTAATTAAATACAGATAACTTTATCTAGGAAAATCATATGAGCAGTAAGCACCACTATCACTTGATCAAGCCCTCGTATCAAGATTTTTACCTAGTAAAGAGAAAATGTTCCCAAAGATATGCTTTGTTGTTTTTCAAACTCCAATTTCCCATTACCTAATAGAGCAACAGAATCACCAGCCCCTTCATTGACAATTAAAATCTTTTGAAGATGGTTTCCCTCACTTCGACTAGCATCCGTTTGCATAAAATTTGAAGTAGACAATTCGTTTGTTGAAGAAGCTTGAATGATATCACTGAACCATAGAACAGAACCGCTGTTTCCGGCCACTGACTCGGCATAGTTCTTTAGCATTTCTTCCCTGTTGGCGTAAACATTTCTTGGAACATATGTGACATTTCCGTATATTGTAGACATCAAGTTATAGCCAGTTAAGATTTCAGGCTGCTCTCCTCGTAGAAGCAAATGTGACACAATTCCTCTCTCAGCACACAGAACAGCTGCAAAAGTAGTCAAACCATTATACGACAAGTAGTATTAACTATTAAGAATTAAACATAATTTACAGAAAAAGTACGCTTTGAAAAGTGAACATAATTTTCACCATAACTCAGAAAATCACCTACCGATAGCAGCTGTGTGAGCACTCTGACAACCTCCACAAGTAACCTAGAAAATATTGTTGCTGAATGTTATTTGATCTTGGAAATCCTAAAATCAAGTTCATTGTGTGACAGAAAAATCACTAGGATGATGAGGAACAAACTAAAGGACACTAAGTAGTAGTAACCCCCCTCCTTTACACCTTGAGCTTCGAAGATAAGCAGATACATATTGAACACTAACAAGAAAATCTGACACCACTTCAGTTGTTTATGGCAAATACTAAATTTTGAAATTAACAAGGTATCAAGTGTTTTAGTCTCCCGTAAAAGTTAACTCACTTTTTAATGCTAAAGCAGTGGAGAAACAGGAATTAGAAGGATTCATTAATAGATATAATAAGAATTACTGTAAGAAAGAAAATTTCAAAACCAAGATTGTGAGATTAATACTATGCTCGAAAGGAATCCTGATTTTACTGAAAACCCTTTTGATTCTTGACTGATAATGAGTTAAAAGGCTTAAATTTTGGGACCAAGTATATGAAATCTGGCAATGTTAACAGTTTAAGATAAAGAAATTGACATAAGCCAATAAAATGAGCTACTAAAGAATACTAAACATTGTTGTAAAGTAATAAGTTGAAGGATAATTTACCACATCAGTGACTGAATAATCATGAAGCAAGGGAAGTAATCCATCCAATTTTCTTGCTTTATTACCATTAATCACCGGGTGCAACAAATCATCGCGCACCAAATAAAAGCTTTTCCTTTGTTTATCAATTTCAACATTGCCATTACGAAAATCTGGATTTGTGTTCAATAGAAAATTACGAGCTCCCAATCCATGTTGATGAATAACTTGATGAATTTTAGTTTCAGGGTTTGGCAATGTCCATGTTCTGTTGAGTAACTTTTCCATAGACTCCTCACTTAGGAGTTTTGGTTTTAAAATTACCTATCAAAGGAAAGGGTTACATTAAAAGCTTTAATTCTAGTTCTAGCTATAATAAACATAGTGAGAAAGCGAACCTGAAAAGCGCTTGAACGAATCGCGTTTCTCATTTTACATGTGCAATTAAATGGATAATGGTGGTATTATTTGAATTTATTTATTATTATACACAGAAAGGCAATGAGGGGGGGCATAAAGAGCAATTTTCTTCCCAATTGTCTTGGGCTTTATTTTGTACCGCCAACCCGACCCAGCCCATGGTAGTTACTGATTAGGTTAGATTTAAGAGCATAACAGAAAATCAGAGTGCAAAACACTCTCTTCTCTGCACAAACAACACCATGAAACGTAGCCATGCCGCGACGGAGTCATTTCTCCCCTCCGGTCTAAAATCCGAAAAGCTCAGCCTCCCATCACTTCAATCAAAGATGAAATGCGACCCTGAAGGCTACGAATCCGAACTCCTCTTAATCCGCAGCCAATTCAACTCCTCCCTTGAACTCTTCCAACAACAATCCGCCATGAACTTCACTTCCATTTCCGGCATCTCCAACGATCCCACCGTCGCCAAAGATCTCGCTGATAAAGCCATGTTCCTCTCTCATCTCACCTCCTTTTACCCTCAACACCTCTCTCAATTCCCTAACAAACTCGCTGAGTTGCTTCGTTGCGCTGCTCGAACACTTCCTTCTGGGCTTCGTAACGATTTAGCCAATTCTCTTATCCTTCTTGTTAATCGAGAGGTTTGTGTTTTTCGTTGTTCAGTTTCTTATGTGATTGGAAATGGAAATTTGACTATTGGTTTCATTTTTATGTGGATTTTGCAGATTGTTACTATTAAAGATACGCTTTCGTTGTTTATGGAGCTTCAAACGTTAGGTGATAAAAAGCTGAGGGAGTTGACGTTTGCGCACGTTGTTAAAAGCATAAAACGTATGAACCAAAAACATAAGGATGAAGCCAAAAACCGTGCCCTTCAGAACATTCTTTTTGTCATGTTGCAGGTTTGTCAATGTTTCTACGTTGTTTTTTTGCACTTTTCGGACCGAGAAAGAGGAACTGCTTGACTTTGCATATTAGAACTCATTTAAGCTCGATTCTTTTTTTTTTTAATAGCATTGTGTTGTGTTTTTTAATTTCAATTAGTTCGTAAGGATTCTGTTTTGTGCTTGCTTGGTTTAGATTAGTTTTTAACTTCTATGCACTGACAGTGTACAACTTTGTTACATATGTATCCAATCAAATCAAAACACTGATATTTATGGAGATTTTTTAGGAGCTAAACCTATAAAAATAGCACAATGGTGTGATTTCATTGGATGCACTATGCACATGTAAAAATTAGTGCATAGAAATTAATCTCTCTGGTTTTTGTGCTTTTCTGGCCGTTAAATTTTGATTACAAGTTGTTTAATAAAACACAAGATGAGTTAATAGAAACACAGATTTCTAAGTAAGTGAATGGTTTTGTAAAATTTGAATAGCAAGAGGATGAAGACCGGGCCAAGAGGGCGCTTGTGACACTTTGTGAGCTTCACAAGAGACGAACATGGTTTGATGAGAGAACAGCAAATGCAATTTGCACTGCTTCCTTCCATCCATCGTCAAGGTTTGTTTTTTCTTTTGTTTGCTTTCGTGTACTGTTGAGTTTTTATTTATTTTTAAATATCAAGCCTAAATATTATATTCATGTCTCTTTCAGAATCATGATATCAACATTATGCTTTCTGCTTGATTATGAGAAGATTGAAAACTACCAAGATAGTGATGATGAAAGCAGTGATGAGGAAGCAACCGAATCACCTCAAGTTATTCTTAGAAGGGAGACGGTTTACAAGGTGAGAGGATTGTCTGATAAACATTGAAATTGAATTAAAACTGTGTTATTCTTTTAATTATTAGCTAAATTTGCTGTCGTATTTTTTTCCTTTCTAAACTCAAACTGAACAGTAGATATAAGTTGATATGAATGATATTGGCATTGATTATCTAAGGTTATATTTAGGAGTTCTGAAGAGGGTGGGGTTGGGTGAAATTTTGATGCAGCGGAAAGGTAATAAGTATAGTAATGGAGTTTTGGAGAGAATTCATTGATTCATTACTGAATATCACTCTTTTTTTTTTTGTAAATTTAGAGCTGTGCCCTTATTTTTTTGGAAGTGCTAAATGGCAGTTACTGCAGTGAAGTTGATTTCAAGTTTAAATGTCAATACTCCTCTTGTAAACTACTAACGACTATGTGAGTTCATAAATAATGCAACAATGATCAGATCTACAGTCTAAAATAAGATAAAAGTTATAATTAATTATTTAGAATATGACTTACAAGTTATAAGATGAGAATTCAGATCTAAGGCAGACTATACTTTTTGACTTCCATATTTAACTTCGCACAGGCACAGATATTGAGCATGCTTTAACGCCTCGGTGAACAGAATACATAGCACACAATCATGCATGAAAATTTGAGATAAATACAATTTAGCCAAAATTTTCAAGGCACAAACTTTTAGAGCCCCCTTAAATTAGCAAATAAGCAAGTGCCGAGTTAGCATTGCTAGAAGCTTTAGTATTAGGAGAAAGAATTTGGGGCTGAGGGGGTGTTAGTTTGTGATGATTAATATCGGATGATGTGGCATTCTGTTATATCATTTGGGTAGTATAGGGGAATATTCAGCTGATTGATTAGATATATGGGAAAAGAGTAGCGTTCTTGAGGGGATTGACAGAGAGCCATCTTCATCTGAAGTCATATCCATTTGAGTTGAATGTTACCATGAGCATTATGTAATTACGTTCTATTCACTTAGGCTTTGTTTGTGAGTTTGGAGGGAAAGGGAGGGGATGGCTTTGGGGAAAAAAGGAAGGAGCGCGTGGAAGAAATAGAGGACTTCGGGAGAGGAGGGCTTTGGTGGGTTTTATTTTTCTTCATACTTAATATAAAATCCTCCTAATTTTGGGGAACTCAAATTGTATTGGAGGAGGACTTTAGAGGGTTTATATGAATTCTTCAAATTCAATCTATGTTATTATAATATTCTTAAAATTAAAATTATATTAATCATAAACATTAACTTATCATTCTATTAAAAAAAAAAAAAAAAACTCTTTCAAAAATTGTGAAAGATTTCTCCAATTTCCCCTGTATTTCCCACCTCCCAAAGCCCTCCCCTTGCCTCCATACTCCCAAACAAAGCCTTGGGGTCTATCTTTGGGTTTCTGTTAAATTGCGTTCTCTAGTCCGGTATCAGACACATATATAGAGATTGAACCCTTTAGTGCAGGATAACATCAAACAAGATAACTTCAATTAACAAGAAATGCTTGGTAACGACAACTATCACTTATATGAGGAAAAAATGTTTGACAGGAAGAGAATTCAGCTCAAATGGAGATTATGCTTTCTCGACTTTCATACTTGACTGAATTTCTCCCTGCTTTACTCCCTCCATCCAAACTCAGCCCCAAGTTCCTTTTGTACTTGCACTCATTCATAGGAGATAAGGATGTTAGGAACATTGCAATATGTTTAAGATTGTTTTATACTTTCATTGATAAATTTTGCAAATTGAACTTAGTTATCAGTAACATGGGTCATTCTTACAAAATTTTAGGCAAGCCACCAAGGTACATCAGCTAGCAAAAAGAAAAAGAAAAGGCAATTAGACCGCATAATACGTAACATGAAAAAGAAAGAGCGCGGATCATCTGAAAGGAAGAGTAACATCTATTACTCACCACTCAACCATCTGAAAGATCCACAGGTTTGTAAATTTTTGTATCATAATATCATATATACATTTCCTGTTCGCATTTTGTTGCATTTTACTCTGTCCAATCAACATCTTGATTCCATGTGATCTGCAGGGTTTTGTGGAGAAGCTGTTCTCACGTCTGCAGAAATGCAATGAACGATTTGAGGTACATGTTAGTTAAAACCAAAGCAACATGCCTAAATTATTGTAAATGAAAACTTCTATTTCCTTTTGAAATCTTCCAATGATTATTGAAGACTCCATATTTACTGGTTTGTACAATTACGCTTTCAAAATTTTAGGTCAAGATGATGATGTTGAAAGTGATAGCTCGAACAATTGGGCTTCACCAGTTAATGTTGTTAAACTTTTACCCTTATCTTCAGAAATATATCCAGGTATCATTAGTTAAATTTAATAAACTTTGGTATTCTATAAATATTTGAAGTGTGACAATTGTAATATATGTATTTTGCAACCAGCCCCATCAACGAGACGTTACAAATTTGATTGCAGCAGCGGTTCAGGCTTGCCATGATATGGTACTGCATATTGTGATTTCTCTTAACCAGATTTGTTTTTACTTTTTATAGTTAGTAGTTTTTCTTTCATAATTTGATTCTTAAGTATTTTGAAGTATGCTGTTTTGTTTTGTTTTTCTTTGAATCCTATTTCATTCAAGGTGTTATTTTTGGATGCAGGTTCCTCCTGATGCAGTTGAACCCTTGTTCAAACAAATTGTAAATCAATTTGTACATGACCGCTCACGTCCAGAGGTCTTTATTTGAATCTGCTTATCATTTGATATAGTGCTGCGGACTTTTTATTATGACAGGAGTGCTCAACTTTGATTTGCTGATGAGTTTGGTTGATATGTTTAGGCTATCACTGTTGGAATAAATGCAGTCAGGGAGATATGCCTGCGTATGCCACTGGTAAGTACTGAAATTTTCTGGTCGTTGGACATATGTGCATTTTGCTGATATATGTTCTGACAAAATATATCTTGCGCATCCAACAAGGGTTGGTTTTAGCTAGTAGGATTGAACTAAGCTGACTAAAAGTCCTGGTCTTGAGTTTGATTCCTAAATGTGTTCCTTCATTGGTAGATCATCCATGAGTACTTTGTTTAGTATGCTTGTGGCGTGGTCCTTGGAACGGGATAACTCCCATGCTTAAAACTTATATCCTGTGTTTTCTGTTAACTTCATAAACTCCTTCCTTTGTCTTATGTTGATATTTTGATTGTGGACTGTAGTTAATGAGTGAAGACCTACTTCAAGACCTTGCTCTATATAAGAAGTCACATGAGAAAGGAGTTTCAATAGCAGCTCGATCTCTGATTACATTATTCCGAGAGGTGATTACTGTAACTCTTTTGTGTGGGGGGTGTGCTAAAGCACAATAGCACTCTCTCATGCTCATTTTACACACTTGATTAATGTTGTTTGTTTGCAGGTTTGCCCTTCACTGCTAATTAAGAAGGACCGAGGGAGGCCTACTGACCCCAAGGCAAAACCAAAGGCTTATGGAGAAGTCAATGTTGCGGCTGACGTTCCTGGTGCTGAGTTGTTACAGATTATTGATGATGATGTTGAGCAGGAGAGTTCTCATTCTGATGACTGTGGTTCAGACAATGCGCAGGAAGATGATCAGGTAAGTTTAAATTCTGATGATGACAACCAGCTAGGCAGTGATAATACCGGAAGTGATGATGATGAAGCCGAAGATCATGATGGTGTATCAGACGATGAAAACGATAGAAGTTCTGATTACGAAACCAGTGGTGATGATGCTGATAATGTTGAAGACGAGGGGGATGATCTAGAAGACAGTGAAGAGGATGGTGGGATTTCGGAACATGAAGGAGATGGTGATCTGCATATTCTTGGAAGTGTGGATACAAAAACTACGTTGAAAGACTTGGCAAAAAAGAGGAAGTTTAGCGATTTCAATGATCAACTTACAGCTGCAGATTCAAGTCTCCGGGCTTTGAAGAAGTTGGCAGGGACAACAATGGAGAATGCCCTGCCAGAAAATGAAGATGGAATTCTTTCCAATGCAGACTTTCAGAGGATCAAGGAACTAAAGGTTTGTTCACCTCTTATTCAGTAAGCTAAATTTATAACTTTTGTAACTTTTATGTTGAATTTGTTTACTTCAATTTATAGGCCAAAAACGAAGCAAGAACTGCATTAGCACAGCATGGGCTTTTAAAGTCATCAACAAATAAGATTCCAAGCTCTGATCAACTAGGTTTAAAGCGAGTGGATGGTTCCATGCTTGAAGTAAGTAGCTCTGACTTGTTTAAATTGATCTCTAGATGATCTTTATCTTCAATCCATGACAAAAAGAGAAAACAAGGGCAATCAAATTTACTTATTTATGTGCGCTCCTTCTAGGCTCATGTAAAGAAAAAGCTTAACAAGGAGGAGAGGTTGGCGATGGTTAGAGCAGGGAGGGAGGAAAGAGGACAGTACCATGCTCGAGCAGCTGTAAAACAGAGAAAGGTATGTTAGTTGCTCTTGCTCATTTTTAAAAATATTTAAATCTGTGCATCTTTGCATTTTTAATTGTATTCCTTATGGATTTTTTACGAGTTTGAATTGTATTTACCCAAAACATGACACCTAGAATTTCTCCACAACCCAGTGAAGTGATTCTCCAAATATAACAGTGTGGCAATGCTTTTCTTGTACATGTATATGTGCGAGAAAAAAACCAAATTGACAAACAGAGCCACACTATTAAAACCAGTCAGTTGATCAAAATGTTAAATTCAATGAAGTTTCTTGTTATCAAATATAAAGTATGTAGTTCATGTCTGATTTTGAAAGAACGACTATATGTCTACACGAACATCTTATTGCTGCTGCATGATTACACTCTAATCCAATGGATGTGTATATTTTTTTTGTATTGAACAGACGGGTGGTCTAAGTAACAAACAAAAGGAACACAAGAAACAAATGCCGATGGTTGCAAAGAGAAAGAAGGTGGCAAGAACTAAGATAGAGAAAAGGATAAAACAGTCGCGGTCTGGTAAACAACAACGTGGGAGGAAAGCGTGGAAATAGGGAGCAACAAATACGGGGCAGTGTTGCATCATAACCTGATTCTTTTTGTTCTTAGAATGTACAATTAGTCTGTTTTTTCCGGACCTCTATTTTATGTTAAGCCAACTGCAATCAACGAGATGCTGCTTGATTTTTTATTTTATTTTTATATTAAATTTTGATTGTGTAATTTTGATGCTGCTTGTTTCACTCATTACTTTCTGAAACCTTCTATTTAATGGCAACACAGTTTAGTTGAAATACCTTGTAGTTATCCAGTCCCTCAACGAAAAAAAGAAGCATACTTCATTGAAATATTTTCGTGTTAACGATTCCATTTGTAGAGAGGTAACATAAAAATAAGATGAAAACTTGGGTGCATTTTTTGTGTGGTTATTCACATAAATTACTTTTAACTACCGATGATTGTTTAAATTCACAATTTTTTCAAAGTTTAGAAAGTGAATTTTATGTAAAAATAAACAAACATACGAAAAACATTTAAAGAAATGCAACTAATTTTTTTTTAAGGTCATTTTGCTGGTCCTTTAATTTCTAAATTTAATTTAATTCAAAGTAGATAGATAGTCTTTGACTGTAAAATAGATTAAACGAAAAAGAAACTCAAATAAGTATAAGATTTGTCTAAGAGTGTGTTTGGATGGGGAAATGTTTTAATGTGAATTCTATTGTTTGAATTCAACTCAAAGTAGTTGAATTCCCACAAAACATTACATTCGCTCAAAACATTTCTTCATCCAAACACACTCTAAGAATTACTCCAACAGTGTCGCAAGAAACAATTACGTAAGTACAAAAATAAAGGGGGAAAAATTAACATCATAAGATGGAAAACTCAATCCAAGCCTACGGATTACTCCACCATGAATGAAAATAAAATAAAAAAAATAGTGTGAGACCTATGAGACTATATTTGTTTCAAGTTAAAAAATAAAATAATTTTTTTTGACTACATTTGGAATAAATTGAACCCACATTTTACAAACATAAATTTGATTAAAAATGAATTTAGTGTAATATTTTCTCCAAACATTGTTTGAATTAAAAGTTTCCATGTTAGTATTGCCTGAAACGCAAGCAGATATTTTTTTTAGAAACTAACGAATAAGAAAAAGGAATAGAGCAAGAAAACAAAAAGCGAAAGCCAGTAAGAAAATCCTTGTTACAAACGGCAATTTATCAAACATAACCCTCTGTCACAAACGCAAATAAGATATCCTAATTGGCCATGAAACCAGTACATTGATTTACTTCTAAGAGTGTGTTTCAACTAGATATTCTAATTTCTAATAATATGGCAAAGTGGTGTAAAGAGACCATGGGAGCATTAATCAAAGAAATGGTGTTCAAAGAATCAAAATAACAAATCACATTTATGAGCCTCTATGCAAAGCAAGATGCAAGTTAAAGAAAATAGCCAAAAGTTATGCATGGTGGAATGAGGATGTTCGGGTGGCTATATTGGCCATGAAAAGTGCAGGTAGATTTGATCTTGTACTTTTACTTTTTTCATGATAAATCAAAATACTTCATTTCCTATTGTCATGTTCATTATAAATTTTTTCTTTCTCGTAAATATCATTCATGTGCAATTTTGATCAACTTGTATTCAAGTAAAATTTATCTTTCTCGTAAATAAACATTCAAAGAATCAAGTGTTAAATTAAATTTATATTATCTAATATACATTTGAGAAATAACTATTCAAACATAAATCAATAGTAACATTTTTAACCAAAGGATATTCGCAGAAAAACGCATTCATAGGATCTTTTACATTATACTATTTGACAATTGAAATTAGTTATGTAGAAATTATGCATAAAATTTAATTCATATACAGTCATCAATCAATCATAATAGTAAAATCATCAAAATCATTTTACCTTTTACACTGAGTATGAAAATCGAACATTTTTATATAGCATTTATCTCAACAGAAGTCTAGATAGGCATGGAAATTTGTACTTTTTTGGCTATATTGTAAATAAGTAGTAAAATCTTGTCTAAATCTATAGAAAATGAGTATCAAAGAAATAATATTTTTTTCCAAACTTCTCTATATCCGTAAAAATCGAGTTCCAGAACGAATGATGTGACCCGTAGGGAGGTGCATTTTTAACGAGCCATAAGTATTGGATAAATTGTAAATTAACATAGGCTGATTTCAAGTATTTCCCCCAAAATGCGAAGATGTGAGACAAATTGCCGGAAATGCGCAGCCAGAAGAAATTTCAATACACTATCTGGAAGAATTTTTTTTATATATATAACTTACAGCCTACATCCAAATGGACATATAGCAAAAAAACGAGAGCCACAAAGGAAAACCAGTGTTCAGTAGGATACAATCTCTTCAGAACATGAAGGCAAATCACAGCCTTGTCCGAATATATCAGAGATTCCATCCCAATTGTTCTTTTCTCTTGCCTCCCAATAGCCACCCATGTATCGGTAAGAACCATCATCATGCTTCTTAAACCATCTGGGCTGCCATCCTCTTTCTTGCATCTTTCTTGCCTGAATTATGAATATGGATCAAGCATAAGTTACACGAATACAAAACCTAGTAAATATTTTGACATGCCAATTTAAGGGGGGAAAGAAAACTGGTCAGCAACCTAGAAAAGATATAGGAAAAAAACTGATGGCATATCCACACACACAGATTTGAAGGACAAAAAGCTGAGCTGTAGGTTAATTACCTGTCTCTGTAACTGTTCAAGCCTTAGTTTCTCTGCATTTGCATATTCATACTCTCCATTTTCCAAATGTCTTTGATCTGGTCTCAACCTTGAGTCGGTTGGAGGCAACTTCACCAATAAACCAGGCATTATTTCATTCAAGGAAATTGCGAAGGGAGAGAGGTTGTATCTTGTCTTGGGGACATAGTTGTCCTTTTCCCACAATAATGCAGCTTCTGTCATAGGATCATAACCTTTGGGCTTTGTAGTTGGATCCCCGAGTACATAATACATTGCTTCATCCCACTTCCCAATTAACATTGCTACCTTCTCTCCAGTTCTGTTGTCTTGAACAAACCCATGGACCTGATTGATATATGATTAAAATAACAAAACTCCGAACAAAGAAATGAGAGGAGGCAAAACTAGTTTAAACTAATACAACAGAATAGCAGGAATATAAATTTTGGTGCTATAAACTTCCATAATAATGGAATCAATTATAAGCAACCTTACCTTACAAAATCTAACCCTAACGGCTAAACCATAAAAGGAATACAAATTCTAGCGATGAAATTTTTTAAGATTTCATTTCGCTGTTACATTGACAATTACAACAGCAGTAGTTTGCTTTCACTCTATTCACTGTTTTCAAACATTTATGTACAAGAAACAAAGTGAAAAGATTGTGACATATCTGTAATAGTGAAGACAAAAATGATTTTCGAATCAAATAAACACTGCTTTATTTGCCATATCATTAAAAATAGAACATCGATAGGAATTTAGTAAACAATGTTGGGAGATAAAGTAGCGAGGAAAAAAAAGAAAGATGTTTTGAAAAATAATATAAAGAGGAAAGAACAATATATTTAATCAAAATAAAGTTTATTGATAATCAAAGGGAAGTTGCAGTCTCTATGTCCAAGTTGTATACACAATTCTACCTGATGTGGATTACGGTCTATGATAGATTGCTCTTTGAACTTAAGTTTGCAAGAGTAGTTTCCGCTGCCCTTGATGTGCATAGTACCATAGTGGTCACAATAAATTTTACCTAGTATAATATTGTATATGGAAGTAGTGACCTTACTCCACTGAAATGTTTCACCATCCTCAAACTGTAGGGTGAGAACACCCACAGGATCTAACTGAATAGAACGCCCCCAGAACTTTCCTTTCAAATTGGAGTCTGCCCAGAACTTCCATCCTCTTCCCTCACAGTGACAAGCAACAACCATTGGATGATGACTAACCTGCAGCCAGCTTCTTGTTAGATGATATTAGCAGCATTAGATAGACATCAATTACAGCTATTTTAGATTCAATGGATAGGTAATAATGAAACAGTTAATTTATGACTTCTCTTATCTTATTGCTATGTTTTCCTGAAAATTTGAAGAAAAATCCGGTTACCTTCTCTGAAAAAAATTTAACTCCTTTATCTGGATAGTCAGCTTCGTAAGTCTCCCCAAGCAGAGGGTTGAAAGGTTTACACTGTCGACCTTCGGTGGACGCATAGCCGGACACAGCAAAAGCTGCAATATTTAGAATTCTCATCAATTCATTCCCCTGCACCATGCAAAAGCTTGATTAAAGTTGTAATTTTCAAACAAGCTAAGAATATAAAAATAAAACATATCAATCAACCACTTTTACTTTTATAGGAAATCAAGCATGTGCTATAAAAAAAACAAAAAATCAAACATGCACATGACAGCTGAATATTCTCTTTCAACGATTATAGAATTTAAATGATACTACATTATTTGACATCAAACTAAATCGTAAAGTCCCTAGCAAAGAATAGGGCTCGCAATCCTATGAAAAGCAGTATAAGAGACTGTCTAGAACCATGTGTACTAACGCCTCTAAAGATCAATGTGGCACATCGTGTCAGTGTCAACTGTCAAGTTAGTTCTACGGTACTAGTTAAAGCAATATGTAACTAACTGAAGTTGTTTAAAATTTCATCAAGTATTTGTAAAGCAAGTCCACCAGCATTTACAAGCCTGCCTGAGATATGTCTGCCTCATTTTCCAATTAATGAAATCTCCCGAACCTGGGGAACTGATTACCTAATGTAATGCAACTGAACAATACCAACAAACCCTTATTCTACACATCTGAGCAACATTAGAATTAGAATAACATCTAATTGTAATTAACTTTGATGAGTGTGAATGAGGGTGCAATGTCAGAAAAAAAAAACAAATATTAAGTTCCAATTTCCAAGCATTATACTAGTAGTTTATCTATGACTAGGGAGCTTGGTTGTAATATTTGAAACACCTTATCATAACCTTATATTTTTAGTTTAAATTTCTCCAGAAATCCCATCATGTCCAAATTCATAATTTATCTGGCCATGCAAACAAGCTAAGTAATGACATCAAAACCTACAGCTTTTACTTAGAAAAGTATCCATAATTTACAAATACCCTTAATTTAGTCAAGAAAACCTTAAACCAAACCCATTAATCCCTACTGTTTCAGTTGTCTTATCGCAGCCCAGAAGTATTTTAAATCTATAACCACTGACATCTATCTAATAAAAACTCAACTCCAAGAAAGGCTTTCAGAGCAGTAAAAAGAATAACAAGAAATACAAAGTAAAATGTACTCCCACCGCCCCACAATGAGTGAATCTTATGGAGACAAATTTCTTTTGCAAAGTCTCACTCATTGTGGGACAAAGGAAGTATATTTTAATCCATGGTTGAAATTCATCCAAGTGTCGATTTTAATTCCAGACTGACATTAATATTAAAAAAAAGCTTGAATATTATATTCAATCACTTCACTTTCAATCTCGTGGTTGAAATTTTGAGACAAATTCAAGATTTTTCAAATATTAGCGTCTATATAACTGGCAAATCTTGACAATGGTATTAGAAAGCAATTCATTAGAGAGAGGGAGATTTAGAAACACAAGACAAAAGTGGAAAATATATTGGCAAAATAATTTGGTAAAAAATAGCACAGATTTGATGGCCCTAAATACTAGATGGACGAATTACCAGAACAATACTTTACAACATGTTGAACAAGTGGAAACTATCACGCTACATGAAATTATGAATTTTTTTTAAGTAGTGATTTCCTTAAGTTTAACCGAACATATTATCTACCTTGACAAAATGAACCTAGGAGATCATGCTTTTAAAACTGCTTTGTGACAAAAGAAAGCACAGCTGAGGACCTGACCTGCTTTCCCCATTCCAATGCTCTATCAACTAGGTTTGAGTACTCGAGGTCTTCAAAACACTTTTGCAATGAAGAGAGTGGTTCATTAAAATAAACAGGGAGACAAACTCCAGAAAGATCCTTCCCAATATTGTCTTTAATAATTGACCACAGGCCAACAGGTTTCTCTTTCTCTTTTGGTTCTGGTAAATTATCCCTTCTTTTGACATAAGGATAGCTTATATCTTTGATTGCCATCTCAAACCCATGCAAACCATCATGGAGAATATAATCTCTATCATATATACTGGCACTTCCTGTACCTTCTCTACTTCGATAGGAAGCACTTCTTAGGGCGTCTGAATATAACGTCTCATTTGTATCAAAATATGTTCCATCTTCATCATCTGTTTCAGCATCTGCTCCATCTTGACTTTCATTATCTACTACTGAATCTGTAGCACTGCCTTCCGACATAACAGAATAGAAATCTGATACACAAGTGGTCAAATCAAGGAGTAAGATGACTGCCACCAACATAGAAACTTCAAAACAATCAGTTGATAGCTTCATACAGGCTACAACTACCCAGAGGTCAACCATGTAGGAACTTGGAAGAAAAAATAACTTCTAGAATATAAATATTTCAATCCCAGATTAACATAAATATTGAAAATTCTTGATTTATAATACATGACCACAATAAACGCAACTATCTAAAATGGTGTTCATATTGACTTCTATGCAAGTATATATTTTAATGACAGTTCAAGGCAAAAGACATGTCAGGATATTAACACCGCACTCACCACTATATCTTCTATTCCCTTGTGTGCAATATGACTCACGTTCCTTTGTTTCATCTACTACAGTAGTTTCCAACTCTATTTTCTCCGTCTGCATTAATTTTTTAAGAGAAAATCAAGACAAGAACTTCATCTTTTAACAAGGCACTGACACAGCATATACAGGATCATAATGGACGTAAATTGAATAACTTCCATTAAAAATATCATATCAACAGTATTTACTGATTCAGTATGGCCACAAATCAAAGTGCAAGAATGCTAAAGGGAAAAATATATTCTAGTTTGTATTACTATAAAGTGTAATTCAGTGCTGTTTTCCTCTCAGTAATAATATCAATACAATGGTTGACCTAGGGACAAGAAAAATCTAAAGACCGTCTCTTTTATAGGACCCACTTAAAATTTTCTACTGCATTAATTGCTTCCTTGCCTAAATACTCCTAATTATTTTACATCTTTTTTTGAACCAATAAGTAAGCAAACAATACTATGAAGGGTAAAGTTACGAAAACAATACAATATCAATAATTATAATCAAATTTAATGCAGCTATCAGCTTTCTCGACTCTTGTTCTTGTAGTCAACGAAGTCCTACGTTTAGGGATAGAGGTAGTAATCCAGATGAGGGATGAGCATATATATCCATGAAATGTCATCGAAAGAAACATTACTTTTCACTATTTAGGGAGGTTCCGACAAGATACTATAATCCTACAATACTCTTTATGAAGCAAAGAATATCAGCTTCATCTTAAAATCCTTTCACACTTGAATTTCCTAAAACACTAGAAGGCTCGTGTAGAATTGAAAGTCGGGTAAAAGTGTAAGACTCCATGCTTCTAACAATAGGTTATCAATAATCGCAGTTAAATTTGAAATCTTAATCCAAACTAGGTGAGCTACTGCTAGGGAAAATTAAAAACCAAATGTGCAAAAAAAGTGATTCTGCAGCCAGGTCAGAAAACCATTATCTTGTTATAACCGTCCACAGCAGAAATGCATATTATGAATCAGAATTGTGTAAAGAAAGGGAAGATCAATACCTCCAGTTGTTTTAAGGTGTCCAACAACATAACATGTTTCTGCTGAAGAAACTTCAACTTGCCTTGAAGATATGAGACTTCCGAGAGCATAATAGACTCGCAGTCATTAATGATTTCTTCATTTATGCCTTCCTGTGACAATCTGGATCGCAGCTTCTCTGTCGAAACTACAATATCTTCTGGAGTTGCAAGATCGCTGCTTGTCAGAGCCCTGGGAAAAAGATCTTTCGCGGACTGCAGGGCTTCAATCCACATGGCTCTGTCTTCTCTAGATACACACCTCAAATGAAGAGTTTTTGTCCCAGTAAATACGGAAAGCCGCTTGTCATCAGACTTGCTGAAGCGAACAGAAGAAACCTGCAAACAAACATAATTAGATTTGGCACTCACGGGAATTGACAAGCAAGGAAAGTTTACATTTAAAAACGAAAGAAAACAAAAGCACACTCATGGTAGATTTTATCTACGATAAAATGCAAGTGTAAAGGATATAATCACAATCCTCATAAGTCATAACTATTTCTACAAATGTGGTTTCAGCAGCAGTTGGTGAAGACGCTGAAGAACCCAATATTTCAACAACCCATATCCTTCATTTAACACAAACATCAGGAATATGTCGTAAACAAGCAAGGATGGTTTGGTACATATTTCAATTTTCAAATACATCACTACTTGGTTGTGGTAAAAAAAAATGACAATCCAACCGCAGGGAGAGTATGTATGTTAAACATATTTCAAAGTAAATGCATTTTTTTTAACTGCAAAATGAATATTATATGAATGAATGAGAGAAGTACAATTAGCGCTTGTCCCACCAAACGGGGAGAAGTGCAAGGGGTACTCGACCCACCAAACAACGAACACTACCGACTAAAAAATAATACAAAGAAGAGGGTTGGAGAACCATTCATAATACAAGCAAGGACCCCCTTTTTTTCTAGCAAGAAACCACTTCCAAGAGATAACTTCAATATCATTTACTAAATCTTCCATACTTGCATCCTTTCCCAAAAAAAAATTCTACCATTTCTTGCCTCCCAAAATTGTACTACATATCATTTTGATTTCAGAGTTAGTAAAGTTTTGAGGAGTATTATTTTATCAAAGCCCTGAACTATCATGTTTTTTGTAATTAGGTCCTTTAGATCCTTTAATTACATGTTGAATAAAAATTGACTAAAGGTTGACTAAAAATTGACTAAGAAAAGGACCAAATAAAGTTAATGTTTACATGCAAATACAATAGCAAAAGCGATGTATGCGAGTCAGTCTAGAGATTGTTCATCTAATACCCTGCATTAATTAGCATACCAACGAAATTATCTCAGTCCTCTTACCTCACAGCCCTTCACCCATTACACTTCATACATATATGACCTACGGCATGTTTGGATAATAGTTTGATCCAACACAAAATCACTTTTACATGAACAAATTCAAACATAAATTACTATAAATTTAACTCACTTTCAAGCTGATTTTACATAATCAATTCACGCAAACATACACTATAAGATTCTATCAAGTACCCTATGAATCAGCATCTAGTATTGATAGAAGAACAAACCTTCAAATGTATCTCACCAAAGGGCTTGCATTGCTTAGTAGCTCCACCTCCAACTACTCCATTACCTCGATTCACGTTCCAATTCGCCTTCTTCACAAACTTCGCCGACTCCTCACCGATCACCCTAACACTCCTATCCTTAGCAGGACTCATCAAGATCTTATCCGGTCCATGAATCTTATAATAAGAAAGCACACCATCTTCCAGCACAAACCACCTCGACCTCCAACCTTTACCATAATTCACCCACTTGTACAATATCCCCGCCACACTCCCAGCTACACCACCACCATTCAACACCTTCGAATCACGAACTTCATTCACAGCATCATCTTCATCATGATTCAAACCAGCCGAAGAGGATTTCACCGAATCCCCTGCTAACGATGAATCATGAGTTGAAAAACTCGATTTAGAAGCACAGTTCACAGTTCTGATCGATGAATCTAACCCTAATTGACACTGAGAGTTTGACTTGGACACCACCGGAGTACTCCGGTCTCGATCGATCGAAACCGGAGCAATGCAGCATAAAGGATTCATTGCTCACTCATCGGAAAATCTCCGATCCGCGACTGTTATACTCTGAAAAGAGATTCAGATTAAAAAATTTGAGATGTGAAAGAAATGAAATGAAACGAAACGGTTGCGTTTTAATGAAATGAATGATGAATAAAGAAAGAAATAGTGTTAAAGTTAAGATGAGAAAGAAAGTGATGTACAGTTGTTATTGTTGTTATGGCAGGCTATAAAGGAACTGAACCACTGCCTACACATACATCCATTTAAGGCACCATACTCTCTCAGCAGTACATGCTTGCCTGCCACTCTGTATTCTCTCTCTCTATAACTCTACTACTATGTCATCATGCATTTTAATAAATGTTACTGGTGTAGTAGTAATTGTTTTCGTTACGTTACCATTCAATTTTAATGAACTATGGAAGTTTCATTTTGATTTCAGAGTTAGTAAAGTTTTGAGGAGTATTTTTGTTTCTTTCTTTCACTGTGGAGAAGTGGCGAAGGGAGAGAGGACATTATAGTGTAAGGGGACAGCTAACGTGCGCACTTATGCACGGGTAGTGATTGAAGGGAGAGAGTAGGGAAGGGTGTTTTGGTGGATTGGGATTATGTCAATTTGATGGCGAGAAAGTTATCAGTGACTATAGGAGCAAACCAAATAAATTAGAGATATAAATAAGACTAGAGTGAGCAATAAAGTAAAACGATCCACATAAACTTGCAGTGATTTTCTTCCTTTAAAGTAGCAGATTCGGATCTTTCGATTGGATGAGGAGGAAAACGACGCAATTTTTGTATGATCACAAGAACAAATATATAGTGTTTGGACAAATGTAAAAAATGATTTGTCACATGAGCTTAACTCAGTTGATAAGAACAATGCATAATATATACAAGGTTTGAGGTTCGATACCCGGACACCACCAAAACAAAATGTAAAAAATGATTTTTCTAATATTAATAAACAATCTTAGATTTTGAAGATATTTATATAGTTGTGCATGTTTGTCTATACATTATATATTTGATCTTCTCATCATCCAAAACTTGCTCAAAAAAGAATTACGATCTTCTCCCAATAAAAATTGCTCATTCTCAATCAAACTTTTAAAAATTACTCATGCGTGAGTTAGTTCACGCTGCCTGAATTAACTCGCACTGAATCAAATATGTATTTAGTCATCTTAAGTTTAGCTCAGTTGTTATAAACAATGCATAATATATGCAAGGTCCGATGGTTCAAACCTCGGCCACCACAAAAAAAAAAATTACATAATTGATCTTGTGACAATTCAAAACTTGTTCGAAAAACGTCTCTTTTTTCTTTGGGCCAGGCCCATTTGCTATGATGAGAAATATTACGTATGAAATGACGTTTAAGTACATATGTGTCTCCTATTGATAGCGATGGGAGTAAGGGTGTTTGGGTAATTTCGTAAGAATGAAAGTGATTGTTGAACGATGGATTTGGGTGGGATTCGTTACTTTTGTTGGTTGTAAATAAAAACGATGGTGATTTGTGTGATGGTATGTTTGGGTTTATTCAATGGTTTATATATCCATCATATCAAATCATAGAATATACAGCATTGTTTAGAGTTGACTATGATAATCTGATCCAATAACAGTCATTGGATTTAATGACTTTTGGACCCCTACCTACACAAATTGAATTGCTTATTGCTTTTTGCAACTTTTGAACAGCACAATCTCGTTTGGGAGTGGGGCCATGAGTGAAAACCGGTGGAGGATATTAGATGCACTTTAACTGCTCCACCTGATAGCAGTAACTAGACCAAACCAGTCCTATCAGACCGAATTAAATTAAGAGCAATGTTATTTGAACAATTATTTTTTGTGACAACATTTTGGACAATTAAATTATACAAAGAAATTTAGGTAGTGGTACAAAAATCATCTGAGTTCTTCATTTTTTCTTCGAGAATGTTGAAAATTGTAGAGAAAGAGAGGGAGAGCTTTATGTTTTAGTGAGAGAAATGTTTTAAACAAATGAAGTTTGATTTAGTGTAGTTTGAGAAGCCTAGGATTATTACACGTGTACACTAGATCTGATGGTTGTGAAATATTTATGCACGGTGCATAAGGAAATAAGAATTTTCTTATGCACCATAACTTTTGCCTGTTCAGACATACCTATGCATATTTTATATCTTTGATATCTTTAATTATAAATTAGAAAAACATTATGAGAATTTTATATTTTGAAAATATTCATCGAGACGAATCTAACAACATCTAATATGATATTATTTATCTTTGTATATTAATAGAAAAATATAGTCAAAGTTTATCAATTCAATAATGGACATTTTCAACTATATCATCTAATATAAGACGGAGAGTGCTATTTATCTTTGAACTAAATGATGAATTTTGGCTTTAATTTTTTTTTTATTGAGGGATTTGGCATTAAAATTTTGAAATTTGCTTTCGGTGTTGATATATTTTCGCTTGACTTTCAACGTTGGGGGAGGGGGAACTATCACCATTTTCTTTTGTCAAAATTCACTATTTTGGAACCGAAAATTAAATTGATATTAAAATTGCATAAAAATTACACAGTGAATATAATTTCATTTTCGTTTCTTCAAATAAAAATTGAGAAACAAGATGTTCAATTTAAAAAATTATTATTTCGTTGATATGATAAAATCGAAGATTCATTAAAAAATATTGAAAAATATTAAACATCAAAAATACAATTAAATAAAATATTTATTTAGACGGTGTTTTATTTGTGAGGCTTGCTAACAACCACGTTAAAGACATGTTCTTGAGGATAGTATAAATTAAGGGTGTTTAAAACTGAACCAACCCAATAGAAAAACCGCAAATCAAATCAATCCAAACTGAAAGCGCAAAAAACCGCACTTGGTTCGGATGACTTTTGCACTGAACCGTGCGGTTCGATTTGTGGTTTGCATCTCAGCAACCGAACCGCAAGAATAATGAATATTACTTAAACATGTACTAACACAATTAAATAGCTCAAGAATAATCTTTTTTGAATCGATTTTTTCATTGTTGCACCATCAGGATTGATTCTAATTTCTTTCCATCTCTTTCAATTCATTTCGAGTGACAAACTTGTTTCCTTTACTTCCCAATAATTTGTTTGATGCTTATATTTCTTCTTAATTTTACCTATTTTAATATAAGTTTTACCTAATATTTTATTATATAAACAACAAAATAAAATGTCATATGTTTATTTTGTAACAAGTTGCCAATGTTAAAGTTATTGTAATATTTTTTTATCTCGCGATAAACTGTACAACCCGAACCAATCCAATATGCATTGGTTTGGACGACTTTTTAAAAATCAACTGAACCAAATCAAACCGCATGTTTTTTATCTCGCATGCAGTTTGGATGACTTTTATGCTCAAAATCGAACCAAACCAAACCGCGAACACCCTAATATAAATGGTATCTTTGATTTTGTGTTGATAATAACAATTTTTATACGATAAACACGTAAATTCCAAAACAATATTCTTTATGTTTAGTTTCTTATTTTGCGTTCTTATTACACTTTTGTAGCTTTTTTTTTTTACATGTCAAATACCTTCTAACATTTTGACGCCCCTGTTTAGATCACAAACTTGCATTACCAAATTCAATCATTTTGGTAGCATTTTATAAAATAAAAGTAAACAAATAAATTGGTAGCTGAAATGTAAGCACAAATTCAAATATTTTTTGGCTTATGCAAACTAATAAATACATATTCTAAAATTGTAAAGTATAATCAAAATAGTCTCTTAAACGATTCTTATTGTTACAAACTATGATGTAATATGGTAGTTCTTTCACTCTGATTGATCTCATGTCAATGTTATCACATCTACAATTAATACATTGTATCTCATCGATTCACTAGCTAATGCATATTCGTTCCTCGTTGAACCAAGAGAGCTCACATCTTTAACTTCCATAAAACGAAATTGTTCTTCCCTATGAATTTTTCAATATCGAATTTTGAGGAACCACCCACATTCTTGTACATCTTCACCGTTTGAATCTTTTCCCTAGGTCAAACCTTTCTACTGATACCAGTCATTGTGAATTTGAGCTTTTGATTCTCAACCTTGATATTTACGATACATATTTAAGAGAAAGTGAGAAAGAGAAAGATGAGAGAAAGAGATTGAGAAGAGAGAAAGATGAGAGAAATAAAGTAGATTTGTTGTATTGATTAGTACAAGAGAAGAAAGAGAGATATAGGAGAGAAAGAGATGTGTTTAATTTAAAAATTGACAAAAATATCCCTATATGTAAATTTATATTATTTAAATCTAATAATTTCTTATCAAAACTAATTTAACTTTTTATCTTAATTTAGTTAATACTATTTTAGTTGATTAGTTAATTGAAATAAAAACTATATCAGTGAATTGATTAATGTAGAATAAGTTATAATATTAATCCCCTAAAAAAGTTATAATATTAATAAAAGTAATTTTTGTTCAATTATTAATATAATCATCTAATCTAATATAAATTATTTTCATAAAGTATAAGACAAGTATTTTACTCAGCTGCTGTTGGGTTGAGAAAGAAAAAACATTGTCACATGTGTCTTTGAAGATGCCTTTGAGAACGTTTGCAATCAAAATTAAAATAAGAATGCTTAAACAATTGAGAAGGGCATATGTGGAACAGATGAATTACTCATTTACTATGCTACGTCCTTCGACTTTCTTTGCAGATATGAAGAGAAACCAAAAATTGGTAGGGGCCCACATTTTTCAGTCTCTCTTATTTCACTAGTATGCCAAACGAGAGAAATTACAAATTTCTCATCAATCTCTCTCGCCTCATTTTCTCTTAAACAAACACGGTGTAAAGGAAAATTGAGCGAGAGAGTTTTTTTTTTTTTTTGAAACGGAAAATATTATTAACACAAGTCCGTGCAAGAAGCACTAAGACCATCCACATTGGTAGGGTCTTTACCATTTAAAACTCAGTACCTAATAGGGAATTTTTTTTGGGTCTCTTAAGACCTCCATTTTTAAGTGGATTTCACGCCACTTTTAAATAAAATAATCATTGTTTGAGGAGTGTCTCCATTGTAGTGGTTGAGTACCTATTATTAAAAAATAGGTCTTGTTATCTTGTGTCTTTAGGGCACAAATTAAGAAATTCAAAATTAGAAACTTTTTTTTTTATAGAAAATAACTATAATAGTGTCTTAAATAAATAGTTATTGGTGGGATCCATTTAGACCTTTTATTAGAGTGTCTCCATTGTAGTGGTTGAGTACCTATTATTAAAAAATAGGTCTTGTTATCTTGTGCCCTTAGGGCACAAATTAAGAAATTCAAAATTAGAAACTTTTTTTTTTTTATAAAAAATAACTATAATAGTGTCTTAAATAAATTGTTATTGATGAGATCCATTTAGACCTTTTATTAGAGTGTCTCCATTGTAGTGGTTGAGTACCTATTATTAAAAAATAGGTATTGTTATCTTGTGCCCTTAGGGCACAAATTAAGAAATTCAAAATTAAAAACTTTTTTTTATAGAAAATAACAAAATTTTGACTTTTAAAAGTTGAATGTGCACAACCTTTGAGACAATTTTTCTTTTTTAAATTTCTTAACATGTGATATCTCTTTGAGCACATGTTATCATTTTCCTTAAAAATAAAAATAAAAATTGATGTGTCAATGTGAGACCTATTTAAGACTTCAAAATTAAAGGTCTCCACTGTGGATGCTTTAATAAACTCTGAAGGAGCAATAGAGATTGAAAATTGCTTTCTATGACTAGTAACTATCTGACACCTCTAATCAGTTACAAGTTGTACTTTATTAGGATAAATAACTCTTACTTAATACACTAGTAACCGACAATTGTTCATGCAATTTTTGAACAAATTTTTGAACATCTTCATCATTAGAGCTGTCAAAACGGACTGGGTCGTATAGGCCGGCCCGTTTAGCCCGAAAAAATATAGGGTTTGGGCCTAAAATATTGAGCCCGAATTTTAATAGAGCTTTTTAACCCGGCCCTTAAAAACCCGGTACCCGTTAGGGCTAGCCCGAACGGACCGCGGGTAGCCCGTTAGCCCGCATAATAAAAAAATTCTATAAATTATATATATATTTCAAATAATTCTTTACTTAGTTGATTATCAAAGTAAAAAACAAAAGTGAAAATTCAATGAATTAACACAAATATAAAAGTAATATAAAATTATATTTATTTGTTTCGTTATTTATAGTTTTAAAGATCGAATATATAAATATCTATAACCATAAGGTATCTAATTTATTTAAAATCATTTTCCTCGTCGTTTTAGTTTACGACGTTTGTACAAAAAATGTTTACAATTTATTTTTGTACTAGACATTATTTACATATTAAAAATATTATTTATAAAAAAAATTATAGCAGTGTTTTATAGTACTTTTTTTAAATAAAAAAATATAATTTTTTAATACGGGCCGGCCCGTTTAACCCGCGGCCCGTGTAGGGCCGGTCTCGGGTAGTATATTTCAAGCCCGTTTTTCACTCGGGCTTTTTGGTCCGACCCGCTAAAGCCTGTTAGGCCCGGCCCTAAACGGATCAGGCTGCCCGTTTTGACAGCTCTACTCATCATGAAAATTATTATATATAAAAACTTCTTACATTGTTATAACTTTTTTTTTTTGGTATCCTTATGCACCTCCATTTTGGTATCAAAATGGTGGGAGAGGTGTCTTACATTGTTATAACTAGTTACAAACCCGTGCACGGATTGAATAACGTATTTTTTTAAAATTTAATTTTGAAAGAGAAATCTTATAAATTACGGAAAATTATTGTCCTTTATAAATGTAAAAATCAAAGTTGCGTAAACCAAAATTTTACAACACAGAGCTTAAAACATTGCATAAAAAATAACATAACAACTATTGTAATATCTTATTCCTTAAAGTTAACCCGAACGCAAAATTTTGCCCTAGATTTAACCTAACTTCTTTGCTTAATTTTACTATATTAACCCTATTTAATTTAATCAAAATGTTAACGTTAATTGTTAGGGAAATCAAAATAAACAAATCGCTCATAATTTTTCTCCTTAATTGTACTAAACAAATTATATTAACCTTAGATTTAATTTATGCAAAATGTCATCTCTTATTTATAAACGTTAACCCGTGACGCAATATTAACCCTAGATTTAACCTAATTTTTTTGTGTGACTTTACTATATTAACCCTAGATTTAATTTATGCAAAATGTCATGTCTTATTTTTAAATGTTAACCCGTGACGCAATATTAACCCTAGATTTAACATAATTTTTTCGAGTGATTTTACTATATTAACCATAGATTTAATTTATGCAAAATGTCATCTTTTATTTCTAAATGTTAACCCGTGACGCAATATTAACCCTAGATTTAACCTATTTTTTCGCGTGACTTTACTATTTTAACCCTAGATTTAATTTATGCAAAATGTCATCTCTAATTAACCTAATTTTCCCCTCCACACTTTTGCATTTAATGTTTATCTAAAGTAAAATAAAATTATGTTTTCAATTATATGTTGTTTTTTTGGAAAGGAATAACCGTTAATTTTTCCCGTCTTGCTTAATTTTACTGTATTAATCCTATTTAATTAACCCTGTTTAATTTAATTAAAATGTTAACGTTAATTGTTAGGGAAATCAAAATAAAAAAATCGCTCCTAATTTTTCTCTTTAATTTTACTAAACAAATTATATTAACCCTAGATTTAATTTATGGAGAATGACATCTCTTATTTCTAAATGTTAATCCGTGACGCAATATTAACCCTAGATTTAACCTAATTTTTTTGTGTGACTTTAATATATTATCCCTATATTTTATTTATGCAAAATGTTATCTCTTATTTCTAAATGTTAACCCGTGATGCAATATTAACCTTAGATTTAACCTTTTTTTCCGCATGACTTTACTATATCAACGCTAGATTTAATTTATGCAAAATGCCAGCTCTAATTTTAACCTAATTTTTCCCTCCACACTTTTACATTTAATGTTTATCTAAGGTAAAATAATAACCATAGATAATCACGGCATAAAAAAAATTCTTCGAAAGAAAAGATGTTAAAACGACGGAACATTGTGATTCATCATAAAATATGTATGAGCTGATTTAGAGATCATATAATCAGTTTATGAGATTAGGAATTGACATAATATTTAGGATGCAAACAATTGGAACAAAAAAGGAACCAATGATGTGTGAATTATGATTACATATTATCCAAAATTATAAAAAAGAGTGTTGTTGTTGTAGAGTTACGAAAAAAGATTGATACCCATATTTACATCAGATGAAATCAAACAAAGAAGTAATATCAATCAGTGAGTGAAGATAATCTAGTCACCAACACTGGTTTCTCATTTATGCATACCAACCTAAATTATCGGAGAATACCATACTAAGGTTGAAGAGTAACGAATAATCTTTATATTCTTTATGTCAGAACTTAAAAAATATCGCGTGTTATGTAGCAGAAGCTAAATGCACTTTGATCATATTAGGACAATTGCTAGAAAAATGTTGTGCAATTGTAACCTAGAAGAAAACCTATGAAATTCATGATCCAAAAGAGGGACTAGTTGCTGCTGTTTGGATGTATGGAAATCAGATGTTTCAAAGTCTCTATTTCAGATTGTTCATGGTTGTGGCGCTACAGGTTGTGAGAGGGCTTTCTTTGGAGTGAAAAATTTGTAGTCTCATACGAATATCACTACTACCTTTAGCTTTTAGTAACATATTTGATTATTGTTGGCTTTAGTTGTTTAATTTCAATTATTAATCTCTTTTAATATTTGATGAACTTTTTGTTGAGCTTTGGAGTGAGGTCTACAGCTTGGTTCTGTATGTGTTTGTCTC
The DNA here is from genome assembly GCF_003473485.1 of Medicago truncatula. Lineage (NCBI taxonomy): Eukaryota > Viridiplantae > Streptophyta > Magnoliopsida > Fabales > Fabaceae > Medicago > Medicago truncatula. Next base: position 42,539,813 of record NC_053044.1, on the reverse strand, counting down.
TGAGTTGTTTTGCTGGTGCTGTGTTTTCTCTGCAGTTGTGTTTTTTTCGGCCTTCGGTGGTGGTTTGTTTTCTAAGTGTAGGCATCCCTGTCAGTAGGGGGTTGTGTGGCCGTGTGCGTTTGGCCATGATTGGCTTTGAGTGTGTTTTCTGATGCTCTGTGAAAGTTCAAAGAGTGTGTTTTCTGGTCTCTGTCTTGGTTCAAAGTGTGTGTGTGTCTAGTATTTGGTTTGGTGGCTTTTGTATGATACTATGAGCATCCATAACGGGAGTATATGGAGTGGATGTGGCTAATTATCTTTACAGTATGTTGATCCTTCATTACCTTCAATTGTCATTTGGTAGTACTCATGGCTAACTTTACAAGAAGGGTCCTGGCTTGGACCATTTGATTGTGTCTGCTAGCAAGAACATTTTATAGAAATCTATATTAAGTAGATAAGGCTCATTAAAATTTTGTAGAGTAAGCTAACAAGAATATATTTATATTTATCATATCACATAAGTTTCATTTTCTAGCAAGTTTCTAATATCAAATAAAAATCTAAGCACAATATGAAGATCCACATGCTTTTCATTGCAAGGTGTAAACAAGAAACAAACAAGAGGTTCTGAGAACCGAGGACAACTACTACTCCTATAGTAGCATTTGTGATGTATTGACACGACTAGCAAACAACACGAGACCTCAGTAGTAAACAAAAGTAATTAGTCGAAGTTAAGCTAAACTCTAATATTTAATTCAATATAACAATATCTTAAAACTGTCGAGGAAAGTGCAACAACAAATGTCTCTGACTGAAGAAGAATTTGAGCTGACCAATAAACAAAGAAAATAGAAAAAAAATTGTTATAAGGAAAGGGCAAGAATAAAATAAAAAAGTGAAGATAGCATATGTATATAGGAAAGACAAAAGGTGTATGTGTAATAGAGCTTTATATTAGAGATATATGTTAGATACTAGTTTGTAGTAGTATATATATTTGTAACCACCTCATCAGAAGGTATCTTTTATCATTGTAATATTCACTTCTATCATCAATAGAAATATTATTTGAGTTTTCTCTCATTCCTTCATTGGATATCATGTTTCATAACACTTTTAAGTAATATAACTGCAAATATCATCTCTAGTACTCAATTACACGGTAGTTAAATAATAAAACTATGGAGTAAATCATTCTTTTCAACAGTTAAGCAAAATACTCTTCAATATTTTAGATAGAAAGAGTAATAGTTTTTGTATGAATCCTCTAGATTGAACGAGTGGACATGCCCAAAGGCTATTATTATGCTGCAATAGAGTTGACATGCCCATTTGGCAGCAAATCTTTTAAAGCTCTTGTATAATGCTTTGTACACAAACATTGTACCATATTGCAATCTGGTTAAGGAGTAGGGTAATCCTCTGTAAACAAAATAATCAAAGTTAGAGAAAAACACCATAATATAAGAATCCAAGTTAGTGAAGGAGTGGGGCCTTTCAATTCATTTCATCCAACAACTAATGAATCATAAAAAAAAAAAAAAAACCATTTACATTGACAATCCACTACTCAAGACTCATTTAGATCAACAAAACAAAAGCTTTCCCATTTATCAATGGCTAATCAGCAAATATATAATATGATTAATGTCATAATATTGTTCCAAAATAACTTACATATTTGTAAAAATATTTATCCTAAAATGACTACCTTCTTTCAACTTTCAACACAACATTAATTACTTTTTTGTTATTTCAATTATACCATCTAATTAATACTATTTTCATCACTTCCAATTCAATAATATCTTCTACTTTACACTTACGTTAAATGTATATATAACAATATAAAATAAAGATACTTTGGTAAATATATATTCTCCCTTTTTATTTACACATTTTTCTTTAACCTATGTGAATTGGTCAACTATGTAATGTTAAATTTTAGACAACAATAAAATTCAAAAAGAGGGAAAGGGGGTGTTGTAATTAAAAATAGTGAAATAATTAGAACTGAACATACCCATAAGAAACAAACCAGCCCAGCCCAGCCCAAACTTTAACGGGCTTGTAATTGAAAAAAATTCTGAGAAAAAGGTGGGAACATAAGGAACCAGTTAGGAGCATAATAGCAACTTCACACTCTCACATTCTTTAGGGTTCTACATTTCTCTTACACACCACTCTCATTTTTCCGATCGCAGTTTCGAACCAAAACACCGCCATAGGGTTTTGGATCGTGACCGTGTAAACCAATATGGCGCTGGCTTTCGACGAGTACGGAAGGCCTTTCATTATTCTCAGAGAACAAGAATCGAAGAACCGTCTTCGTGGTCTCGATGCTCAGAAAGCTAACATCTCTGCCGGTAAAGCCGTCGCTCGTATTCTCCGTACCTCCCTCGGTCCGAAGGGTATGGATAAGATGCTTCAAAGCCCCGACGGTGACGTCATCATCTGTATGTTTCTCCATTTCTCTCTTCATTTCATTTTCATTTCCGTTCTATTCAATTAAACCCTAAAATCAAACCCTAATATATGTTTTACGCCTTTTCATTATATGTAATGTAATAGTTAGGTACAATAATTAGTTATTGCAAGCAATCTAGTAGAATGAGATTTTCTAGTGTTACTGGAACTTTATAGTAACGTTTATGTGTTTTTTTTATTTGAAGCAAATGATGGAGCAACGATATTGGAGCAGATGGATGTAGATAACCAGATTGCGAAGCTGATGGTGGAGTTGTCGAGGAGTCAGGACTATGAAATCGGTGATGGAACTACTGGAGTTGTTGTGTTGGCTGGATCTCTTCTTGAGCAAGCCGAGAGGCTTTTGGAACGTGGTATTCATCCGATTAGGATTGCTGAAGGGTATGAAATGGCGTCGAGAATTGCTGTTGAGAATCTGGAGAAGATTGCTAATAAGTTTGAGTTTGGTGAAACTATTTTGGAGCCGTTGATTCAGACTTGTATGACTACTTTGTCATCCAAAATGTAAGCTATTAGTGAACTGATACCTGATCTTGCTTACGCGTTTTTGTGATGCAAGCAGTGTTGTCTCTGTTTTTTGAATTTTATGATCATTTATGTGCTGTATAATTTATGTGTTTTTTGTATTGATGTTGCAGTGTGAATCGCTGCAAGCGTAGCTTAGCTGAGATTGCTGTGAAAGCTGTTCTTGCTGTTGCGGATCTAGAGAGGAAAGACGTTAATTTGGATCTTATTAAAGTAGAAGGAAAGGTTGGTGGGAAATTGGAAGATACTGAGTTGGTATATGGAATCATTGTTGACAAGGATATGAGCCATCCTCAAATGCCGAAGCAAATTGAAGATGCTAAAATTGCTATTCTGACTTGCCCATTTGAGCCCCCGAAGCCAAAAACCAAGCATAAGGTTGATATTGATACAGTGGAGAAGTTTCAGACATTGAGGAAACAAGAACAGAAATATTTTGATGACATGGTTCAACAATGCAAGGTTGGATTTCATTCAGAGTCTTGAAAACATTTCTGTTTATGATTTTTTTTACCTATCTAAGCAAGGCCCTGTCACTTGCTCTTAGCTGGTATATGAGCTAATTTGGAGTTATGTTCCAATTGATATACTTATAAACTTATTTTTTTTGCCTGCTATAATGCGTTTGAACTTTATTGAAAAGGATTATTTATGTTGATTTGCAGGATGTAGGTGCAACCCTTGTTATTTGCCAATGGGGTTTTGACGATGAAGCAAATCATCTCTTGATGCACAGGAACTTGCCAGCTGTTAGATGGGTTGGTGGTGTTGAGTTGGAATTGATTGCCATAGCAACTGGTATGCTTTCAATTATGATTCTTTTGTTCTGGGAGTTCGAATATTCTTTCGATAACTCTGTATCATGCGAGTAATGAGTGTATTCTATTCTATATTGCTAATTAACAAAGTAATTATCTTTTTGTAAATGAAGGTGGAAGAATTGTTCCTAGGTTCCAGGAGTTAACTGCAGAAAAGTTGGGAAAGGTATCATCTCAGCCTTATTTCTTTTTATGGCTTTCCTTGACCCTTCCTTTTTTTTTCTTTTCTTTTCGGGTCTTATTTTTTGAATTTACATGCAATTGTGGGGAAAGTAATTTAGGACGTGTGCCAATGATTCTTATTGTCTGTATTTTTATTTGTCTCTAACTAACGTTAATTTATGATTTATTCAAGGCTGGCATCGTTAGGGAAAAAGCATTTGGAACAACTAAAGACCGAATGCTGTACATTGAGCATTGTGCAAACTCAAGGGCTGTAACAATATTCATTCGTGGAGGTGAGGTGTACTCCTTAACATTTTGTTTTAGTGGTTTGCACTGAATTTTATGTAATTAGTCATCTTTTAGGAAATAGGTGGTTTCTAGTTGTATTGCTGTTGAACATTGTATTTACTACTTCAGAGTTTGAATATTATAATCTTTTATTGAGCTTTATAGAATTAAATTTGAAGACTGATGAATGCCTGAGCAATCTTCACAAATTTAAAAAAGCTGCCTTGTTTGGTAATGGCAGGTAACAAAATGATCATTGAGGAGACAAAGCGCAGTATTCATGATGCATTGTGTGTGGCTAGGAATCTTATTCGCAATAATTCAATTGTGTATGGTGGCGGTTCAGCTGAGATTGCATGCTCTATTGCCGTGGAGGCAGCTGCGGATAGATACCCTGGTGTAGAACAGGTATGCATATTATATTATTAACCCACAGTTTAATTTATTTGTGAGATGTGCTTAAAGTCGTTCGAAACTTTAGGTTTTGACAAGTAGTCCTCTTGAACATTCACTTTCAGCACAATTTGTTCTTAAACTTAAAACTCCTGTTATTGTTAAATGTTAACAATAGATCTTTGACTTTGTGGTTAATTTCTTAATTTGGCAAATATATATACCCTGCTTATTTTTATTAAATAAATCTAAGCTAAAATATTTAACTTCAAATTATGCAATTAATCTAATTATTAATTTCCAAATTGGAAAAAGGGGATAAATATAACAGCGAAAGAGACACTGTCTGCTGTCATGATGTTTGCCATCTATCTCCATATTTAGTCTTCACTTTGCCAGTGTTCATAGACAAAAATTCTGAAAATGGAGGGGTAAAATGAAATGTTATTGTATCAGGTTCACTGAAAATCCTGTCCTTTATTTTGTCCAGAGTATGAAGTTTATACAATATAATCCATACAAAACAATAGAATAAAAATTTATACGTAGGATATAAAAAAACCCAGAAACTGCAACGAAACCAAATTTTTATAAGATTTTACTCTTGCAGAGGGAATCTGCGTGAGTCATGGGAATATGCAATATCTGATAATCCAAAATCTCACTCTTGAGTATTCTAGTTATGTTTCTGATATGAATTTAATAGCCACACTAATCACAAAGATTATAAATTTTAAGCATTTGGTATGTCAACATCAGAATGTATACTTTACATTATAAGAATGTCTTAGCACGAGAATTTTGTTCTCCACGAATCATCTCAAATAGACGTACATATAGAATTTGACAAGACATGCATTGGTGTATCCTAATGAGAAATAGTTTGAAAGTAGGCATGTAAATTGACACAAATGGAGTCTGCCAATCATTTAAAACAAATACAATTATGAAAGAGTAGAACAGAATTTTCCAAATAAAGGCCATTGACTTTGCTGTTTTTAAATAATGGATCAAATGTATTCTCATTACTAATTATAATTTACCGTCATTTGGTTATTCTTTAATGCTTTTGTTGATTGATGGTTTTTCTTTCCCCTGCAGTATGCAATTAGAGCATTTGGGGATGCTTTGGAGTCGATTCCCATGGCCCTTGCTGAAAATAGTGGTCTCCAACCAATTGAAACATTATCTTCTGTGAAGTCTCAGCAAATAACGGTAATGGTTGAACATGATTGCTTTTAGCCTGGTTATTACTATGCTCGTGCACTTAAGTTGTACTATATGAACAGTTATCCGTGTCTATAATTTTCGACACATCATGACACCGACTTTAACCTTGCCTGCAGGAGAAAAATCCTCACTTTGGCATTGATTGCAATGATGTTGGCACCAATGACATGAGGGAGCAAAACGTCTTTGAAACTTTGATCGGAAAGCAGCAACAGATCTTGCTTGCTACTCAAGTTGTCAAGATGATATTAAAAATTGATGATGTTATTTCCCCATCTGAGTACTAATATATCTTTTCTTGAACTCATGTTGCATGTCAAGATGCAGAATTGCTGATGGAATTTTGTTTGATTTGTATGATTTTAGTCAGAGTTTGTATTTTAACTTGAAGTATATTTATGTTAAGATTTTGGCACGCCTTTGTATTGGAGTTGGGTCACCGTTTTCCTTTTTCATGATAAAGGCTGACTGTTCTTTTGTTTGATGCATTTTCGTAGTTAATTTGAATATTATGAATTCGTGAACTATTGTTGTCAAGATTGAGTTACATCGCAGGATCCTGTGCTGGATAAACCGTAACATTGTGCAATGTGCAGGCTGCAGATATAGCATTTGATATGTATGTTTTTGATATTACATGTCTAATTAAATGCTACAGATTACATATATGTACGTGTGTTTTAGAAAACAATATGTATTTAAATGGTGAAAATTGATTGAATGGCTTTGTAATTTTTTTGTACTTTTTAGTGCGTATGTATTTAAAACGTGAAGAAAAGTTGCAATAACCATTAACACCAATTCATTTTTATATACATTTCTTGGTATTTGTTTCATCTATCCAAATGGAGGCATGGATTGGAGGGTTCTGAAATGTAGAGTCAAACTTCTTTTTTTTTTAACCAAAGGTATCTTTTGCACATAATTTTAGAGATTAATCGTTATAACTAAATCAATGGTATCTTCTGCACGTGACTTTAGTGATTGAACTATGGACAAATTTAAATGCATCAGTAGCTTTTTTTTCTTCTTCTTCTTTTGCTAATAACAATAGTAGTAGTCCGAGCAGGTGGCGTTTACTAGGGGTGTACATGGGTTGGGTAAACCCAAAAAACCCGTCAAACCCATCCAAAAAAACCCAAAAAAGTGGGTTGGGTTGGGTGATTGGGTGGATATGGTTTTAAAAAATGAAAAACCCATAAAAAAATAATGGGTTTTGGGTAAAACCGAACCCATACCCAATAAACCAACTTACTCAAGAATTTCTAAATTTTAATTTCATTTTCATAGGGAGGAAGAAGAATAACAAATGTTTTGATCATAAATTTAGTTTAATTTCTAAAATTGACACAACACATCCTCTATATTGAAAATAAAAAAAAATATTGGAGTTACAAATTATGATGTTGCAATTTATAGTTACTTTAATGCTAAAGCAATTTTACGTCATCCAACTTTAATTTATTTCAAGTATTCGATGATCAAATTTTTTATTTAATATTAAAATTTATTATTTTATGATGCTAAAATATAGTGAAAATATGTTACATAATTATTTTAAGAAAATAAAAAGTTGAAAATTTTTTATGAAAAAAATACAAGGATTCGTCGTTTAGTCATTTCATATTAACAAATTTTTTTTTGGGTAACCCACTACCCAACCCAAACCAAACCGGAAATTAGTGGGTTTGCCCAAACCCATCCATTAATTTAACGGGTGGATATTTTACCTAACCCAAACCGGAGTACCCTATATAGTTAGGGTCTTGGGTTTGGCCAAACCCAACCCAAATCAACCCACTTACACCCCTAGCGTTTACGATGCACAAATATTAAATTTGTGCATGATACATAAATACCTTCAAAACCTTCTATAGCCAGTATTCCAGTTTCTTTATATAAAAATTTTTCTGACATAAAGCTGCACGGTTGGGTGGATTCAACTTTTAATATACTATCTTTTAATATCTATTATAAAGCTGTGCTGTAGCAAAATGATTCAGTTATTTTTATTTGTTGGGTAAAAATGGTTAAGGTAAAACCAAAACAAACAAAAGGGAAAACAGTTCGAGTTTAAACATTTATTTAGATTCATTATTATTTTGAAATAGATTAATACATCTGATAAGTAGTATTTTTATTATGAAAATTATTCAAAAAAAAAATAATTATGAAAAGTTGATTCGTTAAAAAAAAAAAAGTTCTTTAAACGTGTGATGTGTTTTTACATTAGTCTTCTTTTTGTTTATAAAATTATTTCAATTTAATCTATAAAACTATTAATAAAAGAGATACTTGAATATCCCCACGAGCTTAACTCATTTGTTAGGGATATTACATTTTATATGCGGGGGCTGGGGTTCGAACCCCCAGACACCCCACTTCTCCCCAAACAAGTTTTTTTTGGAGGAATTTTTAAAACAATTGGTGGTAAATATAAGATATTACACTAAATTATTTGTTGTTTGATATATTTTAGATTAAATATGTTTTTCTTCCTTTAAATATCAATTTTAATTTTTAATCTCTTTAAAAAATTTCTTCAAACTTTGAAAAAATCAAAGTTCAATTTTTTTCCTAGAGACTAAAATGTATTTAAAGGCTTTAAAAGCATGTTTAACCCTATATTTTATTGTCCTCTTGAGCATAGTTCAGTTAGCATGGACAATGCATAATATATGCAAGATTCGGAGTTCAAACCGCGCCACCACAAAAAAAAAAACCTATATTTTATTAAAAAAAATGTAATATTGATTTATTTGAACAACAATATTCGATGAATTTTTTATTCAAAAAAAATATTTAATTACTTTCTTATTCCGTGGCCTATTATTTCACACAGAAAAATACTGAAGCCTATCATCTTTATAATGTTTAAATAATTGCTTGTGGGGTCCCATTTTTTGCATTGCTTTATGACTAAAAAGTTGCTATCAGGTTGCCATCAATAGATATAAACCATTCAATTAAAATAATATTATATCAATGGCTGAAAATTGTACAAAAGTAAACTTTTCTATGATGCACAAATTTAACACTTGTGCATGTTAAATGCCACCGTTCCGGGCAAAGCTAATTTTTGTAAACCGAGACAATAACACAAACTTTAGACGATAACAAAAACTTTTTCTCTAATATTTGTAATTACGTACTTTACAATACACACTTCTATCCTACATTGCCCTTTATGGGAATGCACGTCACTTTTCTAATAGATATTGATATTCCTCATTCTCATTAGGAAACCAAATTCTGGAATGCAAAAATTTCTAAACAAACTTTTTTAAGTTAATTGTTTTCTCGGAACAGTGATACCAATCTAGTAGTAGCATTGGTAACCCTTTTTGCATCTAAGCACTCCAGCTCCTGCTGTCATTGAAGCCACAAGCATAGGTGGTCGTGCTGACATGCTTGAGGCTTTGGCATATGTCGAAGAAGATGCTCCCGCTCCAGACGGTGTGAAGTAGGCACCATTCAACATTAGATCTCCTTCAGATCTCCAATTCCAGTTCTCCCACTCACCCTTTGATGAGTAAAAATGCTTCGTGATCTGATAAATAACCCAATGGTTCATTCCAAAAACACATAAAATCAATAAGACATGGTAGACTACTAGAATCTAATAGCTTTGCACCAACCTACATTCAATATTTTTCCTCCATTACATTTTATTTTATGTATATCTTACCTCTTTGTGGTCATCATCATCTGGAGCTAGAAATCTATTGCCTTGACTAAAAATAGTTGGGGACGAACTTCCACCAATTGCATATTGTTGCCAATGTGTATAATCATTGTTGACCACATGAAAGTATCCGAACCTGCACCTGCAACATTTGTGTAGAAAAATATTCAAACTGTTAGGACTAATCTCTCAAAATAAAGAGTAAAAATATATAACAAATGGCAAGTAGGGCTTAATTATTGTGGCAGAGAAAAATTAACTAATTTACAAACCTTGGCATTCTTCCCCCAAGCCCTTCTCCAAAATGGTTAAAAGCTATAGTAGCTTGCATATTTTTGTCCCCTTCATAGGAATCACTATGACCAAAGAGCATAACTTTGTTATGACGTGTCATATAATTATTAGAAATAGTAACAGCCGTTGATCCATGAACAACATCAATCAAACCGTCAAAACAATTTGACAAGGAACAATGATCCACCCAAATATGAGCCGCACCATATATTGTAATCCCATCACCATCCGATCTTTCTTTCCTAACACGATGGTTAGGAGAGTCACTCACATAACCACTACCACCTCGTACACAATGATGAATGTGTATACCATGAATTATGATGTTGGTCTTTTCTTGTATTCTAATACATGGTCCTTCAGCAATGTGTACATTTACACCTCTACCATCAATTGTTTTGAAAGAATTCATGAGAAGATCCATCTTTAGTTTGATCACCATGTCATGCTTGAAAATGATCCATAAAGGCTCTTGTTGGATAACAGCATGTCTTAATGTTCCTGGCTTAGGATTCACAGGGTCATCACTTGAGTCAATGACCATGTAATATTTTCCATCTTTACCTCCAATTGCACGTCTACCGAACCCAATAGCACATTCTGCTAGTCTCTTGCGGTTGTTTTCCCAATTGGGGTCACATCTCCAACAATCATCAATTGGATTGTTTGTACCACAAGCATCATAATAACCCAGTTTTCTTCTGTTCTGATTCTCAATGATGCTCCTATATATAGAAACAAACAAGAAGCTTATGTTGTGCTCACTATTATTAACATATTTGTTTACGTAAACAAGGGAATGCATGAAGAGATCGATCATTCTAAACTATTTTATTCCTCAACGTATTTTCTATAAATTATTCACCGGTTGTCCATTTTTACATAATTTGTTTAATTCAACCAAAATCTAAAATATCTAAACTAAAAAAGTTACATGATTAATCCAAGAAAAAGATATAAAGTGATTTTCATAATTAATTTAAAAATTTGAAAGAAGTGAGTGTAAGAGAAAGTGTTTAAAAGAGAGTGGTGTTAGTAATATTCTAACGAGTGTTATTCTTTTTGTTTTTATATAAAAAATAGTGTTTGAAAAAAAAAAAGATCAGTATACTCCAAATTTAAATACATAGGAATTGCAATTTGAAAAATATGAAGAAAAAAAAGTTAGCACTACTCTAATATATTTAAAAGGACGCGGGGGATAACATACTTCTGCACTTGTTGGACCACTGATTCAGGATCTTCAACATGATGAGAAGAATAAATCAAAACTGGAGCAAGAAGCAAGAAATGGAACACTAGTATGGTAGCAAATGCCATATTTTTTGGAAGAAATTTTTTCTTAAGTAGGAAACTTAAAGAGTAGTGACTTGTTCTATAAGAGTGATATAATTAGCTTATATAGACAACTAACTGTGGTGAGAGGATCCTGAATTTATTATTTAAAAAATATGTTTATCAAATGTTATTTGTGAATTTAGGGACCCTATAGTTAATTCCCTATATATGAGGCATCTTTCTTCCAAAGGTCAACTCATACACGGTTAAGGAGCTCGATAGTATACCATTACATAAATAACTGATTAATTAGTTAACAAATTTTCCTTTTCAGGAGGAGTTAGGAGGACATTATTAATTAGAAAATATAGTAATAAAGAAAAAGAATTACAACACAATAAAATTTGAGCTATATGAGTTTTCTGTCTTTATATAAGAAAGTACCCTTTGGAGATGACAGCATCAGAATCTCCCACTTTGTTTTTTTCTTATATATCAATCATCAATTATGCTGCATATAGCATTGGTCGTTAAATGAGGTAAAATTGTGTTTGTTATTTATGAATGACATATTTCACATTTTCCTTGTACATCCTATATCATGTTATTTTTTTGGTACAACCCTGACATGTTATTTTGGTGAACAATGATATTGGTCTAAAAAATTATTACTATATATTCTTTTTACAATTTAGACATATTAAGAAAAATTATGAACCTCTCAAAAAAAGAAAAATTATGAAATACTACTAGCATACGGACTATGTTCATTTTGTGTATAGAATTTCGTAAAATATACATTTTTATGGAAATATGTTCAACTTTGATTTCTCTCATACTCTAAGACAATGATTTTCTTTTTTTCGGTCAAGAATAATATTTTTTTCCTTTCTAAGTAAACATAATTTTATTAATAGAAATAAAAAAAAAATACAAAATCATGGAACAATAAAGTATTGAAATATATAGGTAGTAATATACATGTTGCTTTCATCACGTTAGATTCCTCCCAAAATAACAAAGTTTATTTGATAGCTATAGTGCCCTTAATTCTATGTGAAAAGTTCATATATTATGTTTCAACTGGAGTGAGGAACGTCTACTTCACCAATATAATCCTCAAACTGCAGGATACAAACTCCCAACGGTCTATCTTCATTAAATTAATTAATTTATAACTAACAAATCGTAATTTATTCATTTATATGTTTTAAAGCTAACTAAACAGCCGTCTGGTTTCTCACCATGAAATTAAAGATTGCCGAAAGCATAAATTTAGAGAGTAATATTATTTGTTGAGTTGAGCCTGTGATGTGATGTAGATTGTCTATAATTTATATTTAATTTGTTTACGGTCTTTTTTTATAACTGGGAAATGTATTTTTATTAGAAAGATAATTTATTTAGAGTGCATTAAACGTCTTTGAAAACAATGAGAAGCCGGCCTTGCGTTTATTGATCGGAGTTCACAGATTCTTTCTTCATCATGCTCTTACTTCTTACACACGAAGTATTATTAGCAGTTTTTTAACACACGAAATAGAACTACTGCTTAATAACTTATTATTGTTGTTACTTGTTAAGCTTTAGATACTTATCATTATGCTTTTTTATATGTATAAGAATTGATAGTGTTGCATGAAATTTACCATTTCTTTTGTGCTTGAGCAATTTTAAATTTCTCACAAATTAACCCGTTGTCCTATAAGTCACATATCTTCAATGTTAAAGAAGATCAATGTAGTTTAGGTATATGAGAATCAAACCAATTAGGAATTGGATTCAATTGTTACCAAAATAACCGGTTATGTGTGTTTGTTTCGTTATTGTTACAAGATAATGTTTGCCGCGCATACAAGAGATCCTCAAAATGTTAAATATTTTCTATTTATTTAAAAATGTCTTTTTAGATGTGTTTGATTTACTAAACATATGTACTGGACATAACAACACATGACAAACTTTTATTGTATTGGATAATTTTTTATCTTATCGATTTTTTGTAGACAAAAATTATTTTTGTAATTTAGATAACTTGTATGTGGTACAAAAAGTTATGGTATAGTTTAGCGAGAGACAAAATTTTATGTCATGTCCCCTACCTAGTTTGTCCTATGCCAGAAACAAAGGTTTGGAGTTGTCACATGTCCTTCACCATTTTTGTGTACTTAAACACTACACATTTTAGTCTTATGAGTCATGACCTTAAAAGACTAGCTCCTGTTTGATTTTACAGTGGAAAAATAAAATTAGAATTGACACTGTCTTCTATAGTTATGACCCGTTTTAGTAAAAATCATAGACGTTGGGTTAATGCAAGGTGAAATAGATTTTATTTCCAAATATTGATTAAAAAAAAAAGTTTTTATGTCCGAAATGTAGAGGTGGGAAATCTATTGGGAAAAACCCAAGTCCCATATCGGATAGACAAGACTCTTGAGAAGAGTTTATAAAGAGGAGGCAATCCTCACCTTACAAGCCGGTTTTGTAAGGATGAGTTAGGCCCCAAATTACAACATGGTATCAGAACTTATCGAATTCAAAGGCCGCCTAAACCTATTCACGCAAACCGGTTTTGTAAGGATGAGTTAGGCCCCAAATTACAACAAAATCAGATATGATATTTTGGAAAGGTAGAGGTAAGAAAGGGCCATGAATCAGCACTCAGAAATAACGAGAACGTTGGGAGTGACCATAGGAGATGAAGCTATCAATATCAAGGGTCCAAAATGAATAATAAGTACACATTGCATTAAGTGGTGACCAATTTTGAGGACTAATGTACACAGTGAACTATCAATCATCCCATTAAATGAAGATTGACCCCTCAGAAATGGTTTAAATTTATTCTATATGACATTAGTCTGCTACCTTTATCATTGCTGTTGGTTTTGAAAACATCTCTACTTTCTAGCTAATTCCAATTCAAACACAAACGTTTCTTGCATTGGGAGAAATTAAATGAAGATTGACCCCTCAAGTGTCTCTTTGTAACAAAAAAAGTGCACTTACAACTTGAAAAATTGCTTGAATAGGTGAACGAGTTGAAAAACACTTCGTCGTCTTAGAGGTGGAGTAATTGCCTCCAAACACTTCAAAGCTAAAATCAATATGAGAATGCAATAAAAATTGTGTACCTTTCACTGGGACTGTCCTTAGTTATTAAGACGATCTCGTGTTGGATCCCCCACCTTCTATCATTGAAACAATCTATCTTAGATGATTCAGGTTTTTTGGAATTTAATAAGTGATCTCAAGTTTGAATATGATTATTAAAATTCTTGAGGAAGAGTTTTGTCACCTCTACGAAGTTACCTTAATTGACATATTAGTCTTTGGTGTAGAGAGATACTTGATAAAGAGTGTTGCTAAATCAAACGGAAAAAACACTGAGAAAGCATAGAAAAAAATAATCAACCAATTATAAATTAAAGTGGAGCGGAATTCAAGAAAAGTTGTGGGAAAAGGTGGAAGTCAACAAAACTATCAAGAAAAAATACATTTCAAGATACATTCGTGAGGCTCTATTTTTGCTTGATATAACATTTTTCCTTCATGAATAATACAAGATAAACATGTAATGAAAAACTAAACATTGGGTAATTTCAGCTTGTGGTATAATCATAATCAATCAAAAAAATTACAAAATCGATCAAAAACTTCACTGTGCTAGTATTAAATAATGAGAGATAGTTGAGAATTGTAACAATCAAGTAAGTCATGGTGCCTATGACCCATCTTTATTCCCGATCTAGACTTAATTAAGGAGACAAAAGACAAAAAATGACAAATCTACATTAGCTTAAATAAAGGAAATAAATGCCAAAAATTCCATTTTGCATTGCAGCATACTTAATAACTATGAAAACTACATTGTTTGGTGGTGACATTTATAACAACAGCATCTTGTCTGAGACACAAATTTCAATCATTGTCACTTTATATTCGTTGTTAATTGATTTTCAATAACATTAGTATTTGTTGTATTATTATCAACTCTCCTTGCCCTACATTGCATTGCATGTCAGTGAAAAAATTCAATCAATCCCATTCTAAATAATGTCTCAAATTCATCAATATTGCTGACACAAGTAATTAAAGATGTGTTATGGGTCCCCTTTCTATGATCTTCATGGTTACAATTACCAATGAAGATAATTCATTTTCACTTCCATGCCATGTGATGTGTATCTACAAATCATTCATAAAGAAAGTATGAACAGATCATATAGCCATAAATAAACATTTCATTGAGATTGAACCTTTTTTTTTTTCTTTATCATTTCTGGTTTTTCATTAAACATATAATTATATCAACTCTATCACTTGTGTCTATCAACATCATCATGTTACTTAGTAGATATTGTTGTAGACACAAGCCAAGGTTGTAGTTACAAAACAAAATATGTCTAAAAAGTTCAATTTACAAAAAAAGTTGAACCACTTTTTTTTTCTTCAAAACTAGATACAGTTGGCATATTAATGATTGATTTTTGCCTTTATTTCTAATAATGTAACTTAATATATTTAAAGGCTTCTTAATTCAGCAGCGAGATCCTTTTCTGCAGTTTAGTGATCCTGCTGATGCAGTGAGAGATGCTACTAGAGAAGATGGTTTTGCTGCCAAACTAGATGCTCTTGCATAGCTTGAAGATGAACCTGCTCCTGATGGCCTAAAGAATGCACCGTTTAACATCAAATCACCACTGGATCTCCAATTCCAATTCTTCCATTGACTTTGTCCTGCATTCTCGCGCTTTGTCACCTGAAATAAGACAGTTGTAAAATGATCATTGGTGATACTGTTATAAAAAAAAGTTATTAGCCGATTTATAGTAGGATTGAATTAGGTCGAACTCGAATTCTAAAATAGCACTAGTATGCAATAATGAGTTAAAAATGAAAAAAATTATCTTTGTTCATGGATCTAACCTCTTTGAAGGTATTGTCATTGGAAGCAAGAAATCTATTGCCTTGGCTATTGATGGTTGGATTAGCACTTCCTCCTATGGCATACATTCTCCAATGTGTGTAGTCATTGTTCACCACATGAAAATATCCATGCCTACATCTACAAATGTAACAAAACATATTATAAAAATGAGAAATTTAAGCCACCCCTAATAATGATTCAAGGAGAGGTTGTTACCTTGGCATTCTTTGAACTAGTCCTTCTCCAAAATGGTTAAAGGCAATGGTAACTTGCATATTCTTATCTCTAGTGAAACTATCACTATGACCCAAAAGCATAACCTTATTATGATGAGTCATGAAATTATTAGAAATAGTAATAGCTGTAGATCCATGAATAACATCAATTAATCCATCACGGCAATTAGAAAGAGAGCAATGATCAACCCAAACATGACTCCCACCAAAAATAGACACTCCATCACCATCAGAAAGTGTCCTAAAACCATAATGTGTAGGTGTATCTCTCACATAAGTATTCCCACCTCTTTTACAATCATGTATATTAATCCCATGAATAATAATATTTGTCACAAATTGTACAGTAATACAAGGTCCACCAGCAATGTGCACATTTGTTCCTCTACCATCAATTGTTTTGAAAGAATTCATCATTAGCTCTTGTTTAAGCTTAATAACCATGTCACGCTTGAAGATTATCCACAATGGTTCTTCTTGAATAACACCATATCTTAATGTTCCTGGCTTTGGATTCACAGCATGATCACCAGGATCAGTTACTACATATATTTTACCATCTCTTCCTCCAATTGCATGTTTGCCAAATCCAATGGCACAATCTGCTAAACGTTGACGATTCTTTTCCCAATTTTTGTCACATCTCCAACAATCATCAATAGGGTTGCCACTTCCACAAGAAAGGAATGCTAAGTTTCTCCTTGAATCATTAATACTCCTGAAATAATTAAAAAAAAAAAAACACTTGAGATTTTCAAAAATTAATAAATGTGGTATGGTAATGAGTAATGTGACTAATGAAAAAATGTATAGTATATACTAAATAGTTTCTTACTTTTGTACATCTTGGACTACTAATTCAGGATCTTGAAGTGGGGAAGATTGAATGAAGGAAGGTACAAAAAGTAGTAATGAGAGTAGTAGCATGTATGTGAGTGGAACTGCCATAACTTCTTGAGCTACCCTTAATCAAAAGAAACAGGGAAGGTAGAGTTACTTTGTTTATGAAGAAATGTAAGGACAGTTTATACTATATATAGGGAACAAAATAGGAGTTTGTGCCTCGTTAAATAAATTAAATAAAATATTTGGTACATTAGACCCAAGATTTGCATGATTTAAGGTAATCATTATTGATAAGTATTTTGGTTATGGTAAATTATAAAAGTAACCTCCCATGAACTATATTTAATTTTCAAAATGAAGTGATTTAGAATGTTCATGTTTAATCACAAATTAACTTTGTGCCGACACTTTGCATAGATGAATTATTTTTTTTGGGTAATTTGCATTACTATATATGTAGTGTGTATACTCTTTGGCCTTTACAGTTACACCAAGTAGACCCCAATCACCCCCACCTTAGTGAATTTCAACTCATTATTATTACTATAGTTTCAGCCATGGCCGTTGAAGTAGGTTTCTATACATTCTAAACATAACACAAACATCATTTATTACATGCCATTCCCTCACCAACATCCATGTGTTACTAATATTATAAGGGTCCTGCTAACCGGTGCCCCTGGGGCACTGGTTAAGCATACCATAAAAGGGAATTATTACCATAAAAGGAAACTGTTTTGACATTATTATAAATTAATTACACAATTTCAATGCATTAACTACTATATAATTTCCTTTTTCATACCCTTAACCAGTGCCCCGGGGGCACCGGTTAGCATTTCCCATATTATAATAATCCATCCTGTTCCATTTCCTTGTGGTGAAATTTATTTCCCTCTGCAATTCAACATTTGCAACAAAAGATACATATTTATATATTTCTTTTGTTTAGATTTTATTTTTCCTGAAGATGTAAATACTAAATATTTCTTGTCTTAGACTAGACATTATATAAAAGATTAATGATGGCTTATCTAGAGCATTACAAAGTGATGGGATCAGGATAGCAAGGGAATTAATTGTGACAATCATAAAATAAAATGGTTTATAATTAAGAAAATGATGTAACACTAATTAAATTAAATGGTCTGACGATAACACATGCATGAGCGTCAACTGCGCAGGAAAATAAAATGAAATGTGATGAGATGGAATCTATCTACATGACTTTTTTGGCTTCCATTTTAAATTCTTTCTATTATTTTAGGAATAGACTCGAATATATACGCAAGAAATTTAGATAATTGGATAGCTGCTCAACATCTACACTTTACATCAAAGACATATCTAATATCTGATCCGTGTTAGACACCAACACATATGAAAATATTGTTATATTTATTTAATTATTCCATTTTATCTAAATATGTATTGGCTTGTCAGCATCATTTTCTTTTTGAGGGGTGTCGGTGTTAGTGTCATTGTTGATACTCATGTATGTATGTGTGTTTATACCAATATCAATGTTTCATAGTTTACAAATAACAACGTTTGAAATAAAATAATGACATATATATCTGTAAAATGTTTCTTTTTTGTTGAGAAATATGTGTAAAATGTTAAACATAGTCATTAAACTTTTTAAATGTAAAAAGTAAAAACTGCATTTTTGTCCATAAATACAATAAATATGAGCTATAATTCTTAGGTGATACACATATTAATTTTCTTTCTTCAAAAATAGAAACTAAATTTAATTTACACATGGGAAAACCGTACCATCCGTGAATGGGTTGAGAGTTGAGACACAGATGAGAATGCATGTTCACCCATGTGGGCTGTGTTCCCTTTAATACTTCTCATGGTGGGACCTACTTAATGGCTAATCTCAGCCCTTGATCTCATTGACCCCATTTTTGTCTAAACGAGCTTCTTCAAATTGGACCAAACTAAACTAAACTACTCTGGATTTTGGGTGGATCATTTTTTTCGTTAAAAGGAGACCAATACAGTGAGATTCCAATTGAGTGTTGTGGCTATGAATGCTAAACATTAATGGCTACCTATCTCCATCTCCCTCTATGCATGGCCCTCACATGTTGATTTACTTATAAATTAATTTTTAAAGTGATATATTGATACCCATTTTAGGTTGACCTAGTCATTGACTTGAAATCTTATAGTGCGCTCATCTCAGGTTTGATTTCCTATGATATCAATTTTATTGGACAAGTCTATACTGAATTTTGCTTGGTTTAAAATAGAGCATCCACAAATGGACTGTACGATTGAATCACTCGAATTAGTAGATCCTTCGATCAAATAACGAATTTAAAAAAATTGATATATTAATCCTTCTCCTTGTCCTCCACTTTAATTCAAAAGTGACTCCCACGTGGCACATCCTTTTCAGAAGATATTTTTTATTTTGTTGAGAATAAAAGTTTGATATGGTTGGATTAATTAAAATCAAATAATCATAATTTTGGAAAAGATAAGGTAATTATTGAAATATTGAAGGAAAAAACTTGTATGAATCTCAATGATTAAATGAAAATCAAATAACTTATAGCGTCGGTCTTCAGATGACTTGTACCATAGATTATAGAAATTAGAAGGTGACCGGATAAATATATAGATAGACCATGTCATCTTTGATTTTAAATTGAAGCTATATCATTCTTCCAAAATTAATTTGTAAAGTGAATAATATGCCCTATTCTTTTATAAATTATTTTCAAGCTCTATCTATTTTCAATTTAGAACTTGGCTTTTTTCTCAATTCAACAATATATATAGAGCTATTATACATGAATCACCTTAGATGACATACACCCTTTTACACCCACATACATTTGTGACATGTGGCATAAACATTAAAAGAAGAGATGAAAATGGGTGATGATGTGATGTTACTAAAATACCCTTGACACATGGGGTGTACATCAAAGATGTATAAAAAAGTGTGTCTACCTATCTTTTTCCATATAGAAAGTACATACTTAAGCAGCCAAGGAATCTTATTAACTGTTGGATGGAATTAAATTATGGCTAAAATATGGTTTTAGTTCCTGCAAATATGCCTCGTTTTGATTTTAATCCCTGTAAAAAAAAAATTGTTTTTGGTCCCTGCAAATTTTTTTTGTTTTTGAAAATAGTCCCTGACCCCACTTTTGTGATAATTTGCATACGTGGCACATTATAACTGAACCAATTTTGTAGTTTTTGGTCCCTGCAAAAAATTTTGTTTTTAAAAAAAGTCCCTGCAAAATTTTTTGTTTTAATTTTGCAGGGACTATTTTCAAAAACAAAAAATTTTGCAGGGACCAAAAACAATTTTTTTTATAGACACTAAAACTAAAACGAAGCATATTTGTAAGGACTAAAAATATATTTTAGCCTTAAATTATAGATAATGCAAATTTAGCATAGTAGTAGCTTCTTTCACGTTTTATTGAACAGAAAAGTTGCTCAAGTAATTTGATCACTTGATAAGGAAAGACAAATATTAGTTGATTTGTTTTGTAAACAGGTTGTTGACATCATTGTGTGCATAATGACAATAAAGGAATCATACGAAATGGTTATCTCTAATCATAGGCTAAATTAAATTAAATTCATCAAATCGTGAGAATGTATAATTTAGTCAAATCAAGAAATAGTAGCGTCCAATATGAATTTGAATAACTTGCATAACTGGATCAAGAGAATGTATTCTGGATTACGTGTGTAATAGTACGATGATGTGTTGAGTCCTAATCAAAAAATTGCATAGCTTAATTATTAAATTTTCATATTAAACCTAACTTATCATAAAAAACCAAATTGTAAGGTGGATCAATTATTTTCTGACTGGACGAACACTGTCATATACAAGTTTTTATGTTTGGTCCAAATCATTCTTCCGAAACTAATTTTTAAGATGAGGGATATGCGAGGAATAAAAAATTTTGATCCAAGTAAATGCAGAAACTAATTTTTTGATCAAGTAAGACCAACAGATGACAAAATTATCTCTTAAGAGATTTATATATTTATATTAAATAATAATATACTAATTAGCTTAACTAATAAGCAAAAAGGAATTTAAAAAAGTTGAGTTTAACTATGATTCAAGGGAGTCAAATTTATCCATGATTTGCATTCTGCTAAAGAGACTAACAATATATTTTTAATGTAAACAATTAAATTATATGCAAGAAAATCATTGTCTATTGTCTTAACAATTTTCATCGTTAATAAAACTCTCTCTAGAGTTACTTCAGAGACTATAAATGTCAAAACAAGACAAATAAATTTATCAATAAACTGATAAAAAAAAAATATTACTTTCCTATTTCCACTAATGTTTGACAAATAGACTTTTTCAAGATAATTAAATACAAATATATACAACTTATAACTTGCTAATAAGAAGATGTGAAACTCTCGACATGAATCATTGTGATTGAAAAAATATGATCAAGCGTTGGCTAGAGATGATGCATTAGGAAAATAATAATTTTTTTCACACCTATATATTTTCATTGTTTCTAAAAATTGCACACAACTATCCACTTTAAGAATATATTATCTCTTTGTTAACAAGTAAAATAATCAAAAAAAAATTAACATAAAAAATGTTTTCATAAATAAAAGATGGGTGTCAAGTTTTTCACAATATAAAAATGAATTTAGTCAAAACACAAAATATAATAGAATATGTGCTAGAGATTTAAAATTTATGGAATGGTTGGTATACGGCCATATATGGTTGGTTTTGTGACAATATCTTAATCTCCTTGCTTGTGTATCACTCTTCCTAAGTAACGGAAAACCGATTTCAGTTAATTAGGGAGATATCTCAAGTCTTTGTACAAAGGCAAATGCGGTTTTACATGCAAAGAGCATGTGAAGATGTTTTATCACATATGACTTCTCTAGAAATCATGTGCTTTGGATGCATGCATATGATAATTGAAACTTGAAAGCATGAATTAAATAAAAAGGAAGAAATTGCTATAGTATTGATTCAAATGATTATAATGAGGTCGTATATCACCGTACATTAGGACATTCACATCTCCACAATGAGTTTTGTCAAAATGTGCATGTGATTGTTGCATTATTTGATTTGGATTAAGATAACGCATTTTGCTTATCATAAGCACACCATGTGCACAACTAGCTACCTTTCCCATGATGCTACCAAATTCTATACTTCATTAATTAATCAATGGCACAATGAATTAACTATTACTAGAGCTAATACACATTTTTTTTTGTTACGTAATACACAAATTCAATCCCTTCTTTTATTTTAGGTTAAATGCGTCTAAATGGCCTTTAAGTTTATCATTTTTCCTAAAGCGGTCCTTTAAATTTCAAAAGTCTCAAACAAATCCTTTTAGTTTTTGAATCGTTTCAAACAAGTCATATTGTTAATAGCATAGTTGATAATTGTTTCCTTTAACTTATCTTTGGTACCAAATCTGGCTCTTAACACCCACTTAAAATTAGTCATCTTTTCATGCATGGCAAATGGTGGATAATGCTCTTTGTTGCTATCATCTGAATCATCACTATCTCATCTAAAATGACTTGTTTGAAACGATTCAAAAACTAAAAGGACTTGTTTGAGACTTTTGAAACTTAAAGGACGACTTTGAGAAAAACGAAAAAACTTAAAAGACCTTTAGATGCATTTGACATTTATTTTAATATGTTGCACTTTTTGGTTATTTTCATACTAATGCAATTTTATGTCATGCAACTTTAGTTTGTTGCAAGTATTTTACGATGGAGTTTATTATTTGATATTCTATGATGCATAAAGTTATAGTAAAATAAGTTAAACATTTTTTTTAAGAAAATTAAAAAGTAGAGTACTATTTTAAAACAAAATTACGAGAACTTGTCATTTAAATATTTAATATTTAAAAAATAGAAAAATAAGTTGGGTTGGATTCGGGAATGGGTCACCCATTCCCGAATCCAACCCACCCCAAAAATCAGTGAGTTTGCCCAAACTCGCTCAATAGTATAACGAGTGGTTATCTTACCTCACCCAAACCGAAGTACCCTATTTAGTTTGGTTTTAGGTTTGGCCAAACTCAACCTAAACCCACCTACGAACACCCCTACCTTTGTTGAATGGTACAATCGGTTGGACAATTTTGTGAAACTCAATGAGAGTTTGTTGCCCTCAATCATTCACTTATTTAATTATTGTCTCGTGAGCAATTCTTGTGTGGACCTAAAGATTTAGACACATGATTTGGTCACACACTCATAAAAATGAATATCACATAATTAATTAAAAAACTCATTATTTAATTATTAAATTTTCTTACTTTTCTCTTTTTTATGAGTGTGACCAAAGCTTTGTGTCCATATAATAATTATTCGTCATTGTAACACACTTGATCTCTCGCAACGACGGTCTTCATAATTCTAAAAGTGTGTTAATTCTCCATCAATCACATCTAAAGTATATGCTGACAATTGACATCAAATTCATACTATAGCCATACTATTAATTATTTAGGCAAATACTTACGTGAATCTAACTCTAAAGTCGTATATATTAAGAAATTTAATATAAAAATAGTTTCAATGTAATATTGCAGAGTAAAGTTATTGATCTCACATGGACTTTGTTGAGCATTAATTCTTTTTTTTCTATGGTGATTAGCTAAAAGATTGATAGTTTGTAGAAACGATTTCTGATAGAAAATGTGCAATAATGTAAAAACGCTTTAGGATTGCTGTTTCACCACAAAGATAGAAACTACATCATCAATTCTTTTTATTTGTAATGGGAATCAAAATTATAAAGATGATGTAAACTAATGTCCCCATTCAGAGATGCTAAAGTGTGTCTTGAAGCCAACAAAACATTATTTTTATAGCAGAATTGTTGACAAAATCAGTAAGATCAATTTTGATCTCCATATCGTCTTAAGAGAATCTAGATTACTTTCATGCTTGGAAGCTCTTGTTCAATCTTATATGTTTGACATCAACCCACACATTTCAGTCTATCGATTGATGTCTAAGACCGTATGATTATAGTCATATAGTTATCTAATCCTATTTATCGATTTCAATCCATCGCTCGATATCTAATATTAGATAACTATACTTCTAGGGCTACACATGTGAAGAGCAATAAGATTGAATTAAAAAGTTTTGAAGCCCGTAACAAAAAGAAAGAATTTGGATTGTGAAAAGCATATAATTGGATTTCTTTTATAATCTAGACTCTAGAGACTAAAAACTATGCTCATTCATGATCATAGTAGACATAGAAAAATAATATAAAAGCATAAAACATCAGCAAGAATGAATAAAATAATATAAGGACTAGGTAACCATGATCATTGACTAAAATTTCACCATTTTTGTGTTAAGTCATGCATCCTTTGGTAACTCGAACAATAATGTTAATAAATCAATTAATCTGTCATATCATAAAATCAATGTGATATATTTGATGTTTATTAATAAAAAAATGTCGTAAGCAGTAAAGTATGTTGTTTGGATGAATTGGAGTACATTGTTTAGTGACATGATACATAATTTTGATAAAATGTTTCTAATTTTTAACATTCATTTCAACCTTCAATTTAATATCGTTAATTAATCAATATAAAGTTGTTATATAATTGACATTCGTATTTGAAGTATTTTTAATAGATATAATATACTCATAATGTATTTGTATTTTTTTTTAACTCGCAGTCAAATGAGTTTTTTACCCTTTCAATGTTAACTCGTTGATATAAAAGACTAAACGTACTATGTTTTTATCTTCCCTAAATATGCCAATGCCTTCGATTCTATTTGTAAAATATCTTATTGTTTATCTATGTTTTGAACATATTCATCATTTATCATGTCGTTATACTCGTGGTATATTTCAAGTTTATCAATTTAATGTATTATCAGCTCTATATATCTCGAAATTAGATTCTCGATAGCATTTAACTACTTATGTGATGTATGTATCATTTTTAATTCAGTTAATATATCCTTCATAATTATGTGCACCTTTACAAGTTGTTTATAATTTAACGGTTGCATATCCAACTTTTTTTGTTATCTTCTTTACACTACCTAACTTCTTTCAGTCATATATCAATACTAATAGATTATCCTCTATCTAGCAACATTTTGATCATCAATTTTTTTATCTACTTTTTTGGTTGTCTACCTCAACTTACTTATATGTTTTCCAATATTTTTCAAAAATACAAATTTTATTTACTAATATAAAATATCAACTTCTTTAAATGTTGATACACCTCTAACTTTTCCTTCATATGTTTGTGATCTTTATCTATCATGCATATTTTAAAATCAAAGTTTCAAAAACTATCATCATCCTTCTTAGGGTCTCAACTCTTTGAATCACACAATTTATATAGGGGCAGTGGTGTCGTTTAGTTTGGTCCCATTGAAGTATTGGGCTATGATGGATCAATTTTATCTACCCTTAGATTGGATTATTCACTAGTTCTTATTATCGTATATCCACACCAAAACTAACTCATCAACTTCACATGTCTCCCTGCAAGCTCACTCTTCTTTCTCAAAATCCCAAAAAATACAAAATCAAACTCATAGCATATGCAATTCCTAGTTTTCTAGTGTGATTGGCTCATCTTTAATCCAAACTTCCAATCACTGCTACTCTTTCTTCATGTCATAGAAACACCATTTGCAAAACTTAAACAAGTTCCATCTTTTTTACAATGAGAAAACCATCTTGGATAACACAACTTTGAGTTTTTCATTTGCTTTGTAGGTACTGAGTTGAATTATACCAATACCATATCCATAGTCACTCATAACATCACATCTATAATAAAATTTCAAAGTACATATGAGTTTATTTTTAATATTATATTATCTAATATATTTATAATTTAATTAGTTAACGTAAGACTTCTAAAATCTTATAAATCAAAGAGAGTGATTGAGTTGGATGAGTTTGATCATGTGTTTATCGACCATGATAAGATTTAATAGGTTGATGAATCCAAGGGTGAAAAAAAGTGGTTCATTATGGACCAATTTTTTCATAGATTTCATTTATACGGAACGTAGGGGAGTGATAAAAAAAAATAAGTCTCTAATACTCACATCTTTATCTCATTGAAATGTTTTTCCACCTAGTCTAGCATGTAAAAATGGTTTATATAATTAGTTTTCAAAGTTTCTAAAATATCATGAAGTTATCCATGTTCTGAAGTCTTTCATCTCAAATGTAGTCACATTTAATTATTTTTTTACTTGTGTTTGAAAATTACATTAAAATCACCAAACACCATCAAAGGAGGTGAGGTGTACAACTTATGTTTTTCAACATCTTAACGTAAAATCTTTATTTGTTTGCAATCATTTGTTGCATAATTTAATATAAAAGATACATTTACAACATATTTTTTACATTCTTTATGCCGTAGTTTTTCCTAAATCTAGATTCATCTACAGTAATTTGTTGAGTTATTAAATTTCTTGAAATAACGACTATCTCATGTTAGGATCATATCTCAACTTATTCATTTCCTTTAAATAACGTTATTGTCGCTGAAAAACTCTATACATTACACGTTTTTATCTTTATTCGACCTATGATAAAGTTTTGTCTCAGTTAAATCATCATGTTTTATCTCAATTCAGCAAACGACAGTTGATTGAGTGTCAATAAACATTCCTTAATAAGAGAGGTTTTGTTGAAATTATTAATACCTCTAATATTACATATTAAAAACTAAATTGTCAAGCACTAAATTGAGATAAGATAATTTTTTTTATGTTATTGTTATTTTACATTTTTTCATTTACAACAAAGAAAATAAGTTAAATATATTATTAATTCAATCATAAACGAAATAAAATGTGAGAAAAAAAAAGCGATGAAGAAATAAAAATTTACATTTATCATTTATTACGAATTAAGTTAGCTAAAGTTAATGAATTACGAATTTAGTTAAAGTTAATGAAAAATTATAATTTGGAAGTGAATACCCGTAGAAATATATCTGGTTAAATTATAAAACTCAATCAAATGATAATTGTGAAGTGTAATTAGATTAAAATGTATGTTACAACAAGAATCTTCAATGAAACAATGAATAATCATTTAACCATCGACTATTATTTCACCATTTTTGTGTTAAGTTATACATTGATTCGTAGTTCAAACAATAGCGTAAATAAATCAATTAATTGATCTATTTCAAGTAATGAATGTGATATATTTTGTATTTGTTAAAATAATTGTTGTAAGCAGTAAATTATGTTGTTAAGGTAAATTTTAGCACATCGTTTAGTGACAACATTTATGATATTGATAAAAAGTTTATAATTTTTTACATTCATTTCAACAATCATTTTAATATAGACGTATAATTACACAACTGTGTGTTTGAGCTCGTGCACTCGAGGACTAAACACGATTTTTTTGGGCTAAATCTTCATCTTCGTCTTCTTCCACCTCCTTGATTTCTTTTTTCACTGTGAGATATATCTTTCGTGTAAGTATCCATTTTCTTATTATCTTCTACTTTGATTTCTATTTTTCTTCAATTATTTGTTAAGTCACATTATATTATTTTTTTGTCAATCTAGACTACATTCGAGCTAGCTTCTTCGTTGTCACAACTCACAAGACTATGACAGGTGATAAATTTTTGTTTTTTAAATTAGGTATCAATTGCTTGTTAGTTTATTGATATTTAACAATAATTTAGAATGTAGTAGTTTCCTTTTGAAATCTTTGAATGAAATGCGTGGTTTCCTTTTGAAATCTTTAAATAAAATGTAAAACTTGAAAAAGATAACTATTATGATGTTCCAACACCTCTCTCAAACCTTCGACCTCCCCTTTAATCTCCTGGGACTAGATTTTCCTTCATCTAAATATCATTAATTAATATCATTTCAACCTTCATTGATATAATATTTCTAATTTTTAACCTTCATTTTAATCTTTAATTTAATATCATTAATTAATCATCTAAATTGTTGTATAATTGATATTCATATTTAAAGTATTTTTAATAGATCTAATATACTCATATTGTATTTGTATATTTTTTTAACTCCTGGTCTAATGAGTATTTAACCTTTTAATACTAACTCGTAAATATAAAAAATTGCATGTACAAGGTTTTTATTTTTCATAGATATGTCAATGCCTTCAATTCTACTTGTCAAATACTTTATTCTTTTATCTATATTTTGAACAACTTCGTCCTCTTTCACGTCCCTATCTTTGTGGTCTATTTCAAATTTATCAATTTCATGTAGTATCATGTCTACATGTTTTATAATTAAAGTCTCGATAGTATTTAAATATTTATATAATGTATGTACCTTTTTCGATTCAATTACTATATCCTCCAGAATTATCCTCACTTTTATAAGTTGTTTAACGATTATATATCTAACTTTATTTCTTTATCTTCTTTACACTGCTTGTCCAATTTCTTTTTGTCATATATTAACACTTATAGAATATCCTCTATCTCAGCAACATTTTCATCAATAATTTCTTTATTCATGTCTTTGGTTTCCAATCTTAATATTTTCTAAGAAAATAAATCTCGTTCTATGATATATTGTCTCAATTTCTTTAAATTTGTATGCGTCTCTAACTTCTTTTTTTTTTTTTTTTTTTTTCCGTATGTACGAACACTCTATCCAACCAACTCACTAAGTTTCCAAAGTATCAAGTGAAGGATGTATTCAACAAATGAATGTAGTAAGTCTATGTTACTCATCTATGTCTTGAAGTCTTTCATCGCATATATAGTCATAGATTGATTTTTTTTCTCTGTCTGGGTTTTAGAATTTCGTTAATATTACCTAACACCAACAAAGGAGATAAGATTGACGACTTAAACTTCTGAACATTCCCACATAAAATATTTTCTTGTTTCCCATCATGCCACAATCTTCCCTTAAATCAGTATCCGTCTCTTGTCACTCGGATCATACCTCCACTTCTTACTTCCTTTTTTTTTCTTCTTCCTATTATTATCCTCGAGATTCTACATATTCCATGATTTTATCTTTGTTCCAGAATCGATGAAGTTTTATCTTAGTAGAATCATCTGTTTGTTTTTTTTTTTTTTTTTTTTTTTTTTTGTGATTAAGCAAATGATAATTGGTTCAGTGTTGAAAAATTGTTTTTTTTTTTTTATAAGAGAGGTTTTACCGACATTATTAATACATTTAATATTCCATATTAAAAACTGCATTGACAATTGAGTACTAAACTAATATAAGAGAGAACAAGTTTTTTAGTGTTGTTGTTCAGTTGCGCTTCATTAAATAAATTGAGTTAGTTAATTTATTAATTCAATCATAAATTAAATGAAATGTGAGAGAAAGAAAAAGGGAAGGACAATCAAAAATTAACATTCGTCATATACTAACGGTTAAGATAGCTAAAGGTAATAAAAAAAATGGTAAAATAAAGATGATGATAATATTACATTGTATGATTTGAACATCAAAATACCTAAAAATGTAAATAGCCCCATTATATCCCCCCCCCCCCTAAATAGTCTTTATTTTGAACGACTAAAATCAAATATTCTACATATTACAATGACCGAATTCAATATAAATCAATTTTGCAAGGACTAAACCAAAACAACAAGGACTAAAAGCAAGAAAAAAAAAGATTTTACATGGACTAAAACAATTTATAGAAACTATAACCAAAATACTTGATATTTGTAGAGAGATCATGTGCATATTTAAGCCTTAAAAAGTAAAGATAGATAGGTCAAACAATATCATAATGTTTTGAGATATACCATATTGATAAATGATATATTGATAAAAAATAATCAAATGAAGAGTAAAATAGGAAGAAATTTTTTACGCCAAAATACGATATTTATCACACCAGGTCAAGATAATTTAATTTTATAGTGTCTAATATTGTTCATATCGTTGTTGATTGTTCCTCCTTTTGTTGCGGAATGTTCATATTTTTAAGGAAATTTAGGTAATTTTTTAACTGATTATTTAAATTTAAATAGTATTATAAAAATGATAAAATAGTTTAAATAAAGGATAAAAATAAAAGAAAAATTCCAACCCAAAATAGTGAATTCCCTTTATATATATAGATTACCCCTACTACTTGATCCACCACTAAAATGCAATATTCTAATCTTTTGTGTTCATTAATTTTATTTTTTTAGTTTCCTACAAGTTCAATCAAACAGAGCTAATCTCATTCAAGGCATTGTAGAGCATCAAGTATAAACATATCTCCTTAATTTTTTTTGTTTCCTACAAGTTCACTCAATCAGAGCTCATCTTATTCTAGGCCTTGTGGCGCTGTAAGTATGAACATATCTACTAACCAAGAACAAAACTTTAGTCCGTTAAATCAAATATACATTGGTATTTTACTTGAATTTCAGAATTTTTTACAAAAAGATAAATACTTATATCATATCTTGCATCAAAATAAAATAAATATTAAAACAATGGTGACATGTATATGTTGGTTGATTTAAGTTCAAAACAATTTCTATTTCTATGAGTGAAAGCTTCCCCTACTTGCTTACTTGTAGTTCTTTCTTGTTTAGGGTTTCGGCCTCTTTGTGATTAAAAAGAATTGTTAATTTCAAAATAAACTAATAAGACGTATATAAATGACATATCATTTGTTTTATAAAAGAAAAATATGGATAGGAAAAAGTAACGCCACATGCTTTGAGGTAAACAAATAGTAAATAAATTATGAATGATAAATTTGACAAACAATTTTAGACCAAATGATGCTATGAAAACAAATTAAGGAGAGTTATAAACTTTAAACAAATGAACCTTCAACAATGTATAAATAAAACTATCAACAAACAGTTGAAGCCTAAGAGCGATATGAAAGACCATAAAGACAGTAGCTGAGGCCCTTGTTAGCTGTTCTACCTACCTTAGACCTTCATGATACTGATGCATTCTTTTGATTATATTTACAAAATAGACAAGGAATTTTTAAACACTAAATGCTATGCATGATGATCATAAATTAGACGATAAAAACCGTTTAAAGAATTGGTGATTAGCACAAACAGTTAACCAAGATCAATGTCGACCTGTTCTGGATTTACCCTTTCGGTCTGGTTGGCAACAAGTTCGATTCCTAGCTGTCCTTTGTCTCCAGCACCAAATGCATAAAGCTTCCCTGATTCAGTGAGAGCAAAGGTATGAGCATTCCAGTATATGGAATTGGTTAGACTAATCTGTACTACCCTTTCATTGATCTGTTTCAGTGATGTCACAAGCTCTGGATTTAGCACATTTGCATGTCTGTTGCCCTGTAATCATAACATTAAAAACAAAAATATCACCATTATCAATATGCTAACAAATATTTGAATTGTAATTATTTAAATTATTAGCTTATAACTGAATTAAGCACCAACAGACACACACACCAGACATGACACTAACACGTAGACACCGATAAAATATAAGCTATTGAATGTATCCACTTGTACCACTGTTTTGTCAGAAGTATCAAAAAGCAAACATGCTTTCAATCTGATGTGTCGGTGCTACATTGCTGTCTAAATCTACATACATTATTTAGATTATTGGTTATTAATTAACAATTCGTTAAATGCATGATGTGGCCTTCATACATGGTCATGGAATAAATGAATAAACAAAGCTGACCTCTGCATCAATTACTGCATTATGTCCGAGACTAGCAGATTCTCCACAACCAAATGAATAAACATCACCATCTTCAGCAACCACGAAGGTTGTGTAATCTCCTGTTGCAACATGAACAGCTTTGACATTGGTCAATGCATCTACTACCTTAGGTGCTGCTTCACATTCTTCATTCCCATGTCCCAAACAACCGTATCGTCCCCATCCCCATGTGCAAACACGGCCATCCCGTCCTACCACAGCGGCGTGCCAAGCACCAGCTGAAATAACCATGGGTTGAAGGTTTAGCGTCTGGAACTGTTCGATCAAACGAGGGAACTTCTCATCAGTTCTTGTTCCGTGTCCTAACTTGCCACCCAAGCCACATCCAACTGAATATACTGACCTGCAAGTTGTCAAGGAAGCACGACATACAAAACATTCAAATACAACAAGAATGAAGTTACATTTATAAACTAGTTAACTTAAGATTAAGAATCAACAATGTTTGACCCCTTCATGAATCTTAAGCTTGAGGATTCTTACAATTTTGAATTAGGCCTAACTCAACCCCTTCAAAAATCAGCTTGTAAGGTGAGAGAGCTACTCATCATTTAAAAACAAAATTTCAGACCTTATCTAATTAAATGTGAGACTCTTAACAATGATATATAGACTTGTACTGTAAATACATGTAAGAAATGATTGGAGCTTACATTCCACTTGGTTGACAAGCCAGGCAAAGAAGGTAGCAATATCCGGCAGCAATTTGCACTACAGGTATGTCTTCTAAAGCTCCTAATAAAGGATGAGGTTCCATATCATTTGAATCGGTGTGATGGCCAAGTTTGCCATCACTACCCCAAGAAAATGTATAAACCCTTCCCTCTCTTGACAATACAGCTGTGAAAAAGTTACCAATTGCAGCTTGGACAACAAATATGTTTTTCAAAGACTCCACCAACCGTGGAGCTATGACAGTTTTAGATCCTTGACCTCCATATTCAGCTTCCCCAAAAGAATCTTTCCCAAATGCATAGACCTGTCCAGAATCAGTGATCAACATTGTCCTCCCAGCACCAGCAGCAGCTTGTATAATTCGAATGCCTTGCAAAGTTCTGAAACATAATGAACTTCCATTAACTTTTAAATCAACTACAAGATCACTTTCCACTTAAACTTAAGTTTACATGTTACAACCTTATTGGCTTTGGTCGCCATTCTTCTTCGGTGGTGCCATGACCGAGTTGTCCTGAACTGTTAGATCCAAATGAATAAACATCCCCTTTAGATGTCACAGCAATGCTGTGACCAGGACCTGCGATTGCCTGTGATTTCTCCCTCCTACAACATGCTTCTCCGGCCAACAAATACCTCAGAACCAACTTCCAAGAACCTCCACACCTTTGCTTCAAATCTTGCCTTTCTTCTGTTGTCATTGGCTTAAAGATGGCTCTCTTCATGCACATGTCAAATGCAGCAAGTTCGGCTAACGACAGCGCAAAGTCCGGAGCAAAGTTTGCTGGCTGCCTGAAGAAGGAGCATGTTGCCTGCAACAGACACATAACAAAACAAAGCCAGCAGCATTATTTGTATTAGTAAATTGGTAAGAGTTTAAAGGGGATGCAGTGACAATGTAAACCAAATTTACACATGCATCCAATGAGAATCCACTATTCTGATTCTGACTTGTCAGAAAACTGTTGTAATTGAATCTTAAAATTAATGATATGAAGTGCCAAAATAAAATGTTCTCATTGGATATCAATGTAAATCAGTTTTACACTAACAGTGTATGCCCTTTAATCTCAATTGGTAAAGATAGCATTCAATTCAAGAACATCAACTTGATAGATGAAATACATATAAGCATAGATAGAACTTGCCTCTAGTTTAGCGAGGTCTTGAGGATCCAAATTACATGATGTAAGGACATGGAGGACAATAGAGGGACTAGCAGACAAAGGAAACTCTCCAGGAGTAGAGTTTCCTAAGCATTGGCGTTGTTGCCGTTGAAATGTCGGAAGTGGTGTGGCAACAACAATGGCAGTAATTGTCTGGTCAGTGATGTTATGGTATTGGATAGTTGGGGTTCCGCTGGTTGTGGCATCCATGGGCACTGCAAAAACTCTAAGCAGTGCCCTCAAACTTTGCAGAAGAAAATATCTAAGTTACCAAAATATGTGCAAATTTATTATTACTACATTTAATTAATTGATTAATTCCTATGTTTCTCTAATTATAGCATGTGAAACTTTACATATTGGTATTTTACTAACTTGCAAAAAATGTGTACCTCAAAAATATAATTCACTAGCAAATCTCAGGTCTCAAACCTACAAAGAGAAACATACTTAACATTTAACATAAACTCATTATGTGACACAAAGTTACACAAAAGGAAAAAAAAAAAAAAAAAAACTCAATTTTATGATCAAATTTATCGGTTGATCATAACATCATTAATCATGAACTACAAGCACAAAAAGGCATGCATTTAGATTTTAGACCCACCAAATCATAAACCTCCAATTTCATAGGAGGATTATAAAGAAAAATAAAGGATCAGGAAAACAAAAAACAAAAACCTGAGCCAAATTAGAAAATCATCACCGATCGTTTCAAAAAACTATGATTAGATATTAGATGATGACCCAGATGAATAAAAAGCATGAAAAAACGGAAAAAAGTAAAGGGTATTTGAAGATGAGTCAAAAGATGAAAACTTTGAGGAGAAGTATAGTATTTCATTCTTCTAACGTGTTGGATATTCCAAAAAAAGAAAGGAATTTTTCAATTATTTGTGATCAAAGTTAAAAACTTTAATCACGTGAAGTCATCGTGATTCATCAAAGTAACATCATCACAGTAAAAATCATAAATCAAACCAGAAAATTCATCCTCCATTTTCATGGTTGAACACCCAAAAACAGAGGATTGAAAAAAAATAATTTTTATTTATTTTTTTGTGTGACTTTTTTAGATCAGAGAATTATAATTAAGGTAATTCATTCAATTCAACAAGAACACTTGCTGAATACGCAACCAGAAAAAAAAAAAAAAAAAAAAGGAAAAAAGAAACGAAAAAAAAACAGAGAATTCAGGGGAAACAGAACACAATCATATGAAGAACATGTTTCCGATGAGTGGCATTACGATCGTAACAGATCGGATTATAGAAAAGCATGGAAACGATGATTACATAAAACAAACATGAATGAATTCTGAAACAGTGTTTGCATCGGTTGAAGAGAATCTGATGATGTTTTTGTGAAAAAGTCGAGAACTTTGGATGAATGAAACAAAGATTGAAATGGGTTTTTGATGGATTAACGTTGGAGTGTGTGTGGTGTTTTGTTTTGAAGATGATGATTAGGAGGAGGAGGTTGAGAGATAGAAGGAGAGAAAAATGAGTTTTTTAGTTTTTTTTTTTAATTTTTTGAGAGTGAATGAATGAGATAGAATGAATTTTAGCTTTTTATCCATTGTAAGCATGGATTACATAGAGTTAGGTGACATTGGTGACATCGGACAATGACAATGTCACGATGTTTGTGTTTCTCTCTTTCACAAGCGACATTGTAATTGGTCGATGTCATCTAATGATGTATTCTTCCATGATCGCAAGACCAAATCTATAATGTTTGGACACACACATAAAAAGATTTTCCTCAAAATATTCAATCATCTTTTTATCGATTTTCTCCTTAATATTAAAAAAATACTTCCTTATATGTATGCGACCAAACAATTTTTATGTGATATTGTGACCATATTAGAATTTCTCGTAAGTCGTATCCCTTCTCTTCTTTGCTTTCCATTTTTTTATATTTATGATTTATTATGGATTTATGAGTTGATGGTGATGATGTGTCGCTTTGGCAACAAAGTTGAAATTTATCTACTTTTGACAGTTTACTAGTTTGCACTTTGCACCACAAATATTAAATATATGCTCTTCTACATAAAAAATTCAAAATTACAAAAAAAAAAGAAGTAAATAACTTATTGATCAAACTAAGTAAACTGTGTATGATAAGAAGAAGGAGGTCAAATTGTTGCACCAGAGCAATTATTGCTAAGTTGTTGTGCTTTTGAAAGACTAACTAATTTTTATAGAGAAAAAATATATGCTAATTATATATGTGTAAGCATACTCATTTGACACGTGTAAATTTTATCTCCACGTCATTGTTATATAATTTTATTAATTAAACCAAAATATTTATGCTTCTCCTACAAATATTATAGGAGATATGGTTAAAAAAAATAGTAACTAGTAGATCAATTTATAGTTAAGGCCGGCTAATTTTCCTCTAAAAAAACTAAAACAAAACATCCATGCATTAGTACCTACTCCTTTTGTGTTGTCCCTATATATAAGCATTTAGTTGATTAAAAAATTATCTCTAAATATAACTTCACTTTCAAATTATTAAATACATTTATTGGACTTGACACAAAAAAAAAAAATTTATTGACATATTTATTTTATTTTTTGACTAAATTTATTGATTTTTTTAATAAACAACTAATTAATATCAATTTATCAAAAAAAAAATCTAATTAATATCACTAAATGCTTTGAAATATGAAAAGTAAAAATTTACTCCACTTATATACGAAGGATAATTACATTCATACACAAAATAGACATGTTAACTACATCATCAACTTCTCTCAAAAAAAAAAAAAACTACATCATCAACTTTTTTTAATAAATGTGAAAAAAACAATAAGAGCAGATATAGGAAGTATCTGTATGTCCAAGTTAATGAAAATTAACTCAATCGATAAAGAGTTGACTCATATGCAAGATTGCATATTCAACTTTCACTAATATAAAGATCTCTTTAATGGAGATATGTAACAACCTCAATAAACGATCGTTGAGTATTGAGGTCTTCTTGATTTTGATGAGCTTAAACTCACCTCACCAAAAAATTTATTCACCATATATGTAAAAAAAATAAATAATATAGTTATAAAAACTGGCCATTACATATTATTAACATCCCCCGAAAAATATATTATTAAGATATAAATGAAAAAAAATGTGCATTTTTAATCAATAAACATTCTTATTAAAAGATATCATGTGTTGTGCTTTTAGAATAAATTACTATAAATTATTCTCAATTTTATTTAGAAGATAAAAAAAATTAATGAATTTAATTTATTGATCAAAAACAAACATTTACCATGCTTTCTCAAAAAAAAAGAAAAAAATCTATCATGTGTATGATTTTATAATAAATTATAATTATCCGTGACAAACATTGATATTTTTTAACTCATATGTGATTTTTATAATAAATTATAACTATAATAATATGTATGATGTTGTAATTTTTTATGCATAAGTGATAAACATTAGTTAGGTATTTTCATTTAAGAGTAAAAGCTTGTGAAAAATAAATGAAAAAAAGAGTCAAAATGAAGTTAGAGAAAGAGAGAACACGAGAGAGAATAAAATTTTGTGAAATAAAAATAGGAAGTATAGCTATAATTTAGTTATTTTGACAAAACTATCTCTATTTTTGCTTATATTTTGGTTAATTAAATTGAATTAGATTAGGTTGATAATCCACTACTTTGTAGAACAATCTTCTCTTTGCTGCGTCTGTCTTCTCTTGGCGTGAGTATCTTCTTCGCTAGGACATCTATATTCTAGTACAACTTTATTTCAAACATCACCAAAACACTCACATTCTGCAACTAAATGTTGAGAACATTGAAGTAATCCATAATCACTAGCATGGTGTATATTTGAAGAGGTTATTCGGTGACTAGGAAGATTATCCTTGGTAGGGACCCTATTTTGCAAAGAGAGAAACCTTTATAATAATAAATTTGTTCAACGTAAAATCATACATAGGAGACCTATCTCTATGAGAGTCAACTTTCAAGATCTTATAAGCCCATTTGACTGATATTCACTAACACAGGTTATTCTCCAAATAGAGATTCAATATGGTGGAGAGATATTCCTAGGGTTGGAGATAGATTTCAAATGGACCAAGTTATAGATAATGGTGAGGTTCTCTATTTTGACACGATCCTTGGACAGAGGTTTGGTATTAAATGATCACTTTAGTAGACATTATAGTTTGCAAGTGATAAAAGTGTTTGTGTGGCTGATATGGTGTTGAATGACGTAAAAGTTGGCAATATTAGATGGGCTTATTTTCATAAACTTTTTTACTTGCATGAAAACTATTTGACATTATTTATCTTTTGTTATATGAAAATAGCTTATATATGAGAAGTGATTATTGTAGAAGCTTCAAAGTAAGAGGGTTTTTGGTTTTATGTTTAGATGTCTTAGAAGTGTTTTTCAAGTAAAGAATTCTAACTCTATAAAATAATGTTTGGCATTTTTTGAAAAAACATATTTGTGGGATTAAAATGAGTTATACCTGAAGCTACTATTTATAACTTTTAATTCTAGAATTGATTTTAACATATAAATTTATAATTTAACTTTTTTTTTTTATATGAATGTATCCGAACATATATAAATCACTTTACTTATTTGCAACTCATTTTTAATCTAAACCAATTTTAATGAATCAATTCACTCAAAATCAATTCTTGTAAAAACAAAATCTAAGTTGTTTATAATGGCTTAGGCCTAAGTGTCATATACTTGTTATCATATGCATATGTGTATCTATCTAGCAAAACTCATGATGTGAATGACGAAAAATTAACTATACCGTTGATTTTGATTCATGTATCGTTTCCTCTAAAAAGGGAAACAACCTTCTAGTACTGTACATTTCATTCCACCATGTCTTATATATAGTTCCCAAAACATGAAATATTGGAAATCGTTTTATTATAACTTAGAGCCCCACACTAATACACTATCATTCCAAATTTGCACAAATAATTCTGTTGTAACCATTCATTTTTTTCTTCAA
Organism: Medicago truncatula; assembly: GCF_003473485.1. NCBI lineage: Eukaryota > Viridiplantae > Streptophyta > Magnoliopsida > Fabales > Fabaceae > Medicago > Medicago truncatula. The sequence goes on along the minus strand of NC_053044.1, from coordinate 42,501,051 downwards.
CACATACGTACATCCATTATCCCAAAAGATTTACGTATGACTAAACGGTTCATATTCTTGATCTTCAAATTTTAAACAATAAAACAAGGTGACAACTAGAGTATCCATAAAAAAATGATGGGTAATTTACCCCAACGAATACACATTAGCCACATAAGCACATTTTTAAGTGGTATCCATGAACTATCTTGACCCCATCAACAAATTGATCATTTTCATTGGTTGGTGGGTAAATTACCCACCATTCTTCAAAGGTAATCTAGAAAAAACCATAAAACAAATAAAAGATCTGTAATTAAATTATGCATATTCCTGTTTTGTCCATTTTTGCTAGTGGCACAACCATTAATATGTATTTTTAGTTGATTATATATATGACATAAACCCACTTACGACTTATTCTTAATGATATTATCACCCCTATGACAATTAATGACTTTTTTTTGTTGGCTCTTAACAACCTATAAGATCCGATTCCAATTATAGTAAAACATGTATAAATTGCTTTAACAACATCAAATCCAAAAAAATTCTCTATAAATAGTGCTAGCATCAATCTAAACACTCTTAAATATTTGCTCTCTTATTAAGAGAAATCAATATAGGTCTTAGGGTGTGTTTGGTTTGCAAAATAGTAAATGCTGAACAGAACAGTACAAGATAGAACAGTACAACACAAGATAGAACAACACATGACAAATTTTTTTATAGCATTGAGTAATTTGTTGTTTTATACGATTTTTGGGGGACAAAATGTTATTTTGGTATTTTAGACAACTTGTACGTGGGACAAAAAGTTGTGTTGTGGTTTGGTGAGAGACAAAAATATGAGTTTTTGTCCTGTCCATTGCCTCCAGTTTGTCCTGTGCCTGAAACAGTTTTACAAATCAAACACTAGACAACTAGAGTTGTTTTGTCTTGTCTTTCATTTTTTAGCAAATCAAACGCATCCTTATAGTATGGAATTCGTGATGAGACATACATTAACTTCACCCAATAAAAAAATGTGTGTTATAAGAAATGTTGAAAACATAGTGTTATTGCATTTCTTTATCTTTATTAATTCCATTTGTCTTGCTTGCACTAATGATATTTACGGATTCATCCTGGGAGTCTCATTTCATAATGATCAAAGCATATAAAACCTCATCCACTTCTATATTTAGCATAAGATGGTTTCGAACGTGTTTTATGTAAATTCTTATGTGATTTTTAATTTCAATATGTATGAATTTTTTATTTTTTTTTTAACAAATTAAAATGAAATATATTATATACACCGGTGGCTCCCTCCCGCACAAGGTGTGAGAAGGAAAGACACCTGCAACAGTTACAATAATTACAAAGTCAAGGTGCTAATATTATGCACCATCAATCCAAGCAAGCTAAATTACACAATAATACCCATGCAAGGAGCGGATGTTTCCACCAGTCGTGATAATTGTAACTGAAAGAAACATGCTTTGATTTTAACCATAAAAACGAATTTAGCTTGACCTTTTCAAGAAGCATAAAGGGAATAGCAACCGTCTGTTGAAAGACACGGTTATTCCTCTCCTTCCAGATAACCCAAAAAGCAGCAAATCAAATGATCGTGAGAAATAAATGAGAAGACCTTGGCATACCTGCCATTTTTGTGAATTGTTGGAAATGTTGTCGGAGGTCACCTGGAGATACCGCAAAAATCCCTAGCCAATGTCGCACCTCCAACCAAAGTGCGTTGAATAAGTCACAAAGGAGAAAAAGATACAATGCCGTTTCGGACGCACCACACCCTGTTACGGACGTTGAAGCATCAAGATGAATAACTCCCCGCCGTAACAAATTGTCTCTAGTCGGAAGTCTGTTGCGGAGCAGTCTCCACACCATCAACGACACTTTTGAAGGAATATGTTTGAGCCAGACATCATCCACGAGGTTCCTATCCGTAGTTACACCTGAAAAGGTTAAATATTGATAGGACTCCCACACCGAGTAACCATTTACAGGGTCCAAAAGCCACCGCCAGGTATCACAAACATTATCCTGCAGAACAATGTTAAGTAACATAGCACAACACTCCCTCACACTCTCTTCCTCCCATGCTAACAACCATCGTCTCCACACCCACGCTCCTCCCTCTTCCTCCCAACCCATTCTCCACATCTCCTCCACTGTCCTCTCCTTTGTCTCAGCTGAATCAAACAGCCTAGGGAATTTTAATCTTAAAGGTATTTCCCCAATCCAAGTATCATGCAAAAAAAGAGTACCTCGACCATCACCAATCACCCTACGAACATTTTCCTCAAACCACTGTCCAACTCCCTCACATATCCCCTCACGAACCTTATTAATCATCCGCCACCAAAGCGAACTCTGATTTCCTCCCTCTCTCAACCACCCCCATCCTCACCATAACGAGCCTTCAGAACTCTATACCACAACCCATTTCCCTAACAAAGAAATATTAAAAGCACCCATCGCCTAACCACCAAACTCCTTAGGAACACACAATGATTCCCATTTAATCCAAGCTATTTTCCTATTTTCCTCACCACCCCCTGAAGAAAATCTTTTAAAAAGAGATTCAATAGAAGAAATTATACTTGTGGGAGCTTTGAAAAAGGAAAGAAAGTAAACCAGAAGGGAGGATAGAACATATTTGAGCAATACCAGACGACCACCAAAAGAAAGGAATTTATTATTCCAGGACGGTAGGTGAGCCACTATGCGATCAAAAACCGGTTTCCAAAAACTCAATTTCCGCGAATCACCGCCAATAGGGAGGCCCAAGTAAATGAAAGGAATGGATCCCTTTCTATAATTCATAACCATTGTGGCCTCTGACAACCATGAATCCGTAACGTTGACACCAGTAAGAATACTTTTCTGAAAGTTTACCTTCAGCCCTGACACATCCTGAAACAGTAGTAACACTGCCCTCATGGAGCGCACGTTTAACCAGCTTTTCTCACCAATTAACAGAGTGTCATCCGCGAATTGCAGATGTGTTAGCCGAATCTGATTTGCTCGACCAACACCATAACCATTGAAAAGATGTGCCCCCTCCATTGCTTGCATTAGAACATTAAAGCCTTCAACAGCTAGCAAAAATAAGAATGGCGACAAAGGATCCCCTTGACGAAGACCCCTCTCAATAGGAAATTCTTCAGTTGGGCAACCATTTACAAGAACTGAAGCCTTCGCCGTCCCAACACATTCATTAATCCATTTAAGCCAAAGTGTCGGGAAGTTCATGTGACCCATTACCATGTCAAGATATTTTAAATCCACAGAGTCGTATGCCTTTTCAAAATCAACCTTGAACAAAAGGAGCTCCCTATTCGCACGCCTCGCTTCATCAACCACTTCATTAGCAATCAAGATCCCGTCTAAAATCTGCTTACCCTTTACAAAAGCCGATTGATTCGCTGATACCACACTAGCAATAACATTTCACAATATATTAGCTTGAACCTTAGCCAACACCTTGTACAAGCACCCAACAAGAGAGATAGGCCTATAATCATTAAACTGTTGCGGACTATGAACTTTTGGAATCAAAGCGATAAAAGTTGAGTTTAACCCTTTTGTCAGTTTCCCGTTTCGATGAAATTCCACCAAAAACCGCAATAAATCATCCTTTAATAACTCCCAAAAATGTTTAATGAAATCAAAACTAATACCATCAGGTCCTAGACTTTTAAAACTGTCACAGTCCCACACTGCTTGCTTCACTTCTTCTAAGGAGAAAGGTCGAGTGATATTACCTGCTTCCGCGTAGGAGAATTTGCGAAACTGACTACCATCCAGCCCCGACCTATCCTCCCTAACAGACTTAAAATGAGAAGAAAAATGTTGAAAGACTGCTGCTCGAATATTATGAACCCGTTCAACACTGACACCGTTGACTGACACCATATTGATAGCATTATAGCGGCGTCTAGAAGACATATGCCCGTGAAAGAATTTTGAATTTTCATCACCTTCCTTTAACCAGTTCATTCTCGACTTTTGCCAATTAATACTATTTTGAGCATGAGCCAACGAGTGCATATTCACCGATAAGTCATGAAGTTCAGCCATCTCTGCTTCAATAATCGATGTCTCCTCCGCTTTTGTTTCCAAAAAAGCAATACGACTCTTCACCTCCACTAACTTGGCGTCCAGGTTCTGGAAGTGGTTCTGGTGCCATTCCTTTAAACTTACTTTCAACAATATTTGAGTTTCTGTTTCACCACAAAACCGCCCCAACCAGTAATATTGAACGAGCACCATTTTTCACGAACAAAATCATCGTAACCATGATTGTTGGACCATCACTTTAGCATTCGAAGTGGTCGAGGTCCCCAATTTGCATCATCAACTTGTAACAATAACGGAACATGGTCTGAAAGCCCACGTTGTTGAGCAGTTTGAATAGAATTAGACCACGTCGTACACCACTTTTCGGACAATAAAAATCGGTCGAGCCTACTCATAGTCACATCATCACCTCGATACCAAGTAAATAACCGACCACATAATGGTAAATCAATCAAAAAACTGTCAGCGATAAAATTGTTAAACACGTCTGCGTCAACCTGTCTGAAAACAAAACTTCTTCCTTTCCGTTCCTCACTATTACGAACAGAGTTAAAATCCCCACACAAACATAGACAGATGTCGCCATAATTAAGAACCATAGGAACCAACCGCTCCCACAACACCTGTTTATCCGCCAGATCACAAGGAGCATACACATTAAATATTACAAATTCTTCAGCCGTCAAAATCACCTTTCCCTTGATAACCAAAACATTGCCAAAGCTCATAGTTGACCAGACATCTAACTGAGACCTGTCCCACACCGTAACCAATCCACCAGACGCCCCCACTGAAGGTTGATAAGAAAAATCACACGAAAAATCTCCACAAATAGATTTAATCATCAAATCATTAACCACATTCCACTTTATTTCTTGAATGCACAAAAAATAATTTCCCCTTCATCACATAAAATTAGTTATGTATCTATAAAAGTGAAGTTTGGGAAAGAGGGAGGGATGAATTTATGAAAGATGATTTGTCAAGATTGAAAGAATCCAAATACAATTTGATGAGGCACCCAAGATTATTCTACTTTCACAAATGTACTATTTTAAAGTCAATTTTGCTAATGTGTCCTTATCCACTTATGTGAAGGTGGACAAATTTTTATAAATGTCATTAATAATTTTTTTAATTTAATAAGAAACATTTAAAACTAAAAAAATAATTTATTTTCATCATCTCATCAATTGTGTTTTTCACCATCTTCATTTATAAACCCAAAAAAAATCTTCAAAAAATTAAATCTAATACTTTAAAATGACTTTAATTAAAACCAATAAACTCAAACAAATCAAAAACATATTCAAATTAAAAATCAAATTCACCAAATTATCAATATACCTCAAATTTACCAAGAAAATCCAAAATTCCCTTCCTTCCTAAAACATGTTTACCCAAAATCATGTTTTCCTTACCTCATTGTTAGAGCAGCAAACCATAAACAACACTTTCACCCTAAACAATCAAGGCCCTTTCACATTCTCATTCCTCGAATTTCAATTTTCTCGGCAGAATTTGAAGCTCTCACTCATTTTCCACTCCAACTCAATCCTTCTCTCACATTATTTATTCTTATCTTATTTACGGTAACAAAAAAAAAAATGTCAGGATTTTGTACAAAGTGATCAAAATGATGAACAAAATTGATCAAGATGATGAAAGATTAAAGGAATTATTTTTTAGTTTGAAAATGTTTATTATTGAATTAAATAAATTAGTAATAACATGTGTACAAATTTGTCCACCAAGAAGCTGCCATATCATTAGTGGACAAAGATACATCACTAAAATTGACTTTGAAATGGGATGATGCACCAAAGCTCATAAGAACATTAAAATTGAGTGTCCTTGAAGCAGTGGTTAAGGTGTTAAAATTAGTAAGTTTGCATTAAAAAGTGGTATGGTTATTACTAAGACAAAAGTAAAAGTTTATATTTTAAGACAATTTCTATTAGTGGATTCTTTAACCAATGTCCTTAGGGCATTGGTTAGCAAAACCCTATTAAAAGAAAGGAAAATTCTAATTTGCAAAAAAATATGCAGCCAAGAAACACAGGAATAAATCCCACCCATTGATTTAAATCCCACTACCCCATGTATTCTGCAAAATGCCTAATTTATCACAGGCTATTTGCTTAATATTCTTCCATATGTATATATTCTTGCAATTCTTGCACACATCCTTGGTAACATATAGCAAAGCCCTTAAAAAAAAAAAGGCCATGTAATGAGGGAAAAAAACATTTCTCTGTGATTTTCCCTGTAGAAATAAGTTTTTGATCCCCGTGTTCTTTTTCATCATGAACAATCATGATGTTAACAATTAATGCACTTCCCAGACAACGATTACAATAAAAAACAAACATCCTAATTGTTGCAGAGGTAAATATAGTTTACCTAGTCATGACAAAATAATAATTTGTATGAGTCCTACCTAGGGTGGCTAGACAGTTAACACCAACATAGGTCAGATGATGGCAAGGGTTTAAGATAGATATCAACCCTAACTCAAGTACATCACCATAAATGTTGAGAAATATGTTAAACTTTTGTGAATCTAACTGAATTCCTTTAATGATTTTGTTTTTTTTGTTACAATTATACGAGGGAATGATTCCTTAGTTTAATAGCAACCATGAGTTTGTTACATTTCATGAATGTATAAAAATATAAAATAAAATTATCAAAATATGTGAAGTACACTAATTATATTAAAAAAAAAATAAAAAAAATCTACTAACCAGTTTTATGACCTATTCGCCGTTCATCATCATCGATTGGAATTGGAAGTCTGATTGCATGATGCTTCATGTAGGAGTTGAATCCTAATATTAAATGATTATGCCCTAGAAGTACCTTATTCATTCTTTGTTTGAATTCTTGAAATCAAGTATCTCTTTTATAAACTCATCACACTCTTTCCTCTTACCATGAAATAAAGCTTTTACTTCATGGAGAAACCCTATTCCAGATTTTGCAACTGGAAATGTTATTTCATTTTCATTTGCCATGGAGGCTGATTTGCTCAATTAACCCTATTTCCTTTTCAAATTTATAATATTTAACAATAATTCTATTTAAGTGGTGACGTGATTTCATTCCTTAGTTTCTTCCGATTTTCTCTCTTTCTTATTTACTTAATTGCTTAATCCTTAGTGGAAGTCTGTTTTCTAATAATCTAATTACAATAAAACATACTTTTTATTTTAATCCTAGTGTTAATTGTTTTAAGCTGGTGCTAAGGTTTTAATTTTGCTGGTGTTAAATGTGTATTAATCTTGTTTCTCTTGTAATTAAATTATGCATATAAAAATCTTGTCTTGTCCATTTTTGCTAGTGATGCAACCATTAATATGCTTTTTTAGTTGAATTTATGTATAATATATATAAACCCACTTTTATTACCAAAAAAAAAAAAAACCACTTATGACATATTCTTTATGATATTATCATCCCTATAACATTAACGGTAAATTAGTTTAATTGGGTTGTGGTAGCTCACCTGATTTGAGCTAAAATAAAAAAGTTGGAGATTCTAAGTTTAACTTTATAAATTGCTTTAACAACTTCAGATCCAAAACATTTCTTGTTTGCACTAATGATTTACCGTCTCATAATGGAAGTCTCATTTCATAACATAATGATCCAAGCATATAAAACCTTCGTTTCTATGTTTAGTTTAAGATGGTTTTGAATATGTTTAATCTGAATTCTCGATTTTTAATTTCAATATGTATAGAAGCTTTTTTTTTTTTTTTTTATTTAGCTAATTATATAGGTCGAGCAACACATATACAGTCAAGGAAAAAGTAAGGGAATGAGATTAAATGGTTAATGAACTTTAATTAAAGACAAATTATTCGTGAGAATTTAAATAATCCTTATTGAAACAATCATTCACCGTACTTTATCGAATTTTAGATTATCAATGATCCATTCTTATAAAAACTAGGTTAACACCAATGTATTTTTTCTTCTTCAAAAACACCGATGTACTTTTATTTAGATCCTTTTAGTTGAACTTATGACAGTGATAAAAAAACAAATTTCTCAATCTCCGTGGAAAACGTGACCGAATTGCAATGTAAAAAAATATATTTTCATTCACATTGTGAAGCAGAGTAGTTAGCTTGCATGTTTGCCAGGTTAAAGAATGCATGTTGGGTGCTCTTATATATGTTAATTACTCCACGATCATGAATGACTGACCCATCAATTTCCAACTTTTATTGGGTATATTGTCACTTGTCACCAACCAATAAACACTGCCAATCACCTAATGAATCATAATCAAACAATATGAACACCATTTTCATGTGCAAACCAACCAACAAACAAAAGGGGTAAGGACAATAATAAGTAAACTGCCATTATGTAACTTCACGGATACCACATATACAATTTAGAAATACGTTAGATCCTTCAAAAAAATAAAATTAGAAATACATCTGAGGAAAAAACTCAATATTAAGTTAATAGGCAATTACTTGTAAAAAAAAAGTTAATAGGCAATTAGGCATTAAAATATGATAAAGTAAACAACTTAATTAAATGTTCATAGTATAGACGCTTCATCCTAAAAGTGTTTGTGTATAAATTATTTTTTAGAGAAAGATAATATTTACTTTACAAACCGATTTTGTAAATATAAGGTCCAACCACAAATTTTAAGTCAATAAGCCCAAAAGAATGTTATAAGCACCGTTTTCACAAGTATTGTTTCCAACCTCAAAGGAACAAGTGTTTATGTTACTATAAAGGTGTGTTTATTTAAAGTTATTTTTGTGGACTCCTACAAATAAAATGATAAAAATATTTATTCCTATGTATACATTTTTTATAAGTTATTAAATTTTATTCTTCAGTATAAAATATTTCAAAGAATAAAAAAACAAATTCAAAAAAAATAGTTGGAATAAAGTTCTCATGAAGATGAAAATAAATTGATGCATAATAACTACCTTTGAACCTTCCTAATATGTATGTCTTATTAGTGGTGGTTTATATATAGTTCATTTAGTTTTAGGAGCATGCATAACATTGCATAAGAACTAAAATAAAATTAATGAAAGAATGATGATTTTTGAGTATTTCTTTCTTTTTAGTCGCTTTTGTCTTGTATGATTTATTTTATAACATTGTACCATATGTTGGTTGGTGGTTTATGGAAACTAACCCCTTACATCAACATTTTAGGTATGCAAGAAATTGCATAAGATTGATGGTTTATGGTTTATGTTTGTCCGCAAAAGGGAAAACACTATGGGTTTTTTTTGTCCCTTATTTTAAAATAAGAATTTTATGGAATCTTAGTTGTTATTTGAATTATTTAGCACATTTGAAAATGCGGAAACGAGTTATCCTCCGTTAAGAACATTAGATTAGTTTCACTATTGTTCTTTTGAAATGAATAAATTAGTACTTAAAAAAATGATCGTATGGAAATTTGGAATTCGTTAGTAATTTACTTGGAAAAAAAAAGTAATATTTTTCTTATAAGAACGAAATAGACGTAATGTCTTGGACCAAAAATCTGAGGCGTTACACATGGTATCATTTAGTTCATGAGAAATTTATAATAATAACCAAACATCTTTTTCAAAAATATACTCCATCTGTCTCACAATAATTGTCTCTTTAGCATTTTCTCTTTTTCTGAAATAATTGTCACTTTAGAATACCAATGCAACATTTATTATTTTTTCATTATTATACCCTTATTTATTGAATTTCATTCAACTTAACTACTCCACTAACTACAATTAATAAAGGTATTTTAGTAAATGATACTATTAATTTTACCATTGAAATCAACACAAATCTTAAACTTATTCGGTCAACAAAGTTTGAAGTTTGTCTTATGTTTATGTCGGATGGATAAGTTTGAATTCATTTTTTAATACCAGAATCGTACGATACTACAACAAACTAATGAATCTGTAGCTCAAACTCAAACGCAACGTCAAACTAGAAGTCAGAAGTGCACGTGCTGAACTGAACATACAATAGCCAATGACAATGTTACAAGGAACATGCTTGCCTAAACCATTGAAACATTCGAACAATTGCGTCAACAAATAAAACATGCTTGCCATGCAAAAGTGGTAGTTTGCTAGAACACTTAAGTTCTTGGATAGAAGAACTTACATTCATTCAAAAAATTTGATGTATGCTCATAAAAAATTTACATCGGTGTATTCAAATGTGATAGTCACTTAAATAATGTCCAACGTAAAAAAGATTGAAAGAAAAGCATCCATCTGTCCTATAGAACTCTTTAATATATATATGAAACGAAAGAGTCTCATTTTTAGAGGTATATATGGGAAGAGTTAAATGAGCATACGGTTAGAAATACGTATGTATGTGAGTGTTTGTGTAACTTTTTTACCCACACTATCCCTTTGAATGCATGGCATTGGAAAATTAAAGAAAATAACCCTTTTCCGTTTAACTATTCCCTAATGGCATTTAATCTATTTAGTGTGTTTGACTAACGTTTACAACTGCACTTTTGATTGAACTTAATTTTGCAAATGTACTTTTGGTTAAAATTAAGTTTTCTCTAATGTGATTTAGGTTTAGATACTTTTTCTCCAATGTATGTTTTAAAAATGAATTTTGTTTAGATTTATACTAACCAAAGTACTTTGAAATGAGTATTTACCAAAAAGATTTTAAATTTTATATTATCCGTGTTCTTGTGTATATATTTCTTTGGCATTTAAATCTCTTTTAGACAAGCGGAAGATGATTAATTCAATTTATTTTGCATGTTCCTTGCTAAAACAAGTCCACTATGCCTGGCATCAAGATGTTTGAATTCAATTTATTGAAATCAGACGATGCTTTTAATAAAAAGTGAAATCAGATTTTCTTACGTTGAAATCCTCCTTAAAGCAAAACATTAAAGTGAAATATTATAAAAAAATTGCAACAGATAACAAAACATCTTGATGAGTATCAAGCTGCAAAGCAATAGATTGTTTAAGAAGTCTTTGGAGGGAAACCTCCTTGACGAGTAGCTCTGGGGAGTGGATATATCAAACAAGAAGATAGAAGATTGAGAGGTAAAAACATAGACTAAATATTTATCATCTGAATGGAAGAAAAATCAAATCTTAGATGACAAATGACCTAAATATAGTTCATATGGTTGTATGAAAAATCACATATTTGTTGATTAATGGATTACCTAACCATAGTCTACCACTTTACCAATGAATATTGTTATGACGGAGCATGACATGAAGTTCATAGGGAAGATACCTTAGTAACGTAAGGGTCAAATCAGATGAATGAATGAGATAAATGGATTCATTAGCCTTTTATTTGAATAATACTGAGCACAACTTCTTCATTACAGTTTTTCAACTGCATGTAAAACAAAGACGATGAAACTTTCAATTTTACTATGATTCAGTAAGAGTCTTACTGAGGTCACATACATGGAACTAGATAATCCTTGGTGTTCTAATTGAATTTATTTTAAACCAATAAACATAAAAATATAAAATTATCAACGGCATCTTTAGGTACATATCGTATCAAAAGCAATCTTGAGCTTGGGATCTTGGAGTTTGCTCCTCCAGAGGTCTCAAGTTCGATTCTCTCTGGTGCCAATTTCGGTGGGCTAAGTCCATGCAGAGCTTGCTCTGGCTTTAAACGGGGCCCCCGCAAGTGGGTGGTGGGATTGGTCCACTCGGATTAGTCGATTCTTGGATCGGATACCGAGTTTTAAAAAAAAAAAAAACAATCTTGAGGATCCATATCCTCCTCTTCACATATAGTTGAAACAAAACAACAGATGATGTTGTAACAAAATGTTTTGAGAAATTTGCGGCTACGACGCGCTTTGTTGAATTGTTTACTTGTATTACTCGTATTTTTCTCATCGGTTACTTGATTTTTTTTTTCTATCAGGGCACTTTTTTTCATATTAATCTTTCAGCAATCTATGCTTTTCGTTCCGCATGTCATGATTGAATCACAAAAAAAATAGGGAAAAAAAGAAAAGATGGTGTTTGTGACTTTAGACAGACTACGAAATAGAAAATGTATAATTGGATGCAAATGCATCATTTTTATAGATAAGATTTTATGAGTTGTGATTTTCACAACTACTCTACGATATAAAACCACTTTGATTGCAAAACAATTATAGCGTAGAGCAGTTGTGAAAATCACTCATAAAATTTTGCCTATAAAAATAATTCATTTGCATCCAATTATAAAAATTTAATTTTTTTAGAATGTCCAAAGTCACAAACACATACACACACACCATCTTTCCTTTTTTTTTTCTTCTCTATTTTTCAACCATGTTTAGCGGAAAGAAAAGCAAAGATCGTCAAAAGAAAAAAATGTACATTGATAGAAATATTAAAGCGAGAGATGAGGAAAATAAGAGTACTAATAAGAGCTTGCAAATGAACAATGATTGCCAACTGTTGATGACTTCAACAAAGTGTCGTTTCTGCAAGTTTTTCAAAACCCTGTGCTAATACATCATTTGTTGTTTTGTTTCAACAATATGTGAAGAGGAGGATATGAACCCTCAAGATTTCTTTTGATATGAGGGTATAAATGCATCTAAATATGTCTTTCATAATTTTATATTAACCAGTTTTATGTATGTGACCTTGTTAAAAACTGAATTTTAGTATTGTTGGGAGTTCCATCGTCTTTGTTTTTCATAAACTCATAATTACATGCCTATACTTTTGAGGGAAGAAAAACACATTATGGAAGTTCTCTACTAACGGTATTCCAGGCATGGCGTATACATAGGCCAGAGTTTATTGATCCATCTTATTGCGGCACACAAAAATAGCATCGAATATGATAAGCAGACTATAAAGGGACGTCGTATAACTCAACCTACAAAGCTGCATATCAGCCATCAAATTCTAAATTAAACCAAACCCCTTCCGACTGGCCAATGTAGAAAAATCACATTCATTCCATCATTTCTGTGGCAATGTACAGTTTTAACCAGATATTTCTATATCTAGAACATAACCTACTAGATGACAGTTGGACCAGTCAGTCATTCAGCTTCTTTGTAGTAGCTCTGGTTGTCAGTACTTCTCTTGGATCATGTAAATTTGTGAAATTAGAGGGAGAATGGTAAAATTTACAAAATAAATCATAGTTAACCTTATCCTAATGGCAAAAGAATGTTTCCTCATTGCTTCAAGAAGTAATAAATGAAAATTAAAAATTAATACATTATTATCAACACCCTTTATATAAATAAACTAATCATAACTCAGCAAGCAAGCAGTGTAATATTGCACACTACAATTCTGTATACTTATGTGTTGTGAATTCCGGTAAAAAATCACACCAATAAATAATAAAGATGTGTGGAACAAAGGAAGTGGTAATCAATGTGTAAAGTGTCTCCAAGCAACAACAACAAAACAGACCTAGACTTAGTGTAGAGCAACACCACAAGCATAAACAAAGCACAAAGATAAGCAATGAAAGAAAGGAACAAACACACCAAAAGATTGTTGACCTAGTTCGGTCCAATATGACCTAATCTGGGGAAGAGAACAACTCTCCAATCCACTATGATGAAAGTGTTACAATGTTGAATTAATTATTTAATTAATCAATTATGGATTGACAATAATCAGTTATTATAAGTTAATGTCATAATATAATTATGGTCTATTCTGTTAAACACTAATTAGTTGATGAATATGTGTGATTGGGCTATTCTTTCTAAATGGACCGTGATGGGTTGGACCATTTAGCTAAGCCCAATGAGAGGTCCTGCCCTCAGTCGTTTAGCTATTTAAACGTCATCGCATCAGACGGTTAAAACTATTCTGAATTCTGAACATTCAGGTGCTAAAGGGAATGAGGGTAGTTATCCCTCTCATCCTCTCATGGCAGTTATCCTTCATCAACATAATTCAAGGTACACAAATTCTTCTTCCTTCTTTGATACTGATACTGATATGCTATAACTTGTATCTACTAATCCATGTCTTAATTATAAAACTTTTATCAATTGATATCAGAGCCACGTAGATACAATTTAGGGCTATTGTCTTTGTACCTTAATACGTGTTTACACTGAAGTATGAAATACGGTTTCGATCTACATCATCCTATTTGTTTTGTTTATATCATATATTATGCCATCCACAAGGTTTTGATCAGAATTGACAATTCTCATATTTATCAAATATCTTGTGTTTCTCTTATTCGATAATTTGTTTTGCAAAGAACCTGGGAATGGATTGTTGCCTAATTCTTTCTGTGTATACAATTGATTACTATATGCTCCAAACTCTGTTTCCGATTCTCTCAAACACGTGAACAATTATATAAAAAAAAAAAAAAAAAAAAATCCTTGTATCACGATCATGGGTCTGTAAAATCTTAGAGAATCGTCGTCTTCGAGGATGTATTGGATTATGATTTTAAAAGACAATTTTAATAAAAAAAAGTCTTTTAAGATTTTAAATGACTTTGTGAGATTGTATTGATTCTGTGAGATTTTAAAAGACTTTTTATGTAAAAAACTTTATACACTCAAGATTTTAAATGATTTATCACACTGACTTATAAGGATTTCAAAAGATTTTATGTGATTTTAAAATTTCAAAGGATTCTCTTATAGGGGAAAAAGAACAAACTTTCAAGCGTGGATGATAAAAATAATGAACAAATAAATTCTAGCGTTTGAATAAAGAAAAATAAAATAAATAAAAAATTCTTTTACTATTGATTTTCAAATTTTAAGAATTTTATGGATTTTATAAGATTTTACGGGACTAAAAAACACTCTAACACATTATTCTCAATACACATTTTTTATTTGTTAAAAATGTTATTCCCACAAAATTCAATTGTACATATTTAAAATTATGCCAGCACTTACAAATCTTTCAAAAAAAAATATTGCGTCAGTCATTACAAATCGGTCGAGTTTACCGAGTGTTAACTTAGTCAAACTCGTTAAACCTTCCGATTTTACCAGAAACCGAGTTTACCTCAGAGTTAACACCATTTTTGTACCTAAAAACGTAAATTCGATAATCTCAGAGAGTTAACACTCGATTTGTGGAACATTGATTACGACATACTCTGTATAATAATATTCTCAATATAATTTTTTATTTTTTTATGAGATAGAGAGAGGGAGAGAGGGGGATGAGAGAGAGAGAGAGAGAGAGAGAGAGAGAGAGAATGGAGAGATAGAGAAACGAAGAGAGAAAGGAGAGAATAGGGAGGGGAGAGAGAGAGAGAGAGAGAGAGAGAGAGAGAGAGAGAGAGAGAGAGAGAGAGAGAGAGAGAGAGGAGAAGAAGAGATAGTAACTTTTAAAAGAAAAACAATTTCAAGAAATCTCATCTTTTTATGAAAGACTTTTTCTTGTTAAAATTACACTACAAAATCCATCAAAATCCAATTTATTAAACAATTCTTCGAAATTTGAATGATTTTGGATACCACAAGACTTTTTTAAAGTGATGAAAAGTCTTGATTGAATACCTCAAGACTTTTTTAAAATGACAAAGAGTCTTGATTGAATACCACAATTAAAAAATCTTTTAAAATCCCAGAATTCTAATCTAATACATCCCCCTTAAACGCCAGATAAAATCGGATCCACAAAACCCCAATAATTTTTTATTAGCGATTTCTATGAACGGGTTTAATGATTCCGAAAATTGACTGAGGGATTCTTTTAATCTATGAATCACGATCAAAACCCTTTTTTAAAACTGTCGCATTACATTGCCGGAATGCTGAGATCGTGCCGGGTCCAATTCGGGTTGTTTCGACCCGTTTCTCTGCAAACCGGGCAAACAAGATTAAAAAATAAAAAAAACTGATCACCGAACCCACGCGCGCATCAGGTGCGTGTAAACCTTTTAACTTCCATTTTATTTTATTCTTTTCTTTACCAAATAATATTATTTGTTATTCTGAATATTTGGTAAAATGTTTGGAATTTTGTCTTGTTTGACACCTAAAATATTCTATATAGACTATTATTTGGGGATAAATTGTATTTCTAAAATATCATATTTTCTTATGTGAGGATTCCTTACTCTATTTGACACTTTAAGAAATCTCACTCTCTTAAACTTGAGATTGATGTGTAATAAGGAATTTTACATCCCCAAATTAAATTGCAAATATTATTATTTTGAGATAAAATTATAATTTTTTATACGCCCAAAATGTTCTTAAGATGATTTGATTTATTCTATACCCTTAGTATTTGGGATTTGATTTATGAGATGTCCAAATATTTTATGTATACTGATATGAGAATCATATGTTCTTTTTAAATCATGCATTCTTTAGATTTGAGTCTAAAATATAACACTTATGTAAATTATTCTTTTAAAGTGTTAATATTGTGAAGAATCTTTAGACTTAGTCTTATATTTTTGTCTCAAATATTTTGTATCAACTAATATATTTTGAGAATTGTTGATATTGTATTCTTGATGCGTTGACTTCAAAATTTTGTTAAATTTTAAAAGGATCGTTGAGAATAATTTCTTTTAAAATCATATATTCTCAATATTTGAGCCTAAACTATTTTGAAAATTCCTCTCTTATATTAGTAACTCTAACTATTTAATCAATTAAAATGTTATTATCTTGAATTTTTAGAAGGTTCAATTTTATTAATTTTAATGTCAAATATACTTAATTTAAATTTAACGATTTTAAATATTCTTGGCATTATAAATATTCTAATATAAGATGTTCTTGAATTCATATTGTCTTAGGATAAAGATTCAAAATTTACTAATTGATCATTCTTTTGGCAACATATTTAAACTTAGACACTTGTCTTTGATTCTTGTCACAGATTGATTTAAAGGGTCCTGATAATGTTTTGTTTTCGAAATGCGTATAGTGAGTTGCATATTATATATGTCATATGTATTAGTTGAATCTAAAATTAGCATATTTATCTTTAATATACATTATGCTTTCTACTATACTCTCTAATCTAGACTCATAGTTTATTACTCTAAATTTTATGACAAACACCATTAACTATCTAATTATGTGTCTTGTCGAAATTAAATGTTTGGATCACAATAATATTAATCTATGTATTTTATATATAATGAATAATGCATTGTTTTTTTTTAATGCTAAAGTTCTAATTAATGAATTAAAATTGTACCCTCTTTGTTTTTTTTAATCCGTTAACGATTATCAAAGCAACTTATTAAGAATTGAAGCAATTTTTTAAAATATTTATCATCCTTACATCTGAATTCTTATATAAATCATATTGGTTTATAATTAGAGTCTCACATATGTTTATTTATAATTGTTTATTCTCTATTGATGAATATTTTGAGATGACTATATTATAAGATATTCTTGTTAAGTCATCAAAGGTCATTTGGCTCTAAGCATAAGGATGAATGTCACACACTGCGAGGTAAGTTGTGATTTAATTATTTTATCCTCTTGTGACTTATCGTATATTATTGATTGCACATATGAAAATATTTATTCATTCATCTCTTTTGTTGTGCAATTATGATATCTTATATAGAAGTGAAATCCTTTTTTCAGAATATTTTAAATAGAACTCTATAATTCTTATATATTTTACTATAATACTCCATTTGTATTTAAATAGTGGGAGTACTGAAAGAAAAAAAAAATTATTCTGAGAGTTCTATTCTGGATATTATGATGTGCTAGTTTAAAATATAGTTAAGCATGTCTTTCTATTATTTGAATATGATCAAAGTTGTGCAAATTAAGTACAATTGTTTATGCATGATATTATTTTATCATATTCTCTTAAGCATAGACATTATTGGTTTGTATAATTGTAATCTCACCTATCGTGGATACAATTATGCAAATTTTGTTAAATAGATAAGCATTATATTGGTGACACTCATACCCTATCGTTGTGTTGTTATTAATATAATTTATATTATTCAATGTACCTTAATTTTTATACTTATGTCAAATATAATTAGAGTACCCTACCAATATTTAAATTTTTGAGACATAAGAATTGTACATTGTGATGATATAGTTCTTACTTACATTAAGATCCTTGAATGGGATTACAATAAGTAAGTTACTTTGTTAAAAGTCATGTAGAAAACTATATAGATTTTGCAATCCAATATTATTCTAATTTTTAAATTAAATTTCTACTTAAATGTTATTGTTAATATATATAAATATTTTGGATTGCTAATATCCATTTGTTATGTGAGTGACGGACACACCCTATCGGTGTGACGTTAACATATCATTTTGAGATAGAGAAATAGTTGAATGTTTTATTTAAAATATCTTTCAAACTTTTTAATTCAACTATCATTATCTATTCTCTATCAAGTGGGAGAATCTTTGCTATGTATTGTGTAACGTGATGGACATACCCTATCGGTATGACATTACTTAACATCATAATCATCCTTTTGTGGGTAAGAAAAATACCTTATTAGTTTAATTATCATTCTCCACTAAGAAAAATACCTTATTAGTTTAACTATCATTCTCCACTAAGTGGAGAACATATAATTCTTCAACAAGCGAGGAAAAATCTACATGTCAATTAACTATATCTTATAAACAAATATATTATTTGTTTTATAACTCTAGATATAAAATTATTGTAGAGACTTATATTGAGGATATTAATTATAGTCTTTTCTAATAAATGATTATTCTCATAAATTATTACACACTTCCATATCCTTTTATGTTATTGTAAACTCATTTTGTAAAAGTAATATGTCAAAATTCTGAAATTAACAACTTTGTTAAGAAAAATTTATTTATACCACTATTCTAAATAATTATAAATGGTATATTTAGACATATCTTATATTATTGCTATTTTTTAATATTTATGGAAGTTTATGACTATTTTCTCTTATATCCTCAGTAATAATAAAGTATAAGTCTCGTGTATTTCCGCTGCGTGTAACCTAATTTTTTCTCAAATGTGTGTAATTATAATTGTAGCATTTGAGTTTTGAGTGAGCTGCTAAAATTGTGAATAGAGTCTCATATCCTATTTTATTATACTAGAGACTTATCTCACTCATATGATGAGAAACCCTTTATATAATCATCATACTCTGTCATATAAAGGTTACTATATTTATAAAATTCTTTGAAATTTTAATTGTGAAGAGGAGATCTTGTGTTATAAAATTCTAAAATGAAAACTTACATTCTCCTTAATTCTAAATGCAGAATATGTGGTTAACTATGAAACTCAATTCTTGATAATCTCTGTCATTGATAAAACATACATACATCGAGTTTCATACTATCATTGAGTTACCACTTGTGTTAATAATTCTGCTATGCTGATGTGAAAACTATGTGGTTGAGTTCATGAAACTCTGTTAGTTAAAATTATAAAACCACTTATGTTAATAATTGCACTAACAATTAAGTATCCCACTGTTGAATATTACATTATTATAATATTTTTATATCAGTGATCATTAATGAGAATCTCACTTACTCTTATTTATATATATGTGGGATCAGTGGGAGTGTGTACACAACACTATATACTATGAGCTCAAATGAGAAATCTCACTCTTGTTTATATACACGTGAGATCAAGATAAATGTGTACACAATATTATTCCCGTCATTGTCATATACTCTTGTGCACACTATAAAATATGTCATAGCTTAAGAGACTTTAAATAGTCTTATTCTAATATATTGAGATATATATTAAAATTCCTTTTATCTCGATAAGCATCATTATTGGATGTTTAAGTCAATTTTGTTGGAATATGCACAATAACCTCTTAGCATGCAAATAAATATTGTGCTTCTCTTTTACCAACATTTCACATTTTATGAGGTAATAAATAATAAGTACAATGTATAATATCAATACTCCTATCGAGTATGATATTGTGTTCTTGAAGTACTTATAAACTAATCATAAATGTTTGTTCATTATAGACATTCTAGTGGCCACATTAATCCATATTTCATTTTCTTTAAACTAAGTGTCTATGTTGATCTATTTCGAAGATTCTTGAATTTCCTATTTTCATTTGGATTTTCATAGTCACATGTTTTGCTAAAACTTGGATTAATTGAATGTCAAAGAACATTTATTGATTTTGACTAAATGTAATTACTCTCTCTTTATAGGCTATCCCTATAAGTAATTACTATTCTTATACCTATGTGGATATATGACTTTTATGAAATTGAAAACTCATTGGCAGAATCACTAACCACATACTTATATAAATGAGTATTGTAACACATAATGATTTGATTAAGTGTATGATATTTTGGGTTAGTGGGAGTTTGTTATAGCATTTTTTAAAATGCTTGGGCCATTCTTTAATGACACATTCTTTTTAAATTCAAGTGTGTGACTAAAAATTCATCATTTGTTAGAAAAATAAGTCTTTGATCTGTATAATTTGTTTTCCCTATCGGATTCAATTTCAGCAGCATTAAAGCTTACTTCTCTTTTGAATGATTAGTGTTTTGACCAAACATATAATTTTAAAATTTAAATTCTCTATGACAACTGATTTTTTTTAATTCTTTTAGTAATTAAGTATTGTCATCCAAGTGGGAGATTGTTGGATTAATTATTTAATTAATCAATTATGGATTGACAATAATCAATTATTATAAGTTAATGTCATAATATAATTATGGTCTATTCTGTTAAGCACTAATTAGTTGATGAATATGTGTGATTGGGCTATTCTTTCTAAATGGACCGTGATGGGTTGGACCATTTAGCTAAGCCCAATGAGAGGTCCCTGCCCTCAGCCGTTTAGCTATTTAAACGTCATCCCATCAGACGGTTAAAACTATTCTGAATTCTGAACATTCTGGTGCTAAAGGGAATGAGGGTAGTCATCCCTCTCATCCTCTCATGGCAGTTATCCTTCATCAACATAATTCAAGGTACACAAATTCTTCTTCCTTCTTTGATACTGATACTGATATGCTATAACTTGTATCTACTGATCCATGGCTTAATTATAAAACTTTTATCAAGAGTTACAAGAAAATAGCTTGCAAGCTTACGCAAGAGCAAGATCTAATTTCTATCCATTTATGTTTCTCACTCTCTCAATGATGAACCCTAAGAGAAGACACAAAAGGAAGCTTTTGATCCTTCCAATGGTGAAATCTCACTACCCAAGGTGTTTACAATGTTTACCAACCCAAGAGATCTCACTACAAAGACACTCAACCCTAAAGTTACCTCCTTTGTAATCCAAGTTTCTCTCTCTTCAAGCTCTACTTCAAAAACTGCACAAGAACACTTATATAGCAATCTTCAGCTGTCAAAATCGTGTCACGATTTTCAAATCGTGGCACGATTGGTGCGTACGACCCAAGGTACGACCAACTTTATCCTGAAAACGTACCCAGCAAGTTTGAAAATCGTGTCACATTTTCCCAAAATCGTGACACGATTGAGCACCCTGAGAAACCATGCTCCCTGCCTGAAAATCGTGACACGTTGATGAAATCGTGTCACGATTTCTCTGTTCTTCCAAACAACAAATTTGAAGCCAATTTTCAACATTTCGTATACAGGTTTGCAAAATTTAACTATTCCAGAATTAGAAACCTGAAGCATTTGAAACATAAAACAGCAATCCATGAAGGTTCATTAAATAGGTAAGCAAGTTTCCAAGCAAACACTGACATCATAAGATTAAGAGATGTTGCTACAAAATTCACCCTTGCATGATTTTTATGACATGCACTTAAAACTGCCACAAGCATGTTATAGTTCCCACCTCCCCCGCCATTATTAAATGTCAGGCAATGAAATCAAAAAGCATTTTCTAGCGTACCTATGAGTGAATTAATTTATCCTTACCAAAAAAATAAAAATTAGGAAATAGGTCTTATATTTATAAAAGCAGTAATACCTTTTCTAGATTTTTCTTGTTTACTGCATTGAAATGAGCAGAATTTTCGTCATTTTCAGTATTAGATGTAGATGTTTACTCCAAATATGGATGGATCAGAATCAGCAGCCACGGATTGGAATTTTCAACTAAGTCGCCTACAGCTGCTCCTTCGATTGTTTACTCATGACTTGCTTTAGCTGCTCCTTCCTCAGCCTTCCTTTTTTCTTATAATAATCTCTGCCCGTCTGCCGTTTCTTCCTTGCCTCTTGCTCCATTGATTGCTTAAATCTGAAACAAAAAGAGGAAGGCAGTTACAACAGGTTAAAGTAAATCAATAGCATTATGAAATAAGCTTGGCTACCTACAATTAATCGTGTACTAGGAAAAAATTCAATTCCACGGATAACAAATACGAAATGAAAGGAGTCAATCTTGTATTACATTGATTTTAATGAGTTTCAACAATCCATTGAGATTGAGGACATGGAGTTGATTGATGTTCCAATGGTTGGAAAAAAGGTTTCATGGTACATACATGTTTGATCGAATTGTTATGAGCTGAATCGATGCATTCTTTGTATCTAAAGATCTTATCAGAAAATAGAAAATCAAAGGTTTATTTAATACAATAATAACTATGATTAATTATAGAGACATGAAACATGTGAAGAATGACACATTCACTTTTGGGTGAAATAGAACTTGTTGCCTTGGTAAAATGTGAGGATTTAGGTGGCCACACTATGGAGCACAACAGTCTCGACAGTGAGTCCAGGTCCAAAACTTAAAAGCACGCCCCATTCAAGTCCTTCTCCTGTTGTGCCAAGTCCTTCTTCTTTTGACTTCCTCCTCATCTCATCCAAAATGAATAACACGGATGGACTTGACATGTTACCATACTCACTAAGTACATGCCGAGTGGCTTGCATTTTCTCTGGCTTTAAGCCTAATTTGGCTTCAACTTGGTCAAGAATTGCTCGTCCGCCTGGGTGTGCAATCCAAAAAATTGAATTGTAATCGGAGATATTCAAAGGTTGAAAGGCCTCAACAAGAGTTTTCTCAATGTTCTTTGAGATGAGGTCAGGAACATCTTTGATGATATGTAATGTTAGTCCTGCTTCTCTAGTGTGAGCTTTAATAGCTCCTTCACTATCTGGAATGATGGTTTGTGCAGTCCATACCAATTCAAACAAAGGCTTCTCAACTTCTGGCAACGGGTCTGAACCAACAATCACAGCTGCCGCACCATCTCCAAACAATGCCCGTCCCATAAGACTATCAAGATCAGTATCACTAGGTCCACGAAAATTAAATACCCTAATCTCTGAACTAACCATCAACACACGGGCACCTTTGTTGTTCTCAGCCAAATCTTTAGCCAAGCGAAGAGCCATCGCACCAGCAAAACAACCTTGTTGGTACATCATATAACGCTTTACATATGGACAAAGGCCTAAGAGCTTTGTGAGCTGATAGTCAGCTCCAGGCATATCGACACCACTTGAAGTGCAAAATATGAGATGAGTAACCATTGACTTAGGTTGACCCCATTCATTGATAGCCTTTATTGCTGCTTCTTTTCCGAGCTTTGGTACTTCCTCAACCACAATGTCCTGTCTTGCATCCAAAGAAGGTGCCATAAACTCACAAAAACTTGGATTCTCCTTCAATATTTGTTCTGTCAAATGCATGTATCTCTTCTTAATCATAGATTTGTCACCTAGAAAAATGATATGCAGTTTAATCATTAGTCTTAAGTAACACTAAAAAAAATAGAGATAAATAAAAGATATATAACATGGACATAATTTATATGCAGTCTAAAAATATTTACATTTTCAATCATATGTAATCAATCACCAAAATCACTAGAAATATTTACCTTTAACCATAACTGCTTTTAAAGTCACACATGTAATTTGGTGACAGTGCAAAATTTGTACACTAATCGCGTGTATAAAAAGTAAATTCATATAATATAAATAGATATCTTACACATGCGCTGAAATTTTTCTTTCAGCTCTGTCTTGTGCTCACTATTTGTGATGCGGAAGTAGAAGTCTGGATATGTACTCTGATCCACGCAGTTTAGAGGATTTGCAGTGCCGATCGCTAACACTGTGGCAGGGCCTTCAGCTCTCTGTGCCTGGCGGATCTCATTAACCGTCACCATCTTAGCTTGCAATGTATTAAAAGTACTAGTTGATATTTGGTGTGTGAGAACGTGTTGTTTGGAACATATGATATATATATATATATATATATATATATATATATATATATATATATATATATATATATATATATATATATATATAGTGTGGCTGGCTGGCTGAGTGAGTAGAAAGAAACGCTGTTAGATGGAGTTCAATCATTATGATAAGTATTTGCATTGTCAACGAATTGAAGTATATATTACCTTAGGTATTAAACGTACACATTTACATTGCCAACGAATGTAATCTAACGTATAATCATTGATAGCGTAAATTGTGTTGGGTTCATTTAAATTATCAATTTGTTGGGTTCAATTAGCAACTATCATACGTATGGCATTATCAATTTACAATAGCATACTATAGCATATGCATTTCAACGAATTGAAGTATTAAACCTGGATCACGTAACGTAAAAAACCTGAATCGATCAAATAAGGAAGGTGGCTACTACATTACCTAACAAAAGAAATCGGGGTAACGTTATCCAAAGTTGTCACAAACAGGACTGTGTAGGCTTATTCTTTAGGTTTGCTATTTATGGAACCATCTGCGGTTTACATGTTTATCTACACCCATGCATATTTTTCATCAAACTCTTAAAAAGTGTTTATGTAGATGTTTAATGTTAAGTTTATATGTCCAAATTCACAGTTCTTATAGGTAGGACTCATAGATGTATCATAGATGAATATTTTTGAATTTTAAAACAAGAAGAAGAAAATGTGCATAAGTAATCATGTTTAATGCCATAAGAATTTTTACGAAATTGGTTTAAAAAATGAATTACAGTGTAAATATTCTTCCTTCCTTCAACAAAATAAAATAACTGTAAATATTCTATGACTTAAAGAACCAAGTTGTAATAAAAAAAACTAAAAGGACCAATTTGTAATAAAAAAACTTAAAAAGACTAACTTGTTCTAACACACAACTTGAAGGACCGCGGGAGATATTTGACCTTACGAAAACTTACAATCACCTCTATTTAAATATTTAAAATGTCTCTCATCAATTCTGTTCCTCAAAATACACTAACCTCCCTTCACATTAACTCCGTTAAACTACCGTTAACAACAAAAAAATATAAACGAAAATCACCTAGCAAATTAGTCTCACAAAGATGGCATAAACTTGCAAAAATTGTTTGTAGTAAATGTTCATAAGAAACTACCGTTAACAATTATTTTGTAAACTACCGTTAACTTTAAAGACTGAAACACACCAGAAAAAGACGTAAATGTTCATCGGCAGTTAACTGCCGCCGGTTAAAATTCATCGACAGTTAATTGCCGATAAGGTTATATTTGTAAATTACTAGTGTTTTCTAGCATTGATTGAAGTGTGAACAACATTCTTCAAAACTTGCATGATGCATCATGTCTGAAAACGTTAAACCGTCATAAACTCATCATTAGTGCAAGTGAGTAGCCAAATATCATAAGAAAATAAAGGCCACTGTAAAGTTCTGTTAACACTTTCATGCCTATACTTTTGAGGGCAGAAAAACACATTATGGGAAGTTCTCGAATAATGGTATTCCAGTCACAGCATATACATCGGCCAGAGTTTATTGATCCATCGTATAGCAACACACAAAAATAGCATCGAATATGACAAGCAGGCTGTAAAGGGTATTGTCCTTATTTATTAACTAGATAGTGAAAATTGATGTGAAAAAAAAATATAATACAAACTCAGCCTACAAAGCTGCATGTCAGCCATCAAATCTAAATTAAACTCAACCCCTGCCGACCGGCCAATGTAGAAAACCTCGAATCTCATTCATTCCATCATTTATGTGGGAATGTACAGTGTTAACCAGATAGGCCTCAAATCGCATGGGACGTCGCATTTCTATTTTTATTGCTAAAACATGGCCAATAGATGACAGCTTGACCAGCCAATCATACAGCAGCTGAATTTCTAAGTTCTCTAATTGATCAATCCTTTGACACGCGATCTGAGTCTTCTCCATGAGCTTGCTTGTTTGTAGTAACTCTGGTTGACAATACTTCTCTTGATTCCTGTGAAATTGTGGAATTGGAGGGAGAATTGTAAGATTTACAAAATAAATCATAGTTATCCTTATCCTAATGGAAAAAGAATGTTTCCTCATCACCCCAAAGAAGTAATAAATGAAAATTCAAAAATACACACATTATTATCAGCACCCTTTATATCAATTAATCATAACTTAGTAAGCAGTATAATATTGCAAACTATAGTATTGCAAAATTGAACTATCCCAATATCAAAAACATAGCATTTGAGACATAAAACAGCAGTGCCAAGGAGATGTTGCTACAAAATTCACTCTTGCATGATTCTTATAACATCAGCCGAAATTGCCGCAAGCATGTAATAGTTCCCACTCCCCCACCATTCTTAAATGTTAGGCAATTTATGAATGAAGCAATTTATCCTTACCAAAAAAAATAGGAAACATGTCCTATATATATGCAATAATACCTTTTCTAGATTTTTCTTGTTTACTGCATTCAAATGAGCAGAACCTTCATCATTTGCAGTATCAGATGTAGATGTAGAATTCTGATTTCCCTCCAAGTCCTTACCATTACCATTTATTACTCCAGATATAGATGGATCAGTATCATCAGCCACAGATTGGGAATTTTTAACTAAGTCGTTTACAACTTGGTTTCCTCCTTCAACTGTTTGTTCGTGATTATTAGCTTTAGCTGCTGCTTCCTCGGCCTTCCTTTTTTCTTCTTCTCTCTGCTGTTTCTTTTTTGCCTCTTGCTCCATTAATTGCTTAAATCTGCAATAAAAAGACGAACACAATTACAACAGGTTAAAATCAATCAATAGCATTATGAAATAAATGTGGCTCCTTATAATTATAATCACTAACTTGTCACCAGGTCGTGGCCCTTCTGATGTCAATTTTGAATCTTTTCTAGCTTCTTCAATTTTTGTGGAATTTAGATTCGATACTGACTTTTGAACCTGCATTAGGTCTACATTTTTCACATTATCATCAAGAACTTGTCTCAAAGGATTTTTCGCACCTCCTAACTTTTGAAGCCATATTTGCTGTAAAGTGCTCAATATATTATTTGTGAACCTGCACAACTTAAAAACTATAATAAGCAAATATAGATATCACGCTTACACATATAAGACCATTGGAAGGTTTTACGTGTGCTTACCAGTAAAGGCTAAGACCTGAAGGAACTGAAAGAGCAAAATAACCAATCACTAACGGAAGGACCTTGTTTAAGACTTGAGAACTCTTCGCATTGGGACCAGTAGCCTGAATCATGGAAAATTATGAGTAGTTCAGGTGCAAATGTAAACACAAAGATGCACTTTAATGTCCAAATGTAAATTAGCACAAATAGTTTTCATTAATCTTTGTAGAAAAATGGGTGGTCATGACGTATTAGATAGTAATAGATGATCCAGTTAGACAACCTGGCTATACCAAAAGGAAAAAAATCATATCAACATACTTCACTAATTAACATGTTAGAAAAGTGTTTTACTTAAAGCTATAACTAAACATAGGTATAGCTCTTATGCAGTACAACAACGAAACACTTGTACAGTCAACAAGGTTCAGATAGGAAGTAATGTTTTTATGTATAATGTATCAATTAGTTATGTTTTTGTGTGGGTAGTTATGGTATGTTATTAATAGGGTGTCTGCAGTATAGGCAGTTATCTGTGTTTGTTGATAAAGAAGGAAACTCCTATTTAGGGTTAATTTATATAACCGAGCAGTTTGTTAGTGTTGAATTCAAATCTGGCCTGTAAACTAGATTATATCAGTAATAAATTCAATGTGTTTATTTCTTCAGTCCACAGATTCAGGGAGAACATTAATTATAGAGCCAAGAAGCCTCCAATTTAATTGTAAATGCAACATCAATTACCTGTGATGACTGCATTATCTGGAGAGAAATGTATTGAGAGACAACCAGCAAAACAGGCAAGACAAGGTAAGCCAATGTATCTGGCCATCCAAGGGGAGGGTGACCATCCTGAAATGAAAAAAAAAATCAAAGCAAAAAGCGTTAAAACAAACCTCATTTATATCCACCTAGAACCTGCCAGAAATTACCAACAATGTGAACAAAAAATTAAAATGACAACATGGAAACTTTTCACAATAACCTAGATTAATGAAGGTGAATCATGTCAGTAAAATAGGCCTCCAATTGTGAGGACTTATTCAAGGAGAAAACCGAAGAATTTAAGTGAGCCAGGGACTGGGACAGCGCTTTTTTAATCTATAAAAATAAAATGTTCATTGAAAAGGCAAAAGCAGCAAAATCAAACAACTATTTCTGAGTAAAAATGCACCTAAAAATTAGAAAATGTAAGAAATGTGTCTCTTCGTAATGAAACAAATGAATAGAGTTCTCAATTCCATTTCATACGACTTCAGCATGAAAGTAAATGACCTCGTCAAGAAATAATTCTTACAAATTTGCAAATTTGATAGTCTCAACACGTGTAATTTTACTTGCTAATTGAGGTATTTACCACAAAAGGAAAAAGCCATGAGATAGCACTTCCGTTTTGCCGAGCTGCAATTGTAGTTGGACCAGAAAGAGAAGGTATCCAAAAGAAGCCTTCATTAAGGAGTCCCTTTATTTATTATTAGATAAAACATTACATTAGCCATTGACGATAGAAATATATGGATACCTGAAAAACAGCCCAGGTAACTAAATAGAAACTCAACATGATAAGCAACAAACCTCATCAGCCACATTAGAAAAGGCTCGATATAGCCCGATCCACACTGGTGTTGTTAAGAGAACAGGCAGGCATCCTGGGAAGAATGAAGAGAGATTGATAAAAGAATTAGCATGTTCAATTTTAAAACGCAATACTAATGCTTTATACAGGGGTGGATTGATCACTGCCTCCATCTACCTACTCAAGCCATAATAATTGTTTGCATGTCTACATTATATATATATATATATATATATATATATATGGGTTTTGCTAGAAGACACTTTTTATGCTAGCAAAACCCTTATATATATATATATATATATATATATATATATATATATATATATATATAAAACAATGTTTATAGTTCCATGTACAACATAAGAAACAATACAAGCGAAATTCTGGAAACAAATCAGAAAACAACCAGACTTGTAATCTGAAAACTGAGGAAGGCCACGTCCTAAAAGCCATAGGAAATATCTATAACTACAGTCTACAAGCCTTTTGCAATAGTGACAATTATGACATGGATACCTGCTAGAGGATTAATGTTGGCTAATGTATATAACCGGGCAGTTTCAAGTTGAATTCTCTCCTGCAAGAAGACAATACATAAGAAATCTTGTCATTTGAAAAAAGAAGAAAAAAACTTCGGTAAAAGGATACAGAGTCAAGACGCTAACATCATGTTTGGAATCCTCAAAAATGCTTTAATTCCATTTAGAAATCAAATTTAATGTTTACAATAAAATCATATGTTTGAAACTCGCTAAAAAATGAAATTGACTTTTTTTTATGGAAAAGGCCATTAAATAAGAGTAAATGGTCGATCTGAATATTTAAATTAAATTAAAAAAAAATCAATTCCCACAAATACTACCATATTCAAGAGGATTTGTGACACATGAAAAGAAATCAATGAGATTTTAAAAATCATATTGTTCCTTCTCTTTTATCATTTCAAACACAAATTTGATTTACAAATTACAAATCAAACCAAATCCCATTTCTCAGCATTCCAAAATCCAAACACACTCTTATGATGGGAAAGAAGTAAATAAAAAAATCAGTTTAAATTACCAGAAAATAGTTCAAAAAGAACATGTTTTATTGGAAAAGATAACAATTATAGAAGTCATATAAAATACCTGATCCCTGGCATACTGTTTCTGGATAGCCTTTACTTGAGGTTGCAAAGATCGCATAGCCATGGCAGATTCTACCTGAGAACAGTCACAGAAAAGTTTATCTAACTAAATCATGGTGAAAACAACATGATGAAAAATGTCTTTTAAATGTCAAAGGCGACAAGCATTTTACATCCATAAATTCAGGAGTATCAAAAGAATAGGACCCATATGGATCATTTTCAAATCTTAAAAAACAAGCGAAGCACATTCCAAAAACGACAAACCTGTTTTCTTGTCAACGGAAACGTGGCAACTTTTACAAGAATAGTGAGCATTATAATTGCAAAACCATAAGCATACGGCACATGCAAAGTAGAAAGCCCGTCCTTGAGTACCTGAAAAGGATAAAATACTTCCCTTCAGAATTACTATTGACAATATATCCTGGTAGAAATAGAACCATGTGAAGTTATGTAATTTAAAAGTACAAATAAATCCACAACTCACAAGTTAACAACTTATAACAATTTCAGAAAGAGAACTACAAGAAACACCTATATAAAAAATAGGATTCTTTAGCAAATTGCATATAATGTTCTGATATGAAAAATTATAACTCCAGAGTCGTGTTTCC
This sequence comes from Medicago truncatula, assembly GCF_003473485.1. Taxonomy (NCBI): domain Eukaryota; kingdom Viridiplantae; phylum Streptophyta; class Magnoliopsida; order Fabales; family Fabaceae; genus Medicago; species Medicago truncatula. Next base: position 42,470,377 of record NC_053044.1, on the reverse strand, counting down.
ATGGCACATAGAAACAGCATACATTTTATAGGTTTCAACAAGATCTTAGTCCCTACAAGGCTACGAATATAGTTTTTTACTTTAGTCCCTATAAGTTTTTTGCTTAGATTCAGTCCCTGCAAATTCGGAAATTGTTGCTTTTAGTCAGTGTCTTACGTGGGCCAATAAAATCACACCATGTCGCTCAATAAGCTGAAGTCAAAGACTAAAAGAATTTTTTTTTGAATTTGCAGAGACTGAATCCAAACAACAACAAAAAAAACTTATTAGACTAAAACCAAAAAAAGCGATAATTGCAGAGACTAAAATCATATCTAAACCTATTTTATATATGGTGCTTGTGATATTTCTCAAGTCACAAGGGTTTAAAAATGTGGTCTACAACCGCAACATAAGGGATTTTGAGATATCCGTCACCACATCGCAAATAAAAGGTTCACAACTTAACTGCGACCGCAATTTAAAACCATTGTAACCATAACTGCTGCACTGAGAAAGCTATAACTACAATTACAATACTACTTCACAACTCAAATTTCACCTCTATAGTATGATGATGATTCAAATTCAAATAACAGCTTAAATTTCACAATCAATATAATCAAAAACAAAATTAAAAATCTAATTAAACCAAAGTTTGAGAAACCAAGACCTTGAGAATAATTTCCATGTAATTGGTAATTCCAGAAAACCAATCATTATTCTGTTTCGCTGTGGTAGTTGTTATCGCTATATCAGAAGACGAAACAGCAGCATCTGCAATTGTGTAAAGAAAACCCTCTGCTCGGTTAAACAATTCCCTGAGAACGAATTCAGCATCTTCCGGCTCGGGTAAAAAACCGGGATGAAAACCGAAACGGGTAACGGAAAGAGAACCACGAAGAAAGCGTTTGGTCGAGCCTGGGAGGGCGTGGGAGTGAGGTCGAAGGGGAAGATGATTGGTTCTGCTCCGGTTTCCGAACGGAGCAGAGAGTATAGTCGGCGTGCAAGGTAACAGAGCCGACATTATTTGGGGTTGAAATGAACCGGTTCAATGAAAAAAACAATCACCGACCTGGTTTTTGATAGGAGCGTTGTAAGTTGTGGTAAGCGGAGTGAAAGATTGGTACACGGAAATGGAGGAGATGTAATCGAACAAGTATGATGGTGGTATAGTTAGAGAGACCAAGGGGTTTGTAGGATTTTTGTTTTTTTACTCCGCCTTTCTTGGGTTTTTAAAAAATTAAAAAGGATCCACCAATTTTATATCAAAAATAATATTTTTACTTTGAAAATTTGATGTCAAATATAGTGTAATTTGATTTTCATGTGTATTTTTTAAAATGTGTACAAAATGTTTTTTTTTTTTAAATTTGAAGAAGCCAAATGCAAAATACATTAAAAACCAAACCAATTAAGTATAATATGTGTCTAATGAGAAATTGTACACAACGTCGTAGTGACAAACACGGCAAAGTTAAGACCACAAGAGAAATTTGGTTTATGTGTCTTTAGCCACCATCAGGAATAAAACTCAATACTATCGAGAAGTTGGTCCTTAAAAGACATGTTGCTGAAAATTCTCGAGTTCCGCTCCTTCCATATGACCCAAAGACAGGTCAGCCACACCACCTAAAAACAAGAATGAATGTCAAGAGGTGGTGGGCCGATCACTTTTGATTCGAGGTCGGGAGTCAGTTCTTTGGATCAAGTCTGGTTTTGGGCTTTTATAGATTCTTTTGGTGGATCGGAGGTCGAGAGATGGTGGTAGCTGATTGATCTTTTCGGATATGAGTTTTTCGGATGTGGCTTAGCTTTGGTGTTGAGGACTGAGAGTTTCATTTTGACGCGTGTTTCTTTGGGTGTGAGTAGTGACGATGAGAGGCGTGGGATATCGTTTTTACAGTGGTCTGTCTTAGGTGGTGATGTGATTTGGTGGGTTATCTTCAGGGACTTTGTTTGGTCCATATCTTACGTCTTGCAGGGATGCGTTTAATAATATTTGTTGATTCACAAAAAAAAAAAATGAATGTCATTCGCGCCAAAAAGGTGTTGTACGTGACATCCAATATTTGATGGAACAACGGTAGTTATTCCAATCAGCACTGAACGAGATGTCAAATGCTACCAAAGAAATCGCAATTCAAAAATAGATGATTTGATCGTTTTCTCTTCCCCGTATCCATCCAAGCACAAAACCGAATAAAATGGAATTACTTCTCTTCAAATTAAGTTGTCTTTCGTGAAAATTGTCTTATTAGTTGCTCTCTAGACAAAGAGAGACATATTAAGAGGTACTGCTTTGCTCCAAATTAAATGTGAATGGTTGTCATCAAGAAACTTATTCATAATTATGAGAATATGATAAACACCTTTTACCGAGTATCCTTCAATCAGGTAAATCACAATCAGTCAAATATTTAACTTTGAAATAATTGATAAAGGCAAACCTTATTAATAATTTGACGATCATGATTGATTAAAAATGTAAATATCTTTATATTAGCCTTGTATATAAATTAAATTTTGTTTTTGTGGATATTAAATTCATACTGTAATTAAAGGTTGTTGGCATTATTTTTAATTTCTCCTTTCGGTCATCACTTCGAGGGGGTGGGTAATATAATAGTAGAAGTATCATGTTTTCTTGATTCCAATCTCCACGTGATTCGTACTATTACTTTAAATATGATTTTTTTGTCATGATGCTTGATGCACATCATTACCAAACAAAACTTACAAAGTGTGATATATATAAATATAAATATAAATATAAAGAGAAATGATATTTGAACATTCAGACAACTTTTACAATAACTTTTTCTCTCATACTCACATTACTTTTTACTTTATCTCTCTATTGCTATGGTTTCCGTGTCAATACCACTTTTTTCTTTGTAAAATATGATTGTCAAAATAAGTTGTCATCAAATTGGTTGTTCAAATAACAGTCATCAAATATAAATAAAGGTGCATGAATAGTTAAAAGAAGTAAACCGGGGAGACCTTAGTTTGGTGTGCTAATGTTCATGATCTGCTCATAATAGGAAACAATTATGTTGACATTGAAAAATTCAAAAGTAAGATGAAGGTTGATTTGGAGATGACAAATTTGAGTGAATTATGACACTTCCTTGGTCTTGAGTTTGTTGAAATAAGGAAGGGAATCATGCTTGATCAAAATAAGTATGTAATATATGTACTGAAAAGGTTTTAGTATGTAATAAGGATGATTAAAGGGCGGAGTAGACATCAATACTAATTGGTTCTCTAAGATATGTGTTGGCATGATATATTTTTCAGTGTAGAAATGGTGAGCAGACTTGTGCAACAACCTAAGCATTGTCACATGATGGCAGACAAGATAATCTTATAGTACTTGCAATGACCAATTGATTATGGTATATTCTTAGAGCCATAGAGATGGTGGGTTAGTTGGTTTTCAGACTCATTAGTGTGGTCACAATGTAGAAAGGATGAGCACCATGAGATGTGTATTTAAGCTATTTGAAACACCAATTTCTTTGGACTCAGCTATGCAAACACTTGTGGAATTCTCATTGTGTGAAGCGTAATTTATATTTTCTTCTCATGCACTGTACCAGTGAGTTTGATTGCAGTCTTTGTTGTGTGAGATTGGAGTTGGAAATGAAGAAGCAATGAAGCTCAAGATTGACAACAAATCAACCATCAACTTAGCTAAAAAATTATATCTCTTGGGAGGAGGAAGCATATAGAGACCAAATTACATTTCATTCGTCATCAAGTAAGAAAACAAAGAATCAACTTAGCATACTGCAGAACTGAGATGCAAATTGCAGACATCGTGATCGTTACAAAACCCTTGAAGATTGAGAAATGTAACGAAACAAGGAAGATGTTGAGTATGTCGTTCTTAGAGTCATTGTTTAAAGGAGAGTATAAATTGATAAAGGAGAAATTACTATTAATAAGTGGTAGAGTTTAATTTGGACCACCAAATACATTGGTCCAACTTACACCACTTTAATCTAAATCATTGATATATTTTAAATTTATTTTAACAGACCGGATCTCATGATGAAAAAATTACTACAAGGGTTATTTTAGTGGTGTAAGTTATTGGGAAAAACTTTTGTCCCACATCGGATAGATAAGACTCTTGATAGGAGTTTATATAGAGGAGACAATCCTCAACTTATGAACCAGTTTTTAAGGATGAGTTAGGCCTCCAATTTTATTATAAGTTGAGGCAATCTATTTAGTGGTGCAAACTAAATGCCACCTTAATAAGTATGGCACTCATAACATTTTACGATTGTTTCATATGAGATTTAAACTTTGTACCTTCCGTTTAATGTCAATCTATTTAGTGGTGCAAACTAAATGCCACCTTAATAAGTATGGCACTCATAACATTTTACGATTGTTTCATATGAGATTTAAACTTTGTACCTTCCGTTTAATGTCAAACTCTTACTATTAGGCTATAACACATTATGGAGAATGAAGACAAGCTAGTTTAGTTTTGATGTCCACGTAGCATTTCTTCCAATAAATAGTATGAGTTTTTGTTTTTATTCATTGTTCTAGGAAAAATAGATCTACGAACTTATATATATTTTGTCAAAAGATAAATAAAGTTTAACTACAAATTGATCAGGTTTTATTTGACTTCAATCTCTTTTGATGAAAAACATTACCATGTGTACCCAACACTTATGCTTGAATTTTGAAATTGATAGAAGTAATCAAAATATTGTTTGAAAATGATTTCTAAAAGTTGCTTTGTAGATGAAGAGTAATTTAGGTGTTTCGTATGGTTTTGTGGAAATAGACGGAGATTTTTCAAACATTGAGCTACTTGAGTAGTTGAGTTGAGTTTGTCAATGATTTGAGCCTTGTTTCATAGTTGCAACTGCAAGGAGAGAATTGCTTTTCTAGGAAGTTATCTTTGAATGGGTTAAAATTCAAAAAAGAAAAAGTAATTCGAGAGCTACCTACCGAACCTTTTTGGGGGGTCTGGAAACATTGGGGGGCCATAAAAGCAATTTTTCTGTAAGGTAAGCAATGACCAGGCTAGGCCCAACTTCATTCATGGACTCTAGCACTAGGCACTAAGAACCCAACATGTTGCATTTTTCAATCAGGAAAAAAACATGTAGCTGATCCTCAAGTTTTCACAGCAGACAAAATAAGACAATAATAATGTATTATTGAATTTTAGTTTTTTGTATATAAATGAAGTGATAAGAAACCAAAGAATAGGAGGTGGAAATCTCACCCCATGAGTCTATTTAGATAAGAAAAGAATCTAGAAATCAAAATATTATTGGTCCTCATTTCTCCTACGTGGCTTTCCCATCTATATTCTAAACTATAGTCTTCATTCTTCAATAGCAAAGACCAAATTCACTCTTACTCTTGAGAATTATCAGTGCCAATATCTCAACATATTCATCAATGGCAGCAACCATGGCAATGATGATCAACACAAAGTGCCTAAACACAGGCCTACCAAAGTTGCAAAACCTTAGCACCACTACTAAGCTAACATCAACATGCAAAACCACCACCATGCAGAACCTACCAAAGGGTCTTGTCTCAACCAAGAACACCAACTTTGTGTCACCTTCACTTGCGATTGCAGGAGCAATATTTTCATCCCTTGCAACCTCCGATGCGGCTTTCGCAGCTCAACAAATAGCAGAAATAGCAGAAGGTGATAACAGAGGAACACTTCTGCTGTTTGTTGTTGCACCAGCTATAGGTTGGGTTTTGTTCAACATATTGCAACCAGCTTTGAACCAAATCAACCGTATGCGTAACGCAAAGGGTGTGATTGTTGGGCTTGGACTTGGACTTGGTGGACTTGCAGCTTCAGGTATGGTGTCAGAAGCATCTGCTAGTGAGATTGGTTTGATTGCTGATGCTGCTGCTGGAAGTGACAACAGGGGAACACTTCTGTTGTTTGTTGTTGCACCAGCTATCCTTTGGGTGCTGTACAATATTTTGCAGCCTGCTCTCAACCAGATCAACAGGATGAGATCAGATTAACCTAGGGGAGATTTTTGTGCAATGTTTTGTTGTAACACTTGTTTGTAACTTGTATCTAATGCTCTCTCTATCATGTGTTATATATCAAACATGGTTTTCTACTTAGCATCCATTCTATTTTCTTATTTTTGTTGCTCATTTTTTGTTGCTTTACTTTTGTTGCTCATTTTTTGTTTATACAATTTTAAACATGCAATCTCTAGCAAAAGCACCTTCAACAAATTTGCTGAATAGACACATAACAGTTATCATAGCATGTTTAGATTCATTGTTGGAATAAAAGTGAATTTTGAATCACAAGATTAATTTTTGACAAATGTTTGAGTGTTTGTGCTTTCCATTGAGAAAACAATTGTATTCTAATTAACTTTCTCGATGAGAAATAATACAACTCTCAAATTGATTCATTCACAAGTCACAACTCATTTGAAAATATATCCAAACAAAAATTACTTTTCATTTTACACACATTTAACTAAAATCCCTTTTTTAAAACGATTAATTCAGACTAAATTTTCATCAATGTTAATCAAATACACATTGACTTCTGTGCAATCAAGTTACATTGTATTCCTTGAGCACTTCTCAGGACATTTATGTTCATTTTCGTTTGTTTTTTATACTATATCATCTGAAACGTGAATACTTGAGTGTCTGCATGATGTTCAGTTCAAATCATTGCAAACATAATTGATTTGTAAGCAGTGGTTTCTTGACTTCAAAATTTCTACAAAAAACTTGACTGATGTACTCTTTATATCTCTATGGTAATAAATAATATACCACGATGGTATAATTAATAAACTTGACTCATGACATAAATCACCGCAAGAACTGTAAACAAGCTTAAAAGAAAATCAGCACTGTTTGGGATGAAGGTAAAAAGAAGCAAAAATATCACAACGCTGAAACTTGTGATTATAGATCAGAGGCCCTCGCTCTCTGGAACTTCGGTATCATCCAATTGAGAGGCTGTCATTCTGGCTTGCTTATACCTTGTTGACCTTCTAACAACATCATCAATTGACATTTTTGTTGTGCCTGACAAACTGGACAAAGAATGATTCAAAATTCAGCTATTGCAAATTCAAAAATGTAGTGCATAGCACATGAATAATGAAAAGCAGAACAAAAAGACGCCCACAAAAACATCCATTATCTACAATGATGTATAGTTCTTAAGAAATAAGCAACAACAAGCATGTCCCAGGCAGACAAAAACATAAATCTTTCATCCTACAGATGCAAGTAGCAGTAGAACTAGAGGTTATAGCTACAAATAATTGGTGATAGCAGTCCGAAGCTATAACTATGAGCACAATGTGACTAGTTTACATACCGTTAGTCTGTAATTAACAAATTATGTTATGTTGGTCACTTTTTCTTCTTCAGGCAGAACACCCAATCTAAGAGATTAGGTACAGAACCTTAACACTTCAATGGAGTTTTGGGTTGTTTCCCTATTCGGGCACACCTTCATTATGCCTATTTTTCAGTGCTCGGTGCTTAGTATAAGAGTCCCAACTCGCCACCACTTATTGCATAATAAATTTATGCAATAAAGTGACAGAAAATAATCCTTAAAGATCCCCTTCTACTTATCAGCTCTTATTGCTTTAGGCGTCTATAAATGCTGAGAACGAACAGAAATTGAACCAACAACCATAATAACGGTAAGTGTAGCTATGTTAATAAGTAAAAAGTAATAATTTAACAGGTCAGGTATAAGTTCATGACTTCAGATTTGAGTCAGTCCCTGTATAATCAATTTTAAATAAGTGTCCCAAATTTTGTTCATATGCAAATGCTCATATATGTAATGAATTTTAGAAGGATGAAAAATGAAACTGAGTATGGAAGCAGAAAGACACACATTAGAAGCAATTTCTTGCTTTAAAACATGCAGATATACAATGTGCTCACTCTGCAAAGTCATAGCAGAAACACAAGTTATTAACTTACCCTGCTTTGAAGGGACTTCTTTCATCATTTTCCAATCTTTCCCCATCATAAGAACCTGATCCAGTTTGATACAAAAAGAGAGGGAAAAAAAATTAGTTCCAAAGTGTGACATCACCATTTTTATGAAGAAGCAAGATATTGTGAAATAAGATATACAATGACAAAAATCTTAATGCAAGCTAGTCATCAACAACAACAAGAACAAATCTTAAAGACTACCAAAAGTTTTCTGAGTAAGTCCAGTAGATAAGAAAATAGTGGCCCAAGTAGTTAACAGAAAAATTACCAAGTATGCAGAGTGCCTGCCTTTAATTTCAATATTTTAAACCTTAGTAAGTGATTTATGTACTTGCTTGCAGCTCTTCAAACACAAGGTATTAGGATTTAGGACTAACAGCGCATTACAAAATTACCAAAGATGAGATCTCAATGAATGGAGTGAAAAGGAAAAACTAACTCAAACATGTATTGTTCAAAAAAAAAAAAAAATCACAACACAGTCAGAAACTCTCCATCCACCCAAAGAATATTTGCATCCACTATATCAACAGATACATTAATGAAGGTAAACTCACAATCAAAGTAGATTTCATTTACCATTTTGTCGTGAATCGACACCTGGACTGTCATACCCATCTAAATAGTTTGCGTGTGAATTGTCAGATGGAGTTCTAGTGCTGGCATCAGAATTATCAACCTTCTCTTGACCTTCATCATCAGAGGAACTGCTACTATCATCCTTGAAAATTGTTGCTCCCTCTAACAAGCTCTTCTTCTGCTGTGATTTACTCACAACTTCCATGACATTATTTCCAGAAGCTTTTCTTGCTTTATTTTGAACCATTTTGTTGTAACCTTCAAGCTTTGCATTTGAAATAGGAATGTGTTTCCTTTGTTTTTCCAAATCCATGCTTTTCCCAGAAGCATTGTCACGAGATTTTCGATTTTCAACAACTGAGGACATGGCGCTGTTAGACGGACTAGAAAAATTTGTAACTTGTCGAGTCTTGTGTGCATTTGGTGCCTTATCAATCCTGTGTACATCACGCTCTTTCTTACTATCAAAAGCATGACCATTTGTTAGCATATCTGATGTGCTCTTTGAGGTAGAAGATTGTTTGTTGTTTGGTTTCTTTTTCAGCCTCTTACTTACAAGTTCATCCACATTTTCATCATTAGATTTTGTTTTAGTTTGCTCCAAGGAATCAGCATTATCCGCACTAAAATCACCTCCCTTATCAGTCACAGAAAGAACAGGTATTTCCTCCTGCAGCAATACCATCCCTTCCTCTTCAGTTTGATTTAGAAGACTTCCCTGTGTCGCAGCATTTTCCAGAGGATCACAAATGGTTTCTTTAAGAGACTTCGCAACAACAGCTTCACTATGAGAAGCATCCACAAGACCAGTATCTACTCTAAGTGTATGTCCTCCACCTTTATTCTTACCTTTTTTTACCCCCTTTTGTTCTTTTGCCGGTTTTACAGGTTCCTTCATTCTATTCACGTCATCATTTTGTGGTGATACTTCTCCTTCCCTAGCTCCCTCGATTTGACCAACTTCACTTTCATGACAATGACTACCGAGAACATTCTCGTTATCCTCCAGCAGATCCTTGGGCTCATTCACATCAGAAGGTTGTACTTCCATTTCAATATCACCTTGTTCATTATTATTTCCTGTTTCTTTTGTTGTAGACTGTATGCTTTCTTTGTATGCAACTGCTCCGATCTCCATTTTGTCAAGATTCGTTTTGTTAATGATGATATCTGCCCACAAAAAAAAAATTGTGATAGATCTAAAAGTACACTACTCTAAAATTTATGAAATTAATTTTAACACAATAAAAATAGGAAGGTATTTTCTATTTTCACCCATTTACTGAGTAGTATCACCTTCTGATTCTTTCCTTTCCTCGTGAGCTCCATCAGCCATTTGTGCTTCATCCTTTTGAGATGTTGTATCTCCTTTCAAAGTTTCTTTAGAATCAGTTGGAGATCTCTTCCTTTTCTTAGGCTTCTTCTTTAAAGGAGATTTGAGTTCTGAGGCCTCCTTCATTGTCACAGCATTAACGTCATTTACAGTGTTATTGTCGTTGCTTTCATTGTTCTCCTTTAAAACTTTAGTTACTTCTTTATCTGCATTCTCTGCAGAGACGGCTAGGACAACAATCCTCTTCTGAACTGGTACAGCAACAGAGGCGTCATTTGTGTCATCTTGGACTGTGTCTTCTTTTTTCCTCACACTCTTATGCTTCTTCTTTGCACTTTGTACGGATTTAGAAGTTCCTTTCTCGCATACCATAGAGTCACCCTTAATGCCTTTATCGGATCCATCTACCTCAGATTGAGTATGTGAATTTGGAACCATCTCCAAATTTGTGACAGCTTTTTCAGTGTACTCTGGAACACATGCGTGATCAAAAAGGATTTCTTCTTTTTCATCTGTTGTATTCTTTGATTGAGACACCTGAAAATTGTTGAAACTGGATGCCCTTTCAGATGGACAGCCGAGAGGATTATCAACAGAAACAATGTTGTCTTTTGAGATATCACCTCCCACAGTGTCTTCTTTCTTCTTTTTACTCTTACTCTTCTTTTTCTTTGCACTTGGTGTGGGATTAGAAGTTCCTTCCTCACATACAATAGAGTCATCCTTAGTGCCTTTATTGGATCCATCATCTACCTCACATTCAATATGTGAATTTTGAACCATCTCCAAATTTCTTACAGCTTCTTTTTCAGTGTTATGTGAAACAAGTGGGAGGTCAAAAGGGACTTCTTTGTCATCCTGTTTGTTCCTTGATTGAGGTACCGGAAAATTGTTGAAACTGGATGCCTTTTCAGATGGACAGTCGACAGGATTATCAACAGCAGCAACGTTATCTTTTGAGTTATCACCTCCCACAGTGTCTTTCTTATTCTTTTTACTCTTGCTTTTTCTCTTTGCACTTGGCACAGATATTAAAGGTACTTCTTCACACACATTATGATCATCCTTATTTCTTTCACTGGATCCATCTACTTCACATTCAATATGTAAAGTTTGAACCACCTCCAAATTTTTCACTGCTTCTTTTTCAGTGTGCTCTGAAACACATGGGTGATCAGAAGGGATTCCTTCTTTTGATCTATCCCCTACCACAGTGGCTTCTTTTTTCTTTGTACTCTTCTTTCTTCTCTTTGCACTTGGCACAGATATTGAAGGTGGTTCTTCACACACATTACGGTCATCCTTATTTCCTCCACCGGGTCCATCTACTTCACATTCAATATTTAAACTTGGAACCATCTCCAAGTTTTTCACACGCAGACGATCAGAAGGGGTTTCTTTTTTTGAGTTATCACCTCCAGCAGTGTCTTCTCTTTTCCTCTTACTCTGCCGTTTTCTCTTCCCACTCTGTACAGACATTAAAGATTCTTCCACACCCACGTTGCCATCATCCTTATTTCCTTTATCAAGCCCATCTACTTCACATTCCATAGGTAAACTTGGAACTTCATTATTCAAATGTCTACGGTCATCTGTCTTGGAATTTGAACCAAGCAATGGAATTGCCGTATCATCATCACCCAATAATTTGACACCGTTCTCCAAATTCGCGACACCATCTTTAGCAGTATGTTCAGAAACACAAGGGCTAACAACACGAACACCTTCCCTCTTATCTTTCTTATTCTCCAACAATTGGAACTGGGAATTACAAGGTAAAATAATCCCATTATTATCACCACCAGAACCAACTAAAGCATTATTCACAATGCCAATAGATTCCACCTGACGAAGCGAACCATGAGGTAACAATTTTTCATTCGGTCTAGAATCTTCCAATGCAGAAACATCAACACTAAGAAACCAGCTTTTGTTGACACCAATAAAAGCACTTCGCACAACCATTGAATCAGATAAGTGATAAAAGTGACCATTACGCTTAACCTAACAGAAACAAAAACGAATAAAAACAACATAATCAATAAGACATTACAACAATCATTATTTGACCAACAGCGGAAGCAGTAGTGTGAATACCTTAATGCCATGAATCTGTATTTGTCCGATTTTGGGAAAGCATGAAGCATGTTCAGACACGATTAACTCTACATAAAAAAGGCATGAATGTTATCGCAAGTTCAACAAAAAAAAAAAAAACACATCAATGTAAACTGACACAGAGAGAGAGAGAGAGAGAGAGAGAGAGAGAGAGAGAGATTACTTTTGAGGTCGGAGACGGTATCGTGATCAGAGACGGTGAGAGCCAAGTGAGTATCGAGGTTTGTATCGATGAAGACGACGGTGCCGGAGTCAGAAATCGGCGTCGCCATATCGCACACTGCTTACGCTAAACCCTAATTTACAATCTGTCTGATCGGTAAACTATGCATTTTCGTGTTCATATATATACTCAAGGGTTTATGGTTTGGTGCGCCCCGTTATCTTATGACTTCGTTACATTTTGATCCTGCCATTTTGACCAGCTCACGAAAATGATCCTATCTTTTTTAAATCGAACAAAATCGTCCTTAATCCGTATGTTTTTTCAGTTTTAGTCCAACCACCTATGCTCAACCATAAAATAAACAAAGAATAAAACATGTGGGTACAAGGAATTTATTTTATTCAGCACACTAACCTAATTTCCGAGACATGTTACATACCTGAAACATGTCTTAGAAATTAGGGTTTTTCTTGGTTTGTGTGCTAACAAATTAGATTCCTTGTACCCACATTATTTGTTCCTTGTTTATTTCATGGTTGAGCATATGTGGTTGGACTAAAACTATCATTTATGTGCTTTATGGAGTTGAAAATAGGGAGATGTGACTAAAACTGCAAAAAACATACAGTTTAAGAACAATTTTGTTCGATTTAAAAGAGGTATGAGCAATTTTGTGAGTTGGTCAAAATGCAAGGACCAAAAATGTAATTAAGCCTTATCTTATTATGCCCTGTCCTTCTCTTGCATCTCAATTGTAAGAGTTTTTTTTATTGTAAAAAACTAATTAAGAGTTTATTAGATTAGTTTTTTTTTTAAAAGAATTTTATTAGATTACTCCCTCCGGTCTCAAATGTAAGCAACTTTTCACTTTTTAAGTTCATTCAATATAGACCACATACATCATTTATTGAATGAACCTCAAAAGTGAAAAGTTGCTTACATTTGAGACCGGAGGGAGTAGTTGGTAACTTAGTAAGGAATATCTCTAGACACGTAGATAAAACTCGATTAATACAAAAAAAAAAAAAATTAAATAATACTATTGTAGATATTTTTTGCGGTGTCCATCGGACTTCGGTCCAATTGTCCTCCTTAACTCCAACAAGTGTGAGTAATAGGTATTGCGGTCACATATGATCCATCTTTAATACTAGCATATATCAACTAACAAACGCGTATGACGATGGTTGTCATAGGAAGAGAATATGTTGTCATCAACCACCATATCATCCAAGAATGCTTTATACAAATTCGAGATAAGAGATTCTTTCCATGAAGTTCTTCGTCATAGTTTTTGTCAAAATCATGCTAACATATGGTTTCAAAAAGTTCCATAATCCAAGTATGTAAACCCTTTCCATTTTTCGTCAATGACACCTCTTTGAAAATGTAGTGCAAAGATCGTGATCTATCTAATCATAAGGTGTCTTTTTAAATTTTTGGGAGCCCAAAGTTAAAGTTTCACAACCTTCAAACCACAAAAAAAATATATATGACAAATTGTCATTTTGTTCTGCCATAAAAATAGCATCAATCGGAAATTATCTCACAAAATGCACCAAAGAAAATTATCTCTCGAACCAATCGATTTGCAACACCCAAACATGTTTATTTAGGGGGTAAAACCAGAATTTCATAGGACATGTGAGCAAGGAAGAAGGCCAAAAGAGCCATTTTCAAATTATAGTTGCCAGTTTTTTTTTTTTTGGTTACAAATTATAGTTGCCAGTTAGTAGTTAGATTCCAAAAAAAAACCTTTTTCTTTTAATAACTGATGTTTTTTAAGGGACGGAATGATAATAGTTAATTTGTTAGATTAACATTTTGTCTAAGTTTAAACTTCTAACTTCTAACTCATTTTTCCTTAACTCAAATCAATTGAACTATCAAATTTCATGGTAGTTACTCATGCAAGTTGAAAATTGTACAATAATTTGCTCCATTGATCCGCCACAATTTCTAAATGACTCCCAATCACGTCTAACCAACTCACAATACTCCATTGCTCCATCGAGGAACGTAACATCACCACAAATGTTGCACACCAAATTTGTGTATCTCATGTCTGGGAAATACTACTTGCTTGGACACAAGTGTTTGGTCACAAACTTTAGACACACATACATAATTGAGAAAAAGATAGAGAGAAAATAATTAAATAATACTTATTTTTCAAATAATTAAATAAAATGTATTTTGTGTGTGAGTGCCTAAATGATGTGTCTAAAAAGTTGTGTCCAAGCTAGACTTTCAGTGTATCTCCTCATATCTACTTTAAAGTCATCGCCTCCAAATGGAAACACATGATGATACTATTTTTACCATACAATTTAGGTCCTTGTGATGTGCCAGTGTTATGAGATCTATAGATTTTTACCTTACAATTTAGTCCTTGTGAAAAAGTTGCATGTTCATTTAATATACCACATCATTGCTTCTACAAAGGGATCTCCTTGACATATCATTCTGATAGACGAGTTACAATTTGAATAATGTATTTACCAATTTTCATTGACTGATTTTCTCAATTTTGAGACTCAATTTGTCTATTTGCTCTTAATAGCGTGGGATGGGAGAAACGTAAGATTAAAATAACAGAAAAAAGTAGGTTAAAAGATGTAACAATGCATCATCATCAGTAGAACATCAAAGGACAGAAACACAATTGGAATGTGGGAAGAAAAAGAATAGGCCACACAATTGATAATCATCAAGACCATACAGTAAGAGTAAAACTAAAAACACAACAACTTGGAATCTTAATCTACTAGCAGCAGTCTGCAGTAAACAGCAACAACATCTATGCCTACACAATACAAACAGACAAGCATGGTTTTATTTATTCCTGCTTCTTCGAATCTTTGAGCTGCCCCCTCTTTCTAATACCCATACAAAACCCAAGGCGCCAAGTATCAACTATAGACTCTGGCAGCGAACGTGCCACGGCCCATAGAAGGGTATGTGGCCAGTATGGTGTGCAACGAGGTTCATATCCTATCCATTTCACACCTGCTTTTGCATAGCCGTCTGTTGATGGAACAAAGAATGAAGATCTCCTGATTGATGCCATCTTTGTTGCCACATATAATGGAACCTGAAATCAAGAAAAAATATCCATCAGAAACATGACAAGAATTATATTAAACTCAGCATGTGTAGTGTCTTCCATAAACAGATTAGTTAGGTGAACTGTTTTCCAGCTGGTAGACGAAGAAAAAACTTGGACGGTGTGTGGGAAAGGGAGATGGGAAAAGCAACCTAGACTTGATGTGTACTGTGCATTAACCTAAATTTCACAATCGTTGACACGCTTTTATAATTACAAATCTAGTCAATGATTTAAGCTACAATACCTTAAACAATGAAATCAGATGTAACTAAATAATTAAACAAAATTAGGATGCAATACCAACAACTGAGTATAAAAGTAAAACTTCAGAAAGAGAAAATCATGAAAAAGGTGCTGATATAATGGATAAAGTAAAAAATTATATAAAACAACGGGAGACCAACACACAGACTAAAATTTTTATCATGAAAAAAGATCAATATCAAAAAGAATTATAACATATCAGGTCTTCAACTTCCAAAAACTTCATAGCCATATAGTTGCAACAACTTGGAGGAAGAAAAAAAAGTAAAAGGGCTTCTTTTCTGTTTAATTTTTGTTCACGGTTTATGTATGTTAACAGTTGTAACAGTAAACATTTGT
The DNA here is from genome assembly GCF_003473485.1 of Medicago truncatula. Classification (NCBI taxonomy): domain Eukaryota; kingdom Viridiplantae; phylum Streptophyta; class Magnoliopsida; order Fabales; family Fabaceae; genus Medicago; species Medicago truncatula. The sequence continues at coordinate 42,454,474 of NC_053044.1, read as the reverse complement.
GCTTTACCAAATTAGTCATAAGTTGTGCATTTCTGCGTTACAGTAATAGTTAATAGTTGCAGCCTGCTAAAGTCTACTTCCATAATACTAATGATAAGATAACGCTACCAAAGCAAGCCTATTTTTAATTTTTTTTTTTTTTTATATATCATCATTACCACATATTCAATCGACTTCATTTGAAACTAGAGCTATTCAGCTGGATTTCCAATTTCCAGTCTATTATAAATGGTAGTAATAGCTTGAGTATAATTGTTGAAACTTTAATACATATGGATATATATTTTAATTTTTAGAATGATGTATTCTTTTACCACCAAAAAATGTTTTACTAAGCATGCTTTAAATAACTGTGACAGTAAGAGTAGTGCCATAATCCTTGATATTGCAGAGAATCATGTCAAATGCATTGGATATTAGGGTCGCAACCTCAATCACGTTGCGATCACAACATAAAAAATGGTTATTATGAAGTTTGACCCTTTACTAAGCTAGAAATAGAAGTATGTAAATTGAGTGACTCAAAGCAGCAGCACAATACCTGACACTGCACATCAATCCCACTCTTCTTGTATTCAACATAAAGACATCTAGAAAATTGATCAATGTACCTGAAACAACAAAACAAACACAAAAACCCTCATTAACACCATAACATCCATATTTCAAAGCCTCAAAAAAGAACAAATCTAAAAACACAGAACTAAAACAAAACAACAATTAACAAAAAAAGAAGAAAAAAAAAGCTCACGCTTTTGTAGCAGCATAAACAGCATAAAGAGGATCAGAAGGAATAACAATAGCAGCACCAGAACCAATATTAACAATAGCACCCTTTTTCCTCTTCAACATCCCAGGCAAAACAGCTTGAGTAACCTTAGTAGTTCCAACAACATTAACCTTAATCAAATTCTTCAAAAGCTCTTGATCAACTTCATGGAAAAATCTCGCATAAGGATACGAAATCCCCACGTTGTTAATCAAAACCCCAACATCCAACCCATCAATCGTTTCAACAATCCTCTTAACACCGTCGTCGAGATCACCGGTGAAATCAACGACAACGGTTTTAACCTCGGTTTTACCGAATTTGGCTTTGATGGAATCTGAAACGTCTTTGAGTTTTTCGGGGTTACGACCAACGAGGATTAGGTTCAAGCCTTTGCGAGCGAGTTCAAAGGCGAAGGATTTTCCAATGCCATCGGTGGGTCCAGTAACGAGGGCCCAAGATCCATAGTTTTTGAGGTTTTTGGGTTGTCTGAGAAAATTGACATAGAACCAGTTGAGAAGAAGAAGAGTGAATCTGAGAATGGTGAAGAGACCGAGGGAGAAGAGAATGAGGAACCAGAATGGTTGGGTTTTGAGTTTACTGATTATGCAACAATCCATGTTGATGTTAGGAGGAAAAAGAGAGAGGGGTTGATTTATTTATGAAAAAAATGAGAGTAGCAGCAATGGATTTATTGTAAAGATGAAGGGAGAGTAGTGTGGGAATGGTATCGTAGTACTGGTAAGGTAGATGAGCAGAAAAATCAACAGAAATTAAGTAAGGAGGTTGGACCGTTGGGACACTATGGCATTCAATACTCATGCATCACATTTCATCATTAATTATTTTATATTTTTTTTTTAAGGGAAATGCTAAATAAAGTGAATAAATTAACCACGATAAGGAATGGATTGCAAGTGAAATTTGTAAACCGTAACCTCAATACCTTCCACGGCAATACTCATTTTTTAAACTTTTATCTTTATCTCTTTAAATAAAAGAAATTGTAAGAATTATAAATGGAGAGGATTTTAATTCCCGATTTTGTGACATGTTAAGATTCTTAACAAAGATTTTGGTCTTAACATGTTTTCTTTTAAGAGGTCTATAATCCATACGGCAGTAGAGAAGACATATTAAGACCATAAAATTAACACGTCTCAGATCATATGGCTGTAGAGAAGCTAAGAATCTATTTTTTTCACTTTGAGGTGAAATTCTTTTCAAACCTCAAAGCAAACACATACATAGGCTCACAGCTTCATCAAGTGGTCCTATAAGAGTACTTAAATCTCAAAGTCAACCCATGAAAAGTTCAGCTATAGTAATCACTCACTACTATGAAAAGTTTAAGCGGGTTTCCCTTCTTACTTTGATGCCCAAATACAAGGTCCCATAGGCCTTAAAATTAACGTCCAATTTTTTTTTCTATATAAGTTAAGGTTTAATTTTTTTTAAAATAATAAGTTAAGTTTAATATTTTCTTACTCAATCTAGTCTTTGTATTGTCGATAATTCAAAGTTCATATTAAAATTCAAAAGTAATATTCGCAATTAATCCATACAAAAATTTAGTTTGAATTGTTTTTTTCTTTCAATTTAGTTTAAAGTTTTTTTTTTTTTTCCTTTCAACGCAATAAGGATTTTAGAAGATGCGAATAGCAGCCCTGTTAGTACTTTGTTTGGTTTGGATTGTTAATGGGTGACCTAAACTTTGAGTGTTGTTACCCGTCTCGTCACGTATATTAATTAATGTCATGCAGGTGTATGGTACCATTATGAGTCATTCTTAAGTAGCAACAACCAATAGATTGAATAAGAGTGACCTCTAATCTCATCTCAAACAGCATCTACAAAATTGAAGGTTGTTACTTACTTTTGCCATGTGGAAACTGTAAATGAAACATTTTTGGTTAACAACTATAGCTACTGACCCACATGGCTAGTTATAAATTGATTTGATATAATAGACAAAAGGTGACCACAAAGTTGATAAATCAAATTAAAAGTCAACATAAGAAATTACAAATAGTAATAGTAGTAAGTTGATATAAATTCCATAGAGATGTTGTCTGTTGTAAATAATTTATCACTTTTTGACTTTGTTGGGAGCCTTGAGATATTTGGCTGCGAAGCATCTGAAATAAATAAAAGCGAACCTCAGAATGGTGAATAAGCCTACAAGGAAGACTAGGACGAACCACAAAGGTTGAGTCCTTAGCCTATTGATTATACAACATTCCATATTAGGGGGTGTAACTAGTAGTATTTGTAGTAATTAGAAGGAATGATGAATAGCAGAAAAAGTTTATGGTGAGTGAGAGATGATGATGAGAGGAAGGAAGATTGCGCAGTAGTACTTATTGAAGTAATTGTAATGATAAAATGGGCGCAGAGTCCACAGAACAGCATAGCCACTTGTAAAATTGGGTCTGTTCCACTTTCAACACGTTGTTTTGATTGAAGATGCTGTGGGTGGGGGTGGGATTGTGTTCTGGTTAATTCAATATGACTGTTGTACTATTAGATTACTTTTATCAATAATAAGTGGAGTATTATAAACTTGATCCCTTTAGCTAAATGAAAATCATATATATGATATAAAAATTAATGAGAACATTTAATGAATAAGTTCAAAACCAACAAAAACTTGTTCAAAACCAGAGTGCGAGAATCAGTATGAACTGCTATTTTTTTTTTTTAATTTAAATTTATCTTGTTTATAGACAAAAAAAATTAAAATAAAGGTCTACTAATAAAGTATAAACGTCCAAATTCAGATTTTTAAACTAATGGATAAAAAGGGTTTAACTTGTACCTTAGGGTACTTGTTAAGAAATAATTACAAATAAAAAATTACTAGAAATGAACAATTTTAAAACTCTCAAGAAATTGAATTCAATATTTTTATATTTGGTTATTTAACAAGTGCATAAAAATTATCGGTAATGAAAAGATCTTACCCAATAAGAATAGGTACCTTCTAGGTAATCTCATTAGAGTTAAAAATTAAAGTGTTTGTGGTGTTGGGGTTATGCAATATGCATCGTCACTCTCCATAGAATTAATTCTTATATTGAATCTAACTCATCTTTACAAAATGTGTCACCCTTTACACTACTTAACTCTTTCTAAGTCGAGAATTGAGTTTTTAACTTTTTGTGTTTGATGTGCAGTGGGTTTGAAAATTTATGGTGACACCATTACAAAGTGTATATTTTGTTTAAATCATGGAGACTCACCATGATTCTACAATTTCCCAGCAAATCCAAACATCTACTAATTCAATGATGAAATAAATGTTTCCACTTATTCAATTTCTGATTCTGTTTTTTAGAACATCACATGAAGCAACTGACCCACACTAAGATTTTATACTGATAGAAAAAGACAAATGCTACCTCAAAGATGACAAAGCAAATAAGAACAAAAATAAATAAACCATAACAGTAGCAACTAATAGGCAAATGATCCACCCAAAGTTCAATCTAGAAAATACAAAAATGGAAACTACATATAATTCACTTAGACATCATCACCATTCTCACTTTCACAGTGATTTAGCTAGGAACTGATAACTAAAGTTGGCATCATGCAGCAATGTTAATTTGTTTTAGAATTACTAGATGCTTTTGATCCTTTGATTTGGGAGTCCTTGATGAGCCCTCTTTTACGCATGTAAAGCAAATTACGCAACATGTAGGAATCCAAGAATACATCAGGAATTTTCCTTATGAGAAATGACTGCAGATTGTGAAAGAGGTAAGGTACAACCAATTTTTCATAGCCAATCCATTTTGTGCATGCTTTGCTGTATTTATCTGGTGTTGGAACAAAAAGTGATGCCCTCATCCTTGTCATTTTTGTTGACACAAATAATGGTACCTGTATATTCAAATTCATTTCAATTTAAGCTCAGAATACATCTCAAGATATAGGTACAAAGGTATCTAAGGCTAAGATTTACAAACTTTAAAATCAAATTCAAATTAAGTGCATATTTAGATACACTATGGATTTGGCGAGGTTACAGAGTGTAGTTTTTGTCAAAATCACTGTAACATGCGGTGGTTTTACAAAACTCACATGAATCCAAACATGGATTAAAAATTACAATAACTAACTACTAGAATATTACTCCTAACTTACGAAGCACGGAATCTCCTAGGATTAGATGCGTCCTGGTTTTGGACACGTGCTAGTGTTAAACACCAACACGACACTGACATATATAATTACATTGAATTATGTGATTTTTTCAAATTCCTATCCATGTCGGTGTGTCAGTGTACGTGTCGTGTTCGGTGTCCGTGCTTCATCCTAACATATTCAACTCAAGGATCACATAAAAAAAGAGTTATGTTGCTATGGTATGTTTCCTTCAAATTGGAAGAGAAAAAAAATAGATTTCCAACATGAAAATAGATAGTACATCATACTTGTTTATAAATCATGATTAAGTAATTTCTCTGAAACTTTTCGCCTCAAATCAATTATCTTATGTTTCATTTCAAAATAACATTTTCTCACCATTAATTAAAGGGTATGAGGATCAATGATCAAAATCTTTGGATGAGTTGTCAATATCACAGATTATTCATCAAAACATAAAGGAAAAGAAGAGAGGCAATAGAGAACCTGACACTGGATGTCGATTCCTAGCTGCTTGTATTCCAAATTAGTGCATGCAGAGAACATTGCAAGATATCTGTAAAACTAGCATCAAGATATGAATTCATATTTGGTTTAAATCAATACAACTACTTCAGAATAATTTCATTATTTTACATAAATAACAATGAAGAGGCAAAGTAATTTTTTCTTAATCACTTCAAGTAAAACAGAAAGGCTTATAGTCAAATAGTCATCAATCATCATCATAGACACAAACTTCTATAGAGTGAGAGTAGTAAAACTTAAACTTATAGACATGAGGAAAATCTAAAATAAAAAATGATTTTGCTGACAGTGTATTAGTCAAAGCAAATGAAGTACTTTTAATCTAAAAGGCCATAAGCATGGTTTAGAAAGAATAAGAAAAGGGCATAAATAACATATGTTTAATATATGAACTTTATGACTGCATTTTGATAAATAAAAACACACATTTATAGAGCTTGCTTACGCTTTTGAAGCTGCATAAAGTGTGACAAGAGGATATGAAGGAATCACAACAGTGGAACCAGAACCAATGTTAATAATAGCTCCTTTTTTGTTCTTAATCATACTAGGAAGCACAGCTTTAGTAATCCAAGTTGTTCCTTCAACATTCACTTTGATAATAGTATCCATCAAATCCAAATCAACCTCATGAAAAAATCTAGCATAAGGATAAGCCACACCAGCACCATTAACTAAAATTCCAACATCTAAACCATCTATAGCTTCTTCAACCTTATTCATTATTTCCTCTCCACTATTATTTTGCAAGTCTACAACAACAGATTTGACTTCAACATTTCCAAAAGTTTTATCTATAATCTCTTTTGATGTTGCCTCAAGCTTAAGAGGGCTTCTACCAACTAAGAGAATGTTGAGTCCCTTTAATGCAAACTCAAAAGCCATGGCTTTGCCTATTCCATCGGTGGAGCCGGTGATTATAGCCCATGAACCATAGTCTATGAGTTTTTTGTGTGGTCTTAAGAACATGATCCATATCCAGTTGAAAAAATGGAAAAAGAATTTGCATACAGAAATGAATCCTAAGAGGGCTGTTGCTAGTAGGAAGAAATTATGAGGCAGATCCATGTGTTGTCAAAGAAACTAGGTTTATAAAACTGTGTTATATGGCTGGCAAAGGAAAATCAAATGAGTATGTTTGTTTTTTGTTATTAAATGTTCACCAATCATGTTGGTTGTGTGGGGTTGGAATTGAGTGGTCCAGGCCATATATAATGTAATCAGTTACAACTTACAAGTGTAATAAAATAACCCATGTCAGTCAATCCTAACTCGGGTATAACCACCGGTCGGTTTCATTCAATTTTCAAACATGTTTGGATTGGTTTGGTTCGCTTTATGCATTTTTTTTTGTATAAACTAGAACCAATGGAATCTTATGATACAAATAAAAAATACAAGCCAAATGTTGTTAGATCTGGAACTATGAGGAAAGAACAGCTCCAAGTCTAACTCTATTGCATTGTGTGCAACATTGCGGGGGTACCTGAATCAGATTTGATGAAGGTAGATTTGTTTCTCACGTGACTGAGACACTCATTGGAATCCAAAATGCCCAAGTCTCTCTCTTACCCCTAGGATGTAAGTCATGGATTAGGCATTATTTTCCGAAATGCATGAACAAAGATCGATCGTGTCTATTGTCTTTTACTTTCACTTACTTTAATCTTCTGTTTGCTTTTCTAACACCAACATTTATTTTATGAGAAAATATAATTGATGAAAAAAGAGATAGAGAGAAAGTCGCGAATATCAGCAAAAGCTCAGTGTAACCCCTCAACAAATCAACTTTTAAAGAAAGGGGCACCCACTCAGGTACATATCCATGTATTTGAGTCTGTAGGCTTGTGCCTGCACTAAATTTTGAGATTTTTTTTTAGGTGGTAGGAATAAAGTAATATATTCCCTCCGTCCCAAATTGTATGACGTTTTAGGCATTTCACACATATTAAGAAATGTAATTAATATTGTATGGGAAAGAGATATTATAAGTTGTTTTACAAAATTATCCTTAATAAATGATATGAGAAAGATAAATGAAAGATTTGAAAAAAGAAAGAGTAATAAATAATTAATGATATAATAGAAAAAATAACATTAATGTTTCATTGATATTCTAAAGTGACATACAATTTGGGACAAATATTTTTTTAAAGTGACATACAATTTAAAACGGAGGGAGTACATAGTTATAGTTGAAATGTTGACTAAATTGCCCACACAAACCACACAACATTTTTCTATTGGCCCACACATAAACACACTTTGACACAAAATTTATATACGTTTATTTAATGTTTCAAATTTATATGTATGTGGTGTCCCCACTTTCCAAAATTTCTGGATCCGTCGGTACACCCACTTCTTCAATCGTATACTTTCAACAAATCAACTTTGATAGAAAAATAACCAATCTTACATGTCATTCTTTGCATGTTGTGTAACATTTCCTGAGCAATTATCACTTTTTGAGGAATGATCCGAGTTGGAGTAAATCTTGTCTAAAAAGGAGAGATATGTTTGTATAAGCTAAGCCGCTTCAATCTATTTACAACAATCTTTTTTTTTTTTTAAGGAAAGAAATCAATTCATTTCATTACTCAAAAGATGCCAAATACATGACGGTACATCATCATAAATGATGGGGCTACCCTCGCTAATTCGTGAGCGACCCCATTAGCTTGCCTCCTATTAAACTCGACATGAGAGTTTTGAAAACTATCCTGAAACAACTGTCTACAGGCCGTAATAATACAACCAAGTTCGTTATCATCATCTACTCCTGTATGAAAAGAATCTACGTCCTGCTTTGAATCTAGGGCAAAATCAACATTATCAAATTGGAGGTCTGATATCCACTGCAGCGCCGTGTGTAACCCAACTGCTTCTCCTATCGTGACTTCACATAAAGGAGAAAACCAATCAGTTTTCGCAAGCACAAAGTCACCTGCATCATCTCTGATACATATGCCAATACCAACTCGGTTAAGAGAGGAGGAGAATGAGGCATCGATATTACATTTGTACCTTCCTCTCGCTGGTTTTTTCCAATGAACCACTTCTTGTGTGCTTGGCTCATGTTGAGGTGCGGCTGGATTCGTGCCACCTGCTTTTCTGATGAGTTGCGCGGACCTCCAGTCTTCCCGGAGGGTCGTCGCCCTAGTCAAAACTTGAGCATTCGTTTCAATCTATTTACAACAATCTTTTTAATCACCTTATTATACTTCGTATTACTTAGTATTATACAGATATGTGACGAAATTGGAAAATATTTTTTAGAGTCATGGTAACAAGTAGTTTAAGACATTATTTAAGAAGAAGAAAGAAGAAATAAACATCGCATGTAGCAAGTAGAACCTGACCAACTGACCCACGAGGTTAAGATTATTATAACCGACAAAGACTACCTCAATTATGACAAAGGGAATAAGAACTAAATCAAGAAAACAATAATATAGTAATAATAGGCAAATGATCGATCCAAATCATATATAGATGTTGATTTAGTTGGTGGATACAACATACATATTATTCACTGGGACTTCGATTCCATCATCAAACTTATTTTTACATAGAAGCTAATGTTGATTTGTCTCAGAATTACAAGATGCTTCTAATCCTTTGATTTGGGAGTCGTCGATGAGTCCTTTTTCACGCCGGTAAAGAAAAAAACGTAGCATATAGGAATCCATGAGTACATCAGGAATTTTCCTTATGAGAAACGACTGCAGATTGTGAAAGAAGTAAGGCACAACCAATTTTTCATAGCCAATCCATTTTGTGCATGCTTTGCTGTATTTATCTGGTGTTGGAACAAAAAGTGATGTCTTCATATCACATGTCATTTTTGTTGAGACAAACATTGGAGCCTGTACATTCAAATTGATTTACTGTTAAACATGGTCGATGTATGTCTAATGCGATATTGTTAATCATTGGTGTTGTCTCAAATCAAATCATTAATCTTATGTTTATTATTTACTATTTCAAAATAACATTTTCTACCATTAATTAATGGTATCAACGTCAAAATCTATGTAAGAGTTTCCTGTATCACAGAATATTCATCAAATCAATCAAACCATGAAGGTGAAGAAGAGAGGCGACGACGAGAGAACCTGGCACTGGATGTCAATCCCGTGGTGTTTGTATTCCAAACTGGTGCATGCAGAGAACATTGCAAGATACCTGTAAAATTAGCATCGAGATATGGATTCAAATTTTTAGTTTTGATTGAATATAATTATTCCGAATATTTTTTATGAAGATAAGAAAGGCTTATAGTCAACAGTTATCATCATACACACAAAATTCAATGGGTGAAAAATACTAAAATCTATACTTATAAGACATGAAGAGATTGTTGGATCACCGGTTGATCCGTATGACTGAATCTAAGTAACTCAGTCGTATATCTTGGCGTCTACAAAAAAGATTGTATCACAACCAAATTGAACCGAAACATAACTTCACAACTAAAGGCATAAGCAGAGGCAAAAACTAAAGATAGACATAAACAGAAACCTAAATAACAATATACATATGCAAAGCACAACATAGTATAACAGTATAACAACCAAATTAAAACACAGAATAATTTTAAACCATAGTTAGAGAAAAATTATTAAATTTATCAAAACACAAATAACCCACCCTAAAACCCAAACAAGTCATCAATTTTATAACAACCAAAATCAAACAGAAATTCAAAGCCTCTGTGAAAATCATGCCGTTTTTTTAATGATTAATGTTAGTAACAAGTTGTTAGATTAATATTTACTCATTCGTTCGGATTTTAATCCGGCACCTTAAACTCCTTATCTCTTATAGGAAAATGATGTCGTTTTTTTAAGAATTTCAGAAAAAATGTACAAAGAAATCGAAAAAGAGGTATAGTATTTACCCGATTCAATCCAAGTCATCGGTTCATACCCGTTCAATAGCATTGCCAGTCCATTAGGTCGCTCCACCCAATTTTCGGCCGTCCAATCCGGTTTTTAAAACAATGTCTTTAATATCAGAATATTTTGGGTGCATTTTGATAAATAAAAAGAACAAATTTATAGAGATACTTACGCTTTTGATGCTGCATAAATTGTGACAAGAGGAAAAGAAGGAAGTACAACACTGGAACCAGAACCAATGTTAATAATAGCTCCTTTTCTCTTCTTAATCATACTAGGAAGCACAGCTTTTGTAATCCAAGTTGTTCCTTCAACATTCACTTTGATAATAGCATCCATCAAATCCAAATCAACCTCATGAAAAAATCTAGCATAAGGGTAAGCCACACCAGCACTATTAACTAAAATTCCCACATCTAAACCATATATTGCTTCTTCTACTCTTTTCATTATTTCCTCTCCACTAATATTTTGCATGTCTATAACAACAAACTTTACCTCAACATTTCCAAAATTTCTATCTATTATCTCTTTTGATGTTGCTTCAAGTTTAAGAGGGTTTCTACCAACTAAGAGAATGTTGAGTCCCTTTGATGCAAATTCAAAAGCCATGGCTTTGCCTATTCCATCGGTGGAGCCGGTGATTATAGCCCATGAACCATAGTCTTTGAGTTTTTTGCGAGGTCTCAAGAACATGATCCTTATCCAGTTGAGAAAATGGAATAGAGATTTACATATGGAGATGAAGCCTAATGTGATTGTTGCTGCTAGGAAGAAATCTGGCAAATCCATTTGGTAAAGATAAAGAAAGAGAACTCCTAGGTTTTTAAAATTGTATTTCACTTCTGACAAAGGGAATCTAATTAGTATGTTTTTGTTTGGTATGTATCAAATGTTCACCAACCAACAACTTTGATTTCATAAGACGTGAATGAATATAAATAAGCATGTTGGTAGTGTGCGGGGATGGAATTGAGTGGTCATAGTCAGATATAATGTAAGAAAAGTGCTCTATAGACGCACATTGTTTTGCTCTCACGCACTTTAAACTGACGAAAATATCTTCAACAACAATTGATTATTGTTCATTGGTAAACGGTAGTTAACTGCCGCTCGCTTACCTACGACAGCTAACTCTAACTGTTCAATGAAAGAAGTGGAAGATTCTTAATGTCCATTTGTTGTTCTTGTGTTGACATAATAATAATTATTGCAAACGGGTTGTCTCATATCTGTTAAGGGCCCCATGAATTGACATGTGTTTTTTTTCCTGACGAAATTGACATTTGTTGTTCATGTGTTTCTTTGTTCAACCAAGGATATAAGTTTTTGAATTTTATATATTTGTTGTTGAAACTGATTTTTATAGTAATCCAATTCTACCGTTAGTACCAATGGCTTCAGAAAATGTGAGACTTTTAAGAGGAAATAGAGGATTATGAGCGAAGGCGAGGAAAACTTCAGTGCTAGAGAATGATAAATTGTCGAAAGGTAATTAAGTATCATATATCTACACTGATGTGATTGAATGCACGTGTATAAAAATTTACACTGTCATGCATAAAAAATAATCTCGGTAACACCTAGGGATAAAAACAAACAAGAAATAATCAGAATTGAAGGTGCGTCATACAGAGGACATTGTTAGGAAGCTGCACTCAACGATGCGAGTACAACAAGATCTCTTGTATATGCTTAAAACTCTAGACCTAAGAAGTGGTTAAAGTATCTTGCAAAGTGTAGGGTTCAAATTAAATCAGTATTAGACTATCAGTGTAAGCAACAAGGCCAAGATGTACATGATACTAGCCTGACTATACAAATGTTAACAAAAAGTTAAAAACAAAAATACAATTGCCCTTTTTGTCTTCCTTCCTACATACACCTCCTCACTTGTGGACACTAACCATATATGGAATAGGAAAAAAGTATATCAGTAATTTTCTAAAAAGGTAACTCTGGTTTGGCAAGTTGATAAGCACTACCAAGTACCAAGTCATGAGTCGGTATCATTGCCGCATTCTGAGTTCTTCAGAAGATGATCATGGTGAAAAGGATCATCTGTACCATGCACAGAACTTAACCTTGGAGAATAATTCCACCCTGTCATTTGCTCAAGCTCGTAGCCATTACATCTCATATCGCATTCCTCCTGGAACTTCAGGAAGAACATTGATGACCAGTAATCTTTTGCTAAATTCTGGGGAGATGGATGGAATATATTTAATTTAGATGAAAATGAAAACTATACATCCACAACCAGGCTAATTTTAATCAAGGGAATCCCATCAAATTGTTTTGAATTAAGGAACTTACTGTTTTCATCAAGTGCACGATCTCATTAAGTGCATTATGAAAGAGATCAGCGCGTGCAAGGTCGGATGTTGATAAAATTTCCTGTTTGCTTCTATGAGAGATGTTAATCTCCATAGCTGCACCTGTAAAATTACATCGTAACAAATATTAAACACCATGCACCCTACAGTTGGAAGAAAAACTTGCAAGCATGTGATTTATTTCTATAAAGTTTGAAAAAAGTTGTGATCATAAAAAGATTGAGAAAATTTTGGTTTTACAATTTTGGCAATGGCAAAAGCAGAGTCTCATAGAGGAGAACAAGGGAAGGGATGAAAAAGGAAGCTATCTGAATGTACCAAGTACCAACCTGCAACCATGTACTTCTCAATAATATGCCTTGCCATATAGATTCTTCTCACGCAGTCATGTTCGGATATTTTACTTAGCTCATGTACTTCATCAAAGAAGTGCACACTCTCCCCAGCCAAGCAACTGTAGATATATTACAACAATAAGGTATTATTCTTTTGAACGAAAAAATACAAGGTTTTTTTTCTTAGTTCTTTACTTCTACTTTGATGTTTAGGTCCAAAACATTCAAGACCCTGTGGAATAAGATTTCAAAAGATTCATTTATCTCAACCGGGATTCTTTAGTCCAAATGTAACCAATTTTATTTAGAGATTAAAGGATATAAACTGCCAGTGTAAACAACCAATCACAACTCGCCAACACAACAAAGAGTTACATACTGCCTTTATTTAAAAATTGTCAAACACGAAAAGTAGTGATTAAATGTCAGTGTCAGGTTTACACATTTTACTTGAATTATTTCCCTTAAATAAGCAAAACCATAATTCCCATTAATGTATGCCAATGCCAACATATTGAGTCAACGGAAGGACATTTTACCTATCAGCAAATCCCATAAAAGACTGCCTGAATTTCTTGTTCAAGAGAAGCTTATCCAACGGTTCATTAGGATCTACCCTCGAAATCGGTTCACTTTGTGTTAATACCCCACTATCAGGTATGCCCAAAGCCTGGCCCATTGTGCGAAATTCTCTGGATTCTCTTCTCCTCAAGCTGATTTGTGAGAGCAGTGGTTGTGAACTTGATATTGAAAAGAAAGCCAGCACAAGTATGCTAGCCTTTAAATGGAGACAACATAAGATGAAGTAAATAAAAGATCAACAGCATAACTAATGACTTTGAATTGATACTTCCAATGCACGGACGATGTTTGTTATTTCATTGTAATGCAAAAAAGAAAAAAGCAGTCGGAAAGCATACCAAAACTAAAAGAAGAAATCTGGAGACAACTTGAAGCCATGAGATATTGTCATGAATTTCATTAAGTATGTAAGCAGTAACCCATACAGCTGACACAAGAAATGAACATAGGTTAAATTATTGAGACCACCAAGCTGAGATATCCAGAAAATATAAGTTAGAATATAAGAAAAATATCTTGCAATATCTTGAAGTAATTTAGAGTATCTTAGATTATATCTTGGGATTAGTTCTTCTCATATTTCCTTTTATATTATGGTCTGTTTCCCTATTTATTTTAATTTTTGATCAAGCTTGGAAACTAAAATAAATGCAGGAGAGGCCTGAACCTTCGTACAAGATCAGTCCATAACAATTCTAGTTAATGGTAAACCTAATGAATCTCTATACAGCATTTTGAAAAGCCCATTTGTTTAAGTTGAATTTGAGTTTTAGTGTTCCCAATTCCCCTAATAAGCCAATAGATGCACTTCATGCTTGTTCCTTAAGGCGAACACTAGTCTTCTTATGTCTAGTTGAAACTCTGACAGTACTGTTACCATCTAAGGTTTTACTTTTAGCAGCTTTCTTCCTGCCTTTCTTGCCTGGTTTAATAAAACCATCTTCATGAGAATGCTGCAGAAGGTACTGGTCAGCAGAGTGAGTTTCCTTCAAATTGGCTAGAGTACCATCTGTGTCTATATCATGCTCCAGAGAGCTTTGACAGTTGCTCTTGTGAGCCTCATGGTCAGTATCAGGTTCCAATGTGCTATCAGTAGCATCAGTGTCCTCATCCCCCCAAAACTTACTCAAGATTTTACCATCTTTCAAACAGGCAGCAGACAAATTCTTAGTCTAATATTAGTATGAAAAAGTATACCAACGGATACGGATGATACAAGTATTCCTCGCCAGAGGTCTCTGAGTTCATCAAACCTGAACTCTATATGATGCACAGCAGCAGTTACCCCAACCAAAGTGGCAACATACAACGCATGAAGGCAAACAACTGGTATGGTCCACTGAACTGACATGTGGCAGCGATTGCTAAGAGGCTTCTTTATATGGATAACTGGAGAGAAAATTAACAGCTTCATTAGAAATAAATACAGCAACATGGCAACTTAAGCTAGGCAAAGGGGGATTCTGACAATCATTTCTAGAAATTCCACAAGATGTTGCGAATACTAAGTACATACTGGCTACTGCAGAAAGATTTCAAAAACGAATTACTCGTTCAACTGAAGTAGACAATGTCCAGCAAAATTTTGAAAGAACACAATACATCACATTAACATAGATAAAAAAAATGCAACTCTACAGGTGAAAAACCATCAAAGTACACGGATAAATTTATAGCCACCTCTACTCCCAGCAGCAAAGTCTATGTAACACAAACAAAAGCAAAAAGTAACTTAAAATTAATTCAGATTCTTACCAGCAGCACCTATAATCCAGGGCAAAAGAATAAGTGGAATTAAAAGGAATGATCTGATCAGCGGTAAACGCCTCCTGAAATAGCAGTAAAGAAATTTAATTCAGCACACAACTTACAAGTGGACGGTAACTCATTTAGCACTTGTTAAGCAGTGGGGTGAGTACATATAAAAAGCTGCAAAATACACACAGAGAAAATGAGGGGTTATATTTTCGCGCCACAAAAAAAGGGTGGAGGTAGAAATTTCAAGGGGCAAAGTGAAAAACCTAAGGAAGCATCTGAAAGCTATAGAGCCTAACAACTGAATATCAGGTAGTCACTTACTTGACGAAAATAAAATACAACTGAAATGCTTGTGTTATGCGAGAGCTCAACAGCAAACCAAACCCTAGTGGACCTTCACCCCAAACTGGAAATAAACACAAAGTATGGTTATGCTAACAAGTAACAAATATTCATATGTTCAAATATGAAGTATAAATAAGTCAGAATAGACGGCAAGAAGCTAACCTGCCCACAAGTAACATGACTGCCACCAATGGCTCTTTTCAAATTTGAAGAAATTGTGTGACATCTGCATTAAGAAAAATATAGATAGCTAAGCATGAAAACAAACAGGGCAATACTAACCATTTACTACTGTAACGACTGAACAACGAATATTGTTTTATTTTTTCATAGAAAATCAGTAACATATACATAAAGAACTCTTTTTCTACCATAATTGATAGAAGAAGGTTGAAGCTGGCAACAACTTGAATTACAGGTATCCAGAAACCACTGCCTTTAGTACGAGGAACCTTGTGAACTATGAAGGGAAATATTGACCATATGAGAAGCCTGAAAGATAGAAGCCAACCATTACCGATACAATATGCATAAGTTTAAGAGCTCAATTTATATTTCAAAACAAATGATGCTTCAATTCAACAATAAGGTTAAGAGGGTTTGGAAGAGCTTATTTCAACTTATGACACATCCACTTGGGTAATAGTTTTAAAGAGCTTACCATAATAGTTGATGATATGTTCATAAGCGTGTCTGGTGTCCGACATGTGTCAGTGACAGATACCGACACAACACCAGCACATGTGGTTATGTTCAATTTTCTCAAATTATTATCGGTGACGATGTGTCATAATAAGTACCTAACTACCTGTTGAATAAGCGGTCTAAAGGCCAAACTAAAGCACACTATAAGTGAATCACATAAATCATGAAAGAAAAAAAGAAAAGAAAAAAGGTAAATCAGAAAGGGGTGAAGGAAATATAAGTAAGATTAGAAGTTGTTAAGCTCAAAATTGATAGAGGCATAATATCAAACATGTTATATTAGAAAGTGAATTAGGCAGAAAAAGAAAGAGAGAAGCTTACAGAATGAAGGAGAGAATGGAAACGGTAACAGCAACATAATCAGTGGGACAGCCACCTTTGACGGCACACTTGAAATTCGCCATTCATCTGACTCAGGTACAAAGTACAACAGCAGATTCAGTTTCTGTTCATCAGGTTGTTGTTGCATTCAATCTTAGCTGACAGACAATGTTGTTTTTTGTTCTTTCTTTGTTTTCCTAGTCAACAACACTTCCACGTGCTCTTTTGTTTCACACTTCGATTTACTGTATGTATGTATGTAGTGCACAGTATTTGCCTATGATTTAGGAGTGTTCAAAAAGAAAAAGTATTGTGTTGTTTATAAGCTTAACATAAACATCAAATTATAGCGGTAATAGTTGTTTTAATCTAATGAATAATCATAATAGTCATTTTAATGTCTAAAAATTTTCAAAATATTTTTTGATTGTGCACTTCGTTGGTCAAAATAGTCTCTGACGTTAAAATAGTCGTCCAATATACTTACTTATTTAAAATAGTCAGAGACTATTTTGACGAACATAATGCATAATCACGGACTATTTTAAAATTTTGATACATTGATGGACTATTGTGACTAGTCATTACAGAACGAAAATAATTATTACCCCCAAACTATTTGAGTATAATTGTGAAAAAGAAATTAATCGGATTTTATTTACTTTTCACTTAACTCCGGAATATCAAACACTCTTGTGTTGTGTTTTTTTAAAGGTTTTTATA
Organism: Medicago truncatula; assembly: GCF_003473485.1. Lineage (NCBI taxonomy): Eukaryota > Viridiplantae > Streptophyta > Magnoliopsida > Fabales > Fabaceae > Medicago > Medicago truncatula. The sequence continues at coordinate 42,437,016 of NC_053044.1, read as the reverse complement.
TCAGGTAAGAAGTTTAAAATAGTAACTTTGAATTGAATCTTATACATTTTATATCAAATAATATAAATTTTTAATAAATAGTTGTTGCTTTTTAATAAAAACTTGTTATTTTTCCTTCAACGAAAAAAAAATTATTACTTTTAGTTATTTTAACATGTGCAATATATGTTAGATAAACTATTTTTTTAATGCTTTTTCAATCAAATGTGTAAAGAAAAATACATCATAGATTATTTAAAATTAATTCATATACTTCCTCTCAAAAAAAATATTGTACGCAACAAATTAGCTTATACAAAAAAACAATTGAAGGAAAATTTGCTTATACAAAATTATTTCATATACTTCCTCAAAAAAATATTATTTTCATTCTACTATCTATGAAAAACAATTAAATGACGTAATGGTATATTTAATTAATATTATAAAGCAAAAGAGGATTAATGTAAATGAATAAGAAAATAAGTCTTTCATCTAGAAGCCCATGAGCTAAGAATTTAATTATCAGCATCACTAAATCTAGTCTAGTTTGTTCATAAAAAAATAAAAAAAATCAACGATAGTTGGTCATCAATCAACATTAATAACTATATATGCTTTTGGTTTAAATTAATCCCATTTTGTCTTCGTTGAACCAGAAAGATATTGGTCGTGATTTTAACAATGATTTTATAATACATCACATTATACTATCATCAGCAATTTCCTGAAGAAAAAAAATAGTACTACAATATACCATCATCAACAAAATTATAAAAAAAGCAACAAATAAAAAGACACTGTTTCTCAAAGCAATATATACCAAAAATGTTGAATTGATTAGCGTATATATTTACAATTAAACTTTTAATGTTGCTTAGGAGTATAATAAAGTAGCTTGATGCATAAAATCAACATCTAGAAGCTACGCGGATGATTTGAGCAAGCTGAACTATTTTTTTCATTCTAAGTTTCTCCCCTTTGCCTCGTATTGATGAGATTAATTGTAATCACATGTGCCGACATCAAAAACTACATATGCATCTTTATATCATCGTCTAAGCGCCAAAGCAAAGCCATTTTTTCTGCACACAAAACCAATTGTAAATAAATCACCCAGCTTCACAATAACCTAACACAATTTATTATTGATTATTGTCATCAATAATACAAGTTTGTTATTAGGTACCTTTGAGGAAGCCTTTAAATTTTTATTATTATCGTTGGTGCGACCGGTGCGAGAGTCATATCGTCGTTGTGAAGGAAATCTTCCAGATGCAGAAGCAATTTTCTTGTCATCTCTAGCTTTATTGAATATAACAGTAAACCCTTCAGCTGAGGATGGATCATTTACATCCCATTCCCCAAATTTGGGTAGAGGCTTTCCATCTTGTTCTGAATACTGCACATACATTGTGTCATCAATACCAAAACAATTGATTGATTGAAAATTAAACTCTTCAATTTCACATTAGTTGCTTAGACATCACGTTAAATGTTGCTTTAAACAGCACCAAATAATTAAAATTAATATTTAGCCAAAGCAATTTTTTCTTTCTAATTTCGTTAGAAAGAACAAAAACATGTTTCTTTAACAATTTTTGTTGAACAAAAGACATTCAATGATCGGATTAACGTTAACAAAATAATGTTTGAATACGGATTCCATACACATTACATTCATAAGTTTTTATTTTGTTCTTAATGAGAAAGTAAATGACATAACCAAAAATCAACATGCATTGCATGATTATTGAAAAGGATGGAGAGGGAAAAAGATCATACCGAAGCCATGAGATTGAAGCTGCTTTGTGATGATATTCAACAACACCAGAAGAAATTCTTGGAAGATGGTTAGAATTATGAGTAAAACGAATGAAGATTAATTATTAAAAAGAAATAAAAGATGTGAGGTGGAATTGAATAAGAAAAAGCTTGAAATACAACATTTTATATAAAGGCTGCAGAATGAGAAACAAACTGCAGCGAAAACTAGCTGTTGGATTTACGTTAATATTATTATACTATCATTACAGCTATTTTAATCTACATTTTTAACAATATTAACCCTCTAATAACACTCTGTTTCCGTTAAAAAGTCACCGATAACTATTTATGGTAAATAAATTAACATATTATCCATATAATTAGGACAGCAGTCAACAGATTAAAAAAATTCTAAGATTCTTGCAAAAGGTGGCAACAGTGCTGCATGATCAATTCTTTTTTTAATTATATATAAGAAGGAAAATATAATCTGTACTTTGATGTACATTAACTTACGTTTTTTTTTTTAGAGGATGTACATAAAATTATGTTGAACAAATAATTATAAAATAAAACGTGGAAGATAAAAGTACTTGTTTAAATTAAACTTAAAAAATGATAAAATATTTCTAAGTCGATATGAAATACCTATGCTTCAAGTTCAAAGGCATCGTTGAAACAAATATCTTCAAATAGCCTCAGTATGTCTTTATTCATTGCTTGAGATAGAAATGAGGCACTCTTGAAATATCTCTACAGTTTTATTATACTAACAAGTGAAAAAATTCATCTACCTATTTCCTACCTACCACATCCCTTAATTTTGAAACAAATGTAGGGCAAATACAATGTAAGGGTTGCAATTACAATAAAAATAATTGAAGCCTATAAAAAACTGAACCCAGACATGAAAACTATAATCTCTGAATCCCTAAAATGTGATTGCAGAGAAAACTATTAGAGGGTGTGATGAGACTAAAGAAAAACAGGGTAGGCTTCATTCAGAAGCAAAATGACATTTACTATATCTATCTACATTACAATTTGCAAATGCAGGACATAAGTGTTGAGTAGTCCAGATTGCCTAGAGCACAATTTTTCTACAATATCGTCCCCAGTAGCCATAAATGCATGATTAGCAAATAGCCAATGAGTCCTAATCTTGCTCTGGGACGATTCATAAGAACCCTACTACCGGATACCCTGCATAAAGAAATCAAACCCAACATAAGTGTGTTTGGTAGCATTAAAAAATTTAATGGTAAAAATGACTGAATTTTTCATGATAAATAAATAAAACATGTGAATTTTGAATTTTGAGGTATTTAAATTGAATTAATGGAACTATTAGCATTGATATAATAAAGATGGAATCACTAAATTATCATCATTTAGTTATCTAAACAAAATCTTTTCGACCATTTTACCTTCAAATATAATAAACAAGCACCAATAAATTAATTTTAATTATTTGTCTTGAATCATATTCGAAACTGAATGTTCTTAAAAAAGCCTACAGTTTATTTACTCCAAGGATGATAACATACCCTGCATCAGTTTAATGGTCTAGTACATCTATACATGTTCCATTTAAGGATCTTTCCCAATGAGTGTAAGTATCTTCTAGGTCCTACCACTAAACATCATCTCTAGTCTAGAGTTAAGCTGTTTGATATTCTACGCGAAACACCACCTTAAGGATTTTAGATCATCTGAGTTCAACATTACAAATAAGCGACATCTATTTTGCAATGTAAATTTGAAGAGTGCTTTTGCCTTTCGCGGTTACATGTTAAAATGCTGAAACAGGCAATTCTAAAAATACTTCTACTTTATTCGTTAAAAAAAAAAATACTCCTGCTTAACCAAAGGTAAATATGATGTATAGAAAATAGCAACTTACCAGATTCCATCAATACGATCTGCAATGAGCTTTCCTTGTTTCGGTACGAATCCAGAAGTGTTCAGAGACTTGAATGCATGACCTGCAAAGTAATCTATTATTAAGTATTCAAGTTTTAAAATCAAACAATTTACAGTGAAGAGCAACTAGTAAATACCTTTATCATCATCGGTATCAGCACTGTTGATTAATTGATCAGACTCCCCACCAATATCTAGTGCAAGATGGTCACTAGATCCTTTTCGCATATTTCGCACATGAGCAGCCAATGGGACAGGAGATAATGCTTTTTTGCCAAGAGATCCCTGCGTAAATAAGAAAACTCTTAATATATGCACTTAATCACTTTGATATTTTCTTTTGGCAGCTAGAAAAAAAACATTTCAACTTTGAGAATGCAGCACCATAATAAATTAGTAGCAGATAAAACAAGAGTGATAAACCAGGAAACAAATAAAGTTCCAATACAAGGCTAAATTCCTAATTCATCAGCTCGAATCCAAGAATAAAATAAAGCACTAACAGACATATCTAAATGATGTATTTCTGTCAACTATCAATCACTTGGACCCATCTATATAATGACACAAAAGAATGATATGAAATAAGTTCTATTTTCAATGTAACAACGGCTAAACATTTAGATTGAAATGGTCTTGTAGACCCTGATATTGGATCATACAAAAAATTTAAGTTCGGAAAACTGTTAAAATATAACACCTCTTCAACTTCAGTTATCTCGGAGCCAGCAGGCAATGAGGGTGCTTCATATATGCTCCTTTCCTGGACAATTTCTGGCTGAGAAATCCTATCTTGAATCGTATCTTCAAGTAATTTAACCTTGGTTGTTAAGTCATCAATAACCTTCTGACTTCCAATTAATTTAATACCAAGTTCATGAGCCTTAGATTTTGAATTTTCAGATTCTGAAAGAATGGCAATGATATGCTTTTCCAATGGTGGCAATAATTCTCTAAAACCTTTAGATTGTCTATCTACAACCCAGTTGTTGGCTCCCAAAATATCTAATATTTTTTCTAAGACAGAGGTCAATTCAGACAGTTCATTCTTGATCATTTTTGAGTCTTCACAGTGACTATTTAGTTGTTTAACTTCCTCCTTTAGATCCTTATTTTCAAGGGCCTTAGTTTCGAGGATTGATTGCATCTCTTTTTTATCATGAGATAGAGAATTTATTTGATGATGCAACCTAGTAACACTATCAATAATGTAAAAGAGCTTCTTCACAGGGTCTGAAGTATGTGACTCCATACTATCTTCAGATTCTACAATAGGGATTTCAATCCTATCTATCTTGTCAAAGATATCTCTCAACTGAGATGTTGAAAGGATGGAGCTTTCTGCCGATGCAAAAAGGAAAATCTAGTCATAACAAAGTAAATCAACAAATGCAAGTTAAAAATAAATTCAACATGGTTAGGTCAAAACAGATTTCGACACTTTATACCTTCTTTTTTCAATGAAGCACTGTGCATTGATGAAATCTCTGCCTCTTTGTCCTTTAATTTTTCTTCTAGAATATGATAATGCTCTACCTTATCCTTAAGCTCAGTGCATGCATTTTCGAGTGATTGAATATCAGACTCCAACTGCAAAACTTTGTTCATATTTAAGTCTTTCTCCTCTGTAGCCAATTCAAAAGCAACTGTTGTTTCGTTCAATTTGGTCTGCAAATCTCTAACTGTTGCATCTACTTGCTCACTTTTAAATTTGAACTGTCTAATCAAAGTTTGAACTTCTCCAGAAGCATTTATCAACTTTCTTGAAGCGTCTGCATATGCGTTGTTCTTATAATGTTCTACTTGTTCATCTGCATTGTGGTTTAGCTTCTCAACCTCAAAAGTGGAGCCAAGTTGCCCAAGATTTTGGTGAACTTCCTTCTGAAGTTCACTGGTAGAATCAGTGCATGCAGACAGCAATAAACTGATATCGTTCTCTAAAGCGGCAATAATATTATCCTTTTCTTCGTTCAACTTTGTCACGCTATTTGCCTTTTCTTTCATCCCTTCCACGTGCTCAACAATAGCCATTATATTAGACTCTGTTTCCAGTAGTTTTCCATGGAGAGGAGAAATAAAGGCATCAATAGAATCAGAAAATTCATCAAACTTATCTGCAATATGTTCATTTCTCATCTGAAATCCTTTCACAATCTTTCCAAATGATGAAACTATGGTGTCAATATCAATTCCATTAATCTCTCTGTTGTCCAGTTCGACTTCAAATTTTTCAAGGCCATCTGAAAATGATTTTCTCACAGGTGGATCTTCCTGGAACAAAAAACATCACATATACAATCAAAATATTTATAAGAGTGATACAGGATAACTGAACAGACCCAAAAGCATTGGGAACAACACATATTTGATCCCAGAAGCCCTGTGTAATTTTCATGGGATTGAGTGCATAATTCACATCATTATGTATTAATCACCAGACTTTTCTAATTATTTGTGGACACATATCAAAGTGGTCGAAAGATTTAGATGGCAAATATATGTAGATTAAATCAAAACAGTATCAAATACACAACTTGAGAAAATAACTGGCTAAAAAAGGATAGTAAGAATGTTACCTCCATCTCAAGGTGCCCTACAGAATCCTTAGCGGACAGGGAAATATGGTTTCTTACTTTGCTCACAATGAGATCCACATTCTTCAGGGTCTCACATTTTTTCTCAAAGCATTGTTTTATCCTAAGAAATAGAGTATCGTCTTTCATAAGCACCTGAAGATCATTAAGGAATCCAATGAGCTCTAGAGACTTGTTCTCTAAGCTGCCATTCTTTCCAGCTAACTCATCCATGTATGAATTTAACTTTAAACTGAGCGAAGATATCTCCTGTTTGGCAATTTTATTTGCATCTTCCAGGGTAGAAATATCATCTTGCGCCTTCAACAATGCATCTTCCATTGATTTTATAGTTTCAGAGGAACCTACCAACTTGCTAGCATTATTTGCTGCTTCATCTTGCAGCTTCTTCAATTCATTTTCCAATTCAGTCTTGACAGCTTGATCAGCATTATTCTTTTCGGTCAATAAATTCACCTTACTCTCAACCTGAGATAGTTCAACTTCTAGATCCTTTATGGTAATGCTGGCCTCTGATAGTTCTCTTGTCTGCCTGTCTGCTTCATCTCTAACTCTCTCTAACTCTGTCTCTGCAGCAACTCTAGATACTTGAGCCTGCTCTTTCTCCTCGGAAAGAACAGAAATATCTTTTTCTGCCTGTGATAAAGCGTCTTCAAGTGACTTACTAGTACTGCAAACTTCAGCAACTTTTTCTTTAACTTTCTGTAACTCTTCCACAACTTTTTCTTTCTCTTGTTCTAACTCTGCCTTTTCTTCAGCAAGTTGAGAAACACTGCCCTCGGAAGAAGATAATCTTTGCCCGTGGGAGTTTACAGTTTCATGGGCTTCTGCCAATTTAGCTTCAAGTATACTGGCCTCCTCCTTTACTAACTGCAACTGTTGCTCTACATGTACCTTAGCTTCTTGGCATTCATTGACATAACCAGCAAGCCATTTCACCTTTTCCATAGGTTCACCAAAGACTGGATCAACTGGAAGAGCAATACCATCAATGCACTCCATCACTCTCTGTAACATGTTATTGCTCTCCATCAAGAACTGTTCAAACTGATTCCTTTCCCTTTTTATTTCCAAAAGATCAGCCTCTAGCTTTGGAATAATTTCCAAATCACTGGACAATCTATTGATCTCATCATTGTATTCAGAAACTACAGAATCTTGCTTCTGCAAATCAACCTTCAACTGCTCTATCTCCGAGTTCTTTTCGTTTATGAGACCTTGTAGACTGTCCCTATCTCTTTCTGAATCACTGGACAATCTATTGATCTCGTCCTTGTATTCAGAAATTACAGACTCTTGCTTCTGCAAATCAACCTTCAACTGATCAATCTCTGAGTTCTTTTCATTTATGAGACCTTGTTGATTGTTCCTATCTCTTTCCGAATCACTGGACAATCTATTGATCTCATCCTTGTATTCAGAAACCATAGATTCTTGCTTCTGCAAATCAACCTTCAACTGTTCAATCTCTGAATTCTTTTCATTTATAAGACTTTGTAGATTGTCCTTATCTCTTTCCAAATCACTGGACAATCTATTGATCTCATCCCTGTATTCAGAAACTACAGATTCTTGCTTCTCCAAATCAACCTTCAACTGCTCAATCTCTGAGTTTTTTTCGTTTATAAGACCTTTTAGATTGTCCCTATCTTGAACCAATCCCTTTCCTTTCTTAACTGCCATGGACAACTTGTCCCTAAGCATGCCAGTCTTCTCCTCTGATCGTTCAAGGTCTTTCAGCAGAGAACTCTTTTCTTCTTTCAGTGCTATAACTTCGTTGGATACCACTTTTAACTCATTGGCCAGTTTATTCACATCTGATCTGATTAGAATATCTTCTTCCAGTATATCCTCATAGAGGTTTAAGCCCTGATCCCTAACATACAGAAGACTTTGAACCCTTTCAAACAATTCGGGATCAATATGAGATGCTCTGGTGAGGGTACCATTCTGCCCTTTTACTTTTTGAAAGCATAAGTCAATGATCATCAAAGTGTTAGAAGAAAATTGATCAATTCCTTCATCTTCCATGTTTAGACCAGAAAAATCTACTAACATTTTCACGATCTGATCCTTCTCCAAAGAAATCTGATGGTTCTTGCCAACAAGTTCTCCATATTCGAACCTCAAATCTGTTAATTCAGACCGAAGGTAATCTTTTTCCTGTGAGTCTACCAAAAGCAAAATACTCAAATCATCAATACAGTTGACGGATGCTTCCTTGATTGTAGAAATTTCTTCCTGTAGAACATAAATATCATTGCGGGCCTTGTGAGAAGAAACTATAAGCCAGTTCATTTGTGATTCTAGATCAGATGATGAAACAGGTTCTGGTAAGTCCACTAGAGATAGGGATTCCTTCAGTTTGCGTAATTCCAGGAAGGCACCCTGCAGTTTATTCCTGTCATCCACAAGCCATCGAAGTCTCTCAGGCAAATCAAGCATTTCAGGCTGATCAAGTTCGGCATGAGACAAGATTTCTTCTACTTGCACAAAAATGGAATCATTTTGTTGTAGTGAAGTATTCAGGGATGCAACCATATTTTCACTCCGGGCCAACTCCTCTTTAGTAAGTTCAGCGGCTTCTAGTGCAGCTGACTTCTCCTGCAATTCAGTTAAGCATTTCTCAAGCTCACTGGATTTACCAGCCAGAGACGTCTTTAGTGAATCTCGCTGTTGTACCAATGCCTTTCCTTTTGTCACAGCCATACTAAGCTTCTCTTTGGTATTAGCAGATTTGACCTTTTCCTGCTCAAGTTCTACTTTTATATTTCCAAGCTCAGTATTCAATGTCCCTATCACCGTCCTTTCCTTGTCAAGCTCTTCTACCAGTTTCTGATTTTCGCTTTCTAAATGAGACAGCTTATCAACCAATTGATCTTCCTTTCTCTTGAGCTCCAGTAACCCACCACGAGCATCAACAAGTATGTTCCCATATTCCAGTTCCCCAGTATCAGAGCCAACCTCAGAAAAAGACTGTCCAAGTTGATAAATATCAGAAAGCATCTGATTATACTTTTCAATCAAAACCGCAGTGCTTTCCTCGATATACACTATTTTCCCACTTCTAGAATCATCCAATAATTGCCCTTGATTAACAACACTTGCAAGAGAGGATATCATCCTATCGATCACATTATCAATATCACCATCCTTTTCAAGTTGGGCTTCCGATGAAGCTTGCAGGCTCTCATTCGATATCATTAATTGTGAAACCTTTTCATTTAGATTCTCTATCTCGCGGTCCCTCGCAGATAAAAGCTCCTGAATATCACCAAAATAAATAAATTAACAAAATTTTCTTTCTCAACAACAAAATAAACAAACAAACTTTAAGTCTTTAACCTATGCTAGCACACCTGATATTCATTCACAACACTTTCTTTCTCAGCAACAGCATTCTCCAACTTCACCCGCAGCTGTTCCAGCTCCCCAGCTACGCCATTGTCCAGTTCACCAAAATGACTCTGTTGTTGATGCAGAATTTGACTTTCCTCTTCATTTTCATCAGCAGCTACAGCTTCTTCTTCCTTTTGCTTACCGTCGAACGTGATTAGCTCGTCGGGGCAATCAACAAACATGTTATCCTCTGTAGATTTAACATCTTCAGATTCTCCCAGAACTTCATCTTTGAGATCAACATGTGTTACCTGCTTCACCCAATCCCATTAATTGATTAAGAATTAAAACTTTACATTATCCCAATTTCAATTACGTATATATTATTTGGAATATGTACCTGATTTTGATAAGTATCAATGTTTGATTCGGTATTAACCCCATTTGATTGAGAATCCAAATCCGGAATCCGCTCCGATAAGTGATTATTCTCAGACATTTCGAATCGTGAAAATTAAACTAATCACTCCTTCATTCGGATCTGCAATTTCGATTTTTTGTTTTTGAAATTTACACAACAAATAAAATTGAATCCAAAATTGAATCGAATGAATCTGAGATGAAGAAAATAAAGGAAACCCTAAAATGTAACTTGACTTTGGAAAATCTGAAATAGTTGCAGAGAGTGAGTGCCAAGCAAAGTGATTAATGCGCACCTGTTATGACGACGAAATTCGGAAGAAACAATAATAAAAATTCAAATAAGGATAAGAATTTCTATTTTTATTTTAAATGGACCCATTATTAATTTGACTTCAAATTCAAGTAAAAAGAGTTATTTTGACTGATATAAATGTTTTTCCCTTCCAATAATCTTTCTTTTCAAATGATGATATAATAATTTTATCAACTTCTTTTTAGCAAACTTATCAACTTGTATTTGTTTAAATCAATTCAATCAATATATAAATCATTATTTACACTTGAATATAAGACTAACGGGCAACAAGTTGCGTTGTTAAGCCTTTTTGGATGGCAAAACTAATTTTCGTAAACACAACATTGATAAACCTATGAGACATGACATTGTTATGCATCACCTTTTGAACTATATGTAGAAGGTCAACGGCCTCAGGTGCTAGGAAACCAAAAGTGTCAAAAACAAATAGTATAAAAACATATTGATTGTCAAAATACGTTTTCACATGTCTAACCAATTTGCTTGACACAACTTTTAGGGTTGTATTTCCTACCGTAAAAGGTCTGACCTAATCAATCCTAAAAAAAAAAGTATTCTCATTTTCTAGCTTCTGTCTGGTCAATCCGAACAAACAAAATAGAGTGACAAAACTACGCAAGTGTAGCAAGCCCTAATCAATCCTAAAAAAAGGATTCATCACGTGCGCAACCCGAAAAACCCGTACGGGTGCGAAACTTGGTTATTAAAAAAAATGAAGAGTAATCGTCTACAAGCACCAACCAGAGTTCAAAAGTTAGAAAATGAACCAACCACCATCACAAAATATGATCTACATACCATCAACTTCCTGCCACGACCACAACAAATAATAAAAGTCCTTCCGAGGTAACAAATTAAAATTGAAATCGAACATCTCCGCTACATTAGAACTTGTACCTAGATGACATAAACAACTTGTTTAAGTCAAATCCGAACTGATTAGATAACTCAATTTGGTTTTCTGACCAAGGTAGGGCAGCCGCGTCACCGTCTACCTAAATTGTTCCACCCTCCGACACAGAGGAGAAGATTTGGAGCAAGGGTGAAGACACTAATTTTTTCCCTTTTCCCTCTTGTAACTCGTCTCATGCTCCCTCCCTACTAAAGTCACACATTTCGCATTATATCACGCCGATGTTTATTCTCCTATGATTGATTGAAGCTTTGAATATAGAACTACAATAGTTATGCCAAATAAATTTATAACAATATTTTTTTTTAGCATTACTTTTTCCACCCTATGCCTTTCCTCGCGCGCCCTATTTTTTTTCTTCCCAAATTACCCTTGGAGCATTCCGGATTATATAATCTGGAATGGTGTTTTATTTTGTTAAAGGGTGAAAAAATAAGTAACGGATTTTTCTAGATTTTGTAATCCGGAAACTTCAAAAAATAGGGCGCGTTACATGGTGTTTTGGGATTACATAATCCGAAAACCCCCTAAACACCTTTTTTCAAGGTAAAACAGTTCAAATTATATAATCCGAACTGTATCAGCACAAATTATAAACATGTTTGTAACATGGATAGTCATTTTATGGACAATATTAATCTTCCTAACTCTCATCCTTCTGTTTTGGGTCATTGTTACCTGTCCTTAGTTAAAAACCGAGTTTTCGAGCTACTTGATCGGATTGCTCCAAAACTTCCCCAGAAAATAAGAAAAAATTCAAGGACCGTGACTCCCGTAGAAGGGACTTCTTGTGGGACTCCGCCCCTCAAAATCCAAAATTTCATCGTTTTAAACCCATTTTTCATTTTTTTTTTCATTTTTCATATTCTCGGAAAAAATTCGAAAAAATTTGCATTAGTTTTATTTGATTTTTAGAAGTTTTTGGTGCTATTTTTATGATTTTCTTTGACAGGTTTTTATCATTTTTTACTTAGTTTTTTTGTTGTTTTTAAAAGCAAAACTCAAAACTGCTGAAATGCGAAAGTGTGATGGTTGATTATACATAAGAATTGTCCGGATTATAAAATCCAAAATATTAAACATGAATCCGGATTTTAAAATCCGGAATGCACAAGGGCAATTCCGGATTTTATAGCTATTTGGTGAATTGGGATCAGCCCAGTATTATCTTCTACGGACATATCCCTTTTGAATATGTACCTCATCAAGTTTTATTGAGTTAAAAGATCAAGTTCAAATCTAAAAAAAGTGTTTCGGTCTAAAATTAAAATTCTAGCTTAATTCACATTTTGATTAATAAATAGAGATTCAAATTTTCCAAGAATGAGTCAGCCCGTTCTTAGGTAAAATAACGTTTTAAATGTTTACTTTTTGTCAAAAAATATTGTTTACTAACCTATAACATCCGTGATTCTAACAACTATATGCATACAAATAAGTTGAGAGTATTCTACTAGCAAATTCACATTTCTTCAAACCATTAAATAATGCTGCTAGGTTTGACAAAGTCTACTTTGACAGCTTATAGAAGATTCGAAAACTTCATAAACTTGTTTGACCAATATATATAATCTAAGCACATGAATTCATTTTCTCAACATGAGTCTGTTTAAAGTTTTCAACAAGTAATATGCAAGAAGATTTTGCTTAATAGACCCTCATATCTTAATTACAACTTGTTGAAAAACTTTAGCAAGCCAACAACTCAAACAAGGAATCTCAAGTTAATTGTAAGAGCAATGCTTACAATAATAAATATGCATCAGGGACTAAAGAAGAGTGTTTTTCCTGGTCTAAAAATCCAAGAAACTTCCCTTACAAGTGCTATGATGAAATGACCAGAATGTTTTTTTTTTTTTTTACCAGACACTATTCACATTTGCGGTCCGGATTTTTCTATATGTACACATTTTCTTCTTATTTAGTGAAAAAAAAAAATCAAATAAACCACGCGTGTCTGACACAAGTGGTTGGTGCACAGGGTTTGTGAGAGTTGTAAACTCCGAGGTGCTGAATTTGATTCCTACTCATTAAAAAGAAAATTAAATCAGGTATTCATAATACATTAGGAAAAGTGCATCAGGGTTATCTTTGGGAAGCTTGTTGATATAGAGGTAAAAACGCAACAAATCCTCTTTAGAAACTGTTTCGGCATCAACAACATCTTCATCACAAGTTAATACCCATAGATCCTCCGAATTAACCCTCCTTAAGCTACCGCGACAAAAAGGACACGACTCTGACTTTCTGTTCCTGCAAATCAAATAGGTCCAGCAGAAGAAAGATTGTCAGACTGATAAACTAATAAAGCATCTATGCAAGTTGACAATGACCTTGTTTGGATAAATAACTTAATCAAGCGCTTATGGTATAAGCGCTTATCATATAAGCTATAAGTTGTTTTCACAAAATAACCTAGAGAGCTTATGGAAATAAGTTGAATATAGCTTATGGTCTTATGGATATGTCATAAACTGTTCCTATAAGCTCTCTCAAACAGTCACACAAATGTTTATTTCAATAAATAAGTTAATCCACACAAGCCTAATATAAGATAGAGACAAATGTGATTAATTACCACTTGCGGTAGCATTTGATGCACATGGCGTGGCAGCAATTAGGCAAAACCATTTTGGTACAAGGCTCTAAGCAAATCCCACACTCATCTTCTCTTTGCAAATCAACATTGGTTAATTTCCCATCTCCTTCAAATTCGATTACTTTATTGCCACAACTTGAACCTTCTAAACTTGTGTTCCCTTCTTCACAAGTCTCCATCGTGTCGTCGAAACTACCATGAAGCCGCTGAAGAGATGGCAATATAACGGCTGCAAGTCCAATTTTTTCAATGACAAAAGAACAACAAATTAAGGAATAATAATCAGTCAATGCAGCCATAAAAAACAATACATTTTAGGATAAGAAGAAGAAAAAAAAAAACTTTATGTAAGTCAAATTTATTCACACACCATAAAAGTCCTTAATGGTTGCCTTCCTTCCACGAGTAGACATGTTTGATCTACCATCATTTGGTTCCTGTGTTATAATAAAATAACATCAACAACATTTATAGTCTACAATAAGTTCAAATAAAAGAGAAAAGAAACGTACACAAGTTCTAGCTCAACTAACAAAAATGTGGAAATTGTAAGACTAGACGTGATGACCTGGGTCTGAAACAAATGAACTGACCTTATATATAAGTATGTGGAAAAGATTTAGATAACTATGCAAAAAGGCAGCACAAGAACAATCCATCCATTGAAGAAATAATAGTAATAGTGGAGCCAATTGATTGCAAACCAATTTCATTTTAATAAGAGTCCCTCCTCTTGCTCTTGGAATTGCAGCAGCCCTAGAATCAACAAAACCATAACTCAAATTAAAGAGAATTAATTAATTAATTAACAATTATCTATCAGAAAACGAAAGTTGAAAGAAAAAAAAAAAGGAACTTACAAAGAATTAGCTTGTTGAATATCAGCCTCAAGTATTTGAAGAGAATCCTGATAAGGTAACCTCGAAAGGTAGTACGGCATCATTGCCATAATAACTTTGTGGAAAGTTGATGAACTGGCGAAGATGATCAAGAGTTTTTATGATTCAAAATTCCAAATGAAAAGGGAAAAGAAAGAAAATTTTGGATGAAGAAAAGTAAAAAAAAAAGGTTTGGAAGTTTAGAGAATGAAGATTGATTAATTAGGATTAGAGGAGTGTGGTTGGGTTTTTGTTAAAGAGGTGGGTTTGGTTGGGTGAGGTAAGGAATGCCGTAACATAAAAGATGCGTTCATCATTGTCAAAACAGACCTACGCTACGACATTAATTATTAAGAATCATACATACGATTAGCTTACGAAACTATCCCATTTACTACTATTTAATAATCTCTTATCCTTTTTTTTTTCTTCAAAAAATTTATGCACTTATTTATTCTCTCTCTTTCCTTATCCCACTATTGATATATATGATATAGTGGGGCTAGTGGGGTTTTCCTATTCCCTATTTTATCGTATTTTTAGTTTCGCTACTTTTTCAAATTTCAATTTCTTTCCTGATAATCTTTTTTGAAACAATAACAATTTATATTTTCTTTTAAAAAAACACAATCTATATTATTATATTCAAGATAAATTACCTTTTCAAAGAAAAATAAAAACAAGATAAGTTAACCATAATGAATTAATTTAAGTTGTAAAAGAATTGTATTCTTCGGTAAATGGACATGTGTTCCATTTCTAACTCGTGTGTATTATGAAAAGTTGGTTGGAACTACTCACATGTATTTTCTTTATAACTCTTTTTTTGTTAATAGAAAAAAGTTTAGTTGATCAGGATCATGACATATCTCAAAACTCATAGAATTGAACCCACAACCTTACATATTAGTGAATTCGTGATCAACTCAGCCAATTTAGATTGGCTGTTTTATAGCTATCTCTTGTTAGCATTTCTCTTATGGTACTCATTAGTATTTTCATATATATTTTTTAAATTAAACTGATAAATGAGTGATTTGAATTTTAGTCACAAATATAAATTTCAAATTTAAAATGATAGTTAAAATTGTGTGAGAAAATTATTGAATGAGGATGTGACACGTAAATTAGTTCAAAGTTGTAAAACCATAACTGCAATTTTTTCAATAAACATTATAATTTAGTCCCTTACAATTTGCCCACGACCTACTTTAATCCATGACAACAAATAATATCCAAATTAATCTCTAATTTATTATAACAAAGATACTAATTTATCTGTTAGGGGATTAATTTGGTGATTTTTGTGAGGGACTATATTGGGTTCTATACAAATTGCGTATTTTTTTAAATAAACTTTAATTTATATAATCTAATATATAATTGATTTATCATTTGAAAAATGTTAATGCAAATGCGATCACTGATCATTGGATTAATAGTTTTCTTTGCGAGTTGAATGAGCATCCAAACACAAATAATCCATGGTCAAGGAGGAGGAATTGCAGAGTTGCAGTCGAATTGAAGTTTAAACAAATGTGATCAGATTATCATTTTAAATACATATAATATAAATATATTTTAATATGTATCTTATCCTTCTGTTTCTTTTTATAAAGCACGCATGGGTTGACTGATTAATGGAAACTCAATTTTATATACAGTTATATACTCTAAGATGAACTAACATCAATTATTACAATATTAGTAGTTCGTTTTTAGATGCCCTGGTTAGGTTTCTTGTGATATACAATCCATCAAAATTCGGAATCTACCGTTGAAATTTTCTGGAAATTTCAATTTAAAAATATGATGGCTGCTATTATTAGACGTTATAATATTCACGGATTTATAAATGAACGCTTGTAGTTGGTCCGAATATTACCCTCGTGAGTATAGACATTTTCCTAAATATATTGAAGTCCAAGTTAAAACCAATAAATCTTGTCACTAGTATTTAACGTGTGTGAGTTTCGCCAAAAAATACATATCAATACTAATATTATTATAGGACTGTAAAGATTGTTCTAGTTCTAGCTAATATGCTTAATTAATGCAACAACAACGAAGGGGATTATTGACGGATAGTTTGAGCTTTCAAGTAAATAAGTTATTCTTACGAGTCACAATCAAATCATTTAAGGCCTAAACAATAAATAGAGAAAAGTTAATAAGTGATTGAACACAAGTAGTTCTTGAACTCTAGATAAATTGTTTAGAAAAATCTGGATTTGATTCTTGATTGAAATTTTATTCGTAAACTATATTTACCCCTGACCAAACTTTAGATTAACAAAGTTTTTTTCCTTTGAGAAACAGAGAATGAAACATAAAAAATAAAAAATTAGAGAACGGTTGTAACCTGGCAAATGCCACAACATTGGCAACCTGTTGTCCCACGGGTTTTTTTAACCTACAAATTATTGTCTATTTGCTAATTAGGTGCTTAAAATATAAAGAGTAATTCTGGCTGATAGCTTCATTTTTTACCAAATGCCCGTCATAAAGCAGGTAGATTTTTATTTGTCATTGGATGTTTGGCATTTAGAAAGGATCAAATTATGGTAGAGGCAAACATTTATTTCTAATAACTTTTACCTAATTTGTTTGTTAAGTACAAATGAGATTGTAACAGGCTTTAAGGACATGACATTTGATAAGCTGAAGTGCGGGTTTGAATCCACAATTCTTCGCTTCTATGCACGTGGGTGATAAAATATCAAGTTATTGGTTCAATCCCATATAACATTACCAGCCCACTATATCACCCATCTGCATAAGAGCGAGGAGTTGTGATTCACATTCTATCATACCTTCCTTGCATTATTTTGGTATCCGAAAGTTTGTTTATACAAATTAGTTAAAAAAATCATCAACTTACTGATAAGTGATAAGTTCATTTTGCAAACACTTTTAAAGATCAAAGCAACATAAGTAGTATTCTGAATAAATTTCAGTTTTAATTTCTCATTTTCTCCCAATTCTCTATTGAGCTTATATATCTTGTCACTGTGTTATAAACATATATTTAATACTTAATAGTATGAGGATTAACAAAACTAGTGATATGTAATGTAAAAAACTCACCTACCCACATAAGGCCTTATTAGGCAGGTAGGTACATTGATAAGTTTATATGAATGGAAAAAATAATAATTATTATCTTGCTGATGGAAGACAACCATTTGACAAATCAGGGCTTTCAATTTCAAGAAAGCTTGTAAGTAAAGTTTTCCTTGAAGATTGTGGTATTGAACTACTTGAGGATGATACTTTTAGTTGACTTTCTGTTCCTTTTTCAATCTTAGAAGCATCTTGTATAGCCAAAATCACTTCTTGCATCCTTGGCCTTGAGGCACCATGTGGTTCTACACATTGCATGGCTATTTCAGCAACCCTCCAAATTGACTCAGTTTTCACATTTCCAATCAGTAAAGGATCCATAATGCTGATTATATCGCCTTTACGGATTAAGGATCTTGCCTGCAAAAACACTTGGAGCTTATCTACTGGCATAAGCACTTGTGAGACTGTCTGAGATAGTTTTTGAAAAC
Organism: Medicago truncatula; assembly: GCF_003473485.1. Taxonomy (NCBI): domain Eukaryota; kingdom Viridiplantae; phylum Streptophyta; class Magnoliopsida; order Fabales; family Fabaceae; genus Medicago; species Medicago truncatula. Next base: position 42,418,731 of record NC_053044.1, on the reverse strand, counting down.
AGTTTATAACATGTTCGTAAGCTGTTTTCAACTTATTTATATTAGCTCTCTAAGATAGTTATGATAATAGCTGGTAACTTCTATGAAAACAGTATGACTTTATTTTATTTTTTGATATAGAGATAACTTATACACAAACACTTATATAAGAAGTGCTTATGTATAAGTGCTTAATTAAGCTCTAAATGTTCAAGTTGTTTCAGCTTCTAGTTTTTTAACATACCCAGTGAACTATATTCATTTCTGGTCCATAGTCTTCTGGTGATACAGGCTTCTTCCCACATATCAGTTCCAACAGAACAACTCCAAAACTGTATACATCACTCTTTTCAGTTAATTGCTGATTTGCATAGTACCTGTTAATGTGGTAAAAAAGAATTTGAGCTCAACGTGTTACGGAAAAATAATGCTGTTGATCATGGAAATATGAGGCAAATGTCTTACTCAGGATCCAGGTAGCCCACAGTTCCCTTTGCAACACTTGATATATGAGTCAAATCTTCTTCAGCTAGTCTCGAGAGTCCAAAATCTGACACTTTTGCTCTCATATTGATATCTAGGAGAATGTTGCTCGTCTTTACGTCTCGGTGAATGATACTAGGATTGCATCCTGTGTGTAAGTATTCAAGACCTACAGAAGTAGAAATTTGCTATTTAACTGTTGCTTGGAAAATTGAATTGCTAAAAATTACTTATGGACCAAGAAACTAGTCAATGTCATTTGATCAACCTTTCGCAGCATCTTCTGCAATTCGAAGACGAGTCAACCAATCTAATCGCTTCTCACTCGAACATTCTGTCAAAACATTGGAATTTAAATCATGATATAATTTTTACTACTAAGTATATAGATGAATACAAGGGTGTGGAATAAAACCATGAATGTGATCCCTTAGAGTGCCATTGTGCATATACTCATAAACCAGAATATGCTGATATTCTTCTTCACAATATCCAATAAGAGGAACCAAGTTTCTGTGATGAATTCTTGATAGGAGGGCTACCTGCATTTGCAACCCATTTAAAATAAGAGAATTAATGCTAGTACTAATAAAATTCAAGGAACATAAATGTTTTTGTTAGAACATCAACTAGTAACAGAAGATCAAAGAAAACGCAAATCGCAAACAACGGAACACAATCGTTTGTTTACTCATTTCGGCTAATTGTGCCTACCTCTATGACTACAGCAACTGTAGTTCCATATATTACTTGAGTGAATTAGGGTTTACAGTGTTACAAGCCATAGATATAGTACTACGTTCAAAGTTACAACTATGCCCCTGAACCGTAACACAGGGGCTATCACCCCACGCACCCCCCACAACAAAACAGTTGGAGCAGGAGCGGAGGGAGCTTTGCCAGATCAGCTCCCTTGCCCCTCTTTTGTGTCATACTGATTTTTGAGTCAAGTATGAATATTCTACCTCAGTTACAAATTGATGGTTCCCATGGCTGGATGGATCAGTCATAGTCTTAACTGCGATCTCTTTTCCATCTTTCATTTTCCCATAATAGACAGATCCAAAGCTTCCCTTTCCAATTTTCTTTGAAAAATTGTTTGTAGCTACTTTCAAGTCTGAGAGAGTAATATAGTACGCAGTACCTTCGTCCATTAAATTCCCATCCCGACCAAAAGAGTATCCAGTTAAATGTTTAGTACCAGTGCGTCCAGAGATAGCTGCAGGGCACAATAATGCTTTAATGCTAGAAATTTATATTTGTCAAGCTAAAAGTATTAGATTTGACTTGGTTCACCAACCTCTTTCATCACTTTTCTGTTGAGAAGCCTTTCTCCTAAGGTAACGCAATAACACTAAACTCGCTAAGAACATGACCATTAGAATCACTAGTACTCCAATAGAAATTCCTATCATCAATGGAAAATGCTTTTTGCTCCTTTTATGTAGTCCCGGATTATCATCATAGCTGAAAGAAGAAAAGAAAATGTCCGTTACTTCAACCTAGATACCAAAGTTGTTTTCAATTCATATTCAAAGAGTCTGTATCATCTGCATTTAAATTAATCTGATATGAGAAAACTATACTTTTGCTGAGCTTACTTACATGAAAGTGATTTTTGTAGATAATAATCCTGCTGGTATGTCCCCGGTAAATGAGTTATTCTGTATGTACCTGGCATAGATTCGTTCATAAAGATCCGATGGGGGACATTTAGTTTCAGTTGGAGAAATACTGAGCTAACAACGAAAAATGCTACAAGTTGTTCTGAAAGTAGAGATGATGAGCATTGGTGAATAAATGTTACATACAATGCTTGTAAACCTGGTAAACTACCCAGGTACGTTGGTAGTGGACCGGTCAATTTGTTGTTCTCTAGATGCCTGCATACATTATTGGAAGAAAATAAAATGAAAATGAGAAAGGAAAAAAAATAAGAACGGTGTTTTCCAAGATACTATGTGAAACTACAGAACTTACATAATCTTTAGATTGATAAGATTGCTCATATCTGGTAGTTGTCCTGTAAGCAAGTTTCTATCTAACCACCTAAGAAAACAATAATGAATTACAAGTGAAACTAAAATTAAAAATATAAATAAAATCATTTTTTGTTTTGAAGAATGTTTAACTTACAATTCTGTCAAGGCTTCCATGTTGTTGAGCTCTCGAGGGATTTCACCGGTCAAATTCCTTCCTGACAAGTTTCTAATACAAGGTATTGTAACCAGTAAAAACCTGTACTACTTTAACTTGAAAATATTTACCATGGCAAAATGTTATGTTGTTATGCAAACAATAGAAACATTTGATTACAATATTTCATCATGCTTCTGACTTATGTTTTTCTTGAATATAACTATATCGGTATCTCACACTCTAAAGTATAAACTTTTGGAAATCAAAATTCTAATGTGTTTTAAAAACATAAGCCATAGATGACTCATTCACATAATTTACTAGATGAGAAGTTAGCATGGAATAAAAGTGTCAACATAAAGGTATGGAGACTTTACATATTTGTAATTCTTGCAGGTGTAGCAGTACTACAATTCACCCACTCCCATGGAGTTGGAACGCAAGGATCGCCTTCATTCTTTGGGATAATCTCGTCAGACAAGGAGGAAAATGCATTTACGAAATTTGCTGGAAAAGAGAAGTATGGTTAGTAATTTGTTCATTTGATACAACATATGTAATTGTTGAGTTTCTTCAATACATGCACCAGAATATCTATTTTCCCAAATACATAGTGATATTAAGAACTTACAATCTTGCTTGAATGTCTTTGAAGCAATTTCTTGATATTTGCTTATTTCCATTGCATTTAGTAGAGGTCCTCTAGTAGAATCCGGTGTTCTCTTAAAGGAGAAGGAAAGAACAAATTCCAAACTCACATTCATGTAACTTGGTTCATAAAGAGTGTAGCTCCCATTAGCATTCTCAGCTATGTTCACCACTGCATTGCTATAATCAGCTATAAAAGGTTGCTCCAATTTGAATTTTCTAGTCTCATTCTGACTCAGATCTTCAATCTCTGCTAAATATGCATAAGCTCTTGCGTTCCCAGGAAAGTCTTCAAGGTTCAGTCTATAGCTAAGTAGTCCTTTTGTGCCAACAACCGCACTTTGCATCACCTTAACAGGTGGATATTCTCTTGTCTCTATTGCTATGTTCCTTGTAGTGTTTATTCTTTCGGTTCCTGCGGCCACCCCAACAAGAAAATTTTGCCTTTTTCCAAGATCAGACTCCCATATTCTATCATATGGATCCTCCGGATACCTGATACACATTATATACATAAATCAAGCCGACAGTACCAAATATTTGATATTTTTGAGCAAAAAACTACGGAAGATGTTAATAAATGAGGGAATCACCAATTTAGTCTCTAAAACTCTAGAACAGAAACAACTTGGTTTCTAAAATTAGCGAAACTTCAAAATAATCTCTGAATTTGAAAACTCTTAATTACATTAATTTTTGTTAGACAATTTTAGGGACTAAACTCATTGATCCAATAGGATTAATATAACCAGAGATGTTCAATCGTAGTAACTATTAGAACAGAAACCCTGGTTCAAAAGATAACATACACGAAAAAGGCAAACAAAGAACACATATGATTTGATCATAGAATTCTGACAATTTTTCTCACATCTCTGACAGTAGAGTGACTGCAATGACTTTCTATTATTCAATCTTAGGGTTACAAATTACAAAATTACTATGAACCATATAGTGAGGGGCAAAGTCCCCGCACCTCCCAGTCATATCGTAACAAACGAACTGGCCAAGTCCAACGGAGAAGCGACTTGTCCATTTATAAGTAAATTATGAGTCATACCCAACAATTTCACAGACTAAATTGATATTCAATCAAAGAAAAATATAAGGGGAAACTACCAAACCTGACAGCATCACCAGTTGGAGCACCAAAGTTAATTCTTGCAGCTACTTTCAAGAAGAAATCATCCTCAAAATCAGTGGCATACATAGAAAGATTCAAGGGTCTAAGCTCAATAGTAGATATGAAAGGAGAACCAGTTGTAGCACAACAGATGCAAACATCAACAGAATTTGAAGGTGCTCTAAAGATCATTTCCTTAACATATATTCTTGACTCATCATAAATTGACACAGTAGCCCATTTAGTTGCATCCAAGTAAAGTTGAAACTGAGGGTATGTGTCTCCATTTTGCAAACTTCCATACTGAAAAGTAGCTCTTACCAAATACCTTCTTCTCTCTTCAGCCTCAAGTGTATAACAATATTTTCTGCTATCTGTTGGAAAATCTCTGCGTTTCTGATACTGAACTTTGTTTCCATTAGGGTTTTTTACTTCCACTGTCTCTCCATGTTTCATAATCTCAGAATCTGAAATCCATGTTAGTCCTGTGGTTGTGTCAGTGTAGTTACTTCTTGTTCCTCCACAATCAATGCTTATAAATTCTGCATCACAAAAATGACATGATATTAATAGAATGAATAAACATATTCTACTTAGGAATTTAATTAATGTTTATAAAAATTAGTCTAGTTAATAATTAGCATGCATGGCTACATACATTATACACATACCTTGAAGTTGGCAAGATGCACATGATATTAACACAAGAAGTGTTAGGAGAAAGAGAAAAAATAAAGCCATTGAAGATAGGAAGAAAACAAAGTACAATAATTTGCATCAAGAAATTTGGTTGATTGAAAAAATTAATTGATTGTTTGAGATCAGCATCACTACTCAACCAGCTTTCTCCCACTTATTAACTTTATTACTTTAACTTTTCATATTGATGATGGTTCATACATGTTTGTATCTTTCTTTATCTGATTTTTGGAATCTTCTTTTTCTTTAAGAAAATAAGGTACTATAAGTTTCTTTTCCTTTTTCTCTTTACCATTCTAAAAAGAGAGACTCACAAGCTCAATAATGAAATCAAATTAGTAAACATTTTTCATTTTACCAATTATTTTGTTTTCACTATCATAAATATTAATGAGAGTATGAACGGAACAGATGCACCTTCACATCATGGTACAAATCAAGGATTTAGTGGTACCACTCCTCAAAACAAAACAAAAAAGAATTTGGTACCACTCTTTCCTTTGTTTATTTTTTTTAAATTCTCATAGGTCCCTAAGAAAATGTTGAAATACAAATTTTTATTGGTCACTAGAACCTAAATGAACGGATTAAATAAATTTAAGTACTTTTCTTTTTGCTGTTATACATGATATTTAGTGCTATCAAACTACTAAACATTAAATTATGCAAGTTCAAATTGCTAAATTTTAGGGTGGACGTAATCTTAATTATGCAAAATTGGGGGAAATACCCTACAATGAAAAAAGATATTCATGATTACAATCGAAGAGTTAAATAAATTAATTAATGTACTTTTTCTATTGACCAGATAAATTTATGTGCTCAAGTGAAAAATAAATAAATCACAGAGACTTATTTTATAGAAGGGAGAATATGGGTGGATACCCTAGACCTCTTATACACGAAATGGATTATCTCCATTGTTTTTTTCTCGTGTTTACTCAATTTTCACATCTCAACCATTAAACAATGTATATTAATCAACTTGTCTCCATTTTAAAATTTCAAATAGTATCCCCTCAGTGGTCAATATTCTCACATTATTTCCTTAAGTTTTTTCTTTTTGTCACTTGAGAGATCCTAATCTCTTATACATCATAAGAGAGATAGAAATAGAGAAGATGATGTAATAATATCATTAATTTTTTATAAAATGATACGAAGAATCATCGATGAAGTTTGCTTATAACTTTTTAAGTGAACACTTATATGAGTGGAAGATATGTGGCAACCTTCATTGGTTAGATAAATTTATGTCCTTATTTTTATGAATATAAAGTTTAAAATGAAGTTCATCGGAATATACAAATTTTAAAATATTATTTACCAAAGATTCTTATACTTACATCTAAAGTTGAATCCACACTCTTACATAAAATGAACTAATTTTTTACCATCCGAATCAATATTACTGCTCGATAAATTAATGTATTTTTTTGAAGGATAAATTTATGTTTTTTTTTTTTTTTGAAGAATAAATTTATGTATGTTAAATTGTGCTTTTTTCCTAGGGCATAATATAATCTTATTAAAGGTGCAACTTTATATCATGTTATTTTATTTCTGCTTTTTGAAGTTTGAAAAAGTATGCGGATATCGTGCGGTCCCCTCTCAAATTTCCATGCAAATTGCAATTAATTTGGTGGTCCAATGTGCACAGTGCACAGATTCACCTTGTCTTCTTCATTTCCAACTTTGGCTACTTCAGTTTTTCTCATGAGTTTTTATCGAGTACAACTAGTACTCCCTCCGGTCCTATTTATAAGAGAATTTTTGGTCAACAAAAGTTGATGTATCTAGTTAAAAATTCAGTCCAAATACATTCACTTTTGTTGATCTAAATTTCTCTTATAAATAGGACCGGAGGTAGTATTATTTTTTGAAAGCATCAAATTCTAACTAAAAAAACAGAGTAGGGAAAATTAACATTTTAAACAAAGAAACAATTCTAAATGTTACGAATATTTGTTAGTATGAACATTTAATGAAATCTTCCCATGATTTGTTAATTTTACATTTCTTTTTCTAATTTGGCTTGAAGTTGTAGATGGTTGGTTGTTTTTCACTTTGTAATCAATAATTTTGAACTTAAAAGTGATTAAATGAATATTTTTTCATATGCATCAGTTATGGATTGAACATTAGATTAAATGACTAAAAAGATTTAGTATCTATCATTTGTGTCACATATGTTACGACTACTTTTAGAAAATCTATTTTCTCTTATGAAAAAAAGTGATTAAACCAATTTTAAAAGTGTCGGTATGAGTTAACTCACGCTGAATTGAGAGAATGAGCAAAATCAAAATTGAGAATAGCAATTTCCTAATTAAATATGTATAGAAATCTAAGAGTTAAACTTGCTTTATTTCTCCAAGCCTCGTTGGAAATGGCCCAATTATTGGAAATGGGCTAAGAGCAGTATTGGACTGATGTTTGACAATTGGGCCTTGTTTTAATTCAATATTTTTTTTAGAATTTATTATTCCACCTCCGTGCTTTGGCATCCCTTAAAAATTCCTAAAATACTCTCTCTATTCCTTTATAATGTGTGTGTCCTTTCTATTGAGGAAGTTAGCCACGTTTCAACTTTGGGTAATTGCTTTTTTCAGGATTTAAAATCTGAACTGTTATTTTAATAGGTTAATTTGACAAAAGCAAAAGTTGTTTTTACTCTGTTATTTTGTTTTGTTTTTTGAAGTTGCTTACATACAAACATATTTTTGATTATATAATTCGAGTCATATTTTCTTTGCTTGGATTATATAACCCAAACAGTAAGGGTATTTTAGTCAAAAGTCGGAGGACGCGTGAGAAGAGTGAAAGGTGGGAAAAGTAAGTTCCCATATGAAGGTGTTAAATGATTTAAATGAAAAAAAGAAGGTTTAAAACGATTATGCGTTTCGCAAATTGTAACGTGTTTGAACCACGTAAAGGACATGTTATGATTCTAAAACTTGGATGTTTAAAATTAGTTTTTTACAGTTATGATTTTAATATTCGAATTTGTAAAAGTCATAAAGAAAGAAGAAAAAAAAAAGAGTTGGCCACAGTAAATCGTGGCTAACATCCTCGCTATAGGGGAACGCGCACATTATAAAGGGTATTCAGATTCTAAAATTTGAAAATAGAAAGAATATTTTCATATCATTAGAGGGGTGCGATAATAATGGGGATGCGTAAGATATTCCCCCTTTTTTTTTTGTAAGAATGTGAAAAACAAGGCCATTCATTCTTCTTTTTCCTCCCTTCTGTAACATCCCGTTTTCCCAACATAAAAATTTCGCATAAATAATCAGAGTTTTTCAACATAAACGGAATGTCACATTCTTTTCTTAAAATCATAAACTGAATAAATAACTATTTATCCTTTAAAATTCAAATACAAGATCTTTAATACTTCGCAGCGGAATTTATTCAATAACTAAAATAGTTTTTGGCACGAAGGCCTCTTCATAAATGTCTCATAAAAATCTAATCTAAAAACATAGTCATAAATCTTCTAAAACAATACGTAAGGAATAGAAAAGCAATAACAAAGTTTCCATCCCGTTACGTATCAGAGCACCTAAGACACACGAGAGAGAAAGCTCACACGGCATCAACTATTCTTGGTTACCTGCAAGTTACTCATACGAAGAGCAACATTTCCAAGCAGAAGGGGTGAGATTTCACAAAACAATAATATTAAGCATATAATTCAATAATTATATTTAACAACCTAAAATCATCATAATATTCATCATATATCACATCTTTAATAGTTCATATAGAGAATCACAGCTTCAACAACTTGGCAACTTAAACATCACATCGTAAACATCATCAAAATCAATATCATAAACAACATAACAATGTCATAATCATAATTATTCATAAGTACTTCATTAACAACACGTGGATAGAAGACATCTCAACAACTTCATAACAACTCATGAATGATAATTCATCAACAACGACTTTGACTCGACAAATGCGACTCCGACTTGACTATGCAACTTAGACCTTCTATATGCATGTGGTACCAATCCAGGGCATCAAGCCCTCAACGTGTTTGAGCGTAAATAGGCTCCAGGGCATCAAGCCCTCAACTTAAGTGAGCAAAGGCTCCAGGGCATCAAGCCCCCAACAATGTAATGCTAATGCATAGACTCGATCTCTTAAACATCTTAAATCGACAACCTCTTATATAATCCAATAATTTGGAACTTCATCATTTTAATCAACTTAGACCGACTCATGCAGCTTAGTTAAATAACAACAGCAACACAACAGTATACAAAAACAGCATGACATAATAATATCAAATGCAAGTCAACAACGTCTCAATTATTCACATATAATTCAAGTAATGCATATACAATTATATCACAATATAACAACATCAAATAATAACCAACATCTTAAAACATCATATATACATATAATACTTCATCAATCATGGACAATATCGTATTCACAACATATACATACATATACTAATTCATCAATCATAAACAACATCATACTCATAAACATATACATTCATATACTAATTCATCAATCATATTCAATTATTCACTGTGACCTACGTGCAGTAATTTGACTATAACTCAAGTTCTATAAATCCTTTTGAAGTCAAACCAACGGCATTAGAAGGCTAACATTCATACCTACAACTTTCGTGTTTACACCTAAGACCAATTCTGTATCAATCAATACCAGTTTTCATTTCAAATTCGGACAAAGTTGTGCTGAAATTCATAAAAATTCACTGTGACCTACGTGCAGCAATTTGACCATAACTCAAGTTCTATAAATCGTTTTGACGTCAGACCAACGACATTAGAAAGCTAACATCCATACCTACAACTTTCGTGTTTACACCTAAGACCAATTCTTGACCTATCAATACCATATTTCATTTCAAATTCGGGGCAGAGATGAAAAGAAAAATCAGAAAAAGCAACATATATTATTCAACTTCACTTTCATTCAAAATCATCACAATCATCACTCTTAACCCTAATTCTCAAATTCTCAAAAAACTAAACCTACAACATGTTAAATACAATTTTCAGAATCATAGACTCAAGATTATTGAATGTTAGTCTCACCCTTACCTTGGAATATAAAAATCGCAGCTTCCTAGGTCTCTCTCCCTTCTCTTGGCTTTTTCTCCATTTTCTCCAAAATTGATCGTACGTTATGTTTTTCTAAACTAGGTCTCTCCTATTTATAACTTTTCTTTTCTATTTTATCTTATTTCTCTTTCTCCCCCCAAACTCTCTAAAATCTCATAACAACCCCTAAACTCAATGTTCTATTCTAATATATATATATATATATATATATATATATATATATATATATATATATATATATATATATATATATATATATAATATAAAAAATATTTCCATAACAAATATATTTCTATAACATATATATTTCTAAACCAAATAGCATATATATTATACTAATAAATACCAACATATAACATAACAAAATATCACTCATCAAAATAAATCATATAAATCACACAAATCATATAAGTATATTCTAAACTCATTAAAATAATCAAATAATTAAAGAGGGCGTTACACCTTCGTTCTTCTCGTGCACCCCCTTTTCATATGATATTAGAATGTGAAACTATTTTCGCCAAAAAATCATATGAAGGCGAATTTCTTTTCCCTCCCTCCGTTCTTCTCGTGCACCCTCTAATATCTCAAAAACTTCTTTTACTTTTCGTATTATATAATCCGAAATGAGATTTTTGCCTATTATTATTTATTTGTTTGTGAAAAAATGAATTTTCAACAAAAAAGGGATTGTAAAATTTAAAGTGATTGTTTTGTAAGGATTATAAAATCCAAACACCCCTCATAAACCTCCATTTGCCAACAAAAAAGGGAAAAAACAAGTTTAGATTATATAATTTGAATTGTATCTGCACAAAATATGAACTTGTTTTGTTATATGGATAGTCAGTTTAACAATTATAATCCACTGCTCAAGTGTGTCTTGTGTTTCAGGTCATTGTTTGTCGTTTTTGTCGTGCCGTGATTGGATTGCTCTGATCTTTCCTTAAGCCGTGATTGGATTTGCTCTGATCTTTCCTTAAAAATCATAAGAAAAAAAAAATCAAGAAACAAGACACCTCTCGAAAGAACTTCTTATGGAATTTCGCTCCTCAAAATTCAAATTTTTATCATTTAGACCCATTTTATATTTATTTTTCATATTCTAAAGAAAAAAAAAACCAAAAAAATGCATTAGCTTTATTTGATTTTTAGATTTTTTTATGATAATTTTATATTTTTTTGATTTAATTTGACAAGTGTTTTTTTTAATAGGTTAATTTGACAAAAGCAAAAGTTGTTTTTACTCTGTTATTTTATTTTGTTTTTTGAAGTTGCTTACATACAAACATATTTTTGATTATATAATTCGAGTCATATTTTCTTTGCTTGGATTATATAATCCAAACAGTGAGAGTATTTTAGTCAAAAGTCGGAGGAAGCGTGAGAAGAGTGAAAGGTGGGAAAAGTAAGTTTTCATATAAAGGTGTTAAATAATTTAAATGAAAAAAAGAAGGTTTAAAACGATTATGCGTTTCATAAATTGTAACGTGTTTTATTATTTGTGGGTGCCCTTTTGGTCTTTTATTTAGTCTTCATCTTGAAAAACAATATTCAAATCTTTTTCTTATAAGAGACGTTTAAAAACACAAAAAATATTGTTCGCAAGTTATCTTCCAAAAGAGCAACCATCATATTATTTTATTTTATGGCACAACACAACACGATCTGGCAAGTGGCTCAAATGATTAGGCGACGCATATTCTCCCAAAGCAACTCGCGTATTGCATTACTTAGCATCTCTCTAAACTACTAACAAAATAGTGAAAATTTTAACTGTGAAAGTTAATTAAAAATAAAAAAGAAAGAAAGAATAAACATGTAAAGAGCAACTAATTAATGAAGCATCATGAGGGAGAATAAGGCAGACCCATTTTCTAAAGTTTAAATTAAATTAATGAAAAGCTATGCTCCACTTAGCTTAAGTTGCATGGAGTTAATCCTTTTTCTATTTTGTGACTCTTCTATCATGCATACCATAGGCTCACTCACTACCCCTTCTTTTAAGTAAATAATTCCTCTTATCATAAAGAATTTCTTAGTGGGAATTTCCTTTTAAGGATCATTTAGTTTTTTGTTGCTTATATATCCCTAAAACATGGCTCTTACCCCACAAACCTGAAAGTGGGAACCTTTTCTAGAGAATAACAGATGGAAAGAGAAGTTAATTAAGCTGACTTGTTAATTGGTAGGGTGTTTCTGCGGTAGATTGTAATTGAAGAATTTAACAAATAAAATAATATTCTTTTTCTGGCTTATCTGTACTTGTGAGCTTAATTCAATTGATAGGATAATGCATAAAATATGCAATGTTCGAGGTTTCAATTCTGACCACCATAAAAAATACCTTATCTTTAAAGCTTTTAAATTTAAAAAATTCAATTAATAAAATAAGCATTTCATTGTTTATAAAAGTAGGAAAATATTAACACGTGTCATTCAAATATTTGTTAGTATACTAAAGATTAAAGTAATGAAAATTGTACTGTCGATTTTATCAAAATGTTATAGATTGTTTTTCTCATAACATATGGATTCCTAAATATGCACCTTATGGTATAATAAGTTAACACGACTATTTTAATTTAATTGTTATTTCATTGATAATTTTTTGATAAAATGTAGTATTTTGTAACTCTTATTATTAGAATTTAGATTGAGTCTAATTCGATCTTACAAAACTGACTTGTAAGGTGAAGTCTGCCCCACTAACAAGCAAATTTATACATGAAGACTCTTTAACACACTCGTCGCACACAAAACTAGACATCTTGAGTGTGACCATAGTGGCATATAACGGAAACTTGATAGAATTTGGCTCAACAAATCTTGGATAAACTTTGATATCATATTAGACTTTTGGATTGAACGTAACTCATCCTTACAAAGCCACTTGTAAGACGAACCTTGTCCCTACTTATAAATACGTAGTCAAACCACATCTCATTCAATATGAGACTCTTTAATGCTTTTTTTTAGGCTTAATAGCAGTTTTCGCCCCCTAACTTTCACGAAATTACGATTTTGAGCCCCTAAGAAAAAACTACAAAACCGCCCCCTAAGTTTTGCAACTGTAGCAGTTTTGACCCCATAAGGCCAATTTTTGGTAAAAAAATAAATAAATAACACGTGGCACATCACTTAGGGTGCCACGGACCGAGTCAAAATTGGCCTTGGGGGCCAAAACTGCCACAAATGCAAAACTTAGGGGGCGGTTTTGTAGTTTTTTTTTCTTAAAGGGCCAAAATCGCAACTTTAAAAAAATTAGGAGGCTAAAACTGCTATTAAGCCTTTTTTTTAACAAACTAAAATGGAATATATTAATAGGAACAAAGCATTCAATCCAACACAAGTAGTGTGGGGACAAAACACTTACAATTTACAAATAGTTACAAAGGTGAGTCGAAAAGGAAAATAAGAAAAGCTTACGTGACAAAAACAAAACAAACTAGAAGATTAAACCACCACATATGATAATAAAAAATAAGAGTAACATTTCTTCCAACAAGCAAAAAGAGAGAAACTTAATTGAGGTAAACGTAAGACTTTTAACACTTATTTTTAGAGAAATGATATTTGTACAACTATTTTTGACAACTTTTTCTCTCATACTCACATGTTATTCTTATCATCTCTCCTTTTCTTTCTCCATTATTTTTGACCAATAAAAAGAGAAAAAAATATGATTATCGCTAAAGTTATCATTAAATAGATATACAAATATCATTGCTCTTATTTTTAAATGAGGTAAAATAATTTTTATTGAACAATAGTTCATTTAACTATTGATTTGAAGATCAATTGTATCACTACACATCAATTTTACACATGTACTTTATAATTCCTCTAATTGGTCCCTAAAAAATTCCTCTAATTGGTAACATCGCAATCTCTCTTTTAAGCACCAAGTGCGCTGCCAAAAGTGAGAGATTAAAAAAACTGAGACATTAATTAATACTTCTGACTGTTGATCATGGAACTTAATCAAGTTATAATTGGTTTAGTTATACCATTTTTTTTAAAGTTATAAAGTAGATGCATATGCAGCCTTATCCCTTCATATATATGCGTAACAAATGGAGCTATCATGGCCTTCAAACGTTGTATTTGTAGGGTATCGTGGCCTATATCAGTGCACACACTTTGTTTGCTTACTTATAAGTTTGTTATGCAGCGATAACAAATGCCTTTTTTTTAATTAATTTAATCCATTTTCATTATTTCTAATTTTTTTTGAAAAAAATATTCGGTTGCAATTTAAATTGATTGGGAAATCTTGCGTCACTAACTCACTATGATGCACGTATACATGACTCTCTGGATCATATGATGGCATAATTCGATATATACCTTTCAATTTTTTTATGTGTTCTAGTTGTTTATTTAGTGCAAACTCCATTAATATCTAGTGAGTATAAAATATTTATGGTGAATTCCAATTCTCAATTTTATATTGAAAACAAAACTTCCCTGATTATTTAAAGAGCAATACTACTTATTATGAGTTTGACATTTATTTATCGCATTCTAAAGAGTTTTTACCGAGTTAACGTAACTTTTGTGAAACTATATTTTGTAGTTTAGTAGAAGACTTTTTTTTCCCACTTAGAAGTGGTTTCAATTGTATACTTAACTTTGTTTGTATTTGCGTTAAATATGTTGTAAACGTGCGTTTATTGTAGCTTCAATATTATCACATCCCAAAGCTCTCAAACGCACGACAGCAGTGGCTAAACACAAACAAACACACTTAATAATTTTCCTTTTTAAGATGATATAAGTTAATTGTTAATTTAAAATTTCCACTAATCCCCCATGTTGATTACTTTTTGAAAGGGTTATGTAATACTAATATGTAAAGTGTGGAAAAGAAGCAGAGCATTACCAATAGTACGGAGACAGAACATTCGAGCATTTTTAATTTTTGACTTTGACACTGATGTTTTGTCCCTCCGCGTTTGTATATGTTTTTTTTTTCTTCCTTAGTTCGGTTACTTTGGTTGGATCCATTATTAGTCAATATTTACATGCCATAAAGCAGTCACATGGGTCACTAAACCTTAGATGGGTTTAGTATTAGACATAGAGATTAGAGATAGAGAGATTTTAGAGGTGGTTTAAGTTAACCAATAATTATTTAAAAATGAAACACCGTTAAATTTTTTGAAGGAAAACTTTACTATTTATTATGGTCGTATTCAGCTCGATGAATAAGTCTTTGTTTTAAAGGAAAGTTTTTGTTGTTGCATGCATGGATAATTTTACAACAATTTTTTTTTTATTGCTTTGTGTATCCACTTCCATTAGTTAAGGTATTGGACATTTGGACTACTAAAATGAAGGATAAAATTCAAGTGTAGGGAGGGAGCTTTGAATATAGGACAAGGAGAGTACAAATATAGTACTCATCCATTTCAATGAGTGAATGTGGATACTTTTTCTCTCTTTACTCTGAATTCAATAGGTTTAATGATTTATTTCATTTGGAAATTCAAGTTCAAATGATGTTGGACCTTTCTAACAATTACAATTACTCTTCTTACCTCCAACAACTTTCCCATGATCATGTCTATGAAATGCATTCCACGTGCCTTTCCACCACCAAAACTTTCCTCACTCAACTAATGGAATTTCAAGCCTGTATATTTTATCTAATTTCCTTTTTCTACTTATACAACAATTTAAATCAAATTATCAAAAACACTTAAATTTAAATAACTTATCTTATACATAAAATTGACAAGATAACTTAATTCTTAAATAGCAGACAAAATAGACGTGACATGTCCTCTTTATATATTTTCTGTCTCCTTACTTTACCTTTTCTTGATAAAATTCCTGTCTCATGCATTTTTCCAAAATAGAAGCTGGCCAGTTTTTTATTCTGTCTTTCTCTCCTGCTATGTAAACCGTAGATTTCCCACTCTAACCTCATTAATGTAATAAAAAAAATATATACCACAACCAGCACCACCACCATACAAATTGCATAAACTATATCATATAGTATTAAGGTACCTAAATATAGTATATAATAGAAGGTAAAAAAAAACAGTACTGTTAATTTTTCCCTCAATAGATGTATAATAGTACATATACATAAATTGAGCTATGCATATTTTAGCTATACTTGAATTGTCTTCATCATCTAAACAAACAAATTCGTTTTTTTTTCCTTTCTTTTCTTTGAATTAATCATATATGTTAAATCCACCAAATGTCTCAATCTAATTCCCATCATCTTTCGGCAGTAAAGTTGGCATTGTCACACTTTCTCATTTCTAGTCACGTACACATTTTTGTCCTTACCTTTGATTAAACTAATTAAATCTTCTTCACTGTTGCTAGTTCCTCAAAATATTTAGCACAGAACTTGTATTGTATATTGTACAGGACTAGACCAAACACAAAGGGATATATACTAACATACGCCACAGGAACCATTACTTATCCACCACTAATATTCGTTGATACACTTTTTCTTTCTCTGTTGTTGTGTGTGTGTGTTTATGTTTTTTTTTAACTCATTGCCTTATTATAAGGCAACAAAGAAAGCCAAAACTTTTTTGAACTGAAACAGAAGCAGCTTGGTCTCTCAAAAAATGGATAATGGTTGCTTCTCTTCGCCTCGACGCGATTTTCCTGCTGGTTTACGTGTTCTTGTTGTGGATGATGATCCAACATGGCTTAAGATCCTTGAAAAGATGCTTAAGAAGTGTAATTATGAAGGTTTGTTTGATTCAACACACTGCAGCCTCTTTTGTTATATGCTAATTAAGTTACATGCAGTATTAAGTTGATGTACTATACTACTAAGGATCTTCAAAATTGACTTAGATTTTTCTTGTACTGTTGCTTATTGCTTTGCTATCTATGTTCATTTGTTTCCAAATTTTAATGTGCTTGATTATAAAATGTCTCTTGGCAACAAAGCAAGAGAAACAAAATTCTTCCAAAATTCATATAAGCATATAAAAAAATTGATGGCATTTAAGTAGTTACAAGCTAATGTTATTTGGATGCTTTTTGTAACATTTTTTTGTAATAATTTTTTTTGCTATGTCCTTACCTTCCAAATTTTTTTGTAGCATTAAAAGTTTTCGAAGTATGATCCTTTCCAATCTTCAAGAAGAAAAACTTGAATAATTTTTCTTTTGAAGGGGGAAAAACTTGAATTAGTGCAGGAGGGTTACAAACAAAATTTTAGCTTCAAGATTTGTGTTGCCATGTCTGCTACTTTTAAAGACAAAAAAGGGAAAAAAGGAGTTCCCTTGCTGAATTTTGATTCTAGCTAATCTAAATTTATTGTTTTTTGGCATTGTTTATGGTATCTTTGGAAATAACATACCAATGGTGGTAATCAATTGGTAACATGTACTAGCATCAATGTCAGAGTATAGTTGAGACACTAGCAGTGGCATCTAAGACTCAGGGAAAAGCTAGAGCTCAACAATTTGACACTAAGAGTAGTAATAATAAAAAAGCAGCTTATTGTTCAATCAAAATTGTAGGATTCCAATCCCTTTTCTGTTACTTTTTTCATTTTTTTTCTTCTAATACTGTTAATATAATATAAGTGATGTCACAGAATTAACAAATTTAGGAATGAAAACACATCTTCAGTCAACATTCTGACTCTATTCAGTTATTTGTTTCAGTGACCACATGTTGCTTAGCAAGACATGCTCTAAGCTTGCTCCGTGAAAGGAAAGATGGATACGATATAGTGATCAGCGATGTTAACATGCCTGACATGGACGGTTTCAAACTTCTTGAGCATGTTGGACTTGAGATGGATCTTCCTGTCATTAGTCAGTTCTCTATCAATAATATATTCACATATTTTGTTCAATGATAACATTATAATCCTTTGATCAATTTGATTAAAAGCCGCCCCTCTGACAAATCACACTTTGCAATGCTATTCAGTGATGTCCGTGGATGGAGAAACAAGCAGGGTGATGAAAGGCGTCCAACACGGTGCATGTGATTATCTCCTTAAGCCCATAAGGATGAAAGAGTTGCGAAATATATGGCAACATGTCTTCAGAAAAAGGATACACGAGGTTAGAGAATTTGAAAATTTTGAGAGTTTTGAGAGCATGCACTTGATGAGAAATGGATCAGAGATGTCCGAGGAGGGGAACCTGTTTGCTTTAGAAGATATGACCTCAACGAAGAAAAGAAAAGATGTAGATAGCAGACACGACGACAAAGAATTTCTGGATTCATCTTCCTCAAAGAAAGCTAGAGTAGTTTGGTCTGTAGATCTTCATCAGAAGTTTGTTAAAGCAGTGAATCAGATTGGATTTGATAGTAAGTTTCTTGTTAAGGTTCTCTAAATTGTTATTCGGAATCATCATTATGACTTCTTTAAATCTAATTGTTATACTTAACCTAGCACTTTCTTAAACGAGTGTGTTCAAGTAAACAATCAAGCACTTATTAAATAAGTACTGGTTACATAAATGCTTCTGTATAAGCTATTTCTTTAATCAAAGAGGGAGTGTGGTTAAACAGTTTTCATAAACTATCCCAAAGAGTTTATTGAATTAAGCTGAAAACAACTAAAGGACAATTATAAACTATTTTCATAAGGCCTTCCAATTGTGATTGTCAAGCATAATCTGTTTGTTAATACAGTCATCAACTCATCGTCATATCTTTCACACATAAAATTATTTGTAACAAGTGAATTCTGTTTGGCAGAAGTTGGTCCCAAGAAAATACTAGATTTGATGAATGTTCCATGGCTGAGTAGAGAGAATGTTGCTAGCCACTTACAGGTGATGTTACTATTTAACTTCTTCAATATTTTACTTGGGAATTCTAGAAAGAAACTTGTATTATATTTTTCGTTAGAATAAGCATCTGTAATTTTTAAATATTTCTTTTTTATTTTCATAGAATTTTAAATATTTTTATAACATGTTTGATTAAGCATCATGTATATCACAATACAGCTTCACATTAATAGAATAGTGCACAAATGCAAAAACAAGAGAAGTGAAAAGGAAAATACATGTGTTTCTGCAACTACTGACAATTTTGAAGTTTGAAACACATGTTACTAATGATAAAAAAATTTGTTTTGCAGAAATACCGGCTTTACCTGAGTAGACTCCAGAAAGATAACGAACAAAAATCTTCCTCAAGTGGAATGAAGCATTCTGATTTACCTTCAAAAGATGTAGGAAATTTTGGTTTTCCGAACTCAGCAAACAAGCAACAAAACGATGCTTCAATCGACAAATACAACTATTCTGAAGGAAGTTTACAACATCAGAACATAGAAACTAAAAGTCATGAAGGTAATCCCAAAGGAATTGTTCCACATTCCACCGCTGCAGAAAAAGCAAGAGCTTTGACTGGTAACATCACCGATGCAACAGACACTGCACTTAATAAACCTTTTGCCCCACTCGAATCAGAACGAAAACGTGGAGCGTTTGATTGTAACATGTCAACACCGTATTCTTGGACTGAAATTCCAAAAACACAGCTCAAAAAAGAACAAAAGTCAGTTGTTCATCTAGAGGATAAATTCAACCTATTGCCCTTAAATGGTAAGCAGCATAACATTCAAGTTGATCAATCACAGTCAATTGCTTCAATTAGTTCCACTCCCTCTATAACAGAGCAAGATGTCGCTGCTTGTGTAGAAACAAAACCTACGTTTTCTGATTACAAGAAAGACTACACCAGTTCGGTGAGTTCAATAAGAAGTTCAGTTGACACCTTTCCTTTCCAACCCGGAAGCCTTATGATGAATGATCAACCTACACAACCTATTTCCACTACTAATTTCGGTTTAAAAACACAGACATCTAATCTTAGTTGCATTTCTGATCTAGAGTCTTACCAAAGAAACCTACTTTTGGGAGGTGAAGCAGCTTCTGCGCCTTTGGACGAGGACTTATATTTCTATTGGCATAATATGAACTTTGGTCAACAGAATATAGGGATGTCTGAGTATTATGATCCAGGACTTCTCATAGAAGTTCCAAACCACTTATATGATTCAGCAGATTATTCAGTAATTGATCAAGGTCTATTCATAGCATGATCAGCCCTGATATTACCTGCTTATTCAGCAAAAAAAATCAGAACTTCATGCATGAAATGACAGATTTACTGTTTGTAGTAGCCAACTACACCTATTATTGAACAATTATAAAGATTGGGGGATTCTTTTTCCTATCATCAAGAATTTGGATATTGCAGCATGTATAAAAGTAGGGGGTGATAACAAATATTAAGCTTGAGTAATAAGCTTGCTTCCTTCTTATTTATTTTGTTCCAGGACTTGCTTGAAAAAAAAAAAATGAATTGTAACTTCGGGTTAACCAAAGTATAAAGGATCGGATATTTTTCGAACTGCAATTGCTATTTTCGGATATGATCAACTATATAAATTGTTTAAACTATGCTAACCATATAAATTATTGTTGAAATTTGTTGCCAAATTTGTGTATAAAAATAACGCAGCTCTAAAAATAAGAGGGTACACCAGAATTTTACACCAAAACAACTATTGTATGAGCTGCACTCTTATGTTCTAAGGGTAAGATTTTTCTAACACATTGTCAGACAAAGTGTTTATGTTCTTAGTGCTTATGATTTGAATGGTTAGAAGCAAAGTGAATCACTAGCAAATGTTTTTTTATTGTCAAACAAAAAAGACAATGGCAATTTATCCATGCAAATTAATGCCAACTATAGAATGTACATTTTACCTACTACCTTTAGGCATATAACCTTAGGTATGTAGCCTAAACCTAGTTTAGTTACAGATTTAATTTTCTAACGCTGAAATAATCCTAGGTCAAAACTTATTGAAGCCTAGACATAACGAGAAAATGAAAAAAGGTCGTCAAAATTTTCCTTCGAAGTGTGAAAACATATCACGACATGAACCTCCAATTTCAGATGATCTTCTTGGAATCAAATCACACGCACAGTATTAACTTTCAGTAAACTGTCTTTGACAGCATGTTCTTCAAAAGACAGTCTCAGGTAAACAATTTTATGTCCTCAATGCTGAATATTTGGAGAAGCATTTTCCCATGTGGCCTTTGATAATGAAGTTCCTGATTGCCTTGTTCGGCTATTTTTTTCTGTAATACGTTTGGAACTATTGGTGCTGATTGGAGGCTTCCATGAATTTCCTATGTTTTTTGTTGTACTAGAACTAGAATTTGCTTGCCTCACTTGTCTTGGCGACCGGGGCATTGTAAACGAGATCTGTACAAATAAATAAAATTGAAGTTAAGAATCAACCAGAATCAAAGAAAATAACAAATATGATAACAACAAACGCCTGTCTTTTTTTTTTTTTGGTCTAGTAGCCTAGTGGCTGGAGCTCACACTATTAAATGTGGAGAAGTGGGGTGTTCGGGGTTCGAACCCCGGCCCCTGCATAAATTATGCAATGTCCCTACCAACTGAGCTAAAATTAACCAAAAAGAAGTCCCGGTAGAAATCAACCAAAAAATGGTTGAAATACTACGTGGGACTGGGAGGCTGATAGCGAAGACGGTCATTACCCCTGTCTATGAATAGAATGTCTACAAGAAACGCCCTTCAGAATATAAATAAAAATGCCACAAGAATGTGGCCAATGGTGTAATTTTCAAAATCATAAGCAACAATACCTTTCTAATCTGATTGCTTGGTGATTGTGCTCCGCTGGGCCCATCATCAATTGGTTTGGATTTAGAGCCACTGCTCTGCGGTAGCTTCTTGTGGGTATGCTCTGTTTTACCCTGCATAGAAGATCAAATTAAAGACATTAAATCACCTTATTACTAAGAAATAAAGAGGAATTGAAAATGAATTATGAAACTATATCTTGATTCTTGACCAACTCCTTCATTCTTAAATTGCAGTGCAACACAGTATAAAGACAGAGGAAAATACATATAGGAATTAGTGCTTCCAATCTCCCCACATTTTTTATTAGTTATTGGCTCTATGAACCACTACTAATAGTTTTTTTTGCCTAAGAACAAGGTGAACCGTTGTACCAACAGTATAGTTATAAAATTATTCACCTTTGATATCCTTAGTTGAACTTTCTCTTCTTCCTTGGGTTTAGTTTCAGCGACCTTCTGCAAGAACTGAAATAGAAAAATGGAAAGGCTATTTGTTATGGTATGACCTTCAGTGCCATAATGTGCACGGCTAGTGTATGGGACAAAGATAAGAACTTGCCTCTTTGCGTTTTATTGCTCTTTCTTCACTTCTGAATCTAAAAGGTGATGATTTGGTAGGGGACCGGGTATTGCTTTGGGTGGTGCTTGAAGATTTTAGGGATCTGTTCACAAATTTATGGGGAAAAAAGATGATTAAGACCTCAAAATTGTTATGCATGTTTTAACTTTCTGTTTCATACTTGTAAGGCATGTGCATATAAAAGAAGACTGGCAAAATCTACTTGATAGTTAATAGTTATCAGGAAAAAATATTAGCAAATTGTAAAATGCACTTACTCGACAGAAAGGGGGGAAAGTTTTGGATTTACTGTAACATCTCCAGACACAGACTTGTTAACTAGCCTTTCAGTCCTGACATAGTTAAATGTGATCATGTAAGCAAACATTTTTATTCATGTATACCAGAAGAATTTGTAGCTCATTCAGATGATATTAAAAAATAAGGTTCAGAAGACAAAGTACCTTCTGCCCTGAGAAGGAAGATTTGCTGGAGCTTGATTTAATAAACCATGTGATGCCTAAAGAAAGGACAAAAAATATAAGTAACCAGCACAATTTTTAGAAACTTTGATTTCAATTAATGTTTATTTGTTCTTAGGAAAACCACTAGATAATTGTACATACGAACAACGAGAGAATAAGTTAATACCTGGGTCGATGTCTGTGCTGCCAAGGGATGAACTTTAGGCAAATCAGACTGAATTTTTTTGTTTCTGTTATGTTCAATCACTGATGATATTTTCCTTGTCTCACCGGCACCAGAAGGGAGATTGATAGACATGTGAAGTGATCTTGGAGTTAGTCTCTTCTCCATTAAGGCTCCAATAGACTTCAAACTTTTTGCAACAATGTTTGTTCCGTTTCTGGGTTTAACAGCTGCAGTAGTTGTTTTACTTGCTATACCAGTGCCAGATGGAACATCGATTGACATGTGAAGTGATGATGCAGTCAATCTCTTCTTCTCAACTAAGCTTCCAACAGAGTTCTTACTTGCTGAAAACCTGTTTGTACCATTTCTGGATCGTAAAGGTGAGTCAGCTGTTTTTCTTGTTTCAGCGGTGCCAGAAGGAAGATTGATTGACGTGTGGAGTGACCGTGCTGTTAGTCTCTTCTTTACAACTGCGTCTCCAACAGAGTTCTCACGTTTCGAACCATTGATTATTCCAATTCTAGGTGATACAGCGGCAGAAGCCTTCCTTTGATCACGTTTCGAACCATTGATTATTCCAATTCTAGGTGATACAGCGGCAGAAGCCTTCCTTTGATCACAGGTAAGAGGCGGTTTCTCAGGTCTAGTTTTGGCTGATAATTTTGGAGAAGAATTTACTTCTCCTCCCTTGACCGGCAAAGCCAAAACTTCCTGACTAGGAATGCCCTGCAACAACAGAATGATAAATATTCAGAGTGACCACAGGCACAAAATTACTCATGTGGAGAAAGAAAAAAAAAAGCAAATCAAATATAAACAAAGTAAGCAAAAAAAATAATTACAGGATCAGGCGCCTTTTCTTCAATGGCGATGGTAATATTCTTATGGACTTCATCATGATCAAGCTGATTAGAATTATCAACGAACATGCAACTTTCCGCATTAAGACTCATATCATTGCAAGGTTGTAGGACGTCCTCCGCACCTTCCACCTCAACAATGTCTAAATCATTTTCTCCAGCATCACATTTACATTGGATTATATCATCACAATGAACAGCATGGCAATCGACAATGTCTTCATTTATCTCTTCCTTGGTTATCTCCATATTGTCGGCTTCTGACTTTATCTCCAAATCACTTTGTCCAACATCATCACAATTAAATTGGGTGGTATCATCGCAATCGACAACTTGGTAATCAACTGTATCTTTCTTTATCTCTTCATTGGTTGTCTCAATGTTGTCAGCTTCTGACTTTATCTTAGCGGATGAACCAATGCAGTTTCCTTCCCAATTTTCCGAATCAAAACTTCCATTAGCTTGAATATTTGTTTCTTCGACCAACGCAGCTGCTTTCTCCTCAGCCTTTCTCTTGTAATGAGCCTCAAAGTATGCTTTTTTGGCAGCAACAGAACCCGGTTTGGAATATTTTTCAGCTTCCTCAACATAACGGTTCTGCGAAAATGCCGACCATCTGTCCCAATCCAAGCTTTCTGACATAAACCTCCCAAAAGATATAGATTCTCCAAGAGCACGAAGAGGGTTACCCTGAAATTACAAAAATTACCAATTAATATTAATTTAACAAAACATTACATGCTAAAAACTGGGAAATTTGAAAGAAATTTCAAGCTATGAACGTTGATAATAAAAAAAATAAAAAACAAAACATCCTTATCAGAATAACAATAATTAATGGATTTACCAGAGAGAATGAAAACATCCCATCTTCAATAAGGCGAACGTGCGGTGGAATTATAGGAAAATTGGCAAGGGAACACATAAAGTGATATTGAAAAATATGAATGTTAAAAAAACATTAAAAGATCACTCTATAAACAAACACATTTATATAATAATAATAATCATAGTTTTATTAACGCCTTAAGTTGCATCAGAAGATAATAGAAAAACAAAATCTAAAATCGAAACAAAGCAGTTACAGACACTAAAACCGCTAAATCTAAACATAGAAGATACCAATTTAACAAATCAAAATCGACCCATTAAAATTGAACAAATGGGCACAACAAATTCGGGTTAAAGTTTAGATTTTGAAACGAAAACAAACCTCATTGGTTACGCAACTACTAGTATCTGCATGAGTGGAGAAGGATTGAACGAAACAAGTTGAAGATTCAGCCATAACTGAAAACAGTTAACAAAAAAAACAAACAATGCCCAAAATTTATTGCTTTAGAAGTGAAATGAAAATGAATGTGTATGAAATTGAAATGAAACTTGAGTATACACGTTCACTAGGCTCCTTGGTTCAGAATACACAACGATATTGATTTTTTTGGATTATAGTTCTTATTAAAATATGAATTGGATCCAACTTTATGAATTGAATATTAAATTAAAACTGTAGTAAAGTTCTTTCCGAAATAACGTCTAGTTTCCATATTTTCTTTCTTTCTTTCAACTCATAGGGCCGTTACATTTTTCTTTATCAATTAAAATAATTTAATGTGGTCAACTTGGTAATTGCATTTGGAATTTTTTTTAAAGAAAAAAAAGCTTTTGGTCACTCTTTCTAGTTCTAGATAGATAAAAAAAAAACATGGGGCTTAGCCCTTTTTATTAAAAAAAGAGAAAGAAAGATAGATAAAAACTTTTCAAAAATAAAGAGAGTCGAATAATAATATGTGAAATACTTAAATTATGTTAAGCAAAAGACCAACTCATTTTGATTTATGAGTAAATTTGAATTCAGAAAATGTCAAAAATGTTAGGTTAAATATATATGGTCTCCTAGATTCAAATTTGAGATATTTCGTTTATGTGTATAAAAAAAAACTTGTTGATGCTACAAAATCCAATTTAACATCATAAAAACAATAAAAAATCACGATGGCATGCACATTAACAAATTTTGTGTATTTTTTTGTTGTAAAAAAATTATCACTTTTAGAAGTTTGTTTTTGTATTCGTTTCTTACCATATTTTTATAAATGAGAACTAAAAAATAAAACCTTTTATTTTAAATAATTTAAAAGTAAAATCTAAAAAAAAGTTATTTGATTATGGTAAACATAAAAATGTAATTTTTTTTAAATAATCTGAAAATAAAATGATTTGATTCTGGTATAAATATTCACAGTTTTGTTTTTAGTCCCTACAAACTAAAATCACACTTTTTAGTCCTTGTGATATTTTTCTTAAGCATTTTAGGGTTTAAAAATGTTGATGGAAAAAATTTATAGGGACTAAAAATGCTGATGGAAAATTTTCTAGGGACTAAAAATGTTGATGGAAAATTTTATAGGGACTAAAAAGTGTGATTTTATTTTGTAGGGACTAAAAACAAAATTCTGAATATTTATAGGGATCGTTTACTTAATTAACCCTAAAAAATAAAACTTTTTTAAAAAAATCTTTAAATTATTTCCTCTCAAAAAAATTAATCTTTAAATTATTAAATATCTAAATTTGATTTGTTTGGTAGTAATCAGATAGAGGCAACTATGTCAAACTATGCTCCGGTGCGGCGACAGAGTGATCTACACGGTGGAGCGAATGATGCATGTGAACATGTTAGCACTCCAACACTCACGTTAGCAAGAGAGAATGAAATTGGATATGTCTAAGTGTGTGTAAATTGTAAAGTGAGTCATACTTTGAGGGTGACGCTAAGTCACCCTTATATAAGAGAGGTGGGCGCTAACCGCTTCCGTGAAATGTGATGCCTCATCAGGGAATCGTTGGAGGCCACATGTATGGTGCAGGAAGCGCAGGGGCGTGTTTCAATGGGGTGGTGTACACCAGACTAGCGTGCTCACTTAAGATGATGTATCTTGATCTGGAGTTTTTGTCCACGTATCTTTAGGGGATTGACATTTTAGTGGGACTTTTACCGGTTTGTTTAGTTAAAATATTTTGATTTTAATCCTCAAATTCTTAAGAAGAGGACCTTCATAATCCAAAATTTGATCCATAGACAAATAAAGTCAATGTTTAAGTGTTTTTTTAAAACACATTATGTTTAAGTGTTAAATTTTGATCAATGAAATGTAAACTAAGGCAAATTTACAACCAAATATAGATAAATAATAGAGAAATGATATTTGTACAACTAATTTGTGACAACTTTTGTACAATTTTCTCTCTCATACTCACATGGTCTTATCCTCTCCCTTCCTTTTTTTCTCTCCATTGTTCCAATAAGAAGGGAGAAAAATAAGATTGTCACTAAAGTTGTCATGGAAATAGATGTACAAATATCATTGCTGTAAATAATAATGGGCAACGGCTATAGCCGCAATTATTGTTGTTTTCTTGAGGTTGTTAAATGGCATGGACCCACATAGCAAAATGTTAGTTGGATTTGGATGCATGATGGTTAACTTTTTAATAAGTCCTCCAATTTCATGAAGAGAAGATAATTTATTTGAAAAGAAGTATTTAATTCGCTTATATTTGTCATTGGGTGATTAAGCTGATTTAGAAGTTAGTGGTGTTGATGCTGAGCGAGTAAGCACTCACAAGTCACAAGCACTTGAGTTTCATTCACGTCGGAAGAGTTTTGTTGGCATGCAACACATTTTCCTCCATGGATGAGAAATACTACAAGCAGCTTCTTCTCCTTGGTAAACTACCATGTTTAACAGCGCTTTTTGTATCTGCGACCGAGAAGGCTTTTCTGTCATTGAAAACTTTGACATTTGTGTGGCTTAGAGAGGGTTTTGGAGGTAGAAGGAGTATAAATGCTACACTACACCAACGTTTAGTCTTAAACATAGAATATGTCCCAAAATTTGTCATAGAAAATTTGACAGGAATATCTACCTTTCATCTGTTGTCACTTTGCATATCAAACTTCACCAGACTCAAGGAATTACCTGTTGAACTCAGTACTCTTACTGCCTTAGAACATCTTAACATTCCATTTTGTCATGAAACGGGGGCATTTTTTGAGCACTTGTTTGAAGGTTTGAGTTCTCTTCGAACATTGTCTGTTATTTCATGCCTTATACTTAAATCCCTGTCTAACGGTATAAGACAGGTAACTTGTCTTGAGACACTTAAAATCCATCATTGTCCACTGTTCGTTTTTCCACATAACATGAGCAGTCTAACTTCCCTTTGTCAACTGCAAGTCTGGGGGGTAATGAAAACATACTAGACAGCCTCGGAACATCCTTCTTTAACATCCCCTCGCTGTAAAATTTGCCTCTATACCATTTTCCTTCGCTAGCATCCTTGCCGGACTGGTTGGGTGCCATGACTTCTCTTCAAAGATTACAAATCAGTGGGTTTCCGAAGTTAAGTTCACTGCCGGACAGTTTTCAGCAACTCTGAAAATTGCAAAAATATTGATTGTTGCCCTAAGTGAAGTTTGGCATTACATAGCTCACATTCCTGCACTCGAATTGAAATCTACATTTTGTGGTAATCTAATTTAATGAATCCTTGTCGCTTTTAATGAATCTTGGTTGATTTTCTCATCAAATGTGCAATGATTTTGACGTATATTGAACAATAGATGCAGAGAATATCGTATCAGCATGGAATATGGGGAAACAACTCTGGATGATTGAAATTCTCTAACTCTAAGTGAAGATCGTATAACCCTATTGTCTTCATCTTTCGGTGTAAGAAGAATCTCATCCTATATGCCAAATAACAATGGTGGTCAACTTAATATCCCGTGTATCGTAATAGTACTTAAATTTTATATAGTCTTCCTATTAAAGGAAATTTTATGGTTCCGACGTTCCGTTGTTTGGTTAGGACTTAGGAATATGAAATTTGAACTATCTATTGAAAGATGTGTCATTTTTGTTACTTTCATGCTCGTTTTATTTCTTAACAAAAGAATAAGTTTATATCAAAATATTAAGTATCCTTTCTTGGTGTCTTTCTTTAATTTTAATTAGTATTTATGCGTGTGCCACTACTAGATACTCTAGAGAAAACTTCACAAAATAAACATAATTTACTAGGCGACGGTCTAGCTCCACATGCTTTATTCTATAATAATAAACATAATTTTTTGGAATACTAACTGCAGACAAGTTATCACAAAATACTTTCATTGATTGTGTTGTGTGGCTGTAATATTTTCAACAAGTTATCACAAAATATAGGATCAGCTTGCATTATGTTACACACAAAATCACATAGACCAGAATGATAATAATATGCAAGTTACACTCTGATTTGAAAGAATGAGTAATTAACTATTTCATGCAATTGATTGTTTCGTTGTATCTAAATGTATCTTTTATGCCAGCTTTACACATCTTCAATTTGGCCAATCATGCTGTCAAAATCATCCTTGATTAAGTCATCCCTCAGAAGTTGCATACGTTGGTTAATTATATTCTCTGCACACATTGTTCAATATAAGTCTAAAATCAATCAAAGACAAAAGAGAAAGGAATAAAATAAAGAGATTCATTCAATTAAGTTACCACAAATTGTTGGTTTTGTTGGTTTTGCATCAGATTGCAATATGAAATTCAATTCAAATTCAGGAATGTGAGCTATCTTATGCCAATCTTCACCTTTTCCTCTCTTGCATCTCTTCTCCAACATAGGGCAAGCAACAATATACAATCTTTGCAAGTTTTGGAG
Organism: Medicago truncatula; assembly: GCF_003473485.1. Lineage (NCBI taxonomy): Eukaryota > Viridiplantae > Streptophyta > Magnoliopsida > Fabales > Fabaceae > Medicago > Medicago truncatula. The sequence continues at coordinate 42,389,092 of NC_053044.1, read as the reverse complement.
TTGCTGAAAGTTGTCTGGTAGTGAACTTAACTTTGGAAACTTAAGGATGTGTAATACTTGAAGAGAAGTCATGGCACCCAACCAGTCTGGCAAGGATGTTATTGAAGGAAAATCGAACAGACACAAATTTTGCAGTGAGGGGATGCCTTCTAAGCTGTCTAGTATGTTTTCATTACCCCAGACTACCAGTCGACGGAGGGAAGTCAGACTGTTCATGTTATGTGGAAAAACGAACTGTGGACAATAATTGATACGAAGTGTCTCAAGACAAGTTAGGTGTCTCATACCGTCAGACAAGGATTTGAATATATTGCAGGAAGAAATATTCAAAGTTCGAAGAGAACTCAGACCTTGCAACAGATTCTCCGAAAATGACTCCATTTCATCACAATATTTAATTGTAAGAGAGTCTAAAGCACCAAGTGTACCGAGTTCAACAGGTAATTCCTTCAGTCCGTCGAAGTGTGAAATCCGAAGTGACTTAAGATTGTTACCGGCAATTCCCCGTGATGAGGAAGCTACATCTTCACTGCCATTGTTGTAAAAAAACGACTTCAATAATTCTTCATTTCCTCCACTAGCAAAAAACGACTCAACAGATGGAAGGGACTGCAATGCAAGTTTGGGGACATTTCTTATATCTAACTTTAAAAGTTGTGGTAGCATCTCTACTCCTTCGACTTCCAACACCCTCTCTAAATTTGGTAAGTCACACAAAGTCAACTTTTTTAATGACGTAAAAGCCTTCTCAGTCGCAAGTTCATATAAGTCATCATCAATGTACTTTATATCTCTCATTCCAAATACAAAAAGAGTAGATAAACATGGTAATTTACCAAATGGAGGAAGCTGCCTGCAGTTTTTACAGTCATAGAGAATAATACTAACTAGACCTTTTAGAATAGAAGTATTTCTCATCCAATGAGGAAAATGTGTTCCCATATAACCCTGCAACCCAAAATTCTTCAGACCTGAATGAGGCTCAAGAGCTTCTAGTACTCGCTCAGCATCAACACTACTAACATGTGAATTGGTATAATCACCCCATGACAAATATAAGCGATTTAAGTCCTTCTTGCCAATCAAATTAGCTTTTCTTGCATCCTCTTTATTCGAGACTTTTTGAAGGCCTTTGATATGTAGCTTGCCTCCTAATTGTAAGTTGTGTAGCTCTGCTAAACCAAAACCAGTTTTTGAACCAACAATGAAAATGGTCAATTTTTTCAAACAAGTTAACTCCCCAATTCTAAAAGGAGTTGATTTCAATGATCGACAATTTTTAATCATGAGATGTTGAAGGTTCTGCAGTTTTGTCAATTGTTTGGGAAAACTAGAAAGATAATTACAACCTTCAAGTTTTAGTGTTTGCAATTTCAGCAGCCTACAAACAGACACAGGCAAGGTTGTGATATCACTAGAGAAAAGTTCCAAGTACCGCAAATGCATTAAATTCTTCAATGCAGAGAGATGACAAGACCTTGTACGTAAAGCTCGGAGAGGAGTGATCAATGGCAACACATAAGAATCCATATCCATGTAGCTTGATTCAATGTCAAGAAAGGTTCGCAAGGATTCAATTTTTTTTAAGGGATTCAAATTTACTTTTGAAGGGAAGCAACTTATATGGTGAGCTCTAGTTGAAAGATTAGTCATGCATGAAGCCTCAGAAGCCACACATTCTTCTCCCATTACAGACTGAGCTAAATCATGGATTAAATCATGCATTTTGAATGTAATGTTACCTACAAAATCTGATTTGACTTCTTGAAAAAATGACCTTTGGTATAATTCATTCCATACCTCATTACCAACATGCTCCATCTGTAAGTTTCCTCTTGATGTAACAAGTCCATTAGCCATCCAAAGTTGAATGAGATTTTCCTTCACCATTTCAAAATCCTTAGGAAAAACAGCACAAAAATTAAAACATGGCCTCAAGGACAATTTCAAATTAAAGTAGCTTAGTCTCAAAGCAGACATGATAGGGTTATCCTCAGATAAATTCCAAAGCTCACTTTCCTTTACAGAAAACCATTGATGTTCCTCACTTTTAAAGCGCAAAAGGCTTCCCAATACTTTGGCAGCAAGAGGTGAACCCACACATTTTCTCACTATCTCCTTGCCTATTGCTACAAGCTCTGCATGCTCTTCCCCATCTGGTCCAAAAGCATGTTGTTTAAATAATGACCAAATGTCGTCATCATATAAACCTACCAAATGGTGAGCAGGGTGAGTTCCCATGATGGATGCAACAATCTCAAGTCGTGTTGTGACTAAAATAGATGCACCTTTCGTTGTATTTCCACTCTTCAAAAAATGCTTCAACTTTTCCCATTTTACTTGTTCTTGGTTCCACACATCATCCAGTACAAGTAAATACCTTTTGCTTTGCAAAACTTCTTGAACTTTTTTTTGCATTGATTCCAAAGTCAAGAAATTATGATTTTGTCCAGTGGCAGATTCTATGATGGAGTGTAGGATTTTCATCATGCTGAAATCATCTGAAACACAAACCCATATTTTCAAATCAAAATGGGTGGTTACGCTTTCATTGTTGTAGACCAATTGAGCAAGTGTTGTTTTTCCATATCCACCTAGACCAACAATGGAATAGACAGAGAGATCTTCACTGTTGTTAGCATGCCTCAGAAGATACTCAACAATTTGTTCTTTATCTTTGTCTCTTCCATATACTTCGGATTCAGTGATGACAGAGGTAGTTTTCCGCCACTCTTCATCTTCTGGTTGGCGCTCCATGACCCCCACTTGTAATCCGAACTTCATCCTTTCTTCAGCAATATCATCGATCTTTTTAGCAACCTCCTTCATCCTCTTTCCAATGTTGCGACGAGCCAAAATCTTCAGAGGATGGAAACGAGTGATCCACTTGTTGTCGCCATGTGCTTTTAAGGTTATTGAACATTCATCCAATATATCATCAAGTACATAAGCAACATCACGCAATTTCTGCAGCCAGTCTTTCACAACATGGCTTGTAATTTGCTTCTCTTCAGCATCTTTGAGGACAGCACGAATTGCAGTGAGATTTCCACGTAGCTTCTGGGTCAACTCTCCAACACCCAAATAGGTTGCAAGCTCCTCTCCAACAAATGTTCCGAGGGTTTCAATCAGGATTTCAAGTAAAGCGTCAGCCATTTTGCAGGTATGAGAACAGAATGAATCAAGGTTTGGATTGGAGATGCTTTGCTCTAGGAAGATGAAATATGTGTAGTTATTTTTTTTCAAAGATTGTCTATTAAATCAGTGGATGTAGTTCTTCTGCAACTTGTCAATATTGGCTGCTGTAGAGAGAAAAAAAATCAGTACATGACAGTGACGAAAACTACATGACTGTGGGAAAAAAACAAAATTGGAAAACTTATCATATGAAACAACATCATGTCCATTCATTTGATAATAATTGTTAAACGGGACTAGAATCACATTCCAAATATGTATGAGAACGCTGGTAATGTGGGAATCCAAACGAACTTCAATATTAATATATAAAATGGATAAATAAGGGTAGCTTTCGCGAATGTGTTGAAATTACAAACTCATCAACAAATTGTTGGAATTTTAAGAGTCTAGCCATAGATCATATCATATTTTAAATTAAATTAAATCGGAACAAGCAGTACTAGCTAGGACTCATAGTAAGTTGCAGGCAAGATTACAAAAAGAATAAAACCATTAACTAAAAATGGGACACTGACCGATGAAAATCAATAGCTGAGTGCTGGTTCTTTAATTTCAGATGGAGCAAAGAGGAACTCTTCCTTGAATCGCCGACACCTAAATTTTCAAAATATTTGAAATGATCATATCTATATGCAATACGTTTGTTGAACAAATGACCATACATTGACTTGGAAAAGACCAAATGCGTCTGAAGACTCCACATCCCACAAAAAGATGGTATGAACTTGTACACAAACCTGAATTAGCCTTGATAACTCCACGAATTGTAACAACCTCTACGCAAACAAGTAAACGAGCCATTTTTGTCCAAACGATATCATAGATGGAAGATCTATCACTCGGCACCACCGCAGCCAACATAGGATAAACACCACGAACTATGTACCCTTTGTTTCATTGTTCGGGTAATTGAGTGTTGTCACAACCACATCTCTTTTTCTCTTTTCTTTTCATCTTTCTTCATCCACAGGTAAGAGGTAGTTTTAACAATTTTCAAATTCATTTCAATTTATGTGTTATATAAATTTGAATGAATAGATGTTGTTGTTATTTTAGTAAAATAAAATTATAAAAACCTGTTATAAATTTCAAATCTTTCGGGTTATTAAACAAGCTCACTGTCACTGGACTTAAAAGGTCAAGATTTAACACTAAAACAATTGACAGCAAATATTTTGTGAAATAAAAGTGAAAAAAAAAAAAAAAAGTCTTAATTGTATTTTTATCCCCTGTTTTAATGAATTCACGAAAATAACTCCCGTTTTTTAAATCAAATATTTTGGTCCTCATTTTTTAATTTTTCTGGAAATTAAATTGCAAGAAAGTGGTGATTTATTGTCAAAATGTTAAATCACAAAAGAAAATATCACTTTTGGAGTAAAATTCACCTTTCTTGGCATCGATAATCATAATTTTTTAGGGAAAAAGAATATGAGTTGGGACCAAAGTTACATTAAATATAAAAATTGAGACACCAAAAAGTTCATATTTTTTTTAAAAAAGGACTATTTTTGTTAATTCAATAAAGAGAAATACTAATTCACATGGAAAACATTTCACCAAAACAATCCACCCACCCATGTTTTCTGCTAATTACAAGATCTAACGCTCGCAATTAATTCGTGATAATAATTTTTGCTATCAATAACACTTCTCTTTAAACCAAAAATTCAATTAAGCCAAAAAAAAAATTCAAATTTTGAGAAAGAATAAATATTGGAAAACCAACCAAACTCTTGGACCAATGAGACTCAATGACCTGACTACAATCTTAGTCAGAAACACACATACTTTAGAATTTAAAAAAAAAAAACAGTGAAGTTTACCTCCGACTTAAAATTTAACAAGATAAGATGATTATATTAATGAGACATAGGTAAAAGTAATAAGAACATTTTTCTAACTAAAACTAAGAGGTGTTGCAAATAGCTCTATCAAACCTTTGAAACGTGTAAACATGCCTCTTGCACCCATTGGAACCTATTAGTGTCTAAATGAACAAGATTTTTACCATGAGGGTACTCTTAACTCGTCAGTATAAGTTTTATTAGGTAAATGCCTAGCATGTTTCTCATGAGCACCAATGCAATGATAGCATAATTGAAGTCCTAATAAAACACCAAGAAGCATGAAATCTTTATTCAAGAGAACTCAATTCCATTCAAACTTTTCTTATATTCACATGTGTAGTAGTAGCACAGACAGCTGCGCCATAACACAAGTGACTTCCCTCCATAATAGAGAGGCTTCCTCACAACCAAATTCAAACATCTTACAAAAAGGGTAAAACACTAAAAAAATCTAAATATACATCAAAAACAACAAAAGCCTAATTAACAAGTTGGAAGAAAAAAAATGAACCATTGTCATTGAACACTAATATCAAGGACTTTGGAATAAGTAGTAGCCTTAGGAATGGTTATGTAAAGAACACCATCCTTAACCTCAGCCTTAATATTCTCAAACTGCACATTCTCTGGCAAAGCAATTCTGCTACTATACCTACCATAGCTCTTAGACCATTCTTCATCTTCATCATTCTTCTTCTTAGGTGCTTTCTCAGCTTTCACAACCAGCATCTTTTCTTCCACCCAAACCTTAACATCCTCTTTGTTCATACCAGGCATATCAAACCTCATCTTGTATTCACTTTCTCCTTCTTTAATCTCCCATGGTGTTCTTCCCCTCCTTCTATACCCGCCTACTCCTTCAATCGGCAGCGGCGATGAAGGCCACTCAATTGTGCTCATTGCAAATGGGTCTTCCATCATGCTTTCCATTGTTTCCATCATCTCTTGCACTGTCCTTGTCGTAGGAAATCGATCCCATAACCCTATCGGTGCAGCAGGAAAAACTCTCTTCTTAGGTTGGGACTGATGGTGTTTAATGTTGTTTGATCTTGAAACATGGTCAAGTTTTTCTCTTGCTTCACCGGTCATGGCTCTGACTCGAAAGAAATGAGTTTGTCTTGATAAACTCTTGGAAATCATGGAAAGGTTGAGACCAAGATTTGAGGATAAAGAGTGTGCCATTTTGTCTTTTGAGACAAAAATCACAAGTATATGAATAATTATATATATAAGTTTGGAAATGAGTGATGGAGGATTCTGGAAAGCTCGTGTACAATTCCACTTTATAGAATTTTCGAGAACCAAATATATTATTCGTAGTGGATCACTTCAAGTCATAGGATATATAGTTACAAGACGATGTATCATGAATGTGAGATATTAAACACTGCTATAAATGAGAGGTTGCATTTGCACATACCACAACTTAATCTTGTGGTTAGATTTCTCACATCAGTTATAACTCTTTATCCCACACTTTTTTTATGGAGAGGTTCCATGTATCCTATACTTTATCTACGGATATTTGTCCTCTTCTGACATTTTTTTTTCCTTCCTATTTTGATATAATAAAAAATTTCGTCTGACATTTTTTTTTGCTTTGCTAATTCTAACCTGGAGATTATTCCTTCAATGGTTTACCAATTAGAAGTTTACTTAAACAAAATTTCTACATTTTTATTATGCACATTTTCGCACAAGGTTTGAAGTCAAGCGTTCAGTTGGATTGGTGTAAGTATGGTGCTAGCTGCAAAGTGATATTAAAGAGCATTTTATACACAATTTGGCTCATTCATTAAGGCCCTGTTTGGATAAACAACTTATATAGATGCTTATAGCATTAGGGCTTATAACATTAGAGCTTACATCATAAGCTCTTATACTTGATAAGCTATTTATGTTTGGATATGTACACTAAAAAGTACTTACATAAATTGAAGTGTTTGGATGTGACATTACATAAGCAATTATCGAAATATTAAATATTTTTAATTTAAAAAAATCAAAGAATCGAACCACAATTATCAAGATTTATTTTGATAAAATTAATCAAGATGTAAAAAAACAATATTATAATATATTAATTATAATTATATATATATAGTATAATCAATATTCGTCCTTAAAAAAAATCAAAGTTACCTAATTGTATGCTGCGTAAACACTCTGCATAAATAAACTTGAGAAATTATGATTGTAAACTTATCGTATATATAGATATTAGTGTACAATTTGTTACTAAAAAAAGGCAAGTTAAGTTTGTTTTTTTTATTCAGTTTCATTTTGTTACGTAACAAAAAAATAATAAAAATCTTCCTTAAAACAAAAAAAGAAATCTTAGTTACGTGTGTTACTTTAGTAAGATAAACATATAGCAATTTTGTTACTTATGCACCGCTAAAGATAACTAACATTATAATTAAAATATATGTTTTTTTTTTTCTAAAAACAAAAAAATAAAATAAAATATATGTTTTGAAAAAGTGGATCCAGAGAGAATCGAAGGAGGTTACATAAATTCATAAGCTCCTTGTTAAGCCGGAGGGTAAACTGGAAATTTAGACTTATTAAAATATGACATAAGCAGCTTATGAAACTATGATAAGCTGTTTTTATTTATTTACCCAAACACCTTTGAAAAGGCTTATGGGAGTAGATAAGCCACATAAGCTCAAAATAAGCCAATCCAAACGGGGCCTAAGTGCAAGTCATCAAATCAAAGAGGGTAAATATCTTAATATGTCTTGCAGTTGTGTGATGCTTGTGGAATGCTAGAGATAAAATCATATTCAAAGGCAAACTTGCAGACATCAATAAAATTGTCTCACAAATAAAGGTTGTTTTATAAATAGGATGGAGAAAAAACTTGGGTGTGAAATTCTTTTATTGGTGGTGTAATTTCATTTGTTGTCTTGATCGGTCTCTTAAGATTCAAAATCTTGTATTGATGGGTTAGAGTATCTCTTATACTCTTAGTTGTAGACTCTCTTGTCCCAAATATAAGCAAAATTGGTCAAAGAAAATTGATGTATTTCCTCCAACATTTGAAACAAAGACATCAACTTTGTTTGCCTCACTTTTACCGATAACTTACTTGAGACTGATGGAGTAATGTAATTGAGTAATTTGCTTATCATGAAGAAAATAAAATAGCATTGCCCTTATAAAAACCAAAATTGACATCTTGAAACAAAAACAAACCCTGAGTGGAGAAGGATCGAACAAAAACAGTTAATAATACAAGAGTTAGTATAAGTTTTCACAAAAAAGAAATTATTGTTTCATTTTTTGTCCCTATTAAACATAATTTTAACATTCTCTTGAATATAGGTTTCTCTTATACATCCAACATTCCTCTGACATTCTTTATGCTGAGTTATTTGCTATTTACAAAGGTCTGATGTTGGTCAAAGAGATAAACATCTCAGTTATTTATTACTCGGATTCTTTACATTGTATCAATCTTATTAAAGGTCCCAACGAGCACATCAATGTCACAATTTGCCACAGTATTCGCGAGAGAAACTAATGTGTATATTTTATGGCTAAAACTTGGTGCTTCATCAGACATAGAACTCCTCCTCCATGACTCCCCGCCAACATGTCTTTTGAGCCTCCTTACGATTGACACGGCCAAACGCTTTCTTTTCTAGAGAATGGTTTTTGTTCTTTTTGTTTTTCTTTTTTCATTTTGTTCTTTTGTTTTAACCAAAATAAAATAAAATAATAATAATAATAATAAAAAATAACACGCACAAGCATGAATTGAAGATAATTTGAACACATCTTGATCTTAGAAAAGTCACAATAGTGGCATAAATATGAGTATAAACTTGTCACTATGTACCAAAAATGAAACAAAAAAATTGGATCGATGAAAATATTCCATTTTTATTTTCAGAGACAAATCAAAATTCACTATATTTTTTAAGACGAAAAACTTATTTAACCCATAAAACAACAAACAATAAAACCTCTCTCTCTCTCTCTGAAAAGTATCATAGCGAACACAAATAAAACTCCTAATCAACAAAATGAATTCCTGTGAAATAAAATGCAAGAATATTACAACTCGGTAATTTGTACAACCGATCCAGAAATGTGTTAAAGTAATAGTGAAATTATGTGTGATAATAAAGGTGGTGTTCGCTGATCAGAACATAAAATTATGTGTTGGGTGCAGGTATAAGAACAAAACAGGAGTTGCATTGTTGTGCAAGGAAAGCAGCCATTAACCAATTTACAAACAGCACAAAACTTTCTAAAGTTCATACGGCTCCAAACAGCACTTAACAATTCAAGCAAATTGTTTCCTGATATAATTTCATCCTTTAACCCTGGTATTAGCACAAAAAGACATAAAACTCACTTAGTTTTTTCTTTTGAATCATCCTCTGACTCATCGGTAGCAGTAACTAACGATGTTATTTCCCCAAAGGACTCCTTTACATCTCCGAAAAAGTCTTTCACTTTATCAGCTACGGTTTTTAGTTTATCTGGTGTAGGAAGCTGCATGTTGGATACACAAATACATTAATATAGTACTCGGAATGTATCAAAAAATATGTCCTCAATATTATGAAAAAGAACCTTATAACTAAAAAGAAAGCATACATTTTATAATGGTAGACAATGATCAATCTACAAGCTAATGGATCTTAAGAGAATCTCTACAATTTTCAATTAGGGATATTTTTGTTTTGATGGTTGTTTAGGTGGTTAGCCTTCATTTGTTAGAGAGTATCTTTGAAAATTGTAATTGTAAATAGAGTATTGTCTATTGTGAAGGGGAAAACCCTTGGAGTGGAGATTCTCTCCTATCTATCATATTTCATAAATAATGTGCTCTTTCTATTCCATTCGATTCCCGGGTTTCTTAAAAGTTATTAGAATGAAAAGTTACATATGTATCCCTAATGCAGTATAAGGTTTAAAATTCAGTTAAGAACTTCAACAAATAAAAGTTCAGTATAAGGTTTAGAATAGCACCTGAATAACATCACTGGTAGAAAGTGCAGCTTTTACATTGCCATTCTCCTGCAATTCATCATCTGAAAAAGTTAATAAACAAAATAAAAGTCTCACTGAATTCATCTTCAATTGATTTTAAAATATATGTATAGAAATGTAGGAACATTACAACAAGTTTGTAGCCATATCTGAATTCAGTAGCCGACTTTAGTACACGGTGTTGTTTGAATGCAGATTTCTGTATCTCCTTCTCATCCTATTTGAATTGAAGCAAGCAGTGAGTAACAAAGACAGGACCAACATACATAACCAAGAAAACAAATCCTCAGCGTGATGAATACATAGAAATTAGAGTCTCCTTAATGGTTAAAAAGAGCTCAACATTTATCAGCACATCAACTTTTAAAGAACAAAACAAACAAATGCTATCAAGTATTGACACAAATAAACCAAATTTTACCCGTTGTCTATCAAAAAGTTTCTTGCCATCTAGATATAGATATGCACCATATTTTCAATTTTCATACACATAATTTGCTTTGGTGATTCTTCCACGTCACATAGATGTCAATCAAATGGAGTAAACCATCAAATTTGTCCCTGGCTTTATACGGCTGGCTCTCAAATAGGTTCGTAAAATTATTAGCATTTCAAAAATCATCGATTCTATCAAATTTTACTCATTTTAGTCCTTCAAAGAGTCAAGAGGGACTAAATTCATAATAAGTGGTTAAATATAAAGATCAAATTGATAGTAAGTGGTTAAAATATAAGGACCTAATTGATAGCAAGTAGTTAAATACATGGACCAATTTGAAAAAGTTTAATAGAGTTAGATATTCACAATCTCAAGACCTATTTGAGAGCACTCTACAAAGTTAAGGACTAATATAGTGTTTTTTCAGCAATGATAATAACTGATTTTGAGTAAATTGATTCCGACTAAAATTAAGTTTGGCAAAATTTGGATACATTTGTATAAAAGGTGAATTATAAACTTGTGTATAAAAATCAACTCCAGAACGAAAAGCTCCAATGTCTAACTTCAAGTTATAATCAATTATAGAAGCATATCTAAACAAAACGTTATTCATGTATTAGTTACACAAAAATCAATCAACAACGGGCATTTGGTCTAGTGGTATGATTCTCGCTTAGGGTGCGAGAGGTCCCGAGTTCAATTCTCGGAATGCCCCATTCTTTTTTTTCTTTTTTTTTATTTATTTATAAAAATATAAAAAAACAGACTAAATGCATTTAATCTTTGCTCAAATTAACATAACTAAGTCTCTAAATTTGCAATTATAGAAATTAATGAAAAAAATCTTACTCGGTAGATAACAGCCGCAAGATTTCGATCAAGAGTATCCTTATAAATAAATTTGCCAAGAAAATTATCTTTAGCAGCAACCATAATTTTAGCAGTAGTACCACCAGAAACAATACTAAGAGGATACCAAAGATAAACATTAGCCATACGAATGAAGACGACGAATTTAGGATTACCGTCGTCTTCAATTTTGGGTAAAGGAGGAGGAGGTTGACGTTGATATTGACGAGACATCATTCCTTTTTTACTCTTTGCTTCAACTACTAAGACATGGTGGTGTTGGTGTTGGCGTTGAGTTCTGGGGAATTGTCTTGGCATGGAAAAGAGTGAGTCGTTGTGGAACCTTGAACTTGAACTTGATAGTGGTGGATGAAGGAGTGCGTTCAACGACATTCCTACTTCCATGAGTTTCGAGATTCTCTAGGAGTTGTGTTTGTTGATAGGGTAGAGAGAGAGACTTCGATAAAAGGCTATCTCAATGGAATCGATTTTTTTAATCCAAATACTATATTTAATTAATGAAAATAAAAAATAAAAAAAATGCAGTGAGATAGAGGCCATCATATGCACACAAGTTTTTATTTTCAAAAAATCATAATTGTAATAATATATACGTGGAGGGTGGAGAATCATAGGCAGACAACATTAAGTCCTAATCACCACTTGAATAGTGAAATAAAATAAATTAGGCTTAAATGCAATTTTACCCCCCTTATTTTGATTGAATCTGAATTTTACCCCTTTATTTTAAAATTCGGAATTTTACCCCCTCTATTTTTATTGAATCGGGATTTCGCCCCCCTTATTTTAAAACTCGGAATTTTACCGCCTCTATTTTACGTTTTTCAGAATTTTATCCCCTATTTTAAAATAAAGAACCAAAAAATACTAGAAAAATAAAGAAACGATTAGAAAATATTAATTTGAAAAGAAAAAAAAGGAAAACAAGAAAACACAAAAAAAAAACTGAAAAATAGAAAAACAATAAAATTACAAGAAAAAATTCAATTAAGAATACATGAAAAAACTAGTTTGCACCTCTAAATATTTGCTATTTTCATTTTTTTAGTATTTTTTTGTTTTATTTTTATTTTTTCATTAAAAAACATTTAATACAAATAATTAATTATGTGGATAAAATAGGGGGAGGGGGCAAAATCCTGAAAAACATAAAATAGGGGGGGTAAAATTCCGAATTTTAAAATAGGGGAGGCAAAATCCATAATCAATAAAAATAGAGGGGGTAAAATTCTGAGTTTTAAAATAGGGGGGGTAAAATTCATATTCAATCAAAATAGAGGGGGTGAAATTGCATTTAAGCCAATAAATTATAAGAATTCATGTCAAAAAATAATAAGTCTAATTTGTGGTTTAGGTTTGTTTGAATATTTTGTCTCTACGGCATATTTTACATAAGAGTTGTGATACGCAAATATCCTAACGTGGTATACTACTCTTTGTACCACTCCACATGATAAAAAAATAATATAAAATATTTCAAAACATTGCAAGTTCATAAAACAAAAAAAAGAAAAGAAAATTAAGTGTTCTTTCTCATCGATGCTCTTGTCTGACTTCTCTCATGTTTTCCACCGGCCACTGATTCCGACGTCGACAATAAAAACTGTCGTACTCCTCTCTCTTGTCCTTTCTCCTTCACCATGACCTCCCCCCACCGTCTGTCATCTTCTCTCCCTGTTATGTCTCCCTCACCTCTGTCATCTTCTTTCCACGACCTCCGTTGCCACCACCATCCTCGTCGCTCGTTGTCTTCGTATCAGACCTAACGCCACCATTGCCTCAAACTCACCACACCAACCTCCATCCACCACCAACACGGCCTCACACCGTACACAAATTTGGAAACCCAGAGAGAGAGAGAGAGAGAGAGAGAGAGAGAGAGAGAGAGAGAGAGAGAGTGCGCAGGAGAACAAAATTCAAGGTATAGGATCAGAGTTTAGTTAGTGGGGACAAGAGAACATAAAGAAAAGGTCAACAGAATGACAAGGACGGTGGTCGACCTGCGCGCGGGAGGAGAACAGAACGACAAGGTTAGAGAAAATATATGAGAAAAGAGAGATCGGAGATGGTTTGGGAATTGAATAAACAAAAATGTGAAATTACCAAAATAACCTGCCACATAAGGGGAATGCTAGCAACACTATCTTTTGTGCACTATCTCTAGTATTCAGTCTTTTATTGGGTAAAATCAATGTATATCCCTCTACTTTATATGGGTTCCATTTCCAAAGTGTAGGTCTTACATTGATTTCACCCAATAAAAGAGTGAGTGTTAGAGAAAGTGATCAAAAGAGAGTGTTGCTAGCATTCTTCTTTAAATAATTGAACTTTTATAAAGTTCAACGCATTAGTAATAGAACTCTCAAATTCTTTTAGGAATTTGAGATGATTCCCATCCTAAATATAAATCACAACAATGTTGAAAACAATAATCATGTTGAGAATGTTCACATTTATTCAAACTAATAATATGGATAATTGTCAAGTAAACTATACATATGAGTTCGCTCAACTTTAAAAAAAAAACCATTTTAAACTTGAAATTATCACTAAGCAAATAAAAATTCAAGTGCGGTAGAGCATCAAAGTGAAGGAAAAGGACTTCGATTGTGACTTCAATCATTGGTGGAGAAACCCACTACAATGTCGTGGTAAAATGCATCATATTCATGTGTGATTTTATAGTCTTATGTTATGGTTTTCACTTCGACAATCCCAAATATTTAAGAAATATATGTATGTACATTTTCTTTTTGTTATAGATTCGACAGAATAATAGAGGTTTCATTCATATCTTATTATGGATGGGATAAATAACAAAATGGATAAACAAAAAAGACAATAATATAGGGATTCATTGAGATTCTAAAATCGGATAGAACGATACTTAGTTTAAGATGAGCCAATAGGATGAACTGGAAAAGTAATGTATCATTAATTGTGTAAGATGTACAACAACATCAATTAGATATTCGGTTACGAAAAAGAAAAAGTAGGATCAAAGAAAATCAAAAGAAATGGACCAAATTTTTTTATAATGTATCTGAAATATTTTTTTTTGACTATTCTCACCTCTGAACTTCCGTAGATTAAACTTTTTAGCCTTTAATTTCAACCAAATAATTCTACCATTTGAATATTGTTGAAATATTAACATTCTTTTTGGAGCGCATAAAAATTGGGTGTGTGGTGTTACTAGTTGTTATGGTTTTGTTGGGAGTTTCGCTATGAACTATTTATCATTAGGTAAATAACAGCAGCAGTTGTAGATTCAACCAATTGTCATCTTGATCAGCCAAGTTAAAAAAAATAAAATCATATATGTAATTCAAACTTAAAGCAATAAGATAAAATTAGAATTCTTTGAAATCATAAAACAAGAAAGAATTAAGATTTATGAAAAGTCTATCATGGTGACTTCTTTACACAATCCCAAGATAAAAGTTGTCTAGTCACACATACTCATTGTCAAACAAATAAAGCAGTATAAAAGCATAATGTAAAGAGTTGTGTTATTTGAACATCTATATATGTGACAACTTTCGTGACAACCAAAATTTTACAAAGGAAATAAGGTAGTGACACAAAAACCAAAGCAATAGAGAGAGAAAGTAAAAAGATAATGTGAGTATGAGAGAGAAAGTTGTCACAAACGTTGTAAAAAATGGTTGTTCAAATATCATTTCTCTAATGTAAAAGATAACAAAAGCTTACTTAGAAGTTAAAAGTTAAAAGCTAAAAGTTCTTCGTGCGGCTTATTTGGCTTTTGTGTTCTTGGGTTATTTGGAATGAACGTAACAACCGCTTGTTCAATGTTACTACTATTCCTCGCTTGTTAGATAAGGTCAAATTGTTATCTTTAGGGTGGCTGAAAGTTAAAAAGGCTATGTTTGTTTATGGTACGCAGAGGTGGTGGTCAAGCCCGTTAGATTGTCTGGACATTGGCTAACTTGTATTCTCTCTGTTTTAGTTTTTTCTGACATATTGTAATTTTTTAGTGGTCTCCTAGGCATACCTTATGCTTGGAAACTGCTGATTGTTGTGGTAATATAATTTCTTTTGATTTCTTAAAAATAAAATAAAAAAGCTTACTTAGATTATAATTCAGTAAAGTGCAAGAACAAAAGTTCTCTAAAGTTGAGAGAAAATGAAGAAAATGCGAAGTTACAAAGCTAAACTACAAAGGCTGGAGAGTGAGGCTTTTATAGACCTTAATTCATGCATTCAATAGCCACCTTTGGCTTGATTGCATGAAACAATCCAATTCACCAAAGTGTAACCGATGTTTTTCCAAAAAGTATCATTACATCTGTAATGATCGATTACTAGCATAGCAGCCGTAATTTCCACTTATTTCTTCTGCTTCATCTTTTCGTCTTTTTTCTTTTAGCTACAAGTACTTAACTTTTGGCTAAGGTTGTAATGAGGTTTTTCTTGACTTTTCAACCCTTTTGCATCGAGTTGGTTTGCTTACTTTCTTCGTAACTTTTTCTTCTTGGCCTATTAAAAGAAGAAGAAAAAAAAGTATTAAAATACAGCTTAAAGTAAATAAAAAATACTAATTTATTAAATATAACAAGACTATAAATAAAAATAGGTAAATTCATCATTTTCCTTACTTTCTTCGTAACTTTTTCATAAAAATATGGCAAATTTATCATTTTTCTTACTTTCTTCGTAACTTTTTCATCTTGGCCTATTAAAAAAAGAAGAAAAAAAGTATTAAAATACGGCTTAAAGTAAATAAAAATACTAATTTATTAAATGTCCCAAGACTATAAATAAAAATAGGTAAATTCTAGGCCTATCAGTAACTATTCCCAATGCTTGGTTCAAGTTAACAATCTGCTTAGCCAACATTATACATGCATTATTCAGTATTCACCATATTATGATCACTATCATCAATCTATTGTATAATAATAATACATGCCAACGAATTTTGTGATAAACCTATTCCACAAAGTTGTTCTAATCTAGTCATTTGCGGAAAAATTATATATGATAATTCACATCATTATTTCCTGGTTTCGATCGACGCATCTGTCACAATGACATTAGTCATATTTATTGAATTTATATTATATTTCAATGAAAATTAAACAAATGGAAAGGCCGGTTGTAGGATTGATATTAGTACTTGTTGAAGTCATACTTGCAATGCATGTGATTTGAATAAAACAGTTCAAAATTGGTTCTATTTCCAAAATTCAACTCTTCTTGAAATGTAACTCAAGTGGTGGTTCCATCACAACAATAGAAACATTTATTTCTTGTCTTTTATTCTCAAGAACTACATTGCTTCCAATGGAAGTAACCGCTCCAACTCTGCTCCGGAAGTTATTAAGTTGTATTGCGTTCTTTTTTTTTTCCTTAAAAGTTATTAAGTTAGAAGTCTTATCCGTAATGTAGTAAATTATTCTCTTAAAAAATGTAATTCGTATTTTTCTAAAATAATCAACCTAGTTAAGTAGCACTTTTGGATATGATTTCTATCTATCAAAACCTGTTCAGATGGTGTGTTATTGTGGATCCAAGTGGCACAGTGTGCGTCTTCTTTGGGGTTCAAATGGAGTCGTCATGATATATCATCCTTTTGTTACTAATGGTTAGGATGTGTTTTAGTGTTACGTACATATTTGGTTAGTTTGTTTTCCTCTTTTCTAGCATTACAGGGTGGGGCTAGGTCTAGCGAGTGTTTGATATCTCTCTGAAAATTGGTTATAAAATCAATCAATTTAATCTTTATTTTTTTTTACAAAGAATCAATTTAATCTTTGTTAGGACTTAGGACAATATTAACTTTCTACAAAAATTGTCTTTGTGACCATAGTTCAGGTTGCAGTGACATTGCATTATATATGTAAGAGTCGTCATTCAAACCTTGAATTTTCCACTTATTTATTTTAAGGGGTGAAATTCTAACCACTAGACTATTTAATAAAAAAAAATCTCAAAAAATTAAATTTTGAAAGAGTGTATAATGTTTTTTTCTTAAACAATCCTTATATATCTTTCATAAAAATAAATAATTACTTACAATTTCTTAATTAGAAATAGAATACATCAGATAATATTTAATCAACATTTTTTATTGACTTAATCCATATTTGCTGCCAAATCTTAAGTAATTACTTATTTTCAGACAAATCATTATTTTCATATGATAGCAACAAAGAGCGTTATTCATTATTTGTCATGCTTAAAGAGATGATTAATTTTAAGTGGATGTTAGGAGTCCAATTTGGTACCAAAGATAAGTTCAACGAAGCAATTACCAACTATTTTATCTACGATAGGACTTGTTTGAAACAATTCAAAAACTAAAATGACTTGTTTGGGACTTTTGAAACTTAAAAGACCACTTTAAAAAAAACGAAAAACTTAAAACCTTTAGATGCATTTGACCAAAACAAAATGCTTGGAAACAAGGGCAAGCCAAGGACGTAAGACCACACCAGAAAAATGAGGTCACAGTTTTGACAAAAGTAAAATGACCAGAATGTTTGTAAAATGTTTTGAAGAGAATGAAATAAACAATCATAGAACTGACTGAGATGATGTTTCTATCAACACACTGTAGTCTCTTTGGATGCTACATTGGTGCCATTTAATTTGGGAAATGAGAGTTCTTTCCCACCATGGAAAAGTTGATAATGTTCATTAGATTAAATGAGGAACATATTTCTATCATACTCTCTCAACCACTAGATTATTTTTTTATACTATCTTTCACACTCTCTCTTTCATGTCCCCACACACCCATACCACCACCACTAAATCACAAATTCAGCAACCACTTTGACCACCACTGCACCACCACACACCACCATGGTTGCTGCCGGAAAGAACTCTCCTTTCCCAAATTAAATGGCACCATCATTTTAATCAAAACTCAAGGGTACCTGCAAATTTTCCTATAAAGAATCTAAATTAACCTAACGATGCAATATTATATTTTTTTAGAGGGATGCAATATTATTTTGTTCATAGTTTATTTTAGAGGGATGCATAATTATCTTGTTGATCGAATTCCAACCACCATCGCATAAACTATACCTGTTTGTGATCGTGTTTTTTTTTATCTAATTAATTCGTTTCTCTCCAGGTAAAATGATTGTATTATATAATTTTGAATTATATTATTTTTCTTCTGTTTTTTTTTTATATATATATATACAAAAACAAATGGGTTCCTTGAAGCATAAAAAAGAAAAGAAAAGAAAAAATGTGAAAAAAGTAAGGTTTAAATGCATTTTTGGTCTTTCTATTTAAAAAGAAAATGATGTTTTGGTCTTCCTATTTTAAAAATCGTACGCTAACAAGTTTTTCGGCAGCAACCATGGTGGTGTGTGGTGGTGCAGTGGTGGTCAAAGTGGTTGTTGAATTTGTGATTTAGTGGTGGTGGTATGGGTGTGTGAGGACATGAAAGAGAGAGTGTGAAAGATAGTATAAAAAAATAATCTAGTGGTTGAGAGAGTATGATAGGAATATGTTTCTCATTTAATCTAATGGATATGATCAACTTTCCCATGGTAGGAAATAACTCTCCTTTCCCAAATTAAATGGCACTTGCAACATTACTTACCATAGTGAGTGAGTTAGGTTTTGATGGCACGCGACTTGACCTCAGGTGCAAACCTCTTGTTCCAGACTTGGGCCTGGAAAATTTGTCTCAGGATTGGTAGTAGCATCAATTGCTTTTGCTTTAAAAGGGTAATGAAATACATTCCACCTGTAACCAATTTTCGAGTTGACTTGACAAGATCAACAAACTCATAATTTGAATCATAAATAAATAAATAAATAAGAAAAAAATTACTAGAATAATAGTAATGAATTAATTAAACGTGATTAAGTAGTACCTGATTCTTATTCTTATGATTCTAGTCGTCGAAAGCAAGTTTGGAGAGGTGAGTGAGAAGTGTGCGTTTTTTGTTATGTCAATGGGTCTGATACCGCCAGCTAAACTTGCTATTGCTGGAGGGGCGATAGCATCGAAGGGACTTAGGTTGCGATGGCGCTTGTCGTACTCCGCCATGGCTGCTTCAATCTCCTCATCTAGTTTAATCTGAGCCTTATTCTTATACTCAAATCGATCACACTTAATCACAAAAGGCTCAATGTCATCATCATCTATAGACAAGTCTTTCAACTCAACATCTTCAACAGGTCTCCATTTCGGATCCAATTTCAGCTCCGGTTGCAATTCCATCGACATTCTGTAACAATAGAATAGGGGAGGGAGGGAGGAGGGAATCGCAATTCACATAGACCTAAACCTAAACAAACACATCATTCCTTTTTCTATTTATTTTTTTTGAGCGAATTCCTTCTTCTATTTTTGTTTGGTCTGGGTCTTGTTAGAAAGGAAAATATTGATTGTTTTTTATGATAAAATGTAAAAAAGTTAGTATAATTTTATGAAATGATGTTTTTCTTATAAAATGTTTTTTTTTAAATAATTAAAGTCCATAAATAATTTTTTGTTTCATAAAATAATCATTAATTCATAGATTTAAAGAACAAAAGTACTGATAAACTTCAATTTATAAATGGTCATTGTAACTGAACATGACTATTTGATCCCCAGTCAAGTTGTAAAATGTCTGTAGTTTATCCCACCCGACAGTCACCAAGGGTTTCACAAAAGAAGTGTTTATCTTCATCACCCAGATACCATTCTGGGTTTAATTCGTCCTTGATTTTGTTATAAAACTTAGGATACCTACCCAAATACTTGTGGAAAACAACAACAGAAAGATATCATATGACACGCTTAAACTAAAACCAGTGCAATCAAATTCACACTCCAAACAAAATTCATCACATAAACTATACACGAAATGCATCAAATAATGAATGTACAACATCCGATAAACCCAAAAAAAGCATATGTTCTTTATACAAACCAACAACGAGTGAAGAATAACATATAAAAACAAGGTTTAAATTCATTTCTTAACACACTAAATCGGATATCAATATTATCATTTTTTATGTTTGTTCTAATAATGATCTATCTAACCAAAACCACCACACAATACACAAATGAATGAATTTATACGTATAGACATGAAGAACCTAACCATGAAATGCTGCAACATTTTAGACCCAAACTAGATTGAACAATATCATATACGCATTCATGTACAGGTCTACATGTTAAACTAGGCTACCCAATGAATGACATCTTCAACAAAAGGAGTTTCCATATAAAAACATGTTCATTAAAGCCTCATTACTCACCAGTGCTTAGCGATAAACGGATATCTAATATTGGTTTACCAATAGTGCACTTAAAAATCCACAATTTTTTACATACTGAAACATGCATTAAAATCTTAGTTTCTATGGGTACCACCAGCTTAGCTTAATGTCATTGTCTGTCTATCTCTATAATCTACTTAAACAAGCATCCAGATGGCTGCATAGCAAACAAATGTTTATGGTTGGGAAATCAACAATAAATAATAACTTATTCATACCTCATTTTTTTACATGGATTGTTGAGAATCCACTTATCTCCGGCCCGAAGAACATCGTGTAGATCCAATTGAAACGCGTTTGTGCAGGTTCATAATCCGAAGACGGACGAGGTCTGCGATGGTAGCTGATCATTTTACTCATTGGTGGTTCTGATGACGGAGGTGAATGATACTTGTGGGAAAATCTGAATTTAAATAAGAAGGGGTAAACATAGGCGAAGAAAGAACCATACTTAAACATTGAGCCCTCTCGATCTACCCATAACAATTAATGCAACCTAAATTAAAGGTCGTATTGTTGAATTTCATCTGGGGTAAAAGTTGAAAATAAGAAAATATAATTGGGCGAAATGACATTACTGAATTTTAAATACCAATAGAATTGTGTCATTCATGGTATTTTGAAAAAACTTGGAAGAACACTGTTTCAATGAGTTTTTACATAGTCATTATTTTAATATTATATCACACGGCAAAAACTTACTCACTTACGTTGAGAGACATGATAAACTCATCCGCCGAAGACTAAGCATTATGACCTCTTAATTGTTTTTGGTAATAATATTTTTATGATTTCACTAAGAGATAAGAAAAAGAGACAAGTGATTTCATTCCTCAAATTTGAGATCAAATGTAAATTCAACTTACAATTTCAAAATATAACACAATCATTACTCAATACTCCACTGATTTCATTCCTTAATTTTTTTGCTAACACAAGCAAATAATATTCAAGTTCTTCATTTATTCACACATGCAAGTAACTCCAAATCAGCTTCAAACTTAACCATATCCTCAACCTTCAAGCTAACATAGGCCTCAATACCACCCCCATCCTTACAATCAACAAACACAACCAAATTCTTAAAATTCAAAGCAGTTGAACCAACCCAAATAGGTTTCCCCCAACCAAAATCAGCATCATACAAAGGAAACCTACACAAACTGGTAAAATTAAACACAACCAATTCCTCCTTCACAATCACTCTATCAAAACTTTCCTTAAGAAATTCCAAATGCTCCTTACCTTCTTGAACCTTCTTCACATATTCTTTATCAATCTTCTTTATCTCATCTCTCACTTGCTTCGCTAACCCGTAACACTCTTCTCCACTATTCATCTTCGGAATCGTTATTGTAAATCGCAAATAGTTACCAAACGATTCTAAAGGTAATGGTGGTTCCATTTTTTGGCGCAAATTCACCGCATGAACCACACCATAGTTTCTTTGCACACCATCATTATAAATAACATCAACATAACGACTCCAAATAAAAGCCGATAAAGCCTCAACGCGTGTAGGATTAAAATTAATATATTTTGCTCTTAGATTTTCAACCACGTCAGCATTAAAAACAAAAATTTTGCAAACTATATTTTCTTTGGCGATACCACTTCTAGGGTCAAATCCCGAAATATTTTTGGGCGGGAAAAGCTTAGAAGAATCAAAAATAGGTTTTGGAAAAATCAATTTTCTAGTAATATTTGCCCAACTATTGAGGAAATTGAAAAATGATAAACCATCAGCTATTTGATGTGAAAGACAAGCACCGATTGCAATTCCACCACAGCTAAAAAAATTGAGTTGAATACCGAAAGCGATGTTTGTGATATCGTCAAGTTGAAATGGAATCAAACGGTTGAGTTCATTTGGGATTGGATTTTGAATAATGTCTTTGAGATTGTAGTTTGTGATTTTTGTTTCTATGTAAGGGATTCCTTCGTCATTGCAGTCTATGAAGTTTTTGTTGTTCATTCTTCCCGCAAGAGGGTAGAAATGAGTTAAGATTTTTGATAGGGATTTTTTGAGAGTGTTGGATATGGTGGCTGTGTTGAGTGCGTCGTTGTGAGAGTAGAAGAGGACGATAGGGTTATAAACCATAGGCGCGATTTGGTCGAGAAAGGAGAGTTGGTAATGGCGAAGATGGGATGGAGTTGGAGAAGAAGGTTTGATGATTTCTTTGGAGATTATTTCAACTTCTAACTTCATTCTTAAATAGTATATCTTATTGATGTTTATGGAACAGCTTCAATGTTTATTGTGTTGTGTTATCGTCTCGTCTTTTGTCTCTCTATCATGTTTGTTCCATATGTATATATAGTGATATCAATTCCTTCTTTACTTTATTATTATATTTTTATTATATAAAATTGAAATCAATTCCTAAATTCGAGGTTTCTTGTAAGCTTTATATTTGTGTATTTTGTTTTGGAGAATTCTTGAATTATTGTTTCGTGCTAGATTAGACTTGACCAGTTTTATAAGTTTTCTTATTAGCCACGATAATTAACATTAGGCTATAGCATAAGGAAGCACAGAAAATTACATATTTTAATTAATATCAGCACAGCTGCATGCATGTACTAATTACCATTAGGATTTTATTTGATATATTTCAACGTATGTATCTATCTTGACTTCTACTCGATATTGTCGCTTGCTCTTTCTAACTTTGATATTTTGACTTTTATTTGATATTGTAGATGTATGTAACCTGATCTAAGGATTACTTAAGTTAAGGGGGTTAGGTTTTTACGTGTTTTATTTGTAAGAAAATTGACAATGAGTTCTAGCTACTACTATTAGTATATATGAAGAGCATAAACAAAATTTGTGAAAGTTAATAATGATTCATTTTGATTCTTGGACAAAGATATGAGTCTCGGGTTAATTTTAAAACACATTTAAGTTATCACTTATAAATATGTGAGTCCCTTCAAAAAACTTATTAATATATGAGGGGGTAGAGACTGATTTTTTGTGGTAATTGAGATTCATTTCATTTATCAGGTAGTGTGTATTTATCCAATTAATTTCAAAAAGTCAAATACTTTCTCGTTTCTAAATATAAGGCCATTTTAAAAGAAGAAGAAACACAAGAATTAAAGAAGTTGTTTGTTTTAATTTCGTTGACAAGTTTAATTAATGTTTTCATTTAGCATTCATTCATTTAGTAAGTATAATATAAGTAGGGGTATATTAGAAAAAACTCAAGGTTTTATTAGGCACCAAGGTATTTACGGAAGAAGTGACGTGTATTTAAAGACGAGGTAGTATTGATTGTGAATCTAATAAATGATAGACACAATCAAGTTCATTGATTTTGAACATGAATGTGCATCAAATGACGTTTATGTTGTCTTTTTTTTTTTTTTTCAAAGTAAAGAGAAAGCACGTGTAAACACCCCACGACATTTGACAAAAAACTTCTCTCGTTTATGTAGAGACTATAGACATAAGAGAAAAAATATCCTGTTGTACCTTGTCCTCTTGATTAAATGTGCATTTATCCATCTCAAGCACATTTTTCTTATTTTCTCGACACATTAAATGCACATTTGAGAAGTAAAACACCTGTACCTTGATGTCTTAATTCTTAACAAGCACCATACATACAACCAGTACAATAGAAGGACCAACAAAGTATAGTTGGACGAAATTCAAGTTCCTTGAAGGAGGAATGTCCTTGGAGAAATCGAATTACTAAGTTCAATCCAAGATAAGGGTATAGCACACAGCCACTTAGAATAAGTTGAGTATGACTCGACTCATATTCGTTGATAAATGGACGGTCTCTCTCAGCGTTGAATAATAACAAAAAACTAAAGCAGTCACTCTTTTGTCGGAGACATGCACAATGGACCAAATTCCGTGATCAATTGCCAATGTTATTTTGTGTATTTTATTTTCTTTCTTTAGAACCGGATTAGCTGTTGTAACAAAAAGTCAATGAAATGTTCATTGAAAATGCATTATAAAGAAAAGTTCTCAAATGTGCTGAGTGTCAGCTCAAGCTACAAAAGAATAAGCAAAATGCACTAGTTAGGCTTTGGACGTTGTCGTGAATATGAGATTATCCACTACTTAATAATAAATAGCCTTCAATTCCTATAGGAAGTGAATGTCAAAGTATTCAAGAAATTGCCTTTTCTTGGCCAACCCATCACATGCCAAAAAAATACTATAAAATTCGTTCTTAAAAAATGAAGCTATATAACAGAATACATGTTCCATTTCTATCTAACCTGCAGATTTGCGAGGTAGTGCTTTACTAATAAGCACAGCTTCGTTACTTGCAGCTTTCTTTGCGGCAACCTCCTCCAAGCGTTTCCATGTGGCTTCGCGCCCTGCTGTCACTTCACCTTCCTTTGATTCGTCTTGCTCAAACTTTTGTAAACATTCTTTGTACAGATCGAGATCGAGATCGTGAAAAATCTTCTGAACATTTAAAGTCAAACTATGGACAGCTTGATTCCAATGAGTTTTTGTATTTCTCTCCAATGCGGGAAAGATGATAGGAAGTATCACTTTGCAGTTTTGTTTGATTAAGTTCACGATGTGATCGTTATTCCACAAGAACAAAGCTCTTTCCGCCACCTGAAACAAAGACGATATCCGTGAAAACAAGAACAATACATTGCAACTGCAGCTCCATTGGTCACGGCGGAACTGGCAAATAGATTTTTTTTTTTTTGCACAACGTTATATCTTTCTCAAAACACAATACCATTCACTTGATGTATATAATCATCTGTAAACATCACATGAGCAATAGAGACATCATGCAAATGCAGTTACGCCAAGTCTTGCAAATTGCAGTAGACCTTCTACGACAATTCAAGATTTAGGCGCATAGGACTACCCATAAATGAAGAAAGCAACAAAAAATTCATGCAAAAGACGAAGAAAAATATCATGATAAATTGAAAGCCAGGAAGCAATTACCAGTCATGCAAACACTTCTAATCTGAAATTGGCACAATCCAATCTCTTGGCACGTGCTTTGTTCTTTACATTTAGACGTTTAAGGGATGGTAAAAACTAAGCATGGCCTACATAAAAGGCTGAAACTATCTCATCTGTTACATTGAGACATGTAACGAAAGAAAAAATGACAGAAGGTTGGAAGCTCTAAAAATTCAATAAGTTGGATCTTAGTTGCCATGTTCATAGTTTCAAGTAAAATGACATCATGCATGATAAGATTTATCTAATCAGAATCATTTCATCAAGTTGATGGATTCTAAATTTGATATAGGAAAGCAAAATCAAAGATACAGTATTCACTAGTGGATTACAACTTCATTATGTGAGTAGATCAATTAACTACGAGTACCAACATAAACATATAACATATTATAGTTGACATTGATCGTTCCTTACAGAATATACTATGTCTTTTAAATTGTAGGCAGAGTTGTGGTACAATTACTAGACGAAACTTATGGTTGCCTTCACCTCTTCAGATAAAGACATCAACATTCAAAATTCAGCCATAAAGTAATAGAGGATTCAGGTAATATGTAGTCCACCTAATTATTTATAGTCACACACGGCCATAATGAACAGAAAGTCAGCAATTTTTTTAATAAAAATTAAGAGAGTCGCATCAGATGAACATATAATCAACTTCCTCTAGGGAGAAGATAGTCATTTATTTTCATTTACTTGTACAGTATCTTTAACTAACACAAAAATTACCTTCAAGACACAAGCTTACAAGCACTAGAAAGCAGAATAAACCTTCCTAAGTTATGAAGGAACATGTAAAAGTAACTTTGTAGAGGTGATTCTAGACCTGTTTGACATATCAATAGAAATCATTTATTTGTACTAGATTGACTCGCCATAAAACGCTTTATATAGTATTATGTGAGTGTCATCAACTCTTCTCAAGGAGACTATAGCGTTTGTAGTCCTTCAATGTGAAGTTACTAGGATTCCTACAACGGGAGTTGTATGTTTTAATACAATCAAACATAACTGGTAACAGGGTGTAGAAATGTTGTAATTGGACATGCGAAAATTCGTGCAGAGGAGCGAGTGATCTAAATGAGATTCATCCCTCATACATAGGTGATATCTTTAGCCCTCTCGATAGAGTAAGACGGTAAAATGCACAACCATGCTGAAATGAGTCAATATGAGATATTGAACTCATTTACTATTTTGTGTCTTATTGGTCACCGAGGAATAAACTGTAACTTCTCGGATTGGGCTCGTAATGTATGAGCTTGTTAATCGTAAGTCAGAGATCAGTAGGGTTGCATGCATCTGTTTAAAAAGGCGAGTCTAAATATACACTGAAAGTCTTGGCTGTTTCCTGACCTGGAGTGTGTCGTCAGCTACCACAGCGAAACTGCTCCAAGGAAAGTCTATTCACAGAGACAACATACAGGCTTCCTCTTAGGACCAAAACTATAGTGATTTGTAGCACCATTTCAATTGGTTTTTTATGCAACAAATGTATTATTTCAGATCTCAGAATTGTGCACATTCGCTTTCATCAACGGTGGAAGTTTTCAGCTGTAATGGTTTTACATTTGTGATTCCCAACAATGGAAACCATAGGGTTCAAGTAGAAAAGATGAAATGAAGGAATTTTTCAAATGTGATATGCAATAGAAAAGTACATCTCAAGCTTGAAGGAAAATTTTATCACACAATTACAAGACATGCAAAGTTGTACGCGAGTGAATGTTGGGCAATAAAAAGTCAACACGAGAGTAAATTCGGTGTCACAGATATAAGAATATTATGTTGGATGGGTGGTTTTACGGGAAAAATAGAATCGGAAATACAGTTATTAGAAAGAAAATTGGGATAATATTCACAATAGAGAAGATAGAATATTGTCTATGCGGTCTGGGCACAAATGACAAAGAGCTATAGAAGCATTGATAAGGAGTGCAGATCAGATGAAGAATAACCCAATAGTTAAAGGTAAAAGAAGACAAAGAAACACTATATATATGACAACCATTAAGAGTGGTTTCAGAGGTTTAGTTGGTGTTGCATTCTTAGGCCATATCCTAAGACCATAAGCTTTTAGTTAATTGGCAAAATTGAAATTAACAGCAAAAGAGAGATGGGGGATTCCCCACCTCTATAAGCTTGCATCAAGATTCCCTCAAAAAAAAAAAGCTTGCATCAAGATTAAAAAAATTGTTTTTTATTTTTCAAACACCTTTTGCAGGCAGGGTTTGGAGTAAAAGGTGATTTCAAAATTAATCATCCTAGCATGTTTAGCAGCTTTCTGTGAAGGGAAGCGACAATTGATATAAGACATATATTCACTCGAATCTGGCTGTACTCCTTAATTAGTTATGCATATATGGTTATTCTTCATATGACATCTTATGGATTACAACAAATATCCAGGAGATGTGTTGTTGATATAATGTTAGAGCAAATCCGTAGTTCAGGAAGGATTTGTCTGATGTCTTTAATTGTAAGTATGTGTCTTAAGGCAACTCTTGTGTTAGTTCTTCGCATGTGAAAATGATGAAACTTTAAAGTATATCCTTTTATTGGCACTAACACTGCATCTCAACTATGAGGAAAACAGTCATATGGTGTAGTATTCAGTTGTTTCTGAAACCTAACTTTAAAATAATGTTTTTTTTTCCAACGAAGGAAGAGTGGTAAAAGAAAATGAGCTTCAGGAAAGCATTGAAAATTTAATACCTGAAAATGGGGGCTATTCAAACAATGAGAAACACGGCGAAACAATAGCACCATACATCGCTGGAATTCTGGAGGTTGAGTTGCTTCCAAGACTTCTTCCAACTCACCTAGGAACATAACTTCCTTTGAACTATTTGTTATCGGCCAGTACTTCAATAACCCCCTTATTATTGTATCAGCAA
This sequence comes from Medicago truncatula, assembly GCF_003473485.1. Classification (NCBI taxonomy): domain Eukaryota; kingdom Viridiplantae; phylum Streptophyta; class Magnoliopsida; order Fabales; family Fabaceae; genus Medicago; species Medicago truncatula. The sequence continues at coordinate 42,360,580 of NC_053044.1, read as the reverse complement.
GCTTGCAGTCTTTCTCCACAAACTGAGTAATGCAATAAGATAACTGCTGATGATACATTGCTAAGCACTTTGGTTTGTGCAACGGAATCAATATTCGAACCAGAAACAATTTATGCTCTTCTTTCAATGGCAATGCAAAACCATTAATGATACTCCCCAGAATTTCCAAAAACTCAGCAATTCCATTATGCTTCTCAGTCTCAAAAACAAAGTTCAAAAAGATGTTATTGATTGATTTTCTGATGAAAGGTCGATGCGCCATTAACTTGCCATAGATCCGATGTAAAGACATTTTCAAATACTCCCTTTCTCTAGGATCTTCGGAGTCAAACAAATCAAGCAGCCTCAAAATAAACGATTGATCAATGAATCTCTTAGCCAACTTCGCATCCAGCTCAGGCGATGCCACAAATCTAAGAAAAAGCTCATAAACAATTTGCAAATGAGGCCAAGAAGGATCCATCGAAGGCTCCTCCTCCTCCAATTCAACGCCATCAACGAGCTTATTCTCACGCGGTTGAGGACTTAGTGTTCTGAATATATTTACAGACACCATCTTAACAACCTCTTGCATTACATTCTCAGTAAACTTAGCATTAACAGAAGACACGTAATCAACAAGCTCAACCAAAGCTTGTCTCTTAATCTCCTTTTCCTTAAGATGCTTAGTAGGGTCAGTGAAGTCAAAAACAACACTACACATCTTAAGCTTTTTTATAAACAAGCTCGGTTTTTCGGAATTCGGAACATCCCTAAATGCTGGTAAAGCTTCATAAGAATTAAAATTACCATTGGAATTCTCATTCATAGGTAATGAAGATTTGTTACCATGACTATGTAACTGTCCTTGTCCTGCATTCAAAGAAGAATTAGAAGAATTACCAGTTTTGCTACTCCCAGGTTGTGTAACAACATCACTGTTTTTTGAGGTTGCAACACCATGGCTTCTTGAATTTCCACCTTGTTCACGATTCTCAGAACCTTTTGAGGACTTTTTAGGAATTTTACCAAACACCTTTTTAAACATAGTTCATCAAACAAAACAAACACAGAAGAAGGAAAAAAAAAACACCCTTTTTTCAAATCTAGAACACAATGAACCCTGATATGAAGATGATGATTCTGGTGAAGAAAGAAGAAACCCTTTTTCTTATCTAGGTAAGGGAACAAAACCCACTTCTCTAATTTTCACCATAATGATTTTGAATTGAACTTTGAAGCATACCCAATTCGGTGAATCAAAGTTTGTTTGTAAAAATTGAAGCTTTTTGAGATCAGAAACAGTGGTGGTGGAATTGAGATCAGAGTGAAAAGTGATTTTGAATTGCGAATTCAAATTTGAGAAAGCTTAATCTTCTTTGTTGTTTGGGTTGAAAAGAGAGAGAAAGGAAAGAGAATGAAGATGAAGAATGTTCTGCACATTACCCTTTTCCTTTTTATTTTTAATAATTGCTCTTTTATTTTTATTTTTATATTTTGACTAAATCACAAATATTATTTTAAATATAAGGATAAAATAAAAGAGAGTTTACCCAATAGAAGTATGAAAAGATGATGGTCTCTTTCATTTTAGGCTAAATTGTATTTTTTGTCCTTTAATTATTTAGGTAATATTGTTTTGGTCCTTTAATTAAAATTCGATTTATTTTGGTTCATTAACTTTTCTCTGTTACACATTTTGGTATTTACTTTTAATTCAAAAATATTAGGTTTATCAAAGCGATACTATCTAAATAGTTAAGGGATCAAATATTCAATTCAGCCTTGATTTTATAAATTAGTGGATTTTTTTAAAGTTGTAAGTTTGTGATTTTGAGTTCCAAGTCTAGTTTTTTTTTTTTAAGGTTCCCATTCATGTTATGAAAATGGATCAAATTTAAAAAGATTTTGAAGAGATTTGATGTTTGTAATTCAATTTAAATTTATCTCTTTTTTTTGTGGTGATCGGGGTTTCCCGAACCGTACTTATTTTATGCATTGTTTATATCAATTGAGCTAAACTCATGAGAACCAATTTAAATTTATCTAACTAAAAGTAACTGAGTCATTGATTTTTCTAATAAATTTATAAATGGTAGCATATGATTCTGACGATAAAATTTGATTAATTAAAGTTAAAAAATTCAATTGGTGATTATAATTTATTGACGGTTTAAAAATATTTCAAAATTTTAAAAAGTGTCTTTGAAAGTTTGAATGATTTTAAAAGAGTGTCTTTGAAATGTTGAATAAGGAAATAAATGTTAATATTTTGTTGAAAAGTTGTGTATTTAATTTATTAGAAGTTTAAAAAATTTCTTTTCAATTTATTAATTAATATATCATTTTCATATCCGTGTATGTTGACTAGAAATCATATAAAAGAGAGGAAAATATGATATTTGTTAAAGAAACAAATGTAATTATTATTTTTTTAAAATTGTGTAATTAACGCTTAAAAAGTTTTCCTTCGGAAAAAAAAAATGATAAAAATATTTTTTCTTTTGATTCTTTACCAACATGACCCCAAAAAAAAATGATAAATGATATTTGAACAAACACCTTTAAACAACTTTTGTGACAACTATATTTCTTATACTCTCATTGAATTTTTATTCTCTTTCTCTCTATTGTTTTTATCCAATAAGAATAGAGGAAAAAATATTGTCACAAAAATTATTTAAAATTGGTTGTACAAATATCATTCTTAAAAAAAAAAAAAAAAGCATAGTTTCACAAATTATCATTCTTAAAATTGGTAATATAAAATCACAAATTATTGCAAAAAAAGCAAATTGGAAAATAGAGGAAAAATGGGAAGAAGCACATGCAATGCGGACATAATATACGGACTGGGTTAATAATTAAAAAAGAAAAGAAGGGGGAGAATATTATTTTCATTTTTATAATAATAAAAGAAGACATTGGAAATGTTTAGTGCACCAACATAAAGCAGACACGGTTTTGTTATCTTCGTGGTTGTTGTTTGTTGACCTGGGAAATTTGTGTTTTTAAATCTCAGGATTTAATCATTCTTCTTCGAGAAGAAGTCAAGTCAGTGCATTGTGTGGATTTTCGACCAATTCTAAATCAGTAGAAAAATGTACTCCCATCATTTCAATTCAAGTGTTTTTTTTTCCTTAAATTATTTATTTTTATCATTAATATACTTTATTTATTGTATTTTAATCATCTAACAACTTTATTAATTATAATTAATAATTAATAAATACTATGTTTTATTAAATGAAACATATTTTATTATTAAAATCAATAATCACGTATAATTTAAAATGAACATCTAATTTAAGACCATGGAGTAATTGAAATGAATTTTAGCAGACAAGTAGACAACAGTATTTGACCACCAAAAATGTCAGTTTTTTTTGTTTTGTTATGATTCTCACTTTTAAGTTAAAATTTTTGTTCTTTCAACAAGAGACAAGTCAATCAACTTGCTCATTGTTTGGCAGGGTGTCAATATCTTTTATTTACTAATAATCACCATATTTGAACTTGAGAAATTACATACACATGAAATTGGTTGTTTGATTGATTGGAGGACTTGAGTTTGATTTCTAAATGAAACACAATTCTTAATCAAACTATACTAACTTCATCACTTGAAAGAAAAAAAACACATAAAACTACTTGAAGACATAAGATTTTAATGGAAGATTCTATACTTCAATTTAATCTTATAACAAACTTTATCACTCATTCATGAATATTTATATGAGCAAAGGACAGTTTTGTTATCATAATTGAATTTAAAAAGATTTAAAATTTTGGGATGTTTACTAGAAGGGGAAAAGAATCTTTGTTGGTAAATAGTACTAATTTACATCGGTTATAATTGTCTCAAATACCTTGAGAATCTTCGTACTCGTCCTCTAACTACTCACTCATTTCCACTCTAACCTCAAACGGAAGAATCTTCCAAACTTCGGAGTTCATTCCTTGGGCAATCTATCCATTACGTACGTGAAAGGAAATTCTTACCAACCAAAGACGCGTTCAATGGTTTTGGGTACGAATAAAACATTTAAAAATAGAACTATTAATTCATTATTTAAAGTTTTTAATTTCATTTGAGCATATAGGTTTCCTTAATTATACGTAAGAATTAAGAATTCTTGAAAATTCAACTGATAGTGATTCTACTCTCCTTCATTCACGCTACTCTGGATTCAAATCAATTGTACTTAAAATAATTCCTCCCCCTCTCCTACTTTTCCTTCAACCAAATACTAGCAAACATTCTGCTTAGCTGATTATGAGATGAAAAACAGAGATATTAATTAAATAATATTTTATAATTTATTAACCAAAGTACTCATCTTTACACAGAGCTATTTATTTTTTAATATGAACCCTAGAAATATTGTCAATGGACAAGTACCTATAGAGAAACGTTACAAAGTATACTTGGCTTTGTTTTCAATATAAGATAGAATCGATGGTTCTCTTCCTAGAAAGTCTGATATCACTTCTATAGAATCCTTCGCTCCTCCTGGGGCCAATACCTGCAAAAGTTTTGTCACAAGCACACGAATAAATACAACATTTCTAACAATCTTTGATATCTGATTCAGAAAACTAGCATGTGATCATCTAGGTAATATTGATGATCTCACTATTATAATTCACTTGTATACCTTTTTAATTTGTGGACCAATGAATTTTAAGAATGAGATTACCAACATAACAATGCAACATCAGAGAATACAGATTGGATCTTTACTCTTTGTACATAAAGAGCACCCCCAAATTGGGAATGAAAATTATAAAAATTTAATTTTTGTACATTTTTCATATGAAATTCATGCTGAATTTTTCAGCTATTTTAAAACAACACATACTAATGGCTAATATATTTCTGGAGAAAAAATGAAATGTCATTGTCATTAATTACCTTGTTCCTAAATTGCATGCCACGAAGCTGGTTTGGAACACCATTGCAAAACATAGAAGCACATATATCAGCGGCAAAAACCTGAAACACAATACATCATTTATTCGTCAACTCATTGATCAGGGAAGACTGTCACAAACAACAGAAAAATTATATATGGATGATTAAAAATTAAAATATGCTTGCAATGAAAATTGATTGTCATGAAATAAGACTACTGTATCATATATAGCAATTTAATACCTCACTCCATATACGACTGTAGCAAGCTGCCTCATAACCAACAACACTAAAAGGAAAACATGAAGCAGGATTGGTTCCTTCTAATACCGGCAACCCTAACATCACCTGGGATGCAAAGAACTTCTTCATCCTTCATTGAAAGCACTGAACTTCAAATAAGAACTAATCTTAAATTCATTTACCTTGGAATGAAGATGCTTGAATAACTCACGAATATCTATGTTATCCGCAGAATGAATGATTTGATCAAAAATGCCTGATATAAAGCAGTTCTTAAGTCAGATGAAAACGAAAAAGTAACTATTCGCAGCATATAATCATTTTGGTCAACACCACGTTCTGTTTTCTACCCAAAAGCGATATAATTTCCAGCTGAATCTTAGAATCAATTGAAAAGATAAGAAGGAATTATAGAGTCGTGATGATCAAAAGTAGTGTTGATAACAACATTTTACATTTTTCAAGAAAAAATTACCATGTCAATTACTTATCTAAACTACAGCCTGAGGGTTTTACTTTTATACTAAGACACAAGTGGATATGCATACATTCATGTATACCTATACAATATACAGTAACTGGCTGAGGGTCTGTTTGGTTTATATTTTGGTAGAATTGACTTTTAAAGGATTAATATAGAAAAGATCAACTTGTTTGGGAATTTTAAGAGTGGATATAGAAGAATTTTCTTTATTTAAATTATAATTATAAATTAGTTATAAGGCAAAAATATAGGTATGTTTCATATAAATTTTATGGCTCCACACCAAGAAATTCTATCTATTGAAAAAAAGCAGCAAATCTTCACTTATCATGAAATCAGTTCTACTCATCACACAGTTAACTTTGAGAATCCAAAAATATTAAACAGGGCTGCAACGGTACAAAATAATTTTCGCCCTGCAAACTTGACATTGCATCACTAAACAAACAGTTTCTAAATCAAATACCACTTATTCATTGCTGCACTGGACCATACCATTATACAAGACTATAACCACCACTAAAACAGAAAATACAATTTATTGTGTAATAAACTACCCGCTGCAGAAAAAAAAAAAGATTCTACATAAACATTAGCATAGGTAAAAGCATAAGAACAAACTAGTTATTAAGAAGTTTGGTTGTTATAATGAAAGGAAATAAAAAAATAAAAAATAAAAACATACAGTATAGAATCTCTTGTTTTAATTTAAGTGCAGAAGAAGAATTTCTCCATCTTTTAATTGATTTGCATAGGTCATCCTTTAAGGGCTTTGTGATATCCTGCAACCCACAAACTTAACAAAGTAAAGCCTCAAATAAGCATTAAGTAGATGTTTTCAGATTGAGGTATACTCAAAAAACAAAGGCCAGATACATTGAAAAGAAAAGTGAAAGTTCAACATGTATGATTCAGAAAGATAAGGAGAAAACGTTAGAAAAAACTCACCTGATGAAATCCAGAAATCAACTTCAGAGAAAAGCTTTCATAACAGCTACAATTCCGACAAAAACAAAGGAAGTAGGAATTTGCGTTCAATAAAAAAAGTATAAATGTTTAGCCTAAATCAGAATAGTAAAGAATATGACTAAAATATTTTACCAGTTTTGTAGCAGTTGAGCAGGTATTTCCACAAAGTCAGGATCAACACGAAATCCAGAAAATCTAGCAAATGAAGCACGGTTGCAAATGTGTTGAACCTAACAGTTTATTTTTAAAAAAGACTTCAGAATATAATAAACCGTGTAACAATGAGCAAACAAAACTAAATAAACTATGCATTACAATATCTTACACTTTCTGCAGAAAGATACAACTCAATTTATATTCGTTTTCAAACTATTGATGTACGAATCTTGTTAAAATTTAAAAACTGAGGTGGAGCAAAAGCTAATCAAGACAAAAGCAACGTCCCTATTAACAAAATTATGCGGTACAAGGTGATTGGAGGAGAAAAAATTCGTGGAAATACAAGCAAACGCATCTACCAAGAAATGTTACAAATCTTGAATGTCAAAAAACTTCTTTTACACGCAGACGTAGACCGTTTACTTGAAGTGCCTTTTACTAGCAAGATCCATATACAAATACCATTGCCATGGGAAGTGCATATGAAGTAATACATGCTAGTTGATACTATTATATGATTATACTATATTTGTCATAAAAATTTGAACTGTGACCAATAATTTAAAGCACCGACCAATATAAACTAAACCTTTCATATTTCCTGCACAATACATGATATTCTTTTCCTAAAAGATCCAGTGAATTTTCAATCCCTTAATTTCTATTCTACCCTAATTATCGTGAGGAAAAATAGATGTTAACTTTCAGAAAAGGATCTCAATTATGCAAATCCTACATTTTATTCCACTTTATACCAAACTCAAATAAGGAAGTGATAAAAATTATAATGCAAATCATGAGAATGAATATACAATCCTGATCAGTAAAGCATGTGTTACAAAGCAAACATACCACATGGCCAAACTCGCGGAAAAGACTGACCACTTCAGAAAAACGCAATAATCCAGGACTAAATTCAGAATCCTTTTGACACTGAGATATTAGTAATGCAACTGGTATCTGCGTAAACGTTGAAAAGGGACAAAAATTAATAAATGGAAAGAGTCGTATATGTAAAATTTTGTAGTGTGCGAGTTATTTCTCTCTAGTTAAAGGTGCGTTGCAGGACAAATGCATGAACTTTCAAGGACATATAACACCCTTGTATATTTTGAGAGGTTGATGGTTACAGCCTCTCTCTCTTTGGTGTTCATTGCATGGTCTTTTCTGTTTTTAAGTAGGTGTCTCTATCTTATATAAACAGAAAAGATTGGACAGCTATTGCCCAATTATACCTGGATATTAGTCATCATAGTGATAAGCTATCTTATCTAGTATCTGTAAAATTCTTTCAAAAAAAAAAATTCTACTATCTATACAATGAAATTTGATTTTATTCACTTAAAAACAACCTGTCGGGCCCCACTGATTGTTAATGCACTGTTCTGGAGAGGCACAACACAACTGTGACCATATTTGCCTTCCCTGTAAAAGTCAATAAGATGAAGCATGAACCTAATTTCAACTTTCACAGCAAACAAAAATTAATGAATAAATTGCAAATAATTAAAAAGCTCAACCTTGAGAATAAATCAAGGTAGCAATAACCCAAAAGTTCACTTGAACTTAAGTCAAATACTGCAAATACACGAACATCACAATGCCAAACTTCAGCTCCTGCAATTTCCTCAAACCTTAAACCTGCCCAGAAAGTAACAAGAATTACGATGAATGTGTATTTTCAGTATTAAAACAAACTGAAAACTTAGAAAAGGAATTCTCAATAAAAAAGAATTTGGTGCAGGAATAATTAATTACGCAAGCAGTTAATCTCGCCAATAAATGCTTACTCGTGAACTACTTTATGAACACTGGAAAGTGAACTGGTTAATTATTCCTAAACTGGAAATGTTTTACCATGAATCACTTTCCGGTTCCTTTTCAATATTAACAGTATCTGATGGTCAAGACAATAAAATATAACTACAAACAAATTGTCAGATAAAATTACCAAAAAGATCTTGGACAATTTTGAAGATTCCAGATAGAACTAAACCAATTGGTAAGTATTGCTTGATCTCGCCGAAGTCCAAATCATAACTCTGTTCTTCGACCCGTTTTACATAATACAGTAGGTCTTCGATTCCAAATGGAAACTCCCCTTCCTCTTTCTTCTGATATCACAATGAATTTATAATAAGAGATTTATAAATTAAATCAAACAACAAACACCAAAAATGTGCAAACCTTCAAATCTTTCAAGACATCAAGTTCTTTTGTAGCCATGTCAGTAACACGTACGGATATGTCATTCAGAAACTCGAACACCTGGAGAAAAAAATAACAGAATAAGATATTAGATTCAGGGAAAAAGTGTAGGAAAAAACATTAAGCGGTCAACTAAATTAATCTGTTAACACTTACTTTATGGAAAAGCAACAAGACAGCATATCCATTTCTAGTTCCAATATATATTTAACAGGAAAAGGAAAAAAAAAAACAATAATTGTACTTGATTTTATAATTAGTGGTTACTGGTGATGTTTCACATCCTTCAACTTTATCGATTGCAAACAAGAATGGGCTAAACTTTCCGAAACGACATATGTGGCTTATAATGCTTTAAGTTAGAAGAAAAAAGATGAGCAAAGAGTGAGTAAAAACAAAAGTGTGCTTAGATAGGCTTGATGGCATGATACATTGTTGAGTTTACATTCTTCTTTACACAGAAAAATTTATAAGTAAAACAAAAAAAATAGAAGTTCAGATGGAATTCTCTTCTATAACTAGGCAAACCCAAAAGAGAAGCAATTCATGATACATCTAACTAAACTCCAAGTCTCTGATGGAAAAAAAAATATTATTGCATCTCTACAAAAAAATTACAAACCTTTGTCGGTGTTTTTGCCATTCTAACATCAACAGCATACTCAGCATAGCACGAATAACCAAGTAAGCGAGCATATTTATGACGCTGTTGCACCTGAATCGTGCCAATAGAATATCAACGTAAATAAACTTATATCACTTTGGCATTGAAGTGTAAACACATCCAGAACCAACACATATAAAACTAAATGAAAGATGCCCAAACGGCCCTCCATAAATAATTCAAATTTTATGCTATAAACTAACCTACAAGTAAAGCTCGTAATAAACTAATAATCGTATATACACATTCAAAACTGAAAATACATTCAAATCTAGAATATTCAAATGCCTTATAAGTTGTTTCGGTTAATGAAAATGTAGAACAAAATTAAATTCAGTCCATTTTCTTTTTCCAAAACTCTAACTACCAATTAAAACATAACTTGTATATTTATATCTCAAAAGCACGTCAGAAATATTTGATGATAAATAACTGAAATTCTTAAAGAAAATGTCATAATGAAAATTACCAGACTTTCTAAAATAGAAAGATTGGCTTCTCCGCAACGATTCCCATATGCCCGTGATACCATCCTTCTCGTAGTTCCAACCTTCATGTGATCAATAAAGAATTTTAGACTTTGTCAGTATATTTTCCTTAAATAACACTTGGACAAAAATTTATCAAGAAAAGAAGGATGCTTTTCTAAAAAGCATAATAATTGTGAATGCCTATGGAACAAGTGGTATACAAGGTACCAATATGTTATGTATCAATAATAATATCGCAAAGTAAGAACCACAGTTAACCATTTAATTTTGAGACCTACACAATAATTAAATAATAAAAGTTCATTGTGGACAATTTACAAAATCTAAAACAATTCATTCTGACAAAAATATGAAGCAGCGCTGCTTAAAAGATTTTTTTGTAATAAAAAAACACAGTGAAGGAAGTCATTCCAGCTTCCCGGTCTACATCTTCCAAGTCAAATCCCCTTGGAAAGAGACTACAACTGGACTTTGGATGCTTATAATTATTGGAGTACCAGTGGTGCAAGAACCAACTTAATCACATTCGTGATAATGTCACTAAAAATAAATATGAAACTATTAATTAATACTTCATCCACCATACCTTGCAAAATTCGAGTACAGCTGTGACATGATGGCTTCTCAAGGAGATCTTCAATTGTCCATTTTCAGATTTATCTAAACCCTGTAAAGAAGATATATATTCCTAAGTATATAACAACCAGAAAACAAAAAGGGTTAACTGAAGGAAATGCAAAAGCAGTGATTAGGCTACATAAAAAGCCATGCATGAAGGCTTCGAGTCAAACCAGGTATAAATATTCCACTTATCCATAGTAATAGTTAAATCAATCTGTATAAGGACCTGTTTGAATTGCCTCATTTGAGCTTATCTACTGGCATAAGTTTTGCAAACTGTTTGGAAGAATTTATGAAAACAGCATATGACATTGTTCATACGTTGTTTTCAACTTATTTTCATGAGTTCTTCAAGATAGCTCATACGGAAACAGTTTCACTTTATTTTATCGTTTGCTATACAAATAACTTATATGTAAGCACTTAACCTGATAAGCGATCGTGCTATAAGTTGCAAATAAGCTGTTTATCCAAACAGGGCCTAAGACATGGAGAGGAAACCAGCCTATTGTGCATTAATCATACCCTTAGGTAGTACAATCGGTTAAATAATTTCCTGACCTTAAAATCTACATTGCCTCTATTTATTTTTTCAATTACTTAAAATCCTATTCCTTTAAACTCTTCTTTCCATAGTCGCATAAGTTCATACTCTTGAGGCCTGTATTTGAGACTTTAAATTGGAATGGGAGGATGTGGTTTTTCAATCGAAAAGAGAGGAAAGGTAGTAATCTTCTGGTCAGAATTTAATATAGGGGAAAAAAATAGAATATACATTATCCGATTTGTTCAGGACATGGAATAAAGCGGAAGTGACCGGAAATGAACTTATTGGTTTACCTTTTTAGTGTGAAAGGATGAATCGGACGTAACATTGGGGGGTGGGGGGGCAGGTTATTCGATGCAGCATCCACTTCCCAAACACGTGAGTGGTATGGCTGTCCATTCCCTTCCTGTTACTTCCACTATTTTGTCCAAAGACAGATACAGTAGAGGATTCTCGTAATGCTTCCACATACCACCTCAAAATTCAAGTTCAATGAGGAAGCAATCATTCCCAGCCCGCCCTCAAGAGTTTTATGACTCAATTATGCAATTTATGGCTCGATAAATAATAGATTACAATGGATTTAGAATTAAAATAATATAAACCATAAATTTGAAGTTAATTAATAGCATACAAATAAAATTTATTAGTTGATTTGGGCCATGAGTCAAAAGTGGAAAGCAAATTTTTCAGAAACATGACTACACTTGTCAAGTGGATTGATGGAAGAAGGATATAACAAACCTTGAGAAACTCTGGAGGTAATCCAGCTAACTCTGACTCATTGAAGGGAAGAAATGCGCTAGCATCGTTAAGATTTTGGATATATATAATGCTTAACTCGTCAATCTGAGCTTTTATACGCAGCAACTCTTCTCTTTTGCTTGCACTAAGGTTCAATCCATTTCGCTCAAAATCTCTCACCTGTCACTGATTAGGAAAGAATCAACATCTGGATTGTACGGTTCTTGTGGATAACTAAATTAGCATATGATTATGATGCAACTCCATCATTTCAGCAACACACACACACACAAGCAGTAACAAATTGATTCGGTAAGTTTCCATAAAATTTCCAAAAAAAAAAAAAAAAAAAAAAAAAGACTGATGCCAAACAACTATTTACTTTTTACCAGAATTTGAACAAAGCTTTTGATTTCAGCATTCATCCAGTCCCCCCTCACTGCAAATGCTTTAACGACAAGATATATGTCTTCACGTTTGCTGATCCGCTTGCATGGAATAGCACACTATTTAGTTTCTTAATCCATCAAGTGAAAAGATGTGTGATCTTCAAAAAAACAAATAAACACCACACATTGTGTGCAGCTTAACAGCATGGGGGAGCTTATCCTCACTGTCTTCATTCTGTCAATCCAGCAAACTTAGCAACCAGTCCCATATTATCCCTAAGTTTTTAAGACATTTATGCCCCACCAGAAATGGATAAGGACAGAAATCACAAATAGTGTAAGAAACTAAATCAATGACAACGAACCTGCAAATGTTAAGATGAGCATCTATTCTTCGCTCTGCTTCTGCACTTGCTTTGCGCTCATCCTCCCGTGTAGATACCAGCTTTGGTAACAGGCAAGATTGAATCAATGGAAATTGTTGCGCTTGAAGTTCTGCTAGAGGTGATATAACATTTGCATATGTAACCTGCAGTTTTTATCAATACAAGTAACACAATCCACTTAGTGAAACGGTAGGTGAAAAAAACAACAGAGAATTAAATACAAACAGCAAGAACATGTTTCAAAAATAGAGTTTAATTTTCATACACTGTCAGTGTAAAAAGTTTTACAACTATCAGCATATCACAACCATCTATATGTAATATGTGTGACTTTAAAAGTAGTTAGGATACAAGTCAAACGTTTTTAATGATGTAATGAGTATGATTGACAGGGTAAAAATTTGTTATATTGACGGTGTATACAAATTTAATCCTTCAAAATAACTATGTAAAAATAATGACAAGGCTTCTTCTTCTTCCAAATAAAAAATTTGACCACGAATTATAGATTTCAGCATTTCAAAAATCATTTTCGCGACAAAAGTGAGCATGTTATGAAGACGAAATTCAGAAAATAAACAAGAATAATGAAATCAGTGAAGCATAAAGAAGCGAATCGATAATACCTTATCGAGTGGCACGGATGCAACCAAATTATGAACCTCATTTGACTTAGCAATGATTTGGTTAGCTAATTTAACAATCTCAGATGGAGATAGGTTAACACGAACCTTAGAACCAGCAAGATCTACAAATTTCCATATAGTAATTTCAGTAAAAACGAATTCATTTCGCAACAATTCATGCACTAACTACACGAATGCTTAGAAGTGAAAGGTGAAAGAGAATTTAAGAGCTGAAAAGAGTGAGTACCTTTCTTCTTTGCATTTTTCTCTTTCTGGTGTTTGACGGCGGCAATAACGAGGTTAACGGCGATTGCAAGAACCGCGGCGGTTCCGGTGAAGGCGATCATGCCTCTACCTTTCTTGAGTTTTTCCATTTTCTCACGCTTTCCTTCGTTTTCCGTCATTTTTTTTTTCTCTGCTCGTTCGTTTTGTCTTTACTTTCTAACCCCTGACGAGCGCGAAGAGGGTTTTTTTGTTTTGGGCGGAAAATGAAATGCGAAGATTGTGACGTAAATTTTGAATTTCCCAAAATTAAGTATGGAGACACGTTATAATGATTAATGCGTTCGTTTTTTTTAATATTTTGTACCCAAAATAATTATAAAATTGTAGCAAGAAAACTATTTATTTATCAAATTACTTTTTCTTTTTTGGTCAAGATTTATCAAATTACTTTTACTTTTGTTTTTTTTTTAAGAAGACTTTTACTTTTGTTATAATGATTATGCAAATGTTTTCGTGAAAATGTAATAAATATCTCACTATGAGTGGTTTCAAAAATAATAATTTAAAAATTCAATTAGATTTTTTTCTCATAATTTAACTATGCTTTAGATTCCTAATATACTTTTTTTTTTATAACACAGAGATTAATACAATCATATAAATGAATATAATTCATCTGAGCATTGCAGTGTCAACACTAATGTTATAGTCAATTATTTTCTTCAATTTGTGTATTTAGCAGGTGGCGGCAGAGTAAAACGGACATTCCTTCAGCTTATTTGACTATTGTGTGTTTGGGTCTTATGAAATGAGCGCAATAATAGGTTTTTCAATAATGTTGTAACCCCTATTTCCAGATTGTTAGATAAAGTGAAATATATGTCTTTAGCCTAGATGAAAGTCAAGAAGGTTGCCTTTAGGTTTGACACAAATAGCTGGTGTTCGAGCCCGTTTCAATGCTTGGGCATCACATAATAGTTTATTTGGTGGTTGTGTAATTGAAACTTTGTTCCTTCGGTAATTCTTCTGGCACATCTTGTATTAGAGAAGTTGTTTTTTATGGTTAATATATATTCTATTTTTGTTTGTTCAAAAATAACATAAATGAGTATATAAAAATTTAAAAATAATAATAAATTAACAGCTCAATTATTTGCATTTGAAAAGGACGTATTTTTTAAAAAAGTTATTTTAGTCTAAAATTTTTTTTTATGAAACACAAGTTACTATGATAAATATTGGTGATTAATGTCCCTGTGAGCTTATCTCAGTTGGTAAGGACAATGTATAATATATGTAAGGTTTAGGGTTCGAATCCCGACCACCATAAAAAAAAATATAGATGATTGATACAGAGGGTGTGTAAATGTCGAAAACTTTATAATATTAAATTTGATTTCTAAGAATAAAAAAAAAGACTAAATAATTTATTTAAAACTATGAAAATTTACAAGTCATTGCAGGTTTTCACAAGTCATATTAAATGAAAAAAATTTGTAAAATTTAGTTTGGTTCCTTCGCACAAAACTCAAATTTAAACTCTAACATAAATAATTTGCTATTTCAAAAAAAAAAATCTTAACATAAATAATTTCATGTTGGTTTTTTTGTCAATTTTTTTATATATACTTATCATAATTAAGGTATTTGACACGTTATTGACTCCACACAGTATCTTCACAAACTTTTTATATTTTTTACCAATTGTACAATTAAAGGTCAAAAGTAATATGCTCCCTAACTTTGTAGGTTAGTTGCATCTACCACCTTATTTTATAATTGAACATGTTCCGCCATAAATTAAGTTTATTCATCGTAATATTTCATTTAATGAAAACTTTCCGTTTCAATAATTATTCATGTTAACAGCTTTAATAAGAAATATAAAAAAAAATCGCATTTACTTTGTACGAGTTGTTAAGAGAAAGAGAGTCATGCTCGATATCGCAAATCAATTGCATGCTAACGTATCACGAATGACAACATTATCTATACATTTTATCTTTTGTTACAATAATTATCTAATTTAATTCGTAAAAACCGTTAAAAGTTAAGAAAATTGCTAGTTATCACGAAAGTTTCACGAGCATGTTTCTTGCTTATTTCTAATACAAATAACAATGTTAAGAAAGATTGTCAACCCTAATTCTACAACTATTGGCGCCAATGACTCTTTGTTGTTATTGGTCCACTATATTTTGTCCCATATTTAATGCAACCACAATTCAAAACAACTGATTCAGCTTCAAAACGCCTATATTTGAGGAATGCAAACAATCGTATACATTGATGTCCCAATTATCAATTCATTGAATGGCCGTTTTCCAAGAGTTGTATGCAAAGGTTCAAGAGTTGTCAGCCTACTATATATTCATTCATTCAGAGTTTCCGATGCTCCTTCATCCCTTGCTGTTGCGGATTCATGGAGCACCAACATAACATCCAAGCTATGCTTTCATATCAAATGTTAATAGGTAACTCTCCAAAGTCTGAAACTTTTTTATTCATAATTTCTACTTTTTTTTTTTTGCAATGATCCAAATAATGATTTGATTTTTTTAAATGTTTGCAGAACCGTTATATCCCAATCCAACTACTGATATGGATATTAGGATGAATGACCTTCGTTTGAAATACCGCACCTATATGGTTGAGATGGACGTTGATTATGTGGGTGGTTTGTTTATTTATTCATTGCTTATTCTCCTGATATTAAGGCTTATTTATTCTACTGATATGGTGTTGTTTTGCTTAGGGTGCAATAATGCTTCCTATGATGTTTTCGAATGATTTTGGAGACCAAATACAGCAATGTGCAGCTCTGGTGGATCCAAACAACAATCAATTCGAAGTCTTGGTGGAGAGAAACAATCAGGGGATTTATCTGACTTGGGGCTGGCACGCTATGCGTGATTTTTACAAGTTACATCTTGGTGCTTGGATTACAATTGTCTGGATGGGGAATGGAAGGTTTGATATTCGAGTAAAGAATAGGTTTGGTAGGAGGGTTCGTTACCCAACATTTACGCCACCAATGGAATTCAAGGTTGAGCCCAATGCTGTTCCGGTTGTTGTTGACTGGTTTGTTCCCCAACCTTTTTATGCATGATGAGTATAACTTTCAGCTTACCTATGAGAAGAAGCTTGGTTGCGAGGATGTTGCATCTGGTTGTTTGGTATGGTTTATTGCATTTGCGTGTTACCTTTGGGATTGCACTCTCCAGTTTTCAATGACTCCTCGTCCAAACTTCAAGATTGGTGGAGGGTGGGATCGAATGGTTAAGGCTCGGAAAATTAAGGAAGGTGCTCGTGTGGTGGTAGCGGCTCCAGCTATGGGGATGAATTTGACTCTCTTCATTACTTGGATTCGTCAGTAGCAAGGGATATTTTGGATTGTTGCGCGCATAAGGGTTGGATGGTGGTCGTTGCTTGCCGTTTGGGTTATGTTTTTTGATAGGACTATGTTTTTTGCCTTTTAGTATCTTTGAATTTTTGGGATACCGTTTAAATTTAACAAGACTATGTTTGTGACAATCATTTGTGGATATCTATTTGCATCAATGATTTGTGTTTGATTATTCTGCGCATGGTCAATTTAAAATCTTAAACAGAACTTTGAAAGGCTTATATAATTTACAACGTCATGTAATTGTTTTATTTTTTTGCTATTGAATATGGGCAAGTGATATTAAAGGATATTAAAATATACTACCATGTCTGAGTTTATAGATAATCCAATTTATACATTTTCCATATGCAATGGTATGATGATAGTCTTTTCTAAGAGCAGCTTGATTAAAAGAGCTACATGTCAATCCAGTTGACTAATTAAAAGCGCAATTTGATTTGGGTAAAAATAGGATGTAGTCTTTTTTAAGAAACAAAACAATGGGATAACGCACTAATTGAATTTCCAACAGGCACATGCAAGACAAATCATTATGCATATGAAGTTCAAAGCAAAACTACATTATTTTGATTTGGTAGATATTAATATTAAGACTTGCCAAACCAATTAAATGAATGTAATCATTCGAAAATTAAATATGTGGCATACCGATTCCTCTTAGTAAGCCTTTATTTCTCTCTAATTTCCCTTTGGTTATGATAAAATTTATAAATTCTTTCACTATTACAACAAATTTTGCAGCTTCTACTTTCGTAGAGAGCCTCAATCTCGGTGATCAAAACTGCAAACACCTATGTCAAAATGCATGATTCAAACTGATCTACTTGAACTCGAAGATCGTCTTAAAAGCCAAGCTACGACTACTTTCCATGTATTTTTTAAAATTCAGATTCTGTTACCTTTTTTTCCTTTTCTGCTTCGTAAAGTTTTGTTCCTATTTTGATTGAAATTTGTTTTGTTTTTTCGATTTAGTTTAGGGTATTGATAAAAGGGTTGAAATTTATCTGTAGTTCAAGTGATCATGTTGCATCTATTGTAGAGTGCATTTACCCTTCTATTTTGCATAATATGAATGATTCAGAGTTTTTTTAGAGATAGAGCTATTTTGACGCCTAAGAATTTGATTGTCGACGAAATTAACAATTATGTTATGTCTTTGATACCCGGTGAAGAGAGGACATATTTGAGTTGTGATTCACCTTGCCCCATTAGTATTGTTGCTAATAGGCCTGATGATGTTCACACACCTGAATTTTTGAACACAATTAATGCATCTGGTCTACCTAACCACAAGATCACATTAAAGGTATGAGTTCATGTTATGCTATTGAGGAATTTGGACATAAATGTTGACTTATGCAATGGAACGCGCTTAATAATTACAAGAATGGGAAGATATGTACTAGAAGGAAGGGTGATTTCAAGAAGCAACATTGGGGACAAGGTGTATGTGCCTAGACTATCGTTGCAACCTTCAGACACCATAATTCCATACAAGTTCCAACGTAGGCAGTTTCCTATTATTGTTTGTTTCGCAATGACCATTAACAAAAGTCAAGGTCAATCGTTAAAACAAGTTGGCATCTACCTACCGCAATTTGTATTCTCTACGGCCAATTATATGTCGCAGTTTCCAGGATAACATCAAGGAAAGGTTTGAAAATACTCATAACTGACGAAAATGGAGATTACATTGATAACGCAACCAATGTCGTATACAAGGAGGTATTTCATAATGTATAAGCTTCTACGTACAAAGAACCAAGTCATAATTCCACCAACCTTGAACCATCATTTTAAATTTTATGGATATATTGTATTTTTATTTCTTACTATATGATCCTAGGCTTGGTACTATACTTTTTGTAATCAACTAAATAATTATCCATACTTTAAATGCCCGTGCGTTAGCACGGGTAGGGGAACTAGTTTATTAAACATGTTTCCTAAAGTAAGTACACCCACAACCTCCTTTATTTTTCGGGTAGGAAGAAACTTAATTGGCTTTGGTGGTGGTCGAAATTCGAACCCCGGACCTTGCATATTTTATACATTGTTCATATCAACTGAGCTAAGTTCATAAGGACAGAAACTTAATTGGCTGACTGCTTTTCGCAATCTGTTCGAGACAATTTCTCTCTAAATAAATAGCAATGTTGTAAAGTTAAACACATGGTATAACATTAGTGACCACTGACCAATAAACCATGTGGCACTCTCCACGGACATTATTTTGTGCGACTTAACCATGACAACACTCCTGCCTAGAACTTTCTCTCCAAGCCTTCTATTCTCCCCCACACGCACTCTGTGTGTTAGACAAACTAAAATCTTCACTTTTAAAACCATTTCAATTGTTAACCATGACAAGAGATCTTAATGCATATAGTGGAGTTGATGTAGGTTTACAAGCTTTCGTCATTTATGTAGGTAATGCAAATTTCTTCTGAAAGAGCCTTTTAACATATGTTCTCTTTGGTACAAATTTTAATCTTAAAAGAATACGTATGCTTGGTTTGGTGTTAGGAGGGAAAATGTATCGAGGAACTACGGGCTACGGCGTTATCAAATTGGAAAAGGTACGTTGAATCAAGGAATAAACACATTACGAAACACCCAAGGAAAATAAAGAAAACCCACAATCAAACAGTAGACAAAACAATTAATTAGCATGACAAATTAATTATCATCCCCTCGGTGTATTTAACAAGATCAATAATAAAACTAGCTACAATATTTTTGTCTGAATTATTTATTATATACACTGTTTGGTTAATATTATAAACAAAAATATACAATTAATAATGTACATGATTTTTTATTATAAACCACATATATCATTTAACAAATGAATATAAAATGTTGATTTTTGTTTATAATAACGATCAGATGACCAAGAACAAGAAAGGCATGACCGCATAAGAAGATCGTAATTAATAAATTCTGGAAACAAAACAAAGAAAATGAATGTAGAACTTTATTTGCTTCAACAAGCCTTTTTATTGGACAAAAAGGTCAACATTAAGTCCTCAATTACATTACTGCGAATGTTAATTCCAAAGAGTCAAGTAGACTTTGATAACCTTTCAAAAAAAAAAAAGTAGACTTTCATAAGAAATACAATCACAGCATTTTCATCATTTTTGAGTTTTCTTGCGTAGTTCTTTCATCCATTTGAGGCTCAACACACTCTTCCCAATTTTGCTCACCTTTGATTCATCCTTGCTTTTTTTCTTGTTTTTCTCCGATACTGGATCAAAAGGGTCTGGGTTGTTGTCCCATTGATCTGCCCATGACAAACCAGAATCCATAATTTCGTTGTGTTATTTTGGATCAGATTTTTTTTTTTAAATGACGAACTATATGAAATATTTCATACATGTAATTTACTTATTATAACTAGCTAGTAGTTTATAGGATGAGGTGATCATTTTCCTTCGTATGAGTCAACGCATATTTTTGGAAAAAGGTTATTCTGGATTGTCCTATTAAGGGTGTTTATACCATAATTCCATCTAAATTAATCCCAATGCCACTTTGATTAGCTCATGTCCTAAAATTTTGGTCGTTATGATTAGTTAATTTCCAACTGTACACTCTATTTCTGCTCATCTAATCTCTTATTCCCAACTTCTAATAAAATAGTTGGTTGATTATCCAGAAATATTCTTTGATTAATTTAGATTTTGTTTGTTAATAATTTATTTTATCCGTAGGAGCACTTTTCAATGAATGGCATTTTAGAGAGCACAATCATTATATATTTTATTCAATAAAAAAATATGTGAGATTGGTTACTGCTATTATTATTACTTATGGTGAATTATTTTTCTAATTGTTGCTTATGTTAAAAATCAAAGAGTATAAAGTCACAATCATCGACATATTTAGAAGAATTAAATGGTGCATTTTTTTTAGAAGAATGAAATGGTACATGAACACTCTTTGGGTCTGTTTGGTTAATCTAAAAAAGAGCTTTTAGCTTTTAGCTTATAGTTTATAAGCTCGTTTGACAAAAAAAGCTCTGTTTGGTAACATTTTTTCACCATGAGCTTATAGCTTATTTCACGAGCCTATAAGCTATTTTTCAGAAACTATTCCAAGTAGCATTTGAGCTTATAGCTTATATCTTCTCACTTTTTCTTCCAATTTTACCCTTATTATTTCATTTAAATTGTATTTTTATCCATTATAATTTTTATAATAAGCTACGTAATAAAGACTACTATCCATTTATTCCAATTTTTGTATATATATCAGCTCGCCTTTTTTTTTTTGAAAAAATATATACCTTCGTTTTTTCTTTACGAAACAAAATACTATTATTCTATTAGTGTTACCTTTTTTTTTTTTTTTTTAGGTAAATGTTATTTTCTTTATTCTCTGTTATTAGTATTACTCTATTAGTGCTACCTTTTTTTTTGTTTTTGAGGTAAATGTTATTTTTTTTATAAAGTGGAAACACTTAAATGATAATAAATATAAGATAAAATTTTAGTGAATAAAATTTAATTTAATTTATAATACATAAGATATATTAAATTAATAAATTTAAAGTATTTTTTTAAAAGAAAAATTAGTTTACAAAATTACAAATACTTGAATTAATGATGTAATTTTTATTATGAATTAAGAATACCCTTTATGTCATTTTACATTTATCAGCTAGTTGAACCGTTATTTTTACCAAACACTTCAGCTAGCTTATCAGCTAACTTATCAGCTATCCGCTATTTTTACCAAACAGAGCCTTGTTCTATTTTTTTATAATCGTATTATAGGTCCAAAGTATTCTACACTCTATTAATGGATCTCTACTGGAAAACTAGTTGGGCACAAAAGATGACTTATGTCCTGTTGGAACATTGGTGTGAAGGTGGAAAGAAATTGGAAGGTTGGAAGATTAAACACCGAGTAATTAAACTTTGATCTAATGTTTTGTGAATTGAAAAAATATAGTGTGAGGTCCCACATAAAATAGGATATCTTTTTGTATCTTTTTTCGTATTGTTTAAAAACGACCACGTTCCATCATAAATAGTATACTTTGTTGAAATTAAATCACTCCAAAATTTTATACATGTTTGAAATCAAATTGAAAAACATGATGCGAAATCCATGTTGGTTTTCTCATGAAATTTTTAATCTACAACACACCTAAAATTAATGTCAACCGATGTTCGGGTACTAATAAACAACCTGTGCAATCGTGGATGTATCAGCACACCATTATCATGTATTTCCCACAAACCAAAATTAACTATTGATTCTAATTCATGTATTCCAAAATTCACAACAAAGCTTGACATTGCACTTGTATTCATATTGTAAATCATGCATCAAACAAACTTTAAAAAAAGATGTGAGTCACAATTGTCGTTTAAATACTCGTGTTTATTATTGGTCTTCCTTTTCCATGATATCTCAGTTGGTAAAGACAATACATGATATATATAATGTCCGACATTCAAATTCCGGACACCACCCAAAAAAATACTAGACGGTGTAAGACTTTTAAATCCTTTTCCATACTAGACGGTGTAAGACTTTTAAAAAAAGTTTTAATCAACTTCAACAATTTTATCATGTAAATAGATGTGTATGCATACAGTCCTAGTGAGCTTAGCTCAGTTGGTAGTGACAATGTATAATATATATTGTTGTGAATTCTATCCGAAATCACACCAATAACAACTTGATGTGTGGAGCAAGGGATAATCAAGCAACCAAAATCAAAGCGTATGGAACAATTAAATACAAGCCAAAAGTAGAAAACAACGGCGAGAAGAACACAAAGAAGAGAAGAACACAAAAGAATTTGTTGACCCAGTTCGGTCCAAATTGACCTAGTATAGGGGAGAGAGCAGCCCTCCGATCCACTATATGATGAGTAACGTTACAAAAGAGAAATCAATGGGTTACAAGAATAAGTCTCCCGCCTAATTCTACCCAAAGTCCCAATCTCTTCCCGTAACCAAGAGACTCAATCCTAATAGTGTTTCCCAAGGTGAATCAACCCACAAACCCTAGTGTTTGTTCCGAAGAGACAAACTCTATACAAACCCTAATTTTGTTGTTGCCTTTCTAAACCCTTGTTTCAGCCCCCTCTATCTCTCTCAAAGTTTGCTATACAAGGTCTATATTTATAGTAAAAGTTTCGCTTAAAATTTGGAACAAATCTGCTTAAAATCTGTAACAAATCTGCACCCAAAAATATGTTTCTGTTATTCGCCGCCAGCGCACCATCGTGCCACGATTTTTCCAATGCCTTGCCTAAAAAACTGAAACCTCCATCGTGCCACGTTGCCTTGCCATCGTACCACGATTCTGCAGAAAACCTAATTTTAAGTTAACTCTCACATATATAAGGTCCGAAGTTCAAACCCCGACTACCACTAAAAAAAGATGTGTATACATACGGTTATAAACAAATAATTTGATATATAAACGATGAAATCTAATTAGATGTGCGTAAATGATTTTTTGCACATTGGCAATGCACAAGTTAACTAAAAAAGTCAACATCCTCACAAAACTTGATTTAGAGCTATCAAATCAACGTAAAAGATTCACTTTTATTTCAATTTAAAAATGTGTCAAATACAAGCATTATTTTGACAATAATATGACCAATGTTGTATTTTTCAAAACATACATTTCAGGCAAGTTCGAGTGGTTATAGCAACAATACAAACATATTTGTTTTCTTCTTTCAAATGAGAAAACATACATGAACTGTCTGAACCTTGGAAAATACTTACTTGAACACAAGTATTTGGACACTAAATTTAGACACACATACATAATTGAGAAAAGGTAGAAAGAGAAAATAATTAAATAGTGTTTATTTTTTAAATAATGAAATAAAATGTATTTTTATATGCGTGTGCCTAAATAGTGTGTCCAAAAGCTTGTGACTGTGAAGCCCTGATACTTCAAAATGGATGACGTATCGTATCCTCTACGATCCTGCACCGATATCTGCCTGATAATTTCCGATACGTATCAGGAGAGTATTCGAAGATTAATTTTTTTTAAAAATAATTATTTGATACTTCCCGATGCGTATCAGGAGAGTATCCGATAATTATCCTGCTCTAATACCTGCCCCGATATTTCTCAATTAATGTTAACTAAAATAACTTAACTCTTGAGTACTGGTGTGTTTCTTTTTTGGATATAGTGCTTATTTTTTGGATTGATAAAGTATAGCACTAACAAATGTAGTATAACATTGATGATGCTCTTTTTGAGATATATTGTGTATGTAATTGACTAATCATCACTGTCTTAATCGTCAATATTATTTATATTTATGTTGATGTGCTACAAGCCCATGACTGATTTCTTTTGTTTGTTAATGTATTTGCATATTAAAAAAAATGGTTATAATTATATTTGACATTTAATTATATATAATTTTTATTAACGTATCTCAGCCGTATCATATCTTGATTTTTTAAATTTTCTCGTATCAGTGCAGTATCGTATCTGTATTGTATCTCATATCCGAGTTTTAGAGCTTGTGACCATGGAAGACTTTCTCCTAAACCTTTTATATATACGTAACATGTAACATCGGGTGTGTTTGGTTCAGAAGAGAAATTGAAAAGAGAGAAATAAGTAAGAGAGAGTTTGTGAAGAGAGAAAATGATGAGAAATAGAGAAGATTTATGTATTGTTTGGTACAGGAGAAAGAAGAGAGAAATAGAAGAGAAAGAAATGTTGTTATTTTTAAAAAGATAAAAATATCCTTGATAAGACAACATTATAATTTATGATTAATTAAAAAACCAATGGCATAATAGACTTTTTTGTCTTCTTCCCTCTTTCTTCTCACTTTTGAAGAAAAACAAAAAAGGTATGGAGCCCACCATTTATTCTTCTCTCTTCTCAATTTCTCTTCTTGTCAGACAAGAGAAATCTTCAACTTCTCTTCTCTTTCTCTTTTCTTTATCTCTCTCTCCTCTATTTCTCTCATACCAACACAAAGGCGTAGAGTCCTTTGGGTCCAAAGTGGTTAAGCGATTAGGTCTTGTTTGACGTGAATCACAAATCGAATTTTGATTGTCATCAAGAGATCGTGATTTGATTATGAGATTTTATTTCAAGTGTTGCAAAACATGATATGACTTGTATAAATTAGTGAATGATTTATATATTGAGTTGCGTTTGTCATATAAACAGAGTTTTGGCCCAATCTAAAATAACAATCCTTATTTATTAATTTTATCAGGTCTGCAGTAATTTAACCTAATTTTTTTCCGCTCATTTGCTTTATTAGGTTTGCAATTATTTAACGTAACAAATTCATTCGAAGAAAAACATTGCACAAATTTCATTCCTATCCTCTTGCCTTTTTTTTTTTAAGGAAATATTTTCTACACTTATTTGATGATGCACGTTTGTTCTAGAAACTACGAGCATATCATTATTTATTAATTTTATTAGGTCTGCAGCAATTTAACCTAATTTTTTTTTCCGCTCATTTGCTTTATTAGGTTTGCAATTATTTAACCTAACAAATTCCTTCTAAAAAAATGCATCGCACAAATTTCATTCCTATCCCCTTGCTTTTTTTTAAGGGAAATATTTTCTACACTTATTTGATGCTGCACGTTTGTTCTAGAAACTATGAGCATATCCTTATTTATTAATTTTGTTAGGTCTGCAGCAATTTAACCTAATTTTTTCCCGCTCATTTGCTTTATTAGGTTTGCAATTATTTAACCTAACAAATTTCATATAAAAAAAGTGGATCGCACCAATTTCATTTCTATCTTCTTGCCTTTTTTTTTTTTTGCTATCCTCTTGACTTTTTTTTTTTTTTTTTTACAATATTTTGTACACAATACTAGAAAAATTCATCGCACTAATTTCATGCCTTTTTTTTTACAATATTTTGTACACTTTTTTTTGAACCAATTTCATTCCTTTCCTGTTGCCTTTTTTTTTACAATATTTTCTACACTTATTTAATACGTTTACAAACATAATACCCTAATTTCCATGAAAACTTGGCTACCCTGATTTCCATGCAAACTTGATTATATATACCAAACCCTAAACGTGTTTCTTTCAACAACAAAAAAATCCATAAACCGTGTAAAAGTTTCACAAACAACCCAAAATTCATATATTTTGATATTTAGAGCTTTGTAAATGGAAAAACGTGACCTTAGAACTTATTTTTTTCACCGTTACCAATTATATATTGCATTTTATTATTTATATGTCAATCCCTTTGCAATAAACTCGAGCGGAGCACGGATCAAAAATCTAGTGTTATGTAATTTCCATCATCTACAAATGTTTTTAATACATACTCAAACTGGTGGTATACATAATTAAAGAACCGTATCAACTCAATAATCTACACTATCAATATTTTAAAATGATTTTCAAAACTATAAAAATAAAAATCTAAATATATAACACATACCGATTAAACTTAATAAAAAATCAATTAAACTCAATGAATTTTTCTATAAAACTTTTTTGTCGTTATTCTAAACGCTCAAATTTTTAAGATAAAGAGATCATGATAATTGAAAGTTTGACAATAAAGTAAATAAAAGTTAAGTAAATATTGTTTTAGTCATAGTTGTTTCACCATTTAAGCTAAATCCACTTGATTTTTTTTAACAAAACTCAAATATATATTTTTGAAAACTAAGTGACAAAACTCTAATATTAAATAATAATAAATAATACAACACTTTACAAAATAAAATGATATAGATTATTATCCAAAACCACTAAAAAAAGATTACAGTATTATCCAAAAAGAATATTTAATTTAGTTTTTCAATATAAAGAGACACACATGTCCACCTCAACCTCATCCTCCTTTACACATCAAAGCCTTTACTTCACGCTGACAGATTTTTACAAAAACCCAAAACCCACCTTCTACCCTTTTATTTACTCTTCCAACATTTTTTACTACAAAAAAATTACAATTGTAGATAGAAAACACAAAAAACATTGTCTTTTCCCTTTCCTCTTCTTCTTCAATCTTCAATTGATTACAATCGAAGAATCTCAATTCCGTAGCAAAAATGTATTTATCATCAGAGAAGCCGCGCCCAATCGATTTCTACAAAGAAGAAGCACGCGACATGATGATGGAAGTAGTAACCAACACCGATCTTCAGCCACCACCACCTCCACCGTCGCAACACCACCACCACCTTCAACAACAACAACCGCAAATGATTCTCACCGCCGAGAGCAGCGGCGACGATCCTGAGATGGAGATCAAAGCTCCAAAGAAACGCGCGGAAACCTGGGTTCAAGACGAGACACGAAGCCTCATTGGTCTACGACGCGAGATGGATTCATTATTCAACACTTCGAAGTCGAATAAGCATCTTTGGGAACAGATTTCAGCGAAGATGAGAGAAAAGGGTTTTGATCGGTCACCGACTATGTGTACTGATAAATGGAGGAATCTTTTGAAAGAGTTTAAGAAAGCAAAGCATCATGATCGAGGTGGTGGAAGTGGTTCTGGTGGGAAAATGAGTTGTTACAAAGAGATTGATGAGATCTTAAGAGAGAGAAGTAAGTGTGGACAATATAAGAATGTTGTTACACCTACTTCTAAAGTTGAATCTTCTTACATGCAATTTGATAAAGGTTAATTTTATGTTTTATGTTTTTAGTTCTATATTTGATTTCATGCTATGTTTCGTGTTTGGATAATAATAATCATTTTTGTGGCAAATTTTATTTGATGCTATGTTTGGATAATTGTTTATGTTTTTGATTTATATATGCAATTGTGCTTATTTGATTATAAGTTATTATGTTTGATTTGTACACTGTAGCTCAATCTTTTTTTAGTTAAAAACTGTTGTCACAGTCATGTTATGTTGTGAACCCCAAATTTGTACCTAAAATTGGTGGCAGACAAGTCACAAGTGTGTGTTTATGTAGGCTTTCAAACGTGTGTTGTGAAATCAAATCCGGAGTGAACACGATAGCCTGTTTGTTTCGAAATCTAGGGGAAGCATGCGGAAAAATTGCTTACCGATGCACTTTTTACCAAAGAAAGTTTTTGTCGTTTATACTAGAATCTATTTTTGAGTTCTTAAACGATAATACCGGTGTTTTAAATAGCGGCTATCGACCTTTTGCGTAGCAGGATCTGAACAAAACACTATTGTTCCAGAATAGAGTATTTAGTACAAAATATTGTGAAATAGCGATGCTATAACACAATTGCATAGTGGAATTTGAACAGGCCGCTATTTTCCGTGATCCGCAGTTGATAACACTTGCACAAACAGGGCAGAAGTGAATCTTTTAGAATGTCGGTCACACTAGTTGCTGTAGTGGACCCATTAAGGACTAATATGGCAAATACATGGGGTTTTTATGGACTACAGTGATTTGCAAATACTCTAGGATCAACGTGTCACTTCTCTGAATTTTGCACTAATGGGTTTATGAGTTTACTCGTAAATAATGCGACTTTTGAGGTAATAATGGTAGAATTCAAACTATTTTTGTACAATGCATGTCCAGTGATGGTGTTTAAAGCCTTTATAACTCCGGGGCATCGAACTTAAATCCAACTTGTTATTGACAACACTTGACTTGTGGCACAGATGCATAGGCAGTTTGTGTAATAGAAATCGTGTATGTAGCATTAGTCAAAACCAAAGAGTTAGCAGTCAACCAAGTCCAACAATTTGGTCCAAAAAGAAGGGCTGATTTGGTATCTTTCTCAAACATTATGGCTTGAAATATTAGGCCGTGCTTCTTGTCTTATGAAGTGGATATAATTCAACGAAATGCCCGACTATTAAAAACCTAAGTATCCTTTTTGTAACTGCCTAATCAACTACATTTTCCAAATTCCAACAAATCCAGTCCCAAAAGGTGTGCATCTTGGTTAAAATTGCTATTTTACATGTTTGTATCGGTGTTGTTAAATAGCAGCTGTAGCGGCCCTATACCACTACAAGGTAGTGGAATTTTGGACAAACCGCCATTGTTCCACAATATGCTATTTGGTACAAAATATTGTCAAATAGTGGGTATAGTGGTGCTATAGCACTATTGCACAGAGGAATTTTAACAGTCCGCTATTTTCCACTCTCCGCAATCGACAACATTGGTTTTTACACCTTTAGCTTTTATTAATTTTAATCTTCTACGCGAAACCAAAATTTGGAGTAAAGAAGAAGCATTTAGTTGGCCTGTATAGCTTTAGGAAGTTCGCTTGGAAGTCAAATTAATACCTTTGTTAATAATCTACCCTTAGTAGATACTCAACCCATATCAATTGATATCAGGTCTGATAGCTGTGTTATTTTTCTCTATGCTTACGATCTTTGATATATGAGAGTATAAATCACTGCAATTTGAAGGTTCTCAGGGGGGACAACTCCTACCCTCTTGAATCATCAAACCCAATTTAAGTGAATTGGTAATTTTTCCCTAGTTGCTGTTGAGTCATGACATTTGGATGTCTGTCCTGTTACAATTCCGCCCATTTTGTCTTTAGGAACAGTTAGTTGACTTGTTATGTTGCTGTGCAGGTATTGATGATGCCAACATTTCTTTTGGGCCCGTTGAAGGTATGTCTTTGAAGTCAGCTTTTTATTTTCTACTCTATGATAGTTCACTTGTGATGTGTCTTAGTCCTAAGATTATTTCATATTTTTCAGCTAATGAATCATGTAGGATTTTGATTCCATTTGGCCATTTGGTTTGGTTCTTATCCTAGATTGCTGTACTGGAAAATAACAACTAGTGTATGATACATTCAAACCAGCGACTCACCAACCTAATACCCTAGCCAAGTTGAATACTGGTCAAAGTTTTACAATATTTAAAATCTCACATGTTATTAAATTTTGTAAATTTTATGCTAATAAACTTAGTTTTGTAAACAAAATTGCAAAATATCAATACAAGTCAAGTTTTTTAAAACTATAATTAAATATATCTTTGAATTTTATGTAATATATTACATAATAAACGACTATTCTACTAAAATAATGTATTCACAAAATGGGAATTTATATATGTACATATTATAATTCAAAAGTATATTTTTAGTATATGATTTTTTTTTAAAATATATCTTTTACTCTTCAAATTTAAAAGTATATATTATTTCATAAGTATATATATATAGCAATCTAGCCGAGATTGGATCTAATAGGTTAATATATTATAGTTTAATATACTATACAGTAAACTACTATTCATAAGTATATATTTCAAATTTATATATGTTTAATATGTATTCACAAAATTTTAGTATATGTTCATAAGCAATGCACTGGTTTAAAGAACATATATATAGCAATCTAGCAGAGATTTGATCTAATAGGTTGACCACACAGGCCTTTGGTCCGGTTTATGGTTGAACCAGTCGAACCGGCTGGTCCTGTCTCGTTTTCTAGACGCACATGATTGCATGTGAATTTAACTGCTACCATAGGTGACCTGTTACCTTTTTGCTGTTCCTTTTTCTTGTAAACGTTCCATATAATGATAAAAACTATTAAAAAGAAATGTACACATTGAAATGTTACTTTGGAAAGTCTATTGAAATGAAAATTCAAACGCCGTACTAGTGTAATCTGTAGGAATGTTCTGGTTATTGCAATTTACTAGGAATTCATTCAGCTCATGTCTGGCTGGTAATTATTTCTTTAAATGGTGGAAAAGAGTATTGTTGTTGCTCGTTGCAATCATCCATCAGTTTATCTTAATTAAAATGTCCAGCAGTAGTATTTAGGAAACGGGGTTGTATTTAAAGGATTTAGATATATGTGGGATATCATTTTGATGTTTAGGCATTCATTCTTTCCAAAGTAATAGTTCCTTCATGTTTCTCATCATTCTCAAATGCCTGGCAATTAGCTTCTGGAAGACCAACGCTCAATCTTGAGAGAAGTTTGGATCATGACGGGCATCCTCTTGCCATTGCCGCAGCAGATGTAGCAGCAAGTGGAGTCCCTCCTTGGAATTGGAGAGAAACTCCCGGAAATGGTAAGCTATGCTATGTAAAGGACTAGCTCATTTTCTTTCTTTCTTTAGGTTAATTGCTTTTTTATTTCTAATACTGGTTTTTCATATTATGTCAGGCGGAGAAAGTCAGTCTTGCTGTGGAAGGGTTATATCAGTCAAATGGGGTGACTATACAAGACGAATAGGTATTGATGGCACTCCGGAAGCCATCAAGGAGGCAATTAGGGCCGCTTTTAGGTTGAGAACTAAACGCGCTTTTTGGTTGGAGGATGAGGAACAGATTATCAGAAGTATTGACCGTGATATGCCTATTGGAAATTACACTCTTCACCTTGATGAAGGTTGGGCTCAGTTTATTCTTTTAGCTAACTTGTGCAAATAAAGTGGTTTATTTTACTGTTAATGTCCAGGAGCTTAACTGTTTAAAGTTCATGTACCGAGATTTGAGTTTGTTGACCCCTTACATTTAGGGCATACACTGCATTTCACCCAAATCGTATTTTGTGCACCATTTCTGTTAACGTAACAATATATTATCATTGCAGGAATGGCCATCAAAGTATGCCTATATGATGAGTCTGACCATATCCCTGTGCATACTGAAGAGAAGATATTTTATACGGAGGATGATTACCGTGATTTTCTGGCACGTCGAGCTTGGACAGGTCTAAGAGAATTTGATGGTTATAGAAATATTGACAATATGGATGATCTTCGGCCCGGTGCTATATACCGAGGCGTGAGTTGAGGGCAGGTGCATGGTATGAACAATCTTCAAATATTTGCATCAAATGTCTAGAGAAGTGGAGGGAACTGTGAGGATCTTTGACAATATATATGTGCAGCATTAACCTGAAACTGTATTTGTTTAGTTTGATAATGCTGTTTATAAATTAGTCTATAATAGGATAATGAACAAGTTCTTTTGCCTTGTGTAAATATGCATTGACAGTGAGAAAAAGAATTATTGTCAATATATTCTATGGGATAATTTTCAATTGTTACTTCTGCTGCTGGTGAAGTTCTCCAGGATAGTGGCATATTCTTTTTCTGGCACGTTGCTCAAGCTGGAATCTTTTGAACCATCATTATTGTTAACCATAATCAGACGAACATTTTGTCATAAAATTTCAATCCTAGAAACTTGTAGATGAAGGAATGCAAGATGTGATACAAGACCGTGGAGAGTTTGCTTTACCCACCTGTTGCGACGGTCGAGGCCCAAAGCAGCAGAGGAGTAGAGCGAGACATCGTGAGAACAAGGCACTGTCTGTCAATATGATAGTCCATAACCATCACATCACAAGTAATTATATTAAGTTCCTAAAAAAAGAAGTAATCATATTAAGTGACATGAGTTATTTACTATAATAAGTGGTTACGATTGTTCAAATAAGCTCTTCTAGCTTTCTAACAATTCCTTCAATTCCAAACCATACATCTCCAGAGATTTGCTTTTATGAACTCCTTTTGACGTTTTCATAATCAGAATTGAATTAACATGCTCAAGAGTGATTCAATAATTCATAAAACTGAAACAATGAAGTCCATTAAACCAAATCTACGAAAGGATTAGGTAAATGTCTTGAGAACCTCCCCCTTACACGGCTGCTTACCCAACCAAATATGATTTATGAAAAAAGGAGTATTGGAACGAAGTTGTAGCAGAGCCACAAGACTATAAGAGCATCTCTAACGAAGTATCATAGAGTTTTATGGAAAGATGAATAGGTATTTTTTGTTCTTCTCATAGGAGGAGTGGCAATGTGGATTTCATAGAATTTGGTGATGAACCTTGAGTGCGTGTTTGAATGAGATAATTAGAAATTTTTAGATAATTTAAAATTTTAGACAATTCAATTGAATTTTCTTCATTTTAAAATATTTTCGTTTGGATAGAGTAATGAAAAAATTTACTTGATATTAGTGGCCGATTTAAAAATTATGAGAGGTCATTTTTCAATTTTGAAAATTTTGAGGGGTTGAATTGTAATCTTCAAAAAAATGGAATTGGGAACAATTAGAAAATTTATAGGGGTTAGTTTGAACTTTTTGAAAAATATAGGCACCAACTTACAAATTTTGAAAAAATTATAAGTAGGAAGAAATTTGAAACTCCTAAATTTTAAGTGTCACTAAAAATTCTTTAAATTTAATAACTTTGAAAAAATACTTCATAATTTTTCATCATTTTAAAAATTCTCCCTCCTTTCAAAATAATATATTCTCCATAAAAAAAATTGATGGTAATCCAAATTTTTTAATAAGTGTGTAAGACTAATTTAAGTAATGAAGTTGAGCTTTTAAATAAAATTAACAGAGTAAATGTAAACAACTAATTTTTTTAATAAGTTTGTAAGACTTTTAAGTGATTAATTTTGCTTATATTTTATAATGAAGTGAGAATGACTTATAAATTTAGAATATAATTAAAAGAAAAATGCTAAATAGCACGATAACTTTTTCGTGCTAATCACACGAATGCTATTTCTTATGCTTAGTTGACCTTATCAAACATATTTCTCTCCATTTTTATGCTGTGTTTTCATCTTCATATCCCCTTCTCCATTTTTATTTTGCTCGTAATGCACTGCACAATCCTCGTCCATTTGAAACAATATGGTTTAATGTGAAATGATGAATATTTAGATTGTTTTGTGATGATATCTATCTACTTCTTTTCTTTTTAAGCTACAGTGCTCTGCTCCCTTACCACTACCTACCTCTCATCTATTTTGTGCTTCATTGCTCTGATCTCTCTCATGATTTTTGTATAAGCCATGGCAATGGGATGCAACATGACAATGGCGGTGGCACTAGAAATAAGAATTATTTGCTATGATTAATATTAAAATAATAAAACAAGTCCAAAAACAAAGAGTTTGTAAAGATAAGTGTGCATTCGTGTGGCATGCACGACAAATTGTTTCGTACAATATAGCATAACTCTAATTAAAATATACAATAATAGACATTTTGATATATTCAAGGCACAACTCAGCCAAAATATAATTATAAAATAATTTATACATAGGCAAATACGAAAGTCAGTGTTTATCTCAACTTATTTTAGTCGTTAATGTTTTTTTTAAGAACGTTAAAGTTGTTTGGTAAACATTTTTTCTATTTAAAAAATTTTTGTTCTACGTTCTAATGTGTTTTTCCCCCTCAAAGATTACGACCACGATTTTTTTTTTTTTTCTATTCCGAGAATTCTTTCTATGTTAAAATGTGTTTTTTTTCTTCATAGATTACCTCCAGAATATAATTTATATTATGAGTATTCTATCTACGTTATAATGTTGAATAATTTGTTAAAATATTTTAAACACATTTAAAAAGATTATTGAGAAAAATAATATTTAACATAAAATCGCTGCTTTCAGTTAAAAATAAAACATAAATTGTTGAAAGAAAAAACATTAATCGTTGCTTTCAAAAATACATAAAACATAAAATCGTTGTAATTTTTCAAAGAGAAAAGGACATAATCATTAAAATGCATTGAAATAAGTAATAACGTGCATAAGTTATTTAACAATTATATTTTGGTTAATAATCATTGTCAAGGCTTGCGTAACTTACTGCTTAAACCTCCGTCCCGTAATAAATGACCTGTTTGAAAATGTGCAATTTTGACATAAATTATTTTGACCATATTTTTCTACTAATATAAAAAGATAAATAATATCATATAAGATATCGTTAAATTCGTCTCGATGAGTATTTTCAAAATATCAAATTTTCATAATTTTTTCCAATATATTATTCAAGATATTTAAACTCAAAATTACGCATTGATATACGTAATTGGATCAACTAGGTCACTTATTAAGGGACGGAGGAAGTAACATATAGAGAACTTTACGGTATAGAGAGAAATATTATAAGTATCTATCTATCATTATAAGTATCGAATTGAACGACACAGAGAAGAATTATAAGTATCTATCTATCTTCTATCTATGTAAAATGAACTTGAGTTCTTCTTTGCCTTGCATTTTGACTATGTGGCAACTCTAGGGTTCTCATGCAAGCATTACGATGATGTGGCAACATTAGAGAAACTTTTCAATCTCTCTTAAAAAACTTCTTATTGGGCCAGCATACACTGTGTGAGTGAAGGAAAAGTCCCTTACTAACTATAACTGCCCTAAGTCCCTAACCAATCATAGCTAACTCTAACTATACTTAGTTTATCAGTTAAGTCTAATCTAATGTACAAAATACAGCTGGCTTGTGTAACAAGTAACCATGCTAGAGACTTGAGTAAACTTTTACTGATAACCGTTTCTGTTAGCTTACATTTTCACATTCTCTCCCGCCATATCATTTTTTTCATTCTAGAATACAACTTTAATTCTCTTCTTTCTCTGCGCACTGAGTTTTGGGCTTCTGCTTTCAACTACCACAGTGAGTACAAGAATTTCTTGTCCTTGAATTTTACACTCTGGTTTCTCTCTCTCTCTCTCTCTCTCTCTCTCTCTCTCTCTCTCTCTCTCTCTCTCTCCTGGTTTCTTATTTTCAATTTCCTTCTCAACCCAGGTTGAAGCACCTTCTACGGGAAGCTGAAATCACAGAGCAAGGTTCTTTCCGTCTCATTCTTACACAGAAACTCAAGGAAGCTGAAATCATCAGCAGGACTTCTTCTAGTGATTAACTATCATTTAGTTTTCATGTACACTCCATATGTTGCATATTTTAATCTCATGCACCAAACCATACGATTTTGGATTTCTTTAGTTAATGTATGTTTAAAAATTATAGAGATGTCATATGTACTTTGTTGATCAAATTCTACTGATTTTGTTGCTAAAAATGTTTTGATCTATCTTTGACATGAATTCACAATTAAGCATCGTTTATGTTCGGTAAAATCAAAGATCTTGAAGTTTAAGTTCTTGATCTTAAATTTCAGTACGTTGCTATTTTAAGTAGTTCTGAGAATATGTAACCTCTGCTTTTTGAAGTTTGGTTTGAGGAGTCACATTGATTTCATCAGTTTTCAAAATTGTATAGTGGTGCATCTTTGAGTATTCTTCAGTCTATAAGTTAGTGCATCTTTGCTATTGTATAGTGGTGCATATTTGATCTTGTATATATAGTGGTGCATCCTTGATGTATGTTGATTAGTTCTTGATTTTAACATTATTTCTTTTCTTAACCTTAGAAAATGGTTGATACTAAGGAGCTAAACAAAGATGAGAGGGATGTTGTTGAAATAATGCTTGACCTAGAAGAGAAATTTGGAGCTCAAGCTCCAGTTCCAGTGCTTGGCCTTGAAGAGGAATTTGAAGCTCAAGCTCCAGTTCCAGCTCCAGCTCAACCAGAGGTGAGGAGGAGGCCCTCAGGCTTCGCACTCAGGATTTGCCCCAGGTTGAGGATGCTGGCTACATGGGGGCGGAAGAGGGCTAGAAATGCAAGGGGACCGAGGAGACCAAGGGCCTTTCTCACAGCAATTTGGGGGCAAAGGAGGGCTAGAAACGCAAGGGGGCCGAGGAGACCAAGGGCCTTTCTCACAGCAATTTGGGGGCAAAGGAGGGCTAGAAATGCAAGGGGGCCGAGGAGACCAAGGGCCTTTCTCACAGTAACTTGGGGGCAAAGGAGGGCGAGAAGTGCAAGGGGGCCGAGGAGGGCAGTGAGGGAGGACGGTCGGGTGAGGGTCAGAAGGTCGATGATCTGGTGGTTTATGGTGCCAAGAGCTGTAAGGATGTACTTGTTGCTGAGAAGGGGCGGAAGGCTGAGAAGGGGTAGAAGGGTCTGAATGCTGGGGGGACTAGGGACACAGCGAAGGCTCAAGGTACTGATGATGGAGCCAGTAATGAGGTCGAGGTTGTGAGGGCTTTTGTTGATGAAGCCAGTCATGAAGGCGATATTGCGAAAGATGAAGATCATGGTGGGATCCCGGTGGAAACCTTGGGGAAGTAGTCATATGCGGGTCATTTCTTGTCATCTGTTCAGTTTATGTGCTTTTCTTTTTCTTTTACATTGTTAGATATGTGTACTTACACAATTTGAATGTTTTCCTTGTAATAGAATGTCAAACATATTGTACTGCATTTGGATTGATTTGCATACATTTAGTTACATCCCTTATCAATGTATGATTTCACAGTTGAATTGTTGTTTAACTACAGATTTTTCAAAATTCTAAGCACACCAAATTTAATCGATCAACAACTCTTCTTAGTTGTAAAATAAATCCCCCAAGGTATGCCTTCAGATTATAATTCATTAGGGACAGGTATCATTCCCGAGAAAATTATTTCAGGAGACTAAAACCTTGAAAAGGAATCTTTGATTGAAAATATCAAACTTTCATGTAGAAGAGTGGGACATTGATCGGGAATTTAACCGCTACCATACACAACCTGTTAGGAAGTATTGACCATGACAAGCCTGTAGGAAATTAAACTCTTCACCTTGATGAAGGTTAGGCTCAGTTTATTCTTTTAGCTAACTTGTGCAAATTTAATGTGATACAAGCAGACTGTGGAGAGCACGTGTTGCCGTGCTGCATTTGCGGCAGAAGTCATATGAATAAGAGAATATTGAGGAAAAAAAGAGATAATGATGTGCATGTGAGAGAGAGAAATCAAGAGATTGCAGAAGTACTTGCCGCAGAGGCTCATGGTTCTGTTGGGCTAGATTGAAAAGATGTTTATTCAATTGGTCTTCAGGTGTGATAGATGTTGCACCTAAAATTTTCTAAAAATAAGAGATAGATGCTGCAGAGTGGTGATGATGGTTGGGGCACAAAGCAGTAGAGGAGTAGAGTGAGATATCATGAGAACGAGGCACTGTCAAGAAGACTTTAGTGGCTGCACAAGATTACAAGTCTATGACTATAAGCGTCACAGGTTATTATTATATTTAGTGACATAAGTTATTATTATAAAGTGGTTAAAAATGTTCAAATAAGCTCTTACAGCTTTCTAGCAATTGCTTCAACTCCAAATGATACATCTGACATCTCTTAGATTTGCTTTCTATGGTCTCCTTTGATGCTTTCGTAATCAGAATTGAATTAATAACTCAGAGTGCTTCACTAATTCATTAAACTAAAACGATAAATCCAACAAACCAGAACTTTGAAAGGATTAGGAAAAATGTCTTGAGATCATCCCCCTTACATGGTTACATGCACAACCAGATATGAACAAAGGAGTGCCGGAACAACTCTCTGGCAGAATCGCAAACTATAAGTATCATGTTATAAGCTCAAATAAGCTTCCAAAATTCGTAGTAAATGTTTCAAGAGTAAACCTTCAATTTGATATCACTATATGGCTACATTGGTCATTATAGATTTATGATAGATAGTTCTTAATCTTCTCGATTCATCTGTCACCCAGTTATCTTCAAAATAGGAGAGAAACTAATAGTTTGGGGATTAACTTGATTGTTTAAAAGAACATAGGAGGAGAGAGTAATAGTTTAATGGTCAAATTTATCATTTACTCTTGTTTCAATTGTAAACCATGCTCTTGGAGGATTTGCTTTTTGTATGATCTCCTTTTAACACTTTCACACAGACAGATTCACTAATTCATAACATTTTAATGACCAAATTAAATATTCACTCTTGATTCAATATTTCATTTTATTTTTTGACAAGAGTTATTCATAAATTTAT
The DNA here is from genome assembly GCF_003473485.1 of Medicago truncatula. Taxonomy (NCBI): domain Eukaryota; kingdom Viridiplantae; phylum Streptophyta; class Magnoliopsida; order Fabales; family Fabaceae; genus Medicago; species Medicago truncatula. The sequence goes on along the minus strand of NC_053044.1, from coordinate 42,321,893 downwards.
GTATCTCCTTTAAATGCTAGAATGATAGTTCCAAATACCCATGATTAAGAAAGGATTAGGAAATTCCTTGAGATCATGGATGCTTCCACCGCCAGATTTGAATTATCATACTCGGAATGATTCACTATTTCATAAAACTGAGTACATGGATATGCTTCCACAGCCAGATTTGAATTAACATACTAGGAATGATTCTAGGAATGATTCACTATTTCATAAAACTGAGTACAATCAACCATAATTCTGAAAAGATTAGGGAAGTTTTTTGATATCCTTGCCAAAAGGAAAACATAAAAAAGCGAGGAATAATACATCTGACATCCACATCAGTACACATCTAACCATGTGAATAGAAAATTCACAACTGGCACAATCCACTTGATTTGGAAAAAATAACAGAAACAGAACAACATGACAAGAAAAGGACACGGGCGGCTAAGCTTTACTGCTCATCCCATTCGTCGTTCTTGTATGATACAAGTGTGTCAACCTTGTGAATCTGCATAACCAAAATAAGTATTACTTATAGCCAAAGGATAAACCATGTCTGTCGATAAATAACAAAATTGGTTAAGTCCAAATTGCACCTTAGTATCAAAGGAATGCAGTTTCACCATTTGTGGATTAGCAATCAGCTTTGGATCACTCTCAGTCCAAGTGAATGGAACTTCCACATCTGTGTTAGTATATGCTAACACATCAAACACACCTGAAACAAATAGCCAAATTCAACTAGGAGATAAAACAATATAAAATGAAGATTAAGAAAGAAAAAACATAAAAAAGAATCAAATAGTGGCAGCATACAAGGTTCATCCAAGCATGGCAAATAGGTGATACTTGAAGCTATCTGCCTCATAATTGCCTGTATCTCTCTCATGATTTCCTTGTCACTCTTCTCCCTTGACTCGCCCTTCTCGACAACCTCGTTATCAGTCTCAATGCTGAAATTCCACCTTTCAAGGACTTCACCAGTGGACTTGCTCATTATAACAAGGACAATCCTCTGTAACTTGCCAGCTTCAAGCCATTCTTTTCAATATTCAAACAGTTTGATAATCAGCAATGGTCCATGATAAAATCACAAAACAACCGCTGATTCTCAAATTTTAATAGGTATTGAAATCCCCAAGAAGAATAAGGAAATGAATGGTAAACAGTAATCTTAACATCTATTCATATTTAAGATTCCCAATTTTTCATAAATCATAAGTAATGAAGCACGGACACACCATACACAACACTAACATGTCAACATCAAAAGTAATTTAAAAAAAAGAATTAATTTTATGTATCGCATGTGTCGGCGTCGTGTTAACGTGGAAACTCGTCTTCGATCAGAAGTGTCGGTGCTACAGAGGTGCTACAAAGGTCATTTGTCACAACAATAAATCTGTTTCAATCTCTGCACATGACTAAATAGAGAACCATAGAACAACAACAACAACAGTAACAACAACAACAACAATAATAATAGAAAGAAACAAAGTAGGGTTAGGGTTGTTAGTTACCAGAAAGCTGAGCAGTTAAATTGGTTATAAAGGACTTAACACCCTCATCTTCAGTAAGCAACATCGGAAGGCCATATTTCTTCACCTTCACAAAGCTTTCTTCTGGATAAACACCGCGATTGTAAAGGATGCTGAACAAGTTCACATGTTAATCAATAATATCACGAAATTTCAAATAACATAACTAGAATATACGCTAAACAAAATGCTGAATCAAACCTGTTAGCAGCATATCCTGATGAATGAAAATAAAAATAATCAGTGGAAAATACGAAAATGTAGAAAAAATGAAAAAAATGTGAATAATAATAATATTACCGAAGAACTCGCTAACGATTGCTGCAGAACCACGAAGAGTGATTATGTCTTTGGTAACTGTTTTTGATGCCATGATCAAGTGAAATGAGAGCGAAATTTTGGTAGTTGGAATTGGAAGAGTAGAAGAATGAACTGAATCAAAAATGAGAGAAAAGAGGATAATAAAATAGGGATTTGAGTTGGAAAGAAACTTGTAGGGGAAGCGCCTTAACGGCTAGTTCTGCTTTTTTGTTTTCATTGCGCTTTTTCTTGTTTTTTATTTTATTTTATTTTTTATCCATAAGATTATTTTGAATTTGGTTATTTAACGGTCAAGATTCAGAATCGCCTTTTGTGATTCCCTTATAAAAAAATATTTTGATTATTAATATTGTCGTTGTTTACACGTAAAGAATATTTTTATTAAATATTTTTATCTTATATATCAAAAATCTTGTTAAATAGTTAAATCACATCAATTGTAGATTTTATTTATTTATATGTGCGAAAACAATTTTTTATGCACATATATGAGAAATTCGATGTGATAAAATATTGGAAATTCACAAATATTTTTAAAATATAAACATTAATGTAGACTTTCTATTAAAATAACTTTTATTTATTTTATATGTAAATGGGTGAAAGTGAATTTAAAATTTTAAAAAGTGTAACAAATCCGATAGAAGTATATGTCCATATTTTATATTTTATTTCTTTTATCCTTTAAAAAGGAGTTTTTCTATTTACACCCCATATTTTTTTGGTTACATCCAAATTTTCTTAAAAAATTTTTATAATATCAAAATTGCCCTTTTATATAAATTTTCTTAAAACCCTAATTTTATTCATTGTCAGTGAGTTTCACCCTCTTTCACCCCACAAAGCGATCGATCAAACAATTTGATGTTCAATATCAATCTCCATGAAAATTAAAGAGTGAATCAAAATATTTTTCATCCATACTCAATTGGATATAAGTAAGTGAATTTCTTCTTCTATTTGCTAGTTTCAATTTTTTTCCTTCAACTGCAATGATGCACTGTACGATTACGGTTTTAATTTACATTGGCAAGGTTAACTTAAATTCAGTTTAAGTAGGTTCATGTAAACTTAGTTTACATGAACCTACTTAAACTGAGTTTACATGAACCTACTTAGATTGAGTTAACATGAACCTACTTAAACTGAGTTTACATGAACCTACTTAAACTGAGTTTACAAAATCGCAGAACTGCGAAGCGAATCGCAGAACAAGGAAAACACAAAATCAGAACTGAGAACCCATAAAAAGAAAAACACAATCGATTGAAGAACAACACTTGCTAACCTGATTTGCTTCGAATTTTCTTTGAAATCATGAATGGACGTGAGAAAGTATGGTTTTGAAAATCTTCGCAGAACACAATCGATCGATTGGAGAATTATGGTTTTGGAAGAATGGTTTTGGGGTGTAACCAAAAAAGAAGGAATAGGCTTTTTGAAAATCAAATTTTATGAAAGGGTAATCTTGTCATTTTGGGGTGCAACCATGATTAACTAGGGTGCAACTAGAAAAACTCTTAAAAAGTGTAACAAACAATATCGTGTATATTAGTTAGCTTCTTAAAAAAAACAATATCGTGTATATCTTCTATACTGTTGACCAAACAAATGCTCTAAAAGACCTATTTACTTAGACCCAATATCAACATACCCAAATCCAGCGTTTGGGCTACTTACTCGAAACACACCCCTCTTAACGAGGGAGGTGCTCGTAGCACACAAGAGACTAGTTCAAACGACTGGCAACATCTCTTAAACGTGGCTGTAAATCTATCTCTTACGGTTACGATTCCCACGAACCTGTAACTGTCAAACCCCACGTGTGTCCTACTTACGGGACTTGCACCTCCATGATATATAAAGGGGACTCCTAGCAGTCTCAAATGTTAGATTCTTTTTAGGCTCTTAGCCCCCATTCTCGTTTAATTATGACATGAATGTCGGAGTGTCCGCAAGTATACACCCCTAGCCGTTCTAGTTGCAACGGTTGCCATTAACCACCGAAAAACGCCGCGTCGGTAGTCACCTTCTGATCAGGTACGAACATGGATCCAAGATGTTTTTTTCTTACCTATTTTACCCTTCATTTATACTATTTTATTTACTATTTTATTCTTTAATAATATTATTAAAAATTTAATTTAAAAAATTAGATTCCATCGAAATAGGAATATTACATCACAATATGAACAATATCTATATTATATATAAAGGGGATATGGATTTTAGTCTAACTATTTTATTATTTCAACTGTACCCTTAAATAAATTTTCTTGTATTAAAAGTTATATTGTTTGTTTTAATAAATGTTATATTGTCAGTGTTATTAAAAATATGTATAATATTTGTTAAATTATTATTGTCACTGTAAAAGATAAACATGATTTGCTGGGTTTGTTACAATTTGTACTTATAACTTTAAACAAAATTAAAATTTCATATAAAATATTGTTAATAGTTTACACGCATTACCGCGATAAAAAGTGCGAAAAGACGGACACGTGTTAGTTGTTATAATAAGAACAACCATACTTTATCTGTACTATATTAGCGAAAAGACAACACTTATGCATCTGTTTTTTCGCTTTTTTGAATGCACTAACACATGTAGATTATCAACAATATGTAACAAACTCAATAAATCATATTTATCTTTTTCAATAACAAAAATAATATAACATATATTAAAAATTCTTATCATTTATAATAACGCCAACAATATAACATTATTATAGGAAAAATTATTTAAGGGTATGATTGAAATAAAAAAACGCAACCCAAAATTCACTATTCACTTTATATATTTATACTATATATAAAGAAAAGACTTTTTTCCTTCAAAAAAATAAAAATAAAGAAAAGACCTTTTAAATACACGAGTTTGATCCTTCAAAAACAAATACACGAGTTTGAGCTGACTTTTTTCATTATTTATCTTACCTTTCATTTAAACTATTTTATCATTTAATAATATTATTTTAAATTTTAATTAAAAAAATTAAAGCACATTAAACTAAGGAATCATCTCACTGTAATAGAAACAATATTATGAGTCACATGAACTTAGCTCAGTTGGTAAGAACAATGCATAATATATACAAGATCCGAGGTTCGAAACTCGAACACCACAAAAAAAACAATATTATCATTAATATATATGAAGATGATAGAGATTTTAGGCTGAATTTTTTATAATTTCAATTAAACCCTTAAACCTATTAAATTAACAATTTAAAGAATCTATTTAAAACTTAAAAAATATATTTTTTTCAATGGAAAAACTTATTTTAAACTTAAAAACTAATTCAAATATTTCACGAAATTAAAAAGATAATTAGCAAATGTCCCTGTGAACTTAACTCACTTGGTAAGGGATAATGCATAATACATGCAGGGGTCGGGGTTCGAACCCCGAACACGCCACTTATCCACTTTAAGTTTAAGTTGAATTTCTCCGCGCTCGATAGGCTACCCGACAAAAAAAAGTTAATTAGCAAGTAGAACAACATCACACAAAAGCTTCCGATCTGAATTTAGGATCGGTTTCTTATCGTTGTTTACTAAGCAGTTTCCATGGCAAACGAACATGGAATCGCACTTCCAGTTCTAAAATCTGGAATTGGGTTTCTCCATGAAGTAAAAGGCGTGTTTCACGGCGCAAAAGGGAAGAATATGATAAGTTTGTAAAAGACATAGATGATTTCAAGAGATGCATGAATGATCATCATCGAGTCAGACTTCCAGTTCAAGAATTCAAACAAATGGTGAATGAGGTCCTTAAAGGGCATATGTATTTAATTTTGGGATTCAACTACTACATGAGGCATTATCGAATCAGACTTCCAATTCCAATCCATCATGATGAACAACTAGGTCATAAGACTGGTTCTGGTTAGTAGTTTTTTATGATTATTGTACCTCACATTTGTTGATAATTTTACTTTGTATTTTTTAAAGGGGTTTGGTAACTTAGACAAAAAACTATTGTTTAATGTTTGTAATTGTCTATTTGAGACATAAATGTGTTTATAACAAAAGTGAGTTAAAGTATTTGAGACATTCATAACAAATAAAAAGGTACACACTTGCCTACTTAGACTTCATGTTTTTAGATTGGTCTAATTAGCAAACTCCTTTGTATAAATATTTCATATTTGTGCAACAAACTGATGATTGGCTGCTAAAACAAGGAATCCTTCCCTCTTATAATCCTTGTTTCAGAAGTGCTAAGATGAACCGAGGCACCAGCCAAAACACACCAGAAACAAAACACGAAAACTGTCGACCAAAATTGCTACCACTGAACAGAAAATCAGCACAAATCCTGCAGAAAAACTAGCCCTCAGCCACACAACAGAGAGGCCACCAAAGTAACACAAAAACGCACCAAAATTCATCCCTCTAGAAACTATAAAAGTTGCTAATAGCTGCCTAAACCAGAATTGCATCAGATGCTACATTGTTAATTTCCATTTGAGTATGAAAATGGATATCTATTGTTTGGCATAGTTATGTTGCTGTAAAAGGTGTTTGCTGTGATTTTGAGGTGGAAGGGGCTTGGTTCTGGCTGTGATGGAGTATGGAGTTTTTGGTCTACTTTTATTTACCCCTGTTTTTTTTTTAAATGGTTTTAGAAGTTGTATGGTGTATGGTGTCATAGAGGTTATACAGTGGTATGATCATAGAAATGAGAAAGTAAACCACCCACATTAAAAAAAAAAAAGGGATACTACCTAATTGTATTGTGTAGCACTTATATGTTGGTCTAAACTTTTGTTTGGAAAAAAAATGGGGAAATAAATCTTTCTTTATCTCCTCACTAGCAGGATATGCACGGATAAAATATGGAGAAAAAGTAGGATAGAGACAGAGAAAGGAATGAAAGAAATAAATTAACATTTTAATAAGAAAAGTGAAAAGTGATTGATTATTTTAATATTATTTTGTTAGAAATGTGCAATGACCATTTAACTATGATTTTGATTAGGTGTAATTTTTTGACTATAAGGCAATTTGGATTTTTCCATTTTGGTATAGGATTTTCTATGATATTATGCGATGAAAAAAAATCATATGTTTCAGAAATATAGAAACAAGAAAGCATGTGTTTGTAAATCACCGAACACTGTCATTTGTTGTGTGATACAAAGGGAAAAAAATGAAGGCAGCAGAGAATTGTCAGCTTCCTTGGGATTTGTTAGATATTTCCAGAATGATAGATTTTGACGATCTCTTCCAATTTGGTAGTGTGTGCAAGAATTGGCGGGCATTTCATAAAATTTATTGGAGGAATTTCATGGCATTCCAAGAACCATTACTTGTCCAAAGGTCCCGTGTTAAGAATGTTTTTTCCTTTATCAGCTTATCTCACCAAAAAGTTTATCACTTAAAGATGGCCAATAACTTCGTCATTTTTGCCTATCATGGGTCTTCTAGCGGATATTTGATCATGACAGGGAAAAATGATTCATTTATACTAATTAATCCATTTACCAGAAGAAAGATGGTAATTAATAATTCAGTCTTTAAAGTCGATTACTCCTGTGGTTCTTGCCATGCCTTACTTGCTTTTTACAGAGGCTCAGAGGAATTTGTCTTGGTGGTTTTATGTAGAAGTTCTAACAATATTTGCATGTCTATCAATCTCGAAATCTTGGTTGGGTTACTTATTCAACACCACATAGGGTTGTTGATTTTGTTGTTTTGCACAATACCATATATGTTATCACTGACAAGGCCAACATTGGGATACTCAGTTTGAATTCTGCAAATATAAACTTTTTAGATCTGAAGAGTACTCCTAGTGTAACTTATGCTGATTATGCATATGTAACTTATGCTGATTATGCATATGTAAGGTTGCTTAATTGTGATGAACATCTTTTAGTGCTAAATTTTACGTCCAACATAATGTTTAATCTGTACAAGATAGACTTCTCAACCATGACTTATGTCAAGTTGGAATCTTTGGGTGACATTGCATTATTTCATGCTCCAAAGAAAAAGTACTATGCATTGAACAACCCAAGCATGTGGGGTTATGAAAACAATTCTATGTATGTCACCGATAATGTAATTCACAAACTCAGAGTGTATAAAGGGGATGACAATAAAATGCCATAATTAATTCCACCTTTTGTACTTATCGAACCAACATCCGACTCGGAACAACCGTACTTGTACTTGGGCTGGTGTTTTAGACATCTAAACTATGTAGATCATTGTCTTGTTGAGTAGCATGCTTATTATTCTACCACTGTGTTTGGACCTTGTTCTTTGTGTCTTTCCTTTTGTTTGCGAATAAACTGACAAGATTGAAGATTGAAAAATCTTGTCATGGTTTGTAGTTTTAATATTGGACAAGTTTTGAGATAGTATAGAGAATTCTATATACCTTTTTTCTTACATGTGGTCGTAGCCTTGCTTGTTTGTGGATAGTGATAGTACATTGGGGAGAAGCATATCACGCACCATAAAAGTTTTGAAGATGTTTTTTTGGTGATAGAGCGTATTTTTTCTTTCCGGATTTTATATTTTCCTAAAAAAATTATTAACAATTCATTTCCCCCCTTACCAAGCATTTTGGGCATGGGTCGACTCTTGTGCTATGGGTTGCTCTCAAATGAAGAATTTTATAGCATTATTTTGGCTCTAAGGAATATTCTTTTTTATTTTTGAGGAAAAGGAATATTCTTTTTTAACTTCTTAAATATAAAAAAGATGAAAACCCTTTGAAAAATGAGAAAAATAATCACATCAAATTATTGTTAAGAGTTTATTCAATTTTTAGAAATCAAGTATTTAAACACAATTTCAAGGTATAAAAGTGTTTAACATAAGTTTTAATAACTTAATCTTAACTACATTCAGACCTCCTTAAAAAAAATAAGGTCATCCTAAATACTTAAAAAAAGGAATTAATCAATAAATGCAAAGCTACAAGTAGTTGTGTGGTTACATTAACAGACTTTTGTTCACGTTACGTGAGCACCAGATACTTCATAAGATAAATGCAAAGCGAGCTTGGTCATCTTTAATAAGACGTGCAAGGATGTTTAAAATAACTGGGGAGAATATGGACGCATATTCTGCCTTCCAAATGTTGATAATTGGATTGAAAAGTCGAGTAACAATTATGTTTAGAAGGCTACTTTGAGGAGGTGAATATGGACGCATATTCTGCCAAGTACGGATCCATGGATATGTCCAAACATTGATATTGTTACCGTCACCAATTCTCCACCTATAGCCAAGACAGAGAGATAATATTGCTCCAAATTCTACTTCGCCTATGTTTGGAATGGCGTTTACTTTTTCAAATTAGCGTCCAGAAATCACGTTGAGCTAGAAGCTTAGTTTTCTAGCTTCTTCATTTCCATGGTGGGCGTGCTTTGGCTGCCCCACCGCCAAACCAAACAGGTACTTCAAGTGAAATTTAGACTATGACCAATATTAGCATCTAAAAACCTGTTTTTAAAGATATATTTAGCATTGGGAGCTTTAGTGAGAAGAGAGGGAAATTTTGTGAGGAGCTTCAATTTTTGCTTAACCAACATAGCAAGATTATAACCTTCAAGATCACGGAACTTAAGACCTCCATGATCCTTACAAGGTGTCATATTATCCCATTTTAATCGGTTAATGCTACGACCACCATTTTTCTTTAAACCCCAATAAAAAGATTTCATCACGTGCTCAATTTCCTCTCGAATGGTAGTGGGAAGAAGGAAAACACTCATACAATAACTTAAAACGATCAATTTGTTACAACACTCAAACTTAAAAGACCCCTGATGTAATTTATCCTACTTTGTAACTTTTTTTTTTTTTTTGAAACAGCCAAATTATTAAATCAAGCCGGCATAAGACACACCGAGCAAGAACAAAGGGAACCAATACAAGGTGCCGAATATATGCAAAACACCAACCCAAAAGCACGTCCCGTATATACGAGGAACCTAAGCCCAAAGAAATAAGCAAAGCACCTAAAAACCCCACCCTTACTTACAACCTGAACCCGAAAACAGAACAGCAGGAAGGGTAAGCAAACACGCCTACCAGCAAAACCAGAAAAAAAAAAAAAGAAAAAAAAACAGCAGGGCACATATAAACCAAAAACCAAAAACGTGTCTGCACACACCAGAAAGGCACAACAGTAACAACCAGAGATCGTAGAGGAGAATCAACCCAAAAGTTATCTCATAAGACATTCTTTAGGATTCCAACACCATTCGTAATAGATACACACTGACATCTTAATCCTATCAAATGTCCACCGCCACGATAAAACCTTGATTTCCTCCACAATTTCTACGGCATTCGCTAAAAAAAAAATCCGATTATTCCGAGCTCGCCAAATCTCCCAAAAAGTAAGTCATGCATTGACATGGGAAAGTGTCATGATGATGGAGTTATTTGTCCAGCTCTACATTAGTTGGTATGTTTCCACTTCCACATGTTCCACATATACGCCCGAGTTACACATAATCTTTCTGATGAAATTTAGAACTTCCTATCCTCCTATTATGATCTGTTCTACCTCTTATCTTTTGAATAATTCAGTTCTAACTAGGGACGCTTGGATAAGTTTTCATTGAAGAAATGAAGATCTGCTCAAAAGTTTATTGAAAAGAAAAAATTATTTGCAAGAGAAGAGAATTTCATGTTCATTGTCCGCTAGGATTATAGAATGAATGTGCTTATTTGTTTTGCAATGAATGCAATTCAAATAAACATGAGTTTGAAAGAAAAATAATCGTCATAAAATCAAGTATTTCTTGTTAAAGAAAACTGTGAATTTGATCAATTAGAAATTAGAATATTGCCCAAACAACTTTGCATTCCTTTTGACAAATTCAATATCTTTTTATAATATAGTATTTTCCTTCAAAGTTTTAAAAAACTTTTTGAAATAGAAAGGATTACTGTGATGCACAACAAAGTCAAACCAAAAATAAAATGTCTTCTGGATACAGGATACGTCCATACTCTCAAAATTCAAATGGTAAAGTGCTCAATCAAGAGACCGAGATATGATACCAATTGAAGGAATTAAAAAACACAATAAAATGGATTTAAATTATGTCGACAAATTAAAAAAAAAAAATTTACTATAAAATAATTTTTCATCTTTGATTGATGCCAAGTACATGTGAATTCATTTCAAAGCAAAATTTAAGTTTATTTTTCCCTACAAAAAAAGTTTATATAAACTTTCTAAATGCAACTGGTGCCCTGTTTTTCATTTTTTTTAGTATTATTATCATTTTGGATTTTGTGGTGAGCTTCGTGATTGCACCAAGGCAGCCATATTAGTGAAAGTTTTCCCATATGTCGTCAAATATTTTAAGGCCCCTAAATACACATCGAGAGTTATCTCCATATGTATGTCCGGTACATAATTACTGAATGTGTATTAGGGAACCTTTGAGTCTAAAGAGTGCTTATTTTGATTCAACGCAACCATATTTAATTGTATGTTTGGTCTTTTGAATTTATTGATCTTTTTGATCAGATTTCGCGTTTTCAACAAAAGAATTGTATGTTTGATTTTGTGGTGAGAAAAATTGTTTGGTTGTGCAGTGAGAAAAACGATTTTGAATTAAAAGATTCTAACTAAAATTGAACATAAAATGATTTTTGTTTAAATATATTCAAACACTAAATAATTTGAATGTAAAACTTAATTCTAGAATGAGCCAAAATCAATTTATCACAGAGGAACCAAATATCGGCTTAAGGTATGTACATGAAATTCTATATTATATGTAAAACAGTGTAGATGAAAACTTCGATTGATTAAACAATATGCAAATTCCTTTGATGAAGTATTATTTTGTCCGCAATGCAAGAAAATTCTACCAACTAAATCGAATAAAACTTAAGAACACCAGCAAATATAAGTATAAATTTTTATTCTCAGAGACAAATTGAATGTCATCCAACAGAAAATTTCAGACATCAACAAATATCCTTTATCTGAAAAGTCAAATTCCTTTGTCCTACTTCTCAATTCGAAATAGCATAAAGCAAAAAATATTAATCCCAGAAATCAAATTTCAATAACAGAAAGTTGGACATTTGTTTGTTTATTTTGGATCAGAGAAGAAGCCGTTGAGGGATGGCATAATCTCAGTGCTCTTGCCACGGACAAACCTCCTTATGAAGTGTTGTGAATATTTCTCCCCTTCGTCATGATTGTCAAGAATTCCTGCAGCTCTGTTCTGTTTGGTTACCCTGAAACCATAATCAAATTCGAGAATTCAATTATAGATCATAAATAAAGACCTCAAAACTCAAAACAAACAATGTTTCAGCAATATGAATGAATCAAAAAACAAAACAAATAAAAATAATAATGAAAGATCTATATACCTGAATTTACACACGGATAAAGGTCTTTCAGCAATGTTTTTTTTTTTTTTTAAAGACTCTTTCAGCAATGTTATAATGTCATAATAAAGGATCCAGAAAATCAAAATATCAGTTTCTGTATGAATATTTTAAAATAGATCCAATTGGAAAAGTAATCTGCAAACTTTGAAGAGTAATGGTCAATGTATGGTTCCACTCCCAAACATCCCCTATAATCACATTTGACTGGTTTTACCACAGATTAGTCATGTTTGGTATGCTTCTTAATACTGATTTCGGTACCAAACTCAATCCTACCAAAAAAAATTATAGGTTTTGGAATGACATAAAATCAATTATCAAATTTTCATTAATGTATAATAAATCATTTTACCTACTTTATGACCAAAATCAATTTTATTTTATAAAATTAAAATCAATTTTTGTCATCACATACCCAAACATGCATATAATTCATCAAAATATAACAGATTCAATTCAACATTTCAAAAGAGGAACCACTAGATTTGAACAATATGAATGAATCAAAAAACAAAACAAATAAAAATAATAATGAAAGATCTATATACCTGACTTCAGGATTGGTGGTTATGTTTCTAACCAGTTGCATGACGCAGATCCCAACAGCAGCACCAACTGGGACAAAAAGTGGGTATACCTATTCATTCACATGATACAACACATAACTCATTTAAATATCATCACATTAGACGTATGCAATCACATTAAAATAAAATGTAATCGGCGAAACACCAATCTTATGCATGTTTGAATTGAGAATCTATTTGACCAAATCACCAAAACCTAGGGTTAGAAGTTAACAAAATCAACTTGTGATTTTGTCCTATTAAATCAGCAATCCAAGCATATATATATATATATATATATATATATATATATATATATATCATATTTAAAACAAAAATATACTATCAATACAGTTATGTATTTTTTAAATCAGATCTAATGGCTACACCAATGCACGGTTGCATCTCTGAGACCGCGCATCGGTGAAAACCGTTACAAAAGGAATGTGAAAATACGTACCTCAGGTCTAATCCATCTGTTAGCAGCCATGATGAGAAGAGAGAAAGAAAATTGAGAGAATAATAATAACGCTAAGAGATGCCCCGCTTCCAAACGAAGCGAATTGATTGGAAATTTATGAAACGAAAAGGAAGCGGAGCGAAATTGAGATGAAAAATTGTGAATGTGAATACGGTTTATATATGTGAACGTGACACGTAAATTATGGGCCAAAACTATATAACGCGAAAAATTAGGGCAGCGTGTGTGTACCGAATGTGAAGATTAGGTCAGTAATGTGCGACCCGCCGCCTATTAAAATAGTTGCGTTCAATTTGTGTCAATGAATGTGGTTGGTTAGTTCCCTATTTTCTTGCCCTTCAATTTGGGCCATTACTTCTTCGAATATTCTTTTTTTATCGTTCTTTGAGAAAATAAGAATTTTTTATTGATACTTTTTCTTTTGGCCAACGTGATATTAGTCCTTCTGGAAAGTACATTTATTTTTAATTTTCTTTTATAAACAGGTCAAAATATTGTTTTCTTTCTATGATTTGCGTGAAAAGCAAGGTCGAACAATCCAACTTGAACACCCTGGCCCTTTTCCTATGATCACCAACCAAACGCGTATTAAAATGCTAGCCTAGTCCATCAATTTCACAATAAAAAATGGAGTAAATAATAAAAAAAGGTAGTAACTGTTTGTCTCGTAAATAAGGTTAAAGACATCTCATTCCGTTAAAACATTTCATACTTCCTCTAAAAAAAAAAACAAGCAGTGATTAAATAAACTTCACCAAACCGACGAATTCTTCATGAGAATTCAATTTTTTGCTCAAAAAAAACTTTTAGTTAGGTTACGGCTGATTCTCTTAGGTTCTAGGTCAATTTTTGATATAGAATCATCCCTCTACATCTTTTTTTCTCTTTTTCTTTCAATTCAAATAAGTGGTTTTCACATCTATCAAGTTTTTTCCTTTGTGTTTTTGTGATTTCGTCGTCTAAGTGCGACGTTTTGTTGTTCGTCGTCTTGTGCGGCGATTGATTTCGCGTCTTGTCGCGGTGTTTGTTTAGTTCCTATTGGAAGATCTACATCTACATCAGTCGATTACAAATTCAACCAATGACTTGGTCGTCAACGTTGCAGATCCGAAAACATGGGTATATTTTGGTGACTTAGGTTTTATCATATTATTTGTAGGCATTTTGCCGTTGTATGCTATTAACTTGGGTGTTGTGAGTTTGTTCGCAGATTCATGTTTGTATCTGATGTACTCTATCGATTTGAATGAATATCGTTTTGTTTTTGTAAAAAAAAAAAAAAAAACTTTTAGTTAGGTTAGACATCTCACGATCAAATTTCACATTAAAAGAATCTACTTCCCTAAAATACTGAATGGTAAACGCAATATATATATATTCCCACAAAAATATATCAATCCCAATAGGTCATATTTTCCCCTTGGATTGCGATCTTATATTTCCCGTGGACTTAGACATTATTATTACTTTTACATAAAAACTAAGTCTTAAGACACATTATTCACGTCTTAGAGCGCATCTTCCATATTTTGTTGGAGGAATGTTATTTGAACCATCACTTTTTGATACGACCAAAATATATAAAGAAATATATATATATATATATATATATATATATATATATATATATATATATATTAACACAAAAATCAAAATAATAGAAAGAGAAAATAAAAATACAATGTAAGTATCAGAAAGAAAGCTGTCGTAAAACAGTTATTCAAATATATTTTTTATTTTATTGCAGAGATTTTCTATGGACAAAAATATATTTTTTGTGATCTTCTTTTTCCTTGGTGTCTTTATACTCTTTTATGCATGATAATTATCCTTTGAGTGACCAATTAACAAAATGGGCAATTGGATGAGAGTATTTCATACTCCAAATCCACATGTAGTCATCTCGTTCAACAAGTAGGAAAAAGGATCTTCAAGAGTGTTCTTCAAACTTCAAAGCTTGCTTAAATGTCTTCAAATTTGATGCGACAATATTCATCGGAACCGGATCGCAAGTTTTTTCCTGGTTTGCATCAAAATCTTCATCATCATTATGTAATTGAGTGGCATCATCAAATTTATATTCATCATTTGAATCGTTAAATTCAAAAATCTCATTCCTTTTCTTGGCAAATTAGTATCACCTCACATATTATGGTATGCACCTTGATGTTCAGTTGAGTGTTGTCTTGCTCCAAATTCATTCAATCACTTGAAGGTGCCTTGTCAAGTTCTACATCAACATTATCAATTTGTTGATTACTGGTAGTTTTTTTTTGGTCATCAAGATTCTAAGGAATAAGGCCATTATCTCAGGTTCCTTTCCTTTAGATGTGGAACCCATGAAATCTACAATGTTTATTCCTTTGTTATGTTCCTTTCAGTTGTCTTTGCTCTGGACAAACGCTTTTTTCTGCTGTTGTGTAGGTTTCCTCTTTGCTACGCTTACAGGTTCTACCTGATTAGGGGAGATAACATTGACTCTTTTGCAATTGTCCATAAAGTGACCAGTACATTTGCAATATGAACAAAAATCAAGTAGGTGTATTCAAAATCCATTTTGGCAAAAACGAAAAACCCTTCCTTCCAACCAAGACCTTATATCTCACTTGCTTAGTAAAACCCATGTCTATAAACACACGGACAAAATTAGCAAAAGCTCGATCAAACGTTGATTTGTTTGTTGTAGCATCGATGCAAATAGGTTTCCAATGCTACTAGCTGTAACAAAAATAATTTTTGGGCGCCAATATTCCTGAGATAACCCATAAACACGAATCCAAGTGTTAAAATCAATATTCCAAAAGAGTATTGTTGCGTACTAGGGTTAAAATCATGAGCCTAAGCAAACAATTTTATAATACAAGTGTTTAAATTCCAAGAACCAATGGATCTAACACTTCAAACATCATATAGAGACAGAAAAAACTATGAAAGATGTGCCACAAAGTAAGCATCAAATTATGGAGAAAGACCCTATGATAAAAGATGTCATACAAAAACTTGTATCTACCGTTACATTTGCAGTGATTAATGGAACAAGTGGTATTGGTTCTCAAGATCCTATACCAACTTAGGAAAAAGGTCAAGATGATCAAGATAAAAAAATTCATGAGTTAAAATATCAAGAGTTTGGTGATCAGGAAACAAGCTCGAGAATTATTCATCGTGACTTAAGTAAGTTTCACCCTATGGTTTCTTCAAAAAAAAA
Source organism: Medicago truncatula (assembly GCF_003473485.1). Lineage (NCBI taxonomy): Eukaryota > Viridiplantae > Streptophyta > Magnoliopsida > Fabales > Fabaceae > Medicago > Medicago truncatula. The sequence continues at coordinate 42,305,390 of NC_053044.1, read as the reverse complement.
GTTTCACCCTATGGTTCAGGAAGACATTTGTTTGCTTCAACAATTATGGAGTGATGTAAATGATAAACGTACATATAAGGTTGTTGTAGTTTCAAAGGATGACATAGAAGCCAATTTTACTAAATACTTTCCAAGAGTTAGGAATTTTTTTATTTTTTTTTTAAGATCCGAGAAAATCCGGCAGCAGTTAGAACACCATTCGAAGGATGTTTCTATTTTTCGCTCTCTTTAATTCTTATTTTTTTGTTTCATTGGGTTATGGCCTAGTATCCTCAATCTTGATTTGTTTTTATTTTTTTCATTAAGTTAGGCTTGTGAAGTTTTACGTGATCAAGTAACCGCTCGGACGTAAGTTGTGTATTACAAAAAAATCCATCCATTATGCTCCTTCCAAATGAGCTAGATAGACGACAACCATATATATGACCTATAAACTAGAGCGAAATTCCTTTTCGAAAACATGCACGCCACAAAATTGCAAAGTTTGCTCGCTGATATTAGTTGGGTTAGCAAAATGAATACTCTACCAATAAAAAACCAGATTACACATCCTATCGAAAAAGTCACAACCAAGAAAAATATGATTAATTATTTCTTCCTGTCCGCAACCTCCCGAATAAAGTAACGATATGTGAGGCAACACACCACAACGGAGAAGACTGTCCTTTGTTGCGACCCGTTTGTTGAGAATTCTCCAAGCAAACGTAACACCTTCAGAGGCATCTGTTTATTCCAAATTAAACTAACTTGTAAATAATACTAATCAACATGTAACTACATTTTTTGTCAAACAAAACTTGTAACCACGTTTAACAAATTAAATTATCATTTGACCGATAGATTTATTCGTCTTATTTTGACACCTTTAGCGTCAACAACAACTATAGAAAAAATAAAAGTTATCAACAAAAGGGAGTAATGATCATCTCCAATTGTTTAAAATAAATGGAGAATGTCATTTGGTGAGAGATAAATAAAAAAAATTAAGAGCGGGTTCTACCACTAAGTGGGTCTCACCATTTTTAATTAATATTTTTTTCAAATTTTATTGTGTCTTTATCTTTTCAAATGGAAGAAATAGAGAGGATACTAAATGAAAAGAATCCTAACTTAACAAATGTTGAATTTATTGCAAATGACTTATTTGTGTACATCGGAAAAACATGTTAGTCTATTTGATACATAGGCCCAGTTTGGATAAACAGCTTATATAGATGCTTATGGCATTAGGGCTTATAACAATAGAGCTTACATCATAAGCTCTTATACTTGATAAGCTATTTATGTTTGGATATGTACACTAAAAAGTACTTACATAAATTGAAGTGTTTGGATCTGACATTACATAAGCAATTATCAAAATTTTAAATATTTTTAATTTAACAAAAAAAATCAAAGAATCAAACCACAAAAATCAAAGATAATGGTGTACAATTTGTTACCAAAAAAACACAAGTTAAGTTTGTTTTATTTATTCAGTTTCATTTTGTTACGTAACAAAAAAATAATAAAAATCTTCCTTCAAAAAAAAATAATCTTAGTTACGTGTGTTACTTTGGTAAGATAAGTATATATCAATTTTATTACTCATGCACGCCAAAGATAACTAACATTATAATTAAAATATATGTTTGTTTCTAAAAACAAAAACAAAAAAATTAAAATATATGTTTTGAAAAAGTGGATTCAGAGATAATCGAAAGAGGTTACATAAATTCATAAGCTCCTTGTTAAGCCGGAGGGTAAGCTGAAAATTTAGGCTTATTAAAATATGGCATAAGCAGCTTATGAAACTATGATAAGCTATTTTTATTTATTTACCCAAACACCTTTAAAAAAGCTTATGGGAGTAGATAAGCCCATATAAGCTCAAAATAAGCCAATCCAAACGGGGTCATAGCCAGTTATTAATATATTTGACTCCTTGAAATATCGCCGAGCTCAACTTTTCCAAATAGCCAACGTCGGTTTTTTTTTTATATGTTTTAATTTACATTTTACATAAGTAAAATTTATTGTGATTTTTTATGTCATTGATTAAGTTTAGAGTTAAATATATTTTGTCTCTAAACAAATTGATTAAGTTTAGGTTAAATATATTTTCTCCAAATTGTGTGTTTAGTCCTTGTATTTAATCCTTATGAAAGCAAAATAAGAACAAAAATTGTATAGGGACCAAATTTTTGTAATTTTTTGAATAATTTTATAAAAAATCGCAACTTCGAAATAATATATTTTATATCCATCCTTTTATACAATTTTTAAATAATGTTTTTTTAATAATCGGTCTTGGTATTCAACGTTTTAAATACATTACAAAAATAATAATAATTATCTGTTTAATTTGTATACATTTTAAATATTTATAAATACTTAATGTCAAGTTCATACTCCCTCCATTCCTTTTCTTTTGATGTTTTAGCTATTGGCACAAGTTTTAAGGAGTAATTAAAATATATAAATATTTGTGTGATTTTTACTAAAATGTCCTTATTTATCATTAAATTCACATGTGATAAACCAAAGGTCACAACTACTTTAATAGTTTATGGTGTTTTTCAACAAGGATAAAATTGAGAAAACAATAATAAATTCACTAAAACATCAAAAGTTTTGGAATATAGTTGATGTTTTAAAACATCAAAAGAAAAGGAATGGAGTACTACACAAATCTCTCCCTCTCCAACAAGCCGACCCTAGTTTTCTCTCTCTAGGTTTTCTCTTACTATTTCTTCATTGAGGGGTGGTTTTGGGTCATTCTTGACCGAAAATCACCCCTCTTCATCTTTTTCTCTCTATATCAATCTAAATAAGTGATTTTCACATAGATCTAGATTTTTTTTCTTTGTGATTTCATCATCTAAGTGTGATGGTTTGTTGTTCGTTGTCTTGTGTGGCGTTGTTTCATCTCCCGTCCTCGTGCGGTGTTCATTTGATTTATATTGAAAGATCGATTATTCAATCGAATATTTGGGCGTCAACGTTGCAAATCCGGAGGCCATTGATATTCCGGGCACTTTAATTTTATCATATATTTTTGTAGTCATTATACCGTTATATGTTATTAACTTGGATGATGTGAGTTTTTTCGCATATTCATCCTTTACGTTTTTAGCGGTGAATGACGTAATCTCTCGATTTGAATGAATGAATATCATTTTGTTTTTGTCAAAAAAAAAAAGTTCATACTACACAAATTTATCCCGACCAACCAGTACCTGTACGGATATGTTACTAGTACCTTCATAAAAATTTGTGAAGTATTGAATTTACTCATTGATATTAAAAAAAACAAAAATTAAACGAGGGTGAGAAAAGTCTTCTAAAAATAAATATACTTTAAAAGTTGTGAATTTTTCTTATAAATAGAACCAAATATTTGTTTGAAAATTGTCTTATAAATAGGACGGAGAGAGTATTTTAACCGTCTGGATTTACAATGTTGCTGCACCAAAAAAAAAAAACACAGTTTGCATAGATACATCATGTACATGTATTGAGTGGTTTTTTATTATTATTCATGGACAAATATTGGGGGGCCTAAAATGTATTCCGTCTCTATCAGTGCTGGGAAGAAAGTCATTAGCTGACTTTGGCCACACTATTTTATGGCAATTATAGAGAACGTACAAATGTTTATTCTATTTTTTTTAGCAAAGAACCTATAAGTGCTAAACATATTGAAAATTGTAAACCTAACTCTTACATTTTTCATTGTAAGAAAAATATAGTTTATTGGATTATATTTTCTTCACTCACCGGTATAAGTATAAATTAACTTTTCAAGTTCATTGGATAACCAATATATATGGTCTATATTATAAACAAAATACGCTAGTTATTAACTTTACAAGTTCGATTACAAAAGTTAATTTATGTTGTGATGTAGAAGTCAATTCAATGTTGCTCGAATAGAATGACGAATGTGTATAGAGTGTGGGCACGATGTACGTGTAGGCTCAAATCAAATTTTAATATCAAGTCTTCTAAATTTAATATACACACTTGCGCACATAACTAGGGGTGTAATTGTTCAGTTTGGATCGGTTTTCAGTGAAAAAAATTTCAAACCAATCACCGGTTTGAGTTGGTTCGGTTTTCACTCTTTTTCAAAAGAGGAATCAAACCAAACTAATTGGTTTTGATCGGTTCGGCTGATCGGTTTATTTAAAAATACAAGTAAAAAAAATCCATATTCTCACAAATTTGTATTTCATGTATAAAATATATGTCATACTAAAATACAATTTTTATTTTGATTTCTTTTTTATAAAATAACCACATCACCAGCATTTATCCAACAACAATAAATAAAGGGAATACAACATGCATATTTTTTTATTGTACCTTTTCTTTCATTTTTACCCTTTATTTAAACTATTTTATCTATCATTTTTATAATATTATTTAAATTATCAATTAAAAAATTAGTTAAATCTCATTAAAATATGAATAATCTACAACAATATTGAACACTAAAAAACCTTATTTTGACCTTATAAAAAAAATATTATTTTTTTTGTCAAAAAAAGTATATTATTTTTTGGTGTCACAATCAATTTTACCTTTAATATTTAATATATATTGAAAAGGAGAATATATATGTCACTACGGATGTCAGCATTATTTTTATATTATAATAGTGGGCAGAATAACATAATGCAATCAAACAAAATGGGAAAAGCTTCCTTTAACCGTCGTAGATTAACCTACTCAGTATTGTGGCTACTATTAAGGATAGTCCACCTTTAAAAAAAAATGGCTTAAATGCAATTTTACCCCCCTATTTTGATTGAATCTGAATTTTACCCCCTATTTTAAAACTCGGAATTTTACCCCCCCTATTTTTATTGATTCTGGATTTTGCCTTCCCTATTTTAAAACTCGGAATTTTACCCCCCCTATTTTATGTTTTTCAGGATTTTGCCCCCTCCCTCTATTTTATCCACATAATTAATTATTTGTATTAAATGTTTTTTAATGAAAAAATAAAAATAAAACCAAAAAAATACTAAAAAAAAAATACTAGAAAAAAAATGCATTAAACTAGTATAATCTCTAAAAATAAAATAAAAAATTAGTATGAAAATACATGAAAATAACAAATATTTAGAGGTGCAAACTAGTTTTTTCATGTATTCTTAATTGAATTTTTTCTTGTAATTACAAATTTTTTCTATTTTTTAGTTTTTTTTTTTGTGTTTTCTTGTTTTCCTTATATTTTTTTACCAAATTAATATTTTCTAATCGTTTCTTTATTTTTCTAGTATTTTTTGGTTCTTTATTTTAAAATAGGGGGTAAAATTCTGAAAAACGTAAAATAGAGGGGGTAAAATTTCGAGTTTTAAAATAAAGGGGGCAAAATTCCGATTCAATCAAAATAGAGGGGGTAAAATTCCGAGTTTTAAAATAGGGGGGTAAAATTCAGATTCAATCAAAATAGGGGGGGTAAAATTGCATTTAAGCCAAAAAAAATTAAGCATAGTCCACATGAAATTGATTAGTTGACCTCTTAGTGCACTTGTTTGTCTCCCTAACTAACACTCAATTTGCTTGCCTTATTTGAATTATGATCCCTATGTAATATTTTAAAGGGTGTCCCGGGGCACGGGTTAAACATACCATAAAAGTGAATTATTATCATAAAATAAAACTGTTTTTGACTTTATTATAAATTAATTACACAATTTCAATGCATTAATTACTACTATATAATTTCATTTTTTATATCCTTAACGAATGTCCCGGGGACCGGTTAGCATTTCCCCATTTTAAATCTTAAACCGAAGAGTGTGACTTCAATACTTCATGTTTCACGCCTATGAACAAAGCTTGTACACTATAATTGCACTAAACAAACGCCATTAAATTTTAGTGAGGCTTTGATCATTCCAGCAACTAATTATAAACTAATAGCACAACGTGAAGACTGATGTCAAGCATCACACTAGAGCCTAACCGTTATATTATTATATATCATTATATATGTGCATACATATAATTATAAATTATGATTATGATTAGTGAATAATGTGAAGGGTCAACCTGATAATTAGAGCAAAATGAGAAATAAATAAAATTGATCAAAGTAAACAAATAAATAAATAAATACATAGAGGGATATCCAGCCTAGAGTTTTGTAAGAACTATTTGTAGGAAAATTGATTCTCTACTTGTAGGGACGAAAGACTGAATTCTCGTTGCACCTCGCTAGTTATAGGATTTAATTTTGGGTGGCACATGGCATGTCTAATTGTCTTTTTAAACATTACTTTGAGTTTGATACGCCAATAATAAATGATCTTTTAAGTTGAGGAGGAGGATGAAACAATTTATGAACACCAAAATTACAACTATAGATTAGATTCGTCGTCAACTTGTCAGCAAATCTATTTGTTAAACAGAAATATGTTTGACCGAGTAACCACAAATCAAGAAAGATCAATTAAATCAAGAGTTTCTTTCGGGGAAGGAGATTATGAGAATGTTTCGCAGTAACCATATTAATAATCACCAAAGAATTCATTTCGGCGATGGACATATTAAGAACAAGACGAAGCCATGAACTAAACTCCAAAGCTGAGGCAAAACTAAATTTACGCTACGAAGATTGCAAGTGAATCCTTGAATGAAGCGACTGTTGGAGTCACAAAGGAGACCACCACAAGCAGACATGTCTCTGTCGATATAATGATATCCATTTCATTAATATTAATCTCTAGGAGGATACCACTTCACATTATTATCCATGCAAGTATCATCCAAGTAATGAGATTTTGACGAAAGAAGATAACTTAGAGTAAAGATTCCATAAATTGGTCAGGATCTACCATTGTTCCTAAAAACACAAGTTTCTTCCTATCAAGTCAAACCATATTAGTCGTTGTACCAAAAACTAAGGGTCAATGACATCGTTGAGTACCAATAAAAGTAGTTTGTAATTTTATTATGTCAATCCATACTAATGACTTTTCTCTATGGCAATGAAAATTCTCCCAGAGATCTTTGACCACTTCAATAGTCTCTAAGATAATGCATGATTGTCTCGAGAGAGCATGCAAATAAAAGTGTCTATCATTGACGAGAGAAATCGTCAATATAACCTTCCTCTCACGATTCGTCAAAAGCCTACCATGCAAATGCTTTTAAATAAAAGTTTTGATTATGGTACGAGAAGGCTTAATACTCACAATTTTAATACAAATATTTTATGGAATAAGGTGATTAAAACTATTCCAACTCCAAGCCCCAGTAACATAATGATGGACATCGAAATTAGAAGAAACTTATAAGATCGCATAAAGGTCCCATGAACCCAATCATCAAGCCAAAATCTAACATTGTTACTATTCCTTAAAAAAAAATTGTTATTATTAAAAAAAGATTATATGAACAACAAGGGTAGTTTTGATGTTATTAACAAAATATTTTGGAGGTGTTACTGTAAAAAATCTAAAAAGATTGCACTATAGATCACAAATGATTGTTTATGTGAACCATTCCTGCAATGATTTAGTTTTCGCGTTGGAGATTTGATCTTCTCTCGTTTGTTTTTCTTTATTCCTATTTAATGTGAATTACAACAACAACTAAGTTTTATCCTACTAAGTGGGGTCGGCTACATGGATCAAATTACGTCATAGTGTTCTATCATAAACCAAATTTGAATTCAATTCATTGACTTCTAGATCCTTTTCTAATGGTTTATCTAATAATTTTCCTAGGTCTTCCTCTACCTCTTCTAACTTGACTCTCCTCCATTCGATCTACTCTTCTTACGACGACCTCTACTGATCTTCTCTCTACATGCCCAAACCATCTAAGTCTATTTTCTACCAACTTTTCTACTATATGTGCTACTCTCTCTCTCTCTCTCTCTCTCTCTCTCTCTCTCTCTCTCTCATGATGTCATTCCTAATCATATCATGTCTAGTCTTACTACTCATCCAGCGCAACATCCTCATCTCTGCTACACTTACTTGATTCTCGTGTTGACTCTTAACCGCCCAACACTTTGTACCATACAACATCGTCGGTGTGACTGTTGTCCGATAAAAAATTTCTTTCAACTTAAGTGGTACTTTGTTATCGCACAAAACACCTGAGGCTCTTCTCCATTTCAACCACCCAGCTTGAATACAATGGCTTACATCTGCTTCTATTTCTCCGTCATTTTGTACTGTGGACCCAAGATATTTAAACCGTGTAAATTGAGGTATGATATGATCTCCAACTTTCACCTCCAAGGTAGACCTACTTCTCCTTTTGATGTAGTTACATTCCATATACTCCGTCTTACTTTTACTCAAGCGGAAACCATACGATTATAGGGCTTGCCTCCAGATCTCTAGCCTCCTATTCAATTCCTCCTTCGACTCACCAAGCAAGACTACATCATCTACAAAAAGCATACATCTCGGTGCTTACTCTTGGACGTGTTCCGCCCGTACATCCAAAACTAAATAAAAAAGATAAGGACTTACAATTGACCCTTGGTGCAATCCTACTGTTATGGAAAAATCTTTGGTAGCCCCATTTTGCGTCCTCACACTAGTCGAAGCTCCCTCATACATATCCTTGATAGCTCTAATATAGGCAATCATAACCCCTTTCTTCTATAGGGCTTATCTCTCTACAAACTCTATCTTACGCCTTCTCCAAATCAATGAAAACTAAGTGTAAGTGTTTTTTATCCGTCCGACATCACTCCGTCAAGCGTCAAAGTAAGTAGACCGCTTCCATAGTCGACCTCCCAGGCATAAAAGAAAATTAGTTATCTGTAACCCGAGTCTCTTTTCTTAGCCTTCGTTCAATCACTCTTTCCCATAACTTCATGGTATGACTCATTAGTTTAATTCCCTTATAATTCGCGCAATTTTGTATATCCCCCTTGTTCTTATAGATTGGAATTAAAGTGTTTCTTCTCCACTCGTCCGATATTTTCTTCGTCCTTATAATCTCGTTAAAAAGTTTTGTGAGCCACACAATTCCTCTGTCGCCAAAACTCTTCAACTCTTCAACTCTTCAATAGGTATTTTTTTAAGGAACTTCGATAGGTATGTTGTCCGGCCCAACTGACTTGCCACTACTCATCCTTTTCAACGCTTCTCTAACCTCGTGCTCTTGAATCCGACGATAGTAGTTATAGTTTCGGTCCTCCTCTCCGATGTCTAACATGTTTAATGTGATTTAACTCACGCTAAAAATGAACATACGCGAGTTAACTCACGTTGAAAATACACCTACGCGAGTCAACTCATATTCGAATTTTTACGGGAAATGAGCAAATTCTAAATGGAAGAAGAGCAATTCGCTTCACATTGAGGGGTTACTCAATCAATGAGCTTTCTCAGTAAACGATCTCTAATGTCCATTGCAATACTAACCAGGTTGTTAATTCATTCGGCAAGAACCATATTTTTAACATACTTTATAATTTTCCGTTTTAGCCTTGTTGATCGATGGGAGATTTAAAATACCTTTTCTAAAGCTTTTATGCATTGTCTGTTTCTAGTAAAAAAAATAAGTTGGTCGTATGGAAGATAACAAGTTTGTGTGAAAAAAAGGCTTCCATTGTTTGGTTGCCATATAAGAGAGGAAAGAAAATATAATTTTGGTGGATCCCACATACAAAAAGTAAAAATAAATCTAGAAAATATTTGAAACCACGGAGAAATAAAAAACAGTGGATGGCCTAATTGTGTGACCGAAAAGAGAAACGGGTCCGAATATTCTCGAAAATTCCAAAGTCTGATTCCTTCTAGTAATCTTCTCCTACGGTCATACATACCTATGTAAAATGTAACCCCTCGTCCAAGTCAAAATCAGGGGTAACCCCGGGTTGTAAAAAAATCAGCGGCTCTCTCAATGTTAAAAAGTTACCCCTTCTCCAAGCACAAACGTCACGTGACACGCATGCCACCCACTCTCTTTCTCTTGCACGAACCCTTTTAAATAGCCTTCACTCTTCCCTTGTTTTCTCCACCAAACCTCACTCTAATCTCATTCTTATTTTCTCAAACTTTTTTCAACTCTCACTCTCTGTTTCAATGGGTATGTGTTCATTCTACTCTTTTTCTCTCTATATCACCTTTTAATCGTTTATTAATTAATGTCTCTTTTATTTGTTGATCAGCATCTGACAAGAAGATCAGGATCGGAATCAACGGTAATTCAATTCTTACTACTTTCATTACGTTGTTTGTTTTATCTTAATTAATTTTACTTAATTAAATTATTTCTTTCTGTAAACAGGATTTGGAAGAATTGGACGATTGGTTGCTAGAGTTGCTCTTCAAAGAAACGATGTTGAACTCGTTGCTATCAACGATCCTTTCATCACTACTGATTACATGGTAAAATCTCTGATCCGATTACAATTTAACCTAACAATCAAAGTCGAACTCTGGATTTTTATTTTTACAATGTGTTTTTTGTATATGCAGACCTATATGTTCAAGTATGACACTGTTCACGGTCAGTGGAAGCATTTTGAACTTAAGGTTAAGGACACTAAGACCCTTCTCTTTGGTGAGAAAGAAGTTGCTGTTTTCGGAACCAGGTAATTTATGATCTCTGATTTTGGATCTGAATCTCATGCCCTTTTTGGATGTAATTAATTTTAATAATGAATTAGTTGATAAATTTGATTGCATCTGAATATAATAGGAACCCTGAGGAGATTCCATGGGGTGAGGTTGGAGCTGATTACGTTATTGAGTCAACTGGTGTTTTCACTGACAAGGATAAAGCTGCTGCTCACTTGAAGGTTCATTTTATTTCATTAATCTCAATTTCAATTATTATTTTGATTATTTTTATCTGATAGATCATTATGGGGTCGTTAGATCCATATATCCGACGCCACTCAGTGAGACAATGCTTGATAGTCTGTTATCATTTGTTTATTTGATATGAATCATGTGTTTTGTGTTTTGTTACAGTCGACTAGTATTATGTTTACATATTGTTAGTTGTTCCCTGTTTGATTGATTGATACAATGATATTGAGTACTAATAATCTACTAAAAACAGTTGATTAGATTTCTATAGTTTAAATTTGAAATGTGTGTAATTTGAATTTGGATTGTTGTGGTGATTAGGGTGGTGCCAAGAAGGTTGTCATTTCTGCTCCCAGCAAAGATGCACCTATGTTTGTTGTCGGTGTTAACGAGAAAGAATACAAACCAGAGCTTAACATTGTTTCCAATGCTAGTTGCACTACCAATTGCCTTGCTCCCCTCGCCAAGGTTTTTTTTCATTACCCTTTTAATATGTTTATTGGTTAGGGTTAAATTATTAGCTTCATTGGATAAAATTATTAATCTTAACTCTTTGCAGGTTATTAATGACCGATTTGGAATCGTTGAGGGTCTTATGACCACAGTCCACGCCATCACAGGTTGCTTATTTATCTTTTTACTAACTAGAACTAGAATTTATTCATTTTAATGTTTTCTTTTTCTTGTTCTTCATTTTAGAGTAAGATTATATTCATGATTAATTGATTGATTGTTTGGTGTGATGAATCAGCCACCCAGAAGACTGTTGATGGCCCATCAAGCAAGGACTGGAGAGGTGGAAGAGCTGCTTCGTTCAACATCATTCCCAGCAGCACTGGAGCTGCCAAGGTACTCTATAATGATATAACCTTGTCAAGTTATGTTACATGGTTGGATGGTGCAAGTTTTATTTCAATTTCATTACTCTTGTTAATGAATGTTGAATTTGGAACATACAGGCTGTAGGAAAGGTTCTTCCAGTACTGAATGGTAAATTGACCGGAATGTCATTCCGTGTGCCTACCGTCGATGTTTCAGTTGTTGACCTTACTGTAAGGCTTGAGAAGAAAGCAACCTATGAGGAGATCAAGGCTGCCATCAAGTAAGTCTTAAACTTGAATCTCTTATATTTGACTAATTGAATAATTTTTCCCTCCTAACATAACCTATTTTGTTGAAATTGCAAAAACCAGGGAGGAATCAGAGGGCAAGCTGAAGGGTATTTTGGGTTACACTGAAGATGATGTGGTATCCACTGACTTTATTGGTGATAGCAGGTAATGTTGGTTTTTTAAGCAACTTTGAAGATAAACTATCATGATCAGTTTTTGGTGTTCTCTCAATCTAATTATTATTGTGTTGGACTTTATTTTCATTTACAGGTCTAGCATCTTTGATGCCAAGGCTGGAATTGCTTTGAATGACAACTTTGTGAAACTTGTTTCTTGGTATGACAACGAATGGGGTTACAGGTAAACTACTCTAAGACCTTGCTGTCACAATATGGCATTGAATTGATTGTCCAAAATATACGTAGTGTTCTTCGTACTCATAATACGTTGTTTTTTGGTGTTGCAGTACCCGTGTTATTGATTTGATTGTCCACATTGCTTCTGTTGCTTGATGAGGCTGAGCTTGGATTGCATCGGAGTGTTCCAAATTTTGTCTCACTGGAGATTGTCAGTGTGAATTTTAACTAAGAATAAAAATTTGTGTTGCTGTGAGTGATTTCGCCGAGACACAGTTTCTGCATTTTTATTTTTGTAATTTGGATTGAATAGACGGCTTTAGGTTTTTACCTCCTCTTGTTTTAGAGATGGATCTTTTCATTTTGATAATCATCTTACAATATTTACCATGTCTCTCTGCGATCCTTTTATATTTTGAGCTTTGCTTATTGATCAATCCAATCGTTTTAAACTTGTTTGTATAACGAGTAACAATTTACAACAGTATCGGAGTTATGCAGTGTCATTTAGCGTTGAAGAGCAAATTCCATTCAGAAAACAATTTACCTCTCAAAAAGAGTTTTAGAAATTCGAAGAACATATCATTTCAGATACGTAAAATAATATGAGAACACAAAATGTTCTTAGATGAGGGGATACATCTTCATAGTGATACCGTGATTTCCTTGTTTGAAAAAAGCACATGAAAACTTTAGGAGAAATTGCTAATTGAGTAAATTACAAATAAAAATAATAGAAAAAAAATGTATAATTCAATGAATTTTTATTTCATTTTTGACATAATAAAATAAATTTCAAACAGATACAGTGAAATGACATGAATTATGAGACGAAAATGCTTAAAATCACGCCTCTAGCAAATGTTTTTCTTTTCTTTTGTCAAGTTTTCAGATTTTTAACAAGCCAAAATTTGTGTGAAGTTTTCAGTTTTTTTTTTTTAACAAGCTATTTGTCAAGTTTCGACATTTAATTTTTCTTTCGTGATTTTGTGTAATTTAACCACGGATTCAGATACAGTGAAATTACATGAAATATAGGACGAAAATGCTTAAAATCACGCCTCTAGCAAATGTTTTTCTTTTCTTTTGTCAAGTTTTCAGTTGTTCACATATATTCAACATTTAATTTTTCTTTCGTGATTTTGTGTAATTTAACCATGGATTCAATCAATAATTTGAGTTAACCCTCTTAAATTGTCCTGACTTTTGATTGTGTGAAGCGTTAGCTTGAGATCTTAGAATATGTTTCTGTATTTGATTCATGTTTTTCAGGTGTCAAATTGAGTGACTTAATTTAGCTTAAAGAAAATGAGTTATGCATGTTAGCTTGTATAACTCATTTTTTGAAAAACAAACATATCTTTTAATAAAAAATAATGAATATGGTAATTATTTTACAACTATATAATAACAGCTTTAATCATCTTTCAATTATGAATTTGATTCTAGATTTATCATTTTTGTTTTTAACGACGTCGAAAATGTACTTGATGTAGTTTGATATCTCTTTTAGTTAAAAACAAGTTATCGAACATTCACCCAAGCTGTAGGAGAAGGCCGCAACAAATGTAGTAGCATGACACTAACGTAGAACACCTCCATAAGAAGTATTTTGAGAAAGAAATATCCAAATTCAAATTAGGAATTTTGGAGAAAAAATGACCTACTTATCCTTATTTTGGCATGTCACTCACTTATGTCACATAAGAATGATACATTTGTATAATGTTGGAAAGATAAATGACCGAAATGAATCTTTCAAAACATAAAATACTCAAACGAATTGTGATTAAAAAGTAAAATACAGAAAATATAAATACTTAAAATAAACTATCTAAAAATAAATTGATAAATTCTCTAAAAAAAAAAAACATAAATTGATAAAGTTGCCCGACAAAATAGAATATCATTTTTTATGGTAGCTCAAGACGTCAAAGCTTAATTTTTTTCTTTGACTTTCAATCATGGTGGAAAGTTTTGTATGTATGTTTAGAGTATGCCACCTGCTAAATTTCTTTTTTTTTGTCTTTTTATTATGTTTCGTTGATCTTTGTGACTAAGCACATTTTGTGCTTAATTAGGTTGGATTCAAATGTTTTTTTTTTTTTCATCCTTATTTATATTAGGGTTGATAGGTCTTTACCCCTTTGTAATATAGGACACTTTTGGTTTTGCCCCCTGTAAAAAAAAATTTTAGATCCCGTCCTTATAAAATGAAGATTCGTCACGATTGCCCCCTAAGTCCATTGACTCAGCAGAATCTTTGAGTTGACACTTACGTGGCTTTTTCTTTTTATTTTTCATTTTTTTTCTTGCCACGCGGAAAAAATAGTTTACACGTCATTTATATTTAAAAAAATAAAAAAAACGAAAATATAAAAAAAAAATCTGAAAATCAGTATTCAAAATTTGAAAAAATTAAAATTATTTTTTAAATTAAAAAAATAAAAACTTTTTTTTTCAAAAATTAAAAAACATTCAATTCTTTTAGAAATAAAAAACTATTTTAATTTTTTCTAAAAAAAAATTCTGGAAAATATTTAATTATTAAAAATCTGGATATAAATGTTTTTAAATTCCAATTATATAATCTGAAAAAAAATTCTATTTTATTTAAATTTTTAAAATATTAACTTCAGATTTTTATTGAAAATTTTAAATTTAGAAAAAATTCAGATTTTTTTAAATATTGTTCCAGAATTTAAATCAAAATAAAAATCTTAATTTCAGTTTTTTTTCGACAGTTTTATTTCTGAATTTTTATGAAATATTTTTCGAAAATAAAAAAAATCAAATTGTTTTCGGAATTAGGAATATTTAAAAAAAATTATGGAACTTAATTTTCAAAATAAAAAAATTAGACAATATTATATTTTTCGAAGTTTTTTTATTTTAATTTATATTTGGATATTTTAGAATCTTTTTCATAGTTATTTTATAATTTTTTGAAATATATTAAATTTGAGATTTTTGTTCTAAACTAAAAGAATTATATTTTTCCTAATTAATTCATTTTTTGTAATTTTTCATAATTATCTTGAAATATTGTTCCAGAATTTAAATCAAAATCTTAATTTCAGTTTTTTTCAAAAAATTTAATATTCTGGAAAATAATATATATTTTTCTGAAGAAAAAAAATTATTTTGAAAAAGGTTGTTTGGACTTTTTATTCCATAATTTTTATATTGAAAATAAAACTGACCTTTTTTAATTTCAAATATTTTTTTTATTTTGAAAATTAAGTTTCAGATTTTTTTATTTTTTGAGAAAAAAATCTGAACTTTTTATTTTGAAAATTATTTTTTTCGATTTTTTAAAATTTTCAAAAATTAATTTTCAGATTTTTTTTAATTATTTTTTTTTTTTTGTGTTTTCTTTTTCTAATTAAATATGATGTGTTAAATGAATTATACATGTGGCCAATGAAAAAATAATGAAAAATAAAAAAGAAATATTCACATGAGCGCCACGTAAGAGATTCTGCTGAGTCATAGGGGTCAGAGGACATTCCTGAAGAATCTTTATTTTACAAGGACAGAATCTAATTTTTCTTTTTTACAGAGGGCAAAACCAAAATTACTCTATATTACAGGGGTAAAACACTGTTTTACCCTTTATATTACATATTTTGGCCTCTTTAAAAAATTGATAAAATCAAATCAATTTATTTTACTTACATGCATCCAAATGAAAACGAATCACCCAAACGGCAAAACCGGAAAACCCGAATCCAAATGCCAAAGCTAATCAAACCCCTGATAATCCTCGTTCATTTTTCAAACTCCCGCGCAAACCAAAAATCAACCGTTAGATCCCTTTCTCATTTCTCAGTCATTTCCAGATTTTTTTTTCGTCCTGTGTTATGTGAGTGAAAAAGGAATACTGCAAATCAGTGCTGATTTGCACCAATTCCGGGTTTCAAAGTATTTCAACTGATTTGCAGATTCTTTTTAACTCACATAACACACGCTCTTTAAATTTTACCATAAAAATTTGCTGTTTAATCGTGAATGCTTCGCCATAATTCTCTTCACTAGATTTAGCATTTTCCTTCTCAAAAACAACAACGACACCACCACACCAATCACCATGGGCGCCAACATTCCTTCAAAAACAATCGAAGAACTCGAACACATTCTCCTCCATCCCGATACGTACATAGGTTCAACTGAAAAACACACTCAAAATCTATGGGTTTACGAAAACGAAGAAATGGTTCACCGTTCTGTTTCCTACGTTCCTGGACTTTACAAAATCTTTGACGAGATTCTCCTTGACGCCACCAAGAGAGATCCGTCCATGGATTCGCTCAAAGTTACAATCGAACCGGAAGGGAATACAGTTTCAGTTTATAATAATGGTGAAGGTGTTCCAGTAGGGCTTCATAAGGAAGAGAATGTTTATGTTCCTGAATTGTTCTTTGGTCACCTTAACTATGATTATAATGTGAAGAAAACTACTGGTGGGAGAAATGGTTATGGTGCTAAGCTCACCAATATTTTTTCGAAGGAGTTTGTTATTGAGATTGTTGATGGACGTCGTTTGAAGAAGTATAAGCAGGTAGTGATTTGTTGATTTTTTTTGATTTTTTTTATTTGTGATCCTGCTAGGGTTTATAATTTCTTGATTTATGATTTTGCTAGGGTTTATAATTTTTGGTGTAATGAACTGATATTGAGTCTGTTGATATATGATTCTGCTATGGTTTTTCATGTTTGGTGTAATGAATTGAAGTTTTTGTATATTTGATAATATTTTGTTATATACTCAATCGGTGACTCAATTTTGATGCATACAATGTAGAATCACCGCCGACATCTGTTTGATTTTATTTTTTTGGATTAAGGATCTTGTTATGGTTTTTATTTTTAATTTTGAATGAAATGAACATAAATTTTGGTTTATTTGATAATTTATATGTAGCTTCTACATTTGTGCTTTTGTTTTTGTTTGTGTTTATTTGGGTATGTATTGATGATCGGGTGAATTGGTTGTGTTATGAAGGTTTTCTCAAACAATATGGGGACAAAGTCTGAGCCAGTGATAACCGAATGCAATGCTAGTGAGAACTGGACAAAGGTAACCTTTAAGCCTGACTTGGAAAAGTTCAAAATGACATATCTTGAAGAGGACCTTGTTGCTTTGATGAAGAAGCGTGTGTTGGATATGGCAGGGTGCCTTGGAAAGACTGTTAAGGTTGAACTCAATGGCACCTTGATCTGTTTTATGTCTTTCCGCGATTATGTTGACCTCTTCCTGAAATGTGCTGAGAAGTCCAAACCTGCACCCCTGCCAAGGTTCGTTTTTCTCTATGTGCCGGTGCATGTGTCGTTTTCCCGTTGTTGTTATATAACTTGAATTGGTTGTTGTTATTAGGATTCATGCTATAGTAGGTGATAGGTGGGAGATTTGCGTGAGTCTAAGTGATGGCCAGTTTCAACAGGTGACTAGTGAACTTCTCAAGTATACTTCGAGGTCAATTGATGTTAATTTTTTGTCTTACACGTCTTCATTTGTTGTTTTACCAGGTCAGCTTTGTTAACTCGATTGCTACAATCAAGGGTGGCACTCATGTTGATTACATCACCAATCAGATTATTGCCCATGTAATGTACAAAGTAAACAAGAAAAAGAAGGATGCCAATGTGAAAGCTCACACTGTTAAGAATCATTTGTGGGTTTTCGTGAATGCACTTATTAATAACCCTGCTTTTGATTCTCAAACTAAGGAGACTCTCATGACTAGTCAACCTAGTTTTGGTTCTTACTGTGATGTTCCAGAATCAATGCTAAAGGATGGTTAGTTGTGCTTCATTCTTTGGCTGTAATGTGATCAATTAACTTGAAATTGTGTTCTTATTTACACTCACATGCTATAAATTTCTGCAGTTGAAAAATCTGGAATAATGGACACCCTCCTATCATGGGCAGATTTTAACGAAAGTAAAGATTTTAAGACAACTGATGGAAGAAAGATCCAGAGGATCCGTGGGATTGTAAGGCTTGAGGATGCTAATGATGCTGGTGGAAGGAACTCAGAGAAGTGTACTTTGATATTGACAGACGGAGATTCTGCTAAAGCCCTTGCTGTAAGTTTTTTTTTCTATTGTCAATATGCAAAATAGTATAGAAAAAAGCATATCTCAAATTTTGGTGTGGATATTTTTCATTTAAGAAAACAAAGATAAGGTAGAAGCATATAGTTGTTTTAATTTAAAGTCAACCACAAATCTCTAATATTTACAAAGAATGAGAAAAATTTAAATTAATTTGACATTTTTTTTTGTATGAAGATGGCTGGCCTCTCTGTTGTGGGTCGAGACCACTATGGTGTATTTCCATTGAGAGACAAATTGCTCAATGTTCGGGTAGCGAGCAAGAAACAGATAACGGACAACCAAGAATTTCAAATTATACAGAAGATTCTTGGACTGCAGCAAAACAAAGATTACACAAATGTGAAGTCTTTGAGATATGGTCATTTGATGATTATGGCTGATCAGGTGAGACTTAAAGGTCATGGTTTATTGCTGTTTTGACTTTTATGTTTGGTTTCAGTGGGATATGATGGGAATGACGATATACTATGCATGGTTTTTTGTTCCCCAGATTATAATAGCTCAACTTTATGTGTTCAGGATCATGATGGCTCCCACATCAAAGGGCTATTGATAAACTTTATTCATTCATTCTGGCCATCACTGCTTAAAGTTCCATCTTTCATCGTTGAGTTTACCACTCCCATAATAAGGGTTAGTTTACTATTATTAATGTTGTATGTTGTATATTTGATAGTAAGTTTATATTGAAAACACTAAGTTGTACATATTATTGAATAAAATACCCCTTTTGGATATCACATCCACATCTCTCTCTCTCTCTCTCTCTCATTCATCTTTCTCTGCAGGTTTCTCATTCAAACGGGACAAAATTATCATTTTATTCCATGTCGGATTATGAAGTGTGGAGAAAAAGAATAGGGAACAATGCAAACTGTTGGAAGATAAAGTACTATAAGGTTTGTTGTTGTAAGCATGGAGAATCTCCATATATTTGCGCCTATAACTGTAAGTATGCCACTATATTTGCGTATGCAGCATAAATGATGAAATCTTATTTAATAACTATCAATTATATATGCCTACGCGTATACATGTGATGAATACTATGTTTAAAATTTATTTGCATACACATACACACATATACATTTTATAACAATATTGTACTTTCAAGATCTTGTGACTCTAACCCGGAGAACCTCCATTTTTGTGTTTATAATTCGTCGTTTCAGTGTTTTCTTATTTTGTTTTTGGTGTTTGTATAGGGGTTGGGTACAAGCACTTCCCAAGAAGGGAGAGAGTACTTTCAAGATCTTGATAAGCACATGAAAGAATTCATATGGGTGATGTTTACCAATATGAGAATATGCTAATACAAGCTTACTCCTCTTCGGTGTTTTGTTAACATAAAGTTTACCATTCTTTGTTGTTGCAGCCTAGCACTTGCCATGATCTTGAAGCCAAACTCATTAGATACAAGAGTTTCATCGACAGAGAGCTAATATTGTTCTCAAGGGCAGAACTCCAGAGGTCCATTCCCTCTATGGTTGATGGTCTTAAACCTGGCCAAAGGAAAATTCTTTTCTGCTCATTTAAGAAAAAGTTGTACAAAGAAATTAAAGTTAGCCAATTTATCGGTTATGTGTCTTTGCATTCTGCTTACCATCATGGTGAGCAAAGTCTTGCAAATACAATTATTGGAATGGCACAAGATTTTGTTGGTGGCAACAACATCAATCTTCTCAATCCAAACGGTCAATTTGGTACTCGTAACTTGGTGAGATGAACCTGTATATGTTGTTATTGCAAAACTCCCCACGTTTCTTTTTAAATTTTATATTTATTGGATATTCCCTCTCCAGGGTGGTAAAGACCATGCAAGTCCCAAATACATTTACACCGAGCTAAATATTGTTACTCGTTTCCTCTTCCATGAAGATGATGATAAGCTTCTTAAATACTTGAATGAGGAGGGAAAATCCATTGAACCAAACTGGTATTTTGTTTTCTCCGTTTTTTCTAAGAGGCTATTTTGTTTGTGATTACTGACAACTAAGGACACCGTAGACATAGAACTGATTCAAATTTTACTTCCACATAGGTACATACCCATCATACCTTTGGTTCTTGTCAATGGTAGTGAAGAAATTGGAACAGGTTGGAGTTCTTACATTCCCAACTATAATCCAAGGGAAATTATTGCCAATGTTAGACGTTTGTTGAACGAAGAGGAAATGGTGCCAATGGATCCATGGTACAGAGGATTCAGAGGAACCATTGAGAAAAGTATGAAGCAAGGAGGCTATAGAGTCAATGGCTCAATGGTGAAAATAGATGAACAAACTTTCAGAATCACAGAGCTTCCTATACGGAAGTGGACTGAAGATTACAAGCAGTTTCTTGAATCTATAACTGAAGGGGCGCCTAACGTCAACGATCCTTTCATTGAGGTAACATGACTTAGACATTTTCTCGCCATATATACAATAGGTTAATTTGTGTCTTTTTTCATGTGAAAGTTTTCTTTGTTTCAGGATTTTAGGCAAAATGGGGATGATGCAATTATAGACATTGAGGTCAAAATGAAGCCGGACAAAGTAGCTTCGGTCATGCAAGGACTATTCAAGAAATTTAAATTGACTAGCATTGTTAGCACGAGCAACATGCATCTTTTCGATGCAGAGGGAAAAATTAAGAAATATGACACTCCAGAACAAAGTATAACATTTGCTATGCATAACTGTTTTGAATCACAATATTATGTAATGTTTTTTGTACTAACTTTTTTTGTATCATTATGCAGTTCTTGAAGAGTTTTATCCACTTCGAATGGATTATTATCAGAGGAGAAAGGTGAATTATTCTCTCAATGACTTATTATTATGAGAGTTCTATCTCTATATTTTATACCAATTAATTAATACGAACTGAAATGCAATTTATGCATGCATGCAGAAATATATGTTGGCCAACCTTGAACGGCTTTTGTTGATTTTGGACAATAAAGTCAGATTTATATTAGGGGTTGTGAATGGAGAAATTATTATGATCAACCGGAAAAAGGCTGAATTATTGATTGAGTTGAAGCAGAAAGGTTTTAGTCCCATGCTGAGGAAAGGTAAATCTGCAGAACCACAAGTTGTAGGGGCAAATGATGAGAGTTCCGAAGGAGCAACATGGGGTGACTACGAGTATTTTTTATCCTTACCTATTGGAACTTTGACCCTAGAAAGTGTGCAGAAGCTGCTAGATGAAAAGGCTGAAAAGGAAAAGGAGCATGAAGTTTTGATGGGAACCCCAACAAAATCTTTGTGGTTGAAGGATCTAGACGAGTTTGAAAAGAAACTTGATGTAAGAGACAATACTGAATTTGTTTATTTGTATTTGAAATAATGAAGGTCTGTATTACTATCTTTTGCCTGTGTTTCAGGAGCTAGATAGCAAAGAGGCAGAAGAGGATCGAAAGAGATCTAACCAAGCAAGTAAAAAGGCAGCCAATGGTTTTGCTGCAAAACCTGCAATGAAGCCGCCACAACCACGAAAGAATACTAAGAAGACCAAAAATGTTGAGCCAGAGAATGATAATTCTTCAATGGAAATTGGTAAGCCTGAATTGTTGTTTTAGTGATTAATTAATAATAATATTATTATTTGTGATTTTTCAAATTTTGATATCCTTTCGGGTGTGAACTTTCTCGATTTGCATCAACAGAGAATGCTGTTGAAGTTGCAAAACCAAAAGGAGGATCAGTGTTTAAGAATACTAAGGTATGCCAATTGCCTTATTCCTGTACTACATTTTTGTCCTTCCAATCATGTATAAGCGCTTACATTTTCATAATATGCCGATCATCAGGAAGCTGATGACGATAGCTATATTCTATCTATTCAAGAACGCCTGGCTGCATATAACTTTGAATCACCTGGTGAAAAGTCGGGAGGTGAGTTTTTTTGGCTAAAGTAGTTAAATGTTCTAAATCTTCAATTCATTAGCCATGCTAGTACGTAGTACATATATAATACATAACACATAACACATAATACATGCTAGTACTGAAGTTGGGTTTTCTTCCACAGCCATGGAAAGTGAAGAACCCGTGCCTGCTGGGAAGAAACAGATTAACAAAAGGGGCGGTGCAAAAAAGAAGTCAAGTACCATAGGTTTGGAATCAGATAGTGATAATGAAGTCATTGATGATGATGACGACTTCGAAGTACAATAGAAGGCTGCCCTAGTTAAGAAGGGAGGGAGAAAGCCTGCTGCTCAAAATGCCAAGACGGCATCTACCGCCCCCAAGAAAAGAAATGTAGGCACCAGACAAACATTGGGTCAAAAATTATTTACTGATATGTTTTAGTCAGCTGAAAGTACAGCTACTTCACCAGAGAAGAAAGTGAGGAAGATGAGGGAGTCTCCATTTAACAAGAAAAGTAGCGGTTCTATACTGGACAGGGCTGCTAACAAGGATACAAATCAAATTGAAGATTTGTCTGCTGGTTCTGCTTCTAACTCTCCTATAGCAAAGAATGAGGTGGTTGAGATCGCACCGCAGCCAGCAAGGGCTAAGCCTCACGGGGCTAATCCTAATCAAAACAAATATGTAGTGAGTGGATACGAGAGTGACAATGATTCCGATGAGTATGCAGAATTATCAGATTTTGTAGAAGTCAACTAGACTATTCCCGCAATTGCACTACAATGTAACTGAAATTTTATGCTTTAGTGAAACTAGATTTTGGCTGTACCAATATTCTGTAAAACTTTTATCTGAACAACTGAGTTTGCATGAATGAATCAGATTTGACTCTAGCCATCTTTCTTCTATTCCTTATGGAGATATACATTTGAATTGAATGGTTCAAAAGTTGGATTTTTAATATTTTATATAGGATGGAGAATTTCTCTATTATCTTTCTTTGTTTCTACTACTAAACACAGTTTTTTATTGGTCCCGATAACATTTTGTTTTTGCAGTACCCGTGTTATTGATTTGATTGTCCAGATTGCTTATGAGCAGGGCCGGCCCATAGCCCGTCGAGGCTGGGCGACGACACCGGGCTTTCAATATTTTGGGGCCCAAAATATATTTTTTTTATATGTAAGACATGAAAATAATGGTTATATAAAAGCAAATTTTTTCAATTTGGACAGCTTGCTTTAGTGGCATGGCCACTTTTTGTTGAGTGTGAGGTCATGTGTTCAAGACCCACCAAAGTGTGATTTCTAATATATATATTTTTTTAAATAACTTATTTAATTTTTTGGGGCCCTGAATTTACTTTTTTTGCATCCCTTATAAAATTAAAACCGGGCCTATGAATTTGTTAAGACGGCCCTGCTTATGAGGCTGAGCTTGGATTTCATTGTCTTATTGAAGGTTATCTATCATAGTGTGAATTTCGCCTGGGAATAAAAAAAAGACAGAAATTAATAATTATTGATATTTAGTTTATTAATAATTACTTTTTAAAGGACAATAATTACTCAAGTTGTTTGCTTAAAAAATTTAGTTCTAAAATTGATCTGACATAAAGCAGTCTACAGCAAAAAACAAATTCTAAAGACTGTCCTGTCCTTTTTTATGTATAACAAAAATGCATGATTTTGATACAATTTCTGTCATCATCAGTCATATTTTGTCTCACATACTTCCTCTGTCCCGCAATAAATGACCTGTTTAAAAATGTGTAATTTTGACCTAACTTACTTTGACCATATTTTTCTACTAATATACAAAGATAAATAATACTCCCTCCGTCCCTTAATAAATGACCCAGTTGACAATATACATTATTGACTTGACATATTTTGACCATACTTTTCTACTAATTCACAAAGATAAATAATATCATGTAAGATGTTGTTGGATTCGTCTCGATGAGTATTTTTAAAATATTAAATTTTTATATTTTTTTTAGTAGAGAATTGAAGATATCAAAGATAAAACATATGCATTGGTATGTGTGTCAGAGTCAACTAGGTCACTTATTTAGGGACGGATCATATAAGATGTCGTTAGATTCGTCTTAATGACTATTTTCAAAATAACAAATTTTCATAATTTTTTTCAATATATTATTCAAGATATTTAAACTCAAAATTACGCATTAATATGTGTAAATGGGTCAACTATGTCACTTATTAAGGGACGGAGTATTTGTTTTGTGGCTTTATGCAAAATTGAATTGTTTATTAGTCTCAGCTTTTCACGGTGGCACATGATGTGTGTCGCAGTTCATTAGCTTTGAGAAGAGTAGACAGATAAAATAAATAGAAATCTCGTGATCCCAAAAGTAGATCTAGCTAGCACATGAAATGCAGACTTATAGGGACATAGAGATAAGAGTCAAGTCCCACATTGCTCCCTCGGTTAGTTCATCAGAGCCACCTTCATTATAATTTTAGTTAATTTTTTTGGTGGAGATAATTTTTTTTCTTAGTTTGTTCTTTTAACTTTGTACTGTATGAGCTCTCAAAAAAACTTTGTACTGTATGAGTTGGAGTAACTCTTCTTGCAGTAGTTAACGGTTATTTACTTGAATTTCATTTTGCTATTAAAAAGGTCTTGTTAACTGATACTTCTGAAATACTAATTAAGGAACTAAAAATAAAAAGAAAAGTTAAATTTTGCATTGAAAAGAACATACTTTTTTAACTTTCAAAAAGTAGAATACATAATTTTCAATACAATATTTCCTTTTATAATTTCTTAACCAATGCTCCAGGGCACCGGTTAACATGTCAGGTGAGTATGTTCTCAAGAGTTTTTATATCATCAACCATAAATAAAAGAAAGGTTCAAGAAGTTGATTGCTCTCTACTTTCAGCATTGCAATAATTTTTGCAGTGCGAATGGTGCAAGTCTAGATCAAGTAGGAAAACGATTTACCTCAACAATCTAAAATCAGAAACAAAAATATTAAACGATTTACCTTATAATCAAATTTCCTAGAATAAACAACGAATCAACCTACCTACTGGAGTCACATGATTAATAGTACTACTTAAAAATCAATACCCTTTATCATAATAATGTCAGGTCAGGTAGGCGTAACTTTTAGGACAACTGTATCACTCTTGTATTTTTATTTTCTTCGTTGATTTGATTTTCTTGTCCATACTTGCTTACTTTTTTTTATATTTAATTGTCTCATAAATTATTAAAAAATATTGCTCAAATGACATACTTATAAAAGAATGGTTATGTTAATAATATCCCGAGACATTAATTAAAAAAGTAAAAAATAGAAATTTTATTTAAAAACTATAAACTTTTAACTTTTAAAAAGTTGAGCATATCACTTTTTACAAATTTCTATATTAATCTCCTTAACTAATGCGCTCTGAAACATCGATTAACATTTTCCATAAAAGAAATACCCTATAGTCTAGTTGAAAGTTAGTCTCAAATGGACTAAAAATTCTAGGTGTTGGGAGATAACTCTGTCTACCAGGTATTAAGTTTTATATTGAGTCAAACCAATCATCACAAAACATGTTTGTAATGCAAGAGATATTTGTTTCTATAATGAGTCAAAAATTTGACTATATGATTTCCAAAATCAGTAATTAGTGTGGGGTTAGAAAAACAAAAAGATCACTCACCGACAAAAGAATCTTCACCTTTCTATACTTTCTTTTTCAACTTTTTTTCATCCCCATTGACGACATTATCACATTATTCTCATCTCTAACAATGCCTCCGTCTTATTTTCCTCTCCGTTGGGAAAGCACAGGACAACAATGGTGGTACGCATCACCAATCGATTTAGCAGCAGCAAATGGCCACTACGATCTCGTCATTGAGCTTCTTCACCTCGACACAAACCTCCTCATCAAACTCACTTCCCTTCAAAGACTTCGCCGTCTCGAATCTCTCTGGAACCACAACGAATCTCAGTTCCAAACCGTCGCTAAATGTCGCTCTCACGTCGCGAAAAAACTCATGCTCGAATGCGAAACTGGAAAAAACCAGAAAAGAAGAAACTCTTTGGTTAAAGCTGGATATGGTGGATGGCTTCTTTACACTGCTGCTTCAGCTGGTGATATGGAATTTGTTTGTGAATTGTTGAGGAGAGAATCTTCTCTTGTTTTTGGAGAAGGTGAGTATGGTGTTACTGATATTTTGTATGCTGCAGCTAGAAGTAAAAGTTCTGAGGTTTTTAAGATTTTGTTTGATTATGCATTGTTGAAGAATAGTGATGAATTGGTTTTGGATGAGGTTTTTGAGAAGGATATGGTGAATAGAGGTGTTCATGCTGCTGCTAGAGGTGGGAATTGGGAGATACTGAAACAGTTTGTTGGAAGTGTTTCTCATGTTTTAGCTTATACAGATTCCAATGGATGCACTGTTTTGCATACATCAGCTGCTACAGGACAAGTTGAGGTGAGACCGTATATTTGAATAAACCGTCAATTTAGTCCATAAATTATTGTTATAATTTAGTTCCTAACATATATGAAAATAATAAGCAGAGCTTAAATTATATGAAGTCCGTCTATTTAGTCGTTAAACTTTATGAAAATCCGTTAATTTTAGCCCCTGATATCTTAATAGTAGGACTATATTGACGAATTTTATATACTTTAAGGACGGCCTATTATATTTAAACTCTTCAGGGACTAAATTAGAGAGATCGTGATACTTTTTGGTTAAATCGTGATACTTTTTATTATAAGTCCTGTTTGTTTAATACTAGCAAGGTTTTTAAATCATGGTTTATATAAGGTTGTGATGTCGTCGATTCTGGTTGCATTGATGTCGTAGATGCATAAAAACCTTGATGTTGCAATTGTGGTTATTGAAATCATGAATGAATATCAGACTCAAATTTAAATCAATACAATCAATATCAATTATTCTTTGCATTCTCAATATAAGGTTTAACAGTAAATCATGTTCCCATATGGACTTGGGTATTATGAAGTGTCTAAGTCTTGCATCAAGTAGTATGAGATATTTAGTGGAGTATTTATGTCCTATATTAAGTAGTATGTAATGTTTGGTGGAGTACTTAATTTTAGTGACTTGGTTTTCCTCCCTTGATAGCTATATTTTATGGGATAGTTCTCCAAGTACTTTAGATACTTGTTATGTTCCTTCAAGATGAGTGTGAAATATGGGAACATGATTTACTTACATATATCAAAGAATACCAACCATATTTTGGTCAATTTGTCCAGCATATTGCCTTTTTAAGGCTAATGCTTGTTTACATAGCAGTACAAAGAATCCAATTAATCAAGATTAATGATGATATTTTTAATCCTTTAGAAGTTTAACATGTTTAAAATTGGATATATGCATCCTACATTTTCACTGTACTTTATTTTGATATATATGATGGTAATGATGCAGGTGGTGAGAAAGTTACTTGAATCATTTGATATTATCAACTTAACAGATGCTCAAGGTAACACTGCATTACATGTAGCTTGTTACAAGGGTTACTTACCTGTGGTAGAGATTCTGATAAATGCATCTCCCTCACCAGCATTGTTAACCAACCATCATGGAGATACTTTTCTTCATTTAGCAGTGGCTGGTTTCAAAAGTCCTGGTTTCTGTAGACTAGACAAGCATACCGAACTCATGAAGCAGTTGGTGAGCGAAAAGATTGTGAAGACGCAAGACATCATCAATGTTAAGAACAACGATGGAAGAACCGCTCTTCATGTATCTGTGATTGAGAACATCCAATGTGAGGTGGTGGAGTTGTTGATGTCTGTGCCATCAATTGATTTGAACATTAGTGACTCTGATGAGATGACCGCTTTGGATCTTTTGAAGCAAAGATCACAATCAGCATCTTCCGATATTTTAATCAATCGGTTGATTTCTGCGGGAGGGATAAATTGTAAGCTTAGTTCGTACAATTTTGAATCAAGCTGCACCGTGCAGCCGTTGCAGAAGATCCAAATAAATGTAAGTGGAGGTAGTCCTGGGACTTCATTTAGAATACCAGATGCAGAGATATTCCTGTACACTGGAATTGAGAATGCATCTAATGCTGATTATGATCAAACAAGTCCTGAATCATATTCATGTTCAAGTGAACTAAACAATTCTGATGATGCAAATTCCCCATATAATAACAAATCGAACTCTGTCAATTATGCTGCAAGGCGCTTAAAGTTTCTTCTAAGGTGGCCTAGAAGAAAAGACACAAAAACAACTTTCTCAGAAATGGAAGATGATGATTCACTTGATCATTTCAGTTCAAGTAAAAACATGGAAGAGTTTCCAATCCCTTTAAGGCAAAGATACTCACAACCATGTTCCATTAGAGCACAATCTATAAGGAATTCTATTCCAAGTCCATCCTCCAAAATGAATTTCACTGCAGGCCTCATGCAAGGAGTAATTCAGCTAAATCCACATGTTACTCTTCCTACTCGTTCAACTCCTAATCTTTTTCAAGAATTATCCGTGGTTTCTCTTTCTTCTCTCCACAAACAAAAGAGTCTTGATATAATGGGGCCCTCTTGCTCCGATCGATCGATAAAAGATGATGGCGCCCTTCAATTGAACTACAAACATGGTTCTTTCGATAAGAAAACACTGATGAGTCGGTATCTTTCTTTTGGAGCACAAGGCCTGAACATGGAAGATTCAAATAGCTGTGAATCAAATGGGAGTTATAAGTGTTTCAGTTCTTTAGTTGTTTAACCACTTTAACCAAATTACTTGGTTATGTCATCGGCTCGGTAAGAAAATGATAATAATATATTATTGTAATGACAATTTTGCAAATGTTTCGTATGCAATATATGTATGCTGCAGAGACATATATTGATAGTAAAACAAGCAATATATGTTGTAATTCTTAGCAAAAAAGTTATAACACACACCAAAAACTTGTATTTTAATCTTTGCTAGACGGTTTAATATAAGTTATTTTTACTAAAGTTTTTTTTTTAATATAAGTTAGTGAGTTACAAAACAAATAGTTAAATCACAATTAGACTCACATAAGTCATTTTAAAAAAGTTTTTATTTTTTTGTAAAATTAAATTAAATAGAATTGTAATGATTTCTATTTTTGTAGCTTTCCCCAAGATAATTCTCTTTTTGTTGTTGTCTAAAATATGGGGATGAGAGAGAAGTCAGAGAACAGTTGAAGTTTTTTCACCAGTATGTCTTCTTTTAGTAAGTACGTTCAGCCAAATTTAGAATGTAACTTTCTTAGTAATTCGTTAACTTTTTGACTCTGTGTTGCAAAAGTCTTCCAAGGAATCAGGGGATACTGTGGTCCAAGAATCACCTCACAATGTCTCAATTCAAGCTACTTTTTCTTCTAATCAAACAACTTAAGAGTAACATGTCCGAGAGAATTCATCGAGAAAATAATCAGTGGCTAGAACCACTCTAGCAACAAAAAAAATTAACTTTTTTCTAATTATAACTCTTCTCTATATGTTATTTAAATGAGAAAAATTATCATTACTGTTTCCTTATGCTACCTCATTTACTCCACTCACCCTCCTTAACCAAAACTATTGAACGTGCTGCTTGCCATACAGAGTTTTAAGCTGATCGGGAAGGGATTGAGATATGGGTGCAGGTGAAGAAATTGATCACCATGATGTAGAAAAAAATCAAGCTGATGCCAAACAAAAGGCCATTGATGATTGGCTTCCTGTAACTGCTTCTAGAAATGCCAAATGGTGGTATTCGGCGTTCCACAATCTAACAGCCATGGTTGGTGCTGGTGTTCTCAGTCTTCCATATGCAATGTCCCATATGGGATGGTATGAATACATTCTAGTTCTATATTGTGGAGTTAATTGAAACATTATAACGGTGTTCTTCTATTTTCACTTGCTCACATAATTGGTCTTTTTGTAATTTATTTTTTGCTTTCCCACTCAAAATTTTCGACTCAAGAATGATGATATGATAA
Source organism: Medicago truncatula (assembly GCF_003473485.1). NCBI lineage: Eukaryota > Viridiplantae > Streptophyta > Magnoliopsida > Fabales > Fabaceae > Medicago > Medicago truncatula. The sequence continues at coordinate 42,275,177 of NC_053044.1, read as the reverse complement.
TAAAAATAAAATGGATGAGACGTTATATTTTTATATTGTAAATTTACCTAGATGATTTCACATTTATCTTTATTGTTATTAGCAAACAAAATATTATTACAGTGAGTAATGGTTGATTTTCTGATTTGTAATATTGTAGTAGCCCAATTAATTTGTGTTGAGCATCATAGAACAAGCTCGTAGTTTATATTATCATTTTTTCAACATGGAGAATATGATTATCAATTCATTATTATATATATTTTCTGTCAAATAACAGGGGCCCTGGCGTTACAATTCTTATCATGTCATGGGTCATTACCTTCTACACTATATGGCAAATGGTTGAGATGCATGAAATAGTTCCCGGAAAGAGATTGGATAGGTATCATGAGTTGGGTCAAGAAGCCTTTGGAGAGAAACTGGGTCTCTGGATTGTGGTTCCACAACAGATTGTTGTTGAAGTTGGCACGTGTATCGTGTACATGGTCACCGGGGGGAAATCATTAAAGAAAGTCCATGACACTCTTTGTCCTGATTGCAAAGAGATCAAAACCTCATATTGGATTATTATTTTCGCTTCTGTCAACTTTGTTCTTGCTCAATGCCCCAGCTTGAACTCCATTTCTGTTGTATCTTTGAGTGCAGCTGTTATGTCTTTGACGTAAGTAGTTTAATTATATATATATGCCTGTGTACGCGCGTCGAACTCCCTATATATAGTTGTTGTAGTTTATTGTTTTATTTTAATCATGTGATGTTGAAGCTAAGCCAAATGTTTTGAATTAATTAACCAGATACTCAACCATAGCATGGGGTGCTTCACTCAAAAAAGGGGTTGCCCCAAATGTGGACTATGGAACCAAAGCACATAGCACAGCTGATGCTGTATTCAATTTCCTATCTGCATTGGGAGATGTAGCATTTGCATATGCAGGACACAACGTGGTTCTTGAAATCCAAGCAACTATGCCATCAACCCCAGAGAATCCTTCTAAGAAACCCATGTGGAAAGGAGTTATTTTTGCATACATAGGAGTTGCATTCTGCTACTTCCCTGTTGCCTTTATTGGATACTATATGTTCGGAAACTCAGTTGATGATAACATCCTCATCACGCTAGAGCATCCTACTTGGCTCATTGCCGCTGCTAACTTGTTTGTTGTTATCCACGTCATTGGAGGATACCAGGCGAGTCAATGTTAATTAATTTGTTTTTGTTGGTAAATGATGTTAATTAATTTAATGGTTACTATTTCATTTTTAATGCTTATTGTAATTTTTTTTGTTGATGTGGCATGAAATCTAGTCCAACAGTAAGTTCTATACTTTTGAGTCCAAAAAAATTGATTTAGAAAAGGAGAGACCAATTTCGTAAATAAGAGACTGAATTTACCTATAATATATATGGTCATTGGAAGATGTTTTATATTATTATAATTAACATTTTTTTGTAAGCAACAGATATTTGCAATGCCAGTGTTTGACATGATTGAAACCCTCTTGGTTAAGCAAATGGAATTTGCACCTACATTTGCACTCCGATTATCAGTTCGCACACTATATGTTGGTATGTCTACTTGTTGCACTAGATCAATGAAAGCTTCATCCGTTAGTTTTTTGTTAACTTTTTGATCTTATTTTGTAGCGTTGACCATGTTCATTGCTCTTGGTATTAACAGAGAGGTAATTTAAATAAACTGATTTCATTAATCAATTTTGTTTTTTATGTATATAAAGGACAATACAATAGAACAACTTATATACAATGGTAAAGAAGCTAGCTAGCCAAAACAATTACAGTTTCCACTAACTATTTATATTCTAAACTAGTGAAAGACTAAGAGACTAACTAAAGTTAAATACAAGGAATAACTATAGTTAAATATGAAGAGTGATAAATGGTAATACTCCCCCTCAAGTTGGACTATGGAGATTGCAAAGTCCCAACTTGGAAATGAAGCTTTGAAACGAGGTGACATGAAGCGGTTTAGTAAATACATCAGCAAGTTGAGATGATGATGGAACTGGTAATAGGTGAATGGTGCCCTTTTGAATCTTTTCTCTAATTACATGGCAATCTATCTCAATATGTTTTGTACGCTCATGAAAAGTAGGGTTATGAGCAAGATAAATTGCTGATGCATTGTCACAATAAACTGAAGATGGAGATTTGATAGGAATGTATAGGTCAGCAAGTAGGTAATGAAGCCATTGAATCTCACATGATAAACTAGCCAATGCCCTATATTCTGCTTCACAGGAAGATCTAGATACAGTAGATTGCTTCTTTGATTTCCATGAGATAAGAGCAGAACCGAGAAATACACAATATCCAGTAATAGATTTTCTAGTATCCAAACAGCAGGCCCAGTCAGAGTCAGCAAATCCAGACAATTGTAGAGATGTAGATGCTGGGAAGAAAAGTCCTTGAGAAGGGGCAGATTTAAGATACCTGAGCACACGATTTGCAGCGCGAAAATGAGACTCGAGAGGCTGGGAAACATATTGACTCAGTTGTTGTACTGAAAATGCTATGTCTGGTCGGGTATGAGTGAGGTAAAGAAGCCTACCAACAAGTCTTCTATAAGCTGAATGATCAGAATAAGGAGTACTTCCTTCATTGGTGAGCTTAGTGGAAGGGTCACATGGAGTTGTGGCAGGTTTAGTAGCAAGATTACCACTGTCATGAAGCAATTCCAAAGCATATTTTCTTTGATTTAAAGAAATACCATCCTTGGTGCGAGCAACTTCAAGGCCAAGAAAAAATCTTAAAGGACCAAGATCTTTTATTTTGAAACGATTATCCAAAATCTTTTTGACAAAGTTAATTTCAGTCATTGAACTGCCAGTCAAGACAATGTCATCCACATATACTAACAAGGCTGTGAAAGTAGAGTCAGAAGCTTTCACAAAGAGTGAGTGATCGGCCTGAGATTGAGAATATCCGAGAGAAATTAAAGTTGTAGTAAGCTTATGGTTCCATTGACGACTGGCTTGCTTTAAACCATAGAGAGATTTGTGTAATCTGCACACTTTAGTGGAACAATCAGAATTTGAAATTTCAAAACCAGGGGGTAAAGACATATATACCTCCTCATTTAAGTCTCCATGCAAAAAGGCATTGTTGATGTCCAATTGTTCTAAAAACCATCCTTTGGCAGCAGCTAAGGCAAGTAAAACTCTAACAGTGGTTAATTTCGCCACAGGGCTAAAAGTTTCAAAGTAATCCACCCCCTCCATTTGTGTGAAGCCTTTAGCAACAAGGCGAGCTTTGTAGCGCTCAATGGTGCCATCAGCATGGTATTTAATCCTATATACCCAACGACATCCAATAGGGGTTTTACCTGCAGGAAGATCAACAATAGTCCAGGTTTTGTTTAATGAAAGAGCATCAAGCTCCGCTTTCATAGCATTCTGCCAACATTCATGTTTTGAGGCTTGAATAAAAGTTTTGGGTTCAAGGTTAGTAGTAACTGAAAGACAGAAATTTTTATAAGAAGAAGAACAATTGTTATAAGACAAAACAGAAGATAAAGGATAGGTAATAGCAGTATTAATACCTGAAGATGGATTGGTGCAGCTAGTATAGTTGCAGTGATAGTCTTGCAAGTAACTAGGTCTATTTGTAATTCTGGTAGAATGCCTAATGGGTTGAGTGAGCGGTAAAGAAGGAGAAGTGGGAGGAGGAGATAAAGGACTACTGGGGGAAGATACAATAGAAGGAGAAGTGGGAGCAGTCAAGTTGTTTTCAACACCAAATGAATCAAAAGGAAATGCAGAATTATCATTGGATGAAGGGTTTGGTGAAGTAGGAGTAGTAGCATTTGAAGAGTGGTGAAAAGGAAAACAATGTTCATAAAAAATGACATTTCTAGAGATGAAAAGTTGATGAGATGACAAATCATAGAGTATGTATCCTTTGATACCCTCTTTATAGCCAATGAAGGCTGCCTTGCGAGCTCGACTGTCAAATTTGGTCCTATGTGTGTGTAAAGTGGATGCATAACACAAACAACCAAAAACTTTTAGGTGTAAGAAGACGGGAGGTTTGTTGTGAAGAATCTCATAAGGAGCTTTGTTGGAAAGAAGGGGTGTGGGAATTCTATTGATGAGATGCACAGCATGCTGAATTGCAAAATTCCAAAAAGTTTTAGGAAGATTAGATTGAAAAGAAAGTGCTCTAGCAACATTTAAAATATGTTGATGTTTTCGTTCAACAGTACCATTTTGCTGCGGGGTTTCCACACAAGACCTTTGGTGAAGAATTCCTTTGGATAAAAGAAAATCATGCATAAGGAATTCAACACCATTGTCGCTTCTTAAGCACTTTAGTTTGGTATCAAATTGAGTTTCAACAAAGGAGATAAAATTGGTTAAATGTTTTCTTGTTTCTCCTTTTGATTTCATAAGGATAACCCAAGTGAATCGACTAAAGTCATCAACAAGGGTTAAGAAATATTTGTGCCCTAAAATAGAAGTATGGGAGTAGGGACCCCAAATATCAGCATGAAGAATATCAAAAATTTGAGTGGTCTTAGTGATGCTACTGATATGCGGTAATTTTTTTTGTTTTGCAAAATGACAAACATCACAAGGAATTCTTGTTTTATTAAAATGAACAAAGGGATATTTATTTGCAATACATTGATGTCTATCAAAGGAAATGTGGCCTAATCTCATATGCCATAGAGCAGAATTAGAGATATTATTTGTGCTACAATTGGAAACAGAATGGGAAATAATTGGGCAGACAGAATTAGAAATAGACTCAATTATGTAGAGACCACCAACCAATCTAGCTGTACCAATCGTCTTCTTGGTAGTTTCCTGCAAAAAATAACAACAGTCAGCAGTAAAAATAGCTGAACATTTGCTAGTTTTGGTTAATTGAGGAACAGAAATCAAATTGGCATGAAAAGTTGGAACAAAAAGGACATTTTTAAGATGTAAATCATCAGAAAGGATAACAGTTCCAACCATAATTGCAGTAGTAAAGGTTTTGTTTGGCAAGTGTACGGTAATGGGCTTAATAGAGTGACTATTGGTAAGTATGGAACAATTATTTGTGATATGATCGGTAGCTCCTGTATCAATGATCCAGAAGTTGGAATGCTTACCAAAGTCTGAATTGGAATTGACATTTAGAACAAAAGGATTGGTTGAGCTAGTATTTGAATTGGTTAGAGTTGTGTTGGCAGAATGAATCGCAGATGAAGCTTGTTGCTTATTTTGTTGAAGTAAATCCAATAGACTTTTGTATTGATCTTGTGTGAAGGAAAAACCAGAATTAGATGTTGCAGGTGTATGAGTGATTTGGCTGCGTTCTTCAATACCAACAGTAGATGCTAGATTCACAGAGCTCCCTGATTGTGCACCTTTATTTGATCTGTTCTGATAACCCGGAGGATAGCCATGTAACAAGTAACATGTATCAATCGTATGGTTGCTTCTTTTGCAATTAGTGCAATAGCGATTCTGATTTTGGCCACGACCTCCTCCATTAGATCTTCCACGACCACGATTATTGTATCCTCCTCGCCCTCGATTAGAATACACATTGTTTACGGATGCAACATTATCAGTAATTGATTTTAGGTCACCATCAACATCGGAAATTGTTGGAATATGAAATTGTCGTTCTTGTTGAGTGACTAAGGCGAAAGCTTTGGTAACAGGAGGAAAGGGATCCATCAACATAATTTGGGAACGCACATGAGAGTATTCATCATTGAGCCCTTTCAGAAATCTGATAGTATAGTCTTGATCCCTGAAGGTTTGTAACGATTGAACAGCACCACATGAACACTGAATTGCACATTTGCAAGAAGGTAGGGGACGAAAATTTTCCAATTCATCCCATAAAGATTTCAACTCAGTATAATAGCTAGAAACATCTAAGCTTCCCTGAGACATACGACAAATTTCTTCATGAATATCGGCGATACGAAACATATCACCTTGATCGAAACGAGCATGCAGATCTTTCCAAGCATCATAAGCCTTATCAAAGAAAGCTATGGATTTACGAACATTGACAGAAACAGATCGTTGAATCCAAGCGAGTACTAAGCTATTACATCGAATCCATTGATTGTAAAGAGCATCGGATTTAGCAGGAGTGAGAAACGTACCGTCAACGAACGCGATCTTGTTCTTCGATGTGAGAGCAAGACGCATCGATCTGATCCATGATTGAAAGTTTTTGTTACCTTCCAATGGAGGAGTAACCAGTTCCACAGCTGGATTCTCACTGGGATGAAGGAAGAACGGATTCGAAGCATTGGTGGCGAAATCGGCATACGAATCGAAACTCTGTATTGCCATAGTTGCAGAGACAAGCAAACAGGAAATTGAAATTGATAGATGAATTAAATCCACAGAAAAAATATGAATTGAACAATTTGAAAGGTGGAAGAAAAAGGACTATATGATTTTGACGGATCCAGAGCTAAGCTCTGATACCAACTTGGTATTAACAGAGAGGTAATTTAAATAAACTGATTTCATTAATCAATTTTGTTTTTTATGTATATAAAGGACAATACAATAGAACAACTTATATACAATGGTAAAGAAGCTAGCTAGCCAAAACAATTACAGTTTCCACTAACTATTTATATTCTAAACTAGTGAAAGACTAAGAGACTAACTAAAGTTAAATACAAGGAATAACTATAGTTAAATATGAAGAGTGATAAATGGTAATAATTGCCATTAGTGTCCCATTCTTTGGTTCTCTTCTTGGATTCCTCGGAGGGTTTGCCTTAGCCCCAACAAGTTACTTCGTAAGCAAACCATTTTTTTCATACTATCTTATTCAATGAAAGATTAATGATCAAATACATTACATTACACAACCAAAGTATACGAGCCTAATTTGTCTTAATTTATATACTATTATTCTTGCAGCTGCCCTGTATCATCTGGCTTAAACTCAAGAAACCCAAGAAATTTGGCTTGTCTTGGACAATTAATTGGGTAGGTTAATTACGAGCATTTACCAAACTCAATTAGCACATTAATGAGACTAATTGATTTTGTTCTTTTTTCATTTTCTATTCTATTTCAGATATGCATTGTTATTGGTGTCATGATAATGACACTATCCCCAATTGGTGCTATGAGGAATATCATCGTTCAAGCCAAGAGCTACAAGTTCTTCTCATAAATTATGGAAACAAACATTGATTTCTCTCGCTCACTCAATAATTGATGGATGAAACTGAGTACTAGGAGAGCAATCTACATGCACAAACTAGATGATATTCTTAGGGGATCTCTAATGGTAATGCATGTGCAACCTAACCTAGCCTTAAGTTATATCTAATAATGTGCTTATTATAGTGACGCGATTTCAATTTACACGGTTGCAAAAATTATCATACTCTACACGAGTGTTATTGTGGGTGGGTGTGATATATTTGCTTGAGCAGACACTTGAATTGTAACACAATTTATGTCGTGTATATTGTTTGTTTGGTGGTCGATGTTGTTGAATAACTAAAATATTGCTGTACATTATTAATTCAATATGGAATATGTTTTATATATTTTGCACACACATCCTTTCCTTTCCTTTATTTATCAAAGAAGAATAATATGCTAACCAAGATCCATGCCTAATTGCCTTTTGTTGGTGCTTGGTATAAAAATCTACCTCTTGTTAACATGTATGCGCATTCATGTGACAAACAATTGGATATTCGGCTATAACATTTTTTGTTTTTACGTAGGGAATGAATTTACTCTATAAGGAATTTACTTTCGGGAGTTATATTTAAACGAGGGTGTGAGGTCCGTGGTGGTGACAGTTAGTTTTTTATTCGTGTGCCCTTAAACCTTTGGAAAAAATATTTGTATTAAATATATTTCAGAATAATGTTTAATTTTTTTTTTGGTTATTAATGTTCATATTCTTAGAACAGGTATTAACCTTACATGTGAACATGTGATACTTTTGATATTTTTTAGTATTTGATTTACTATAATGATTGCCGGTGATGATTGCCGGTGATGATTACCAAACATTTTGTGGGTTAATTTTTGTTTTTTAAAGAATGTGGTGGGTTAAATGGTCATATTAACTTATTTAAAATGATTTTTAAATTTCTTCTTCTATTCTTCTATAAACATTATGATCTTAATCATTTCAACAGTGAGGACTATAAGTGTTTGTGGTATAATTTTACAGGGATTAAAATGTACATTTTTTATTGAGAAAAATTATATTCATAATTTGTCCCCGTCCATCACACGGGTAGAAGTATTAATATGTAAATAGAATAAGAAATTGACTATCCAAATTCAGCTATTGGATAGATGACATATATGAGAGATGAGAAAAATAGAGAATACAATTGTTTAATTGGAAATAAATAAGAGTCAATTTATCCCCATGAACTTAGCTTAGTTGGTAGGGATATTTCATATTATATGCAGGGACTGGGGTTCTAACCCCAACACTCCACTTCTCCACAATTTAATTGTGTGAGCTCTAGCCACTAGACTACTTGACAAAAAAAATAAAATAAGAGTCAATTTATCTTTTTAGTTGAAGAAGTTATCTCCATATTTTAATTTGTTAGTAACCAAATCTTAGAATTTTCTCTCGTAATACAGATATGATTTCATTGGTAACCATTAACGATGAAACACTCAACTTGTTAAATGAGATATTAGTATCTCTCTCCCAAAAAACTATACTACCAACTCTCATAACATTACTCCTTCTCTCAAAAAAAAAAAAATAACTCATAACATTACTCCTAAAAAAACTCTCAACATCATGTGAGTAATTACTGTAGTTTTAGCAATATAAAAACAACATTTCAAAATTTTATGACATGATGAGGAATTTTTATATGTAAAAAAGAATTAAACAAAGTATAACAAGTATTCCAGCTTGTTATAGCAACATCATTGTACCAACATAGTTTTTTTAAATGGAGTTTGTAACTACATTATTGAAGTTTTCTTTTGACAAAACAACATTATTTAAGTTAACCTATGAAAAAATTGAAACTGCGTAGACTGGTCGTCACTAAATGCAGAGGAAATGACCAGGTTACAATCAATAACTCTATCAACCGTGTTTCTTAAAGCGTAGACTGATCGTCACTAAATATAGAGGAAATGACCAAGTTACAATCAATAACTCTGTCAACCGTGTTTCTTAAAGAGTGATATTTTTTCTACCCGCCACAACTGTTTTAGATTATGAGAAACGTTTGAAGGTGTTGCAAGATGTTTTTAACGTATTTTAAAGCTTTTCAAACTATATAATTTAAAATTCGTAGAGCGCGCGATAAACTTTGTAAGGTGAAAAAAAGAAAACTGTCTTTTTCTAAAACCATAAAGTCCAATGGGTGTGACAACATGTAGAACTAAGTTTTTGATTTTATAATCTGAAATGTGTTAAACCCCTATTGAGACCAGTATTTCAACACAACAATATTGGTTGAATTGACATATTTTGGATTATAAAATCTGAATTGGTAAATTATGGTTATTTTGGAATATAAAATCTGAATTGGTAAATTATTGTTTCGGCATATATAATCTAAAATGCATCAGCACAAAGGAAACACATGTAACGAAATTCGAATTTTGGGGAGATTTTATGCTTCAAATTGTATAACAAATATGTCAAAACAATCTAAAAACATTAACGTTAACACATAAGAGTGTTACTAAATAGTATAAATTGGTCGACTAAAAATATTAGAAATAGTAAATATCTCATTAATGATAAAGACGATGTTAATGAGTATCGTATTTTTTATATATAATTTACGAATATTTGTAATTTTTATATATATTCATAAATAATAAATATATCATGTGTAATTTTTTTTTATTAAGTTATAATTACTGTATTAAAATTACAATTATGTGGTCATATTATGATTATGTATTGAATAAATAAAATCGAATTTATTTTTTAATTTTGTATTTAACGAATAAATAAATTAGAATAAATATTGAATTAGAATAAAATCGAATTTATTTTCTAATTTTGAATTTATTTCAAGTGCATAAATAAATTAGAATATAGCAAATAAATAATTTATAAGGTGCGCGAGTTAAGTGTAGGGGGAAGAGCATAATTCTTCATTAATTGAAGAAAAGAATCGAGCGTGACACTTTTCCTCATTTTGTCAATCAACCGTTGGATTAAATCCAACCACTAAGAATTGGCACAGGACACAGGAGAGGATCCGTTTCCCTTCAAATCAGCCTATTTATGTCATCGCAAACACAACTTCAAAAACAAATAAAATCCATCCTAAAACACTTTCTTCTTCAACGAAACACTTTCTTCTTCAAAATGCCTGAAACTCCAATGGTTTTCCCACACTACCTTCTACCTCAAATGAGGCCAAAAAAGCCATTGTATCCTTCTTCATTCTCTTTTCCATTGAAAACAAATTTCAATTTCAAATGTCTCAAAGTAACATACCAACCTCCTCCTCACCCTCTTGTCAAGAGGAAACCCTCCTCCTCTTCTTGTAATTGTTCAGGTGAACAAAGATTGTAAGGTGCAGGATTTGAGAAGTTATCTCAAACATCATAGTGGAAACTCTCACAAGATTGTGAGAAGTGGACTAACCCACATTGGGTGAACCACTATAACTCTTTGTGTGTTCTTTCTCTTCTCTTTACTCTTTTACTTACAGCAAACATTATACACACATAACGCAGTTATTTAATTAAAATAGCTTTTGCACAAATCTGGGCAAGAACGTCAGAACGTTCTGAAGCAATTTCACTAACTTAACTTTTTTCAAGTAAACCACTTGAGAACTAATTTTAAGTTGCAGATTAATTTTTGAAGGGTCACAATTCAAACCCCCAATTCCTTGTGACTATTTTATCTACTTCAAGCTAAACATGAGTTAGTTTTGAAGAAAAAATGTTAGACACAAAAATAACAAATTTCAAATATGAGAAATAGAACGAAAAATATATTTATAGATTTTAAATTTGGTTTGGTATAAGAAAAATCTAACTGCTCAACACAAAACAATACAAATCTCGATATCATTTTTGTTTAATCGAGAATCACAATAGTGATGATTTAGAAACTGCACAAACATCACAACAATACAACACATGTATCATAACATGACATAAGTTATCAGAAGTCCACTTCCGCTATTTAATCCAATCAGACTGACAACCCAATGGGAAACATTAAACCAATAAGCAAAATAGCAACACCATCGTAAGAGAAATCTTTCATTTCTTTGTAAGCAAGTCAACAATTAAAAGGTGTACTAATACTAATTACAAACAAAGTAATCTTATCCAAGCTCTAGATAACAAAATTTATTGTGCGTCAAAAGATAAACCGTTGGAAACGTAATTGTTCCGTCTTAAAAATGTTGGTTTTTGGATTTCCTGTTTCTATTTGAGAAAAAAAAAAAATTATCGAAGTTGTTACTAAGTTGAGTCACGACCAAATCAACAACCATTTCTATGCTAAGAAACTCAACCAAAAAACTTTGTTTCTAAGAGAAAAAATCAAAGTTATTGTATAGTAGAACCATATTATTGTCCTAAATGGTCTAAAATAAGTTTAGAATATAAATTTAGCTTAGAAGAAAATGTGTCTATCAATCAATAGGTTTCCAATATCATCTTGCATCATATTATTATTATTATTATTATTATTATTATTATTATTATATAACTAAAACAAGTTAAAAACATGATAAATTACCTAACGAAACAAAGATATGAAATTGTCGGTGTTAGGAAATTTTTCACCAACAATTTTATGGTTTTGTTTCGTTAGATAATTTATCATGTGTTACTATAAAGACATAAAACAAGTTAAAATCCCCTTCTTAGGAAATAGGGAATAAAAAATTACAGATTTGGTCCTGCAGGTGTTTCTATCACAAGCATATTAAGCCCGCTGAGTTGGATGACATTGTTTAGACCCCAATCTGAATTATTTCTCCATCAAAATTGTCAACGTAGAAATCAATAGCTTTACTAGCAAGAGGAGGTAAAACTCAAGTGTTGGCAAACCAAAAGTGTAACGCCTTATTTCTATTAAAGCGATAAAACACACGAATAATAATAATATTCAAGAAATAGACGCTACGTGTAACGCCCACTTTCGTTTAATTATTTATTTAATCGAGTTTAGGCAATTATATTATATTTATATAATATATGTGTGAGTTTTGTTGATTTAATATGATTTAAGTCGATTTGAAAGATTTGATGTGTTTTGGTGATTTGATAAGATTATGAGACTTATTTTATTGTTAAATAAAATAAGATTTGAAAAGAAAATAAAAATATTTAGTTGAGGGCTCTTTTGAAATTTTAGATAGTTTTGAGGGAGAAAGTAAGATAAGATAAGATATTAGGAAGAAGTATATAAGAGATAGACCTAGTTGTAGAAAAACATTGTACGTACGATCAAACTTTGGAAAAAGGGAGAAAAAGCCAAGAGAAGGGAGAACCACCTTAGAGTGCTGCGATTTTCTTCAAACAAGGTAAGGGTGGGACTAATAATTCAGTAATATTGATTGTTGTAATTCTGATGATTAATTGACAAAGTTAGGATTGATTTAGAAAAGTTTTGAAATTAGGTCAAAACCCTAAAATTGATGATCAAACGGTAAAAGTTGTTTAGATTGATGTAGAAACCGTCCTATAACCTTAGAATATGTTTAGGATGAATTCTGGATGTGAAATTAAGCTTAGAACCATGTTAGATGATGATAATCGTGTGAAAACTGCATTCTGCCCGAGCCAAAGTTCATCGCTCGCCATAGCGAGCAATGATCCTCGCCTCGCGAGTGATGAATGTTCATCGCTCGCCATGCGAGCCCTTTCCCTTCGCCTTGCGAGTTACAAGTCGTAACTCGCCACAGCGAGCAACCCTACTCGCCATAGCGAGCTTGACCAGAGAGCATGTCATTTTCTGAGTTTTTGACTTTTGAGTTGAACCTTAGATGCCTTTGAGTACCTTTAGGTGCCTACTATTGATTAGGGAAGGATTTAGAACGAGATTGAACCTGGAACAACCTTAGTTGGGATTCTGGCTTGTACTCGCCATGGCGAGCAGATGCTCTCGCCTCGCGAGCACTTCCAGAACTGAGTGCTTTTGAGGATTGTGAGACCTGAGCTGTTTGGTTTGGTTAGGAAAGGAACTTTAGGTACTAATGCGACCTATTAAAGATAATGACTGTGAACTGTGAAGTTTTTATGAACTGTTAAGAGATTATGAAATGAAATATGGAATGATTGCCTTTACTTGAATTATTGTTGAATGATCAAGAAATTGTTGAGAATGATTTGTTATTAAACCTGTTGTGATTTGATTATGCTGCAAATGTTATTTAACTAAGTTGCATGTCTATCAATAAGCTGATGATGAACTCCAAATTATTGGATGTATATGTGATAAGTTGATTAAGATGTTTTGTTGTTAGAGTCCATGCATTAGCATTCATTGAGCTTTGTCCTCACCACGATTAGGAGCTTTGTCCTCCGCACGTTTAGGAGCTTTGTCCTCCGCATGATGAAAGTATATTAATACTTATGATGACGATTGGTACCACATGCATATAAGTGTCTAAGTTGCATTGTCGCATTTGTCGAGTTTAATGATGTATATGTTATTGATTATGATTGAAGCTGTGATTACTTGATAATTGGTTATCAAAGATGCTATGTTGTTTAAGACTGATTATGATGTTAATTTATGATTTCGAATTACATTGATTAATATTATTGTGTTATGAAATTTCACCCCTTCTGCTTGAAAATGTTGCTCTTCGTATGAGTAACTTGCAGGTGATCGTGCTTAAGTTTGCAGTTGATGTCGTGAGTGGCCCTTCCTCACTGAGTCATCTAGGTCGCTCTGATACGTAACGGGATGGGGTGTCTGTTATGCATGCTTCATTCTTTTACGTGTTCATTTATGATATTAGACTGAATATTTATGAGATGTTTTAATGAGGCCTGTGTGCCAAGACTTTATGATGATTAGAATTTATTTCCGCTGCTATTTGGTTGACGAAAGATAAATTATTATTTATCCATGTTTTGAAGATTTTTAGAATGTGATATCCCGTTAATTGTTGTTTACTCTGATAATTGTTTAAGAAATTTTTATGTTGGGAAAACGGGGTGTTACACTACGTCCTCAAACAAGATTCAAATTCACATGCATGCATAAAAATTCCAACAGTCGCAGCGGATATATAAACCATATAAATCAAGCATACATGTCATGATATCAAAATACATAATCATGAAAGTTCTCCAAGTACCGACAAATGGGAAATCTCCAAATATGAATAAAATCCAAACAGATAAATCTAGGAAATCTAACAGACACCTAAATCAGAGTCATCCTAGACTCAACTAAACTGATACCGGAGATAGCTCCCGGTATCCACCAAGCATCAACCAACTCACCGGAGCAACTAATTTTGCACAACGTCTACCCATACATACAGACAGGTAGGCAGTCCATCATAGATCCACTAGGGGTAAGTATTACATCAATCATAATCAACATAAACAAATATAAGCATTCAAGGATTCATGCATAACACATATACATAACCATCCCTCCTAGAATACTAGCATCACATGATTGTTATCCCCCATCATAACATTTCAAGCTATCAAATTACTAACATAGCATATCAACATATTCAATCACTAATCAAGTCATCGACATAAGCTCATCATTCATCAACAACAATCAAGAAATGATTACTCACATTATTCTTCATTTAACATACATAACTCAACAATACATTTCAAAGTTAGAAGCAAGTAATTATCATTTTCAAAGGATTCACAAAAACATATATGTATATACACATATACAATTCTCCCTTATCACTATTACCAAAATATTTATCATCAAGTAGATTCATCCAGTGTATAAGCACAAGTAAGCAAGATGTGCAATTAGAGCATAGATCATTTATTTACAACCATCGACAAAATCCACCAATGCACGTATACACAATCCACATAAATCACATCATTCAACAATTTCACCAATGCACAAATTCATCAAGTCACATATTCAATTATGACACAATTCATCAACAATCATCATTCACATGCAACCAATAAGACTCATGTCACCATGATATGCACCTAGTTCGACACATATATGCATGTCGTACCAAATCACCTCAAGGTCGTCACCTTCGATGCAACAAAAACATCGTATGTAATATTTCACCCCGTCTTACATAATCTCCGAAGTAAAAGAGCTCAACCCTTTTACAACTACTAGACTCAACATGACTATGATGCATGGACATACAAGCAAAGACTCGACAATGCAAGATCACCTCATAATTTTCACAACAATATAAAGGACAACTTCCAAATATATTGATCATCTCCACAACAATTGCATTATCAAGTATTTACGTCCACACAACATTCAAGTCACAATTCAAATAAGAGTCATCATCACATTATCACCATAATCATCAACAATCATTAGCATCATTCAATATCACATGATAAATATCATATCTCCATATATGAAACTAGTCACCCAAGGTCATAAATTATTTAACTTAAAGAAATCATTTTCGATAAAACCGTATCAAGTGGCAAACGGCCAACCTCGATATAACCCTCAAGTAAGGTAACAATATAAAGTTTGGAAACTCACCAAACAATTTTAATCAATCATGTAATCAAGAGATTAAGCCACTTACAAACCATTGAACATTAGTTCAAAGAATAGCTTAAGTTCGTATGATAAAACCCAAGTTAACATTTTTCACATTCCCACCTGAAATTCTCATTTAACATGATTAAGATGTTTGACCAAACTTACAAATCTTACCTAAGTCTATATGAGTTGTAGGTTCAACTTGTAATCTCAAATAGTTTGCAAAAGTTTGTTTCGACAAAATCCAATTTTCCCCAAAAATGTACAAGTTATAGCCCAAAACGGAAAATTTCAAGTTTAGGTAAGCTAAGCATGTTCCAGTAAGTTTAGGGGTTCAAACAGTAGTTGAACAAGTTGAGAGAATCATTTTACAAAGCTCGGATTGGCCCCCTAAGACTCGGAACAAAAGATTAAAGTGGCTGAAACTGGGCTTGCTCGCTTAAGCGAACGAGTTCCAGTAGCCACCTGAAGAGTACGCTTGTTGGTCGCTCATCAGTTCGCTTAAGCGACCACATGGTTCGCTTAAGCGAACGAGTTCCAGTAGCTACCAGAAAGGCACGCTTACTGGTTCGATTGCAGGACGCTTAAGCGGCCAGAACGCACTATGAAGGTTCGCCTAAGCGACCCCTTAAGTGAACGTTCATAGTTATGCAGAAAATGTTACGGGTTTCAACCCCTTTTTACCCAAAATCCCTAATTTTGATCTCCTAATGTCCAAATGTGTTTCCAAAGATTGTTTACAGGTCAATATGACTAAAATGATTCACAAAGACACAACAATCATGAAAACAATTAACATTTGAACCAATTCAACCCATTTTACAAAGTCACCAACAACAACTCATTTCTGATCATCAAAACATGAATTATGCACACCCAAGCCATGAATCATCATCAACAACATCACTTAGCAACAACAACATCAATTGAACATGAATCTCAGCATAATTCAACATCAACATATCACAATTTGACATTTAGAGCATAATATGACATATATCATTTTCATGTATTTTGATCATTCAATTTCACCAACAACAAATTAATTATCATCAATTCCTTACATACAAAAAGAACATCATAATTGGAGCACGAATTCTAACAATCATGAACAATTAATCAATTAAGCACTTATTCATGCAACAATTGAAAATTTACACTAAAAATGATTATGATGAATTCTAACCCCCTTACCTTAGTTATCACCAATTCCTAGCCCAAGCTTCACTTTAGCTCCTAGGATCTCTTCCAGTTCTTGAATCTTCAAGCTCCTCTTCTATCTAACCCTTGTTCCTCTTTGCTCCTACTTTCTCTCTCTATCTCTCTCAAAATATCTATGCAAATGAAAATTGTGTGATATTTTCTCTTAAGACAACCCTTATATAGTCTATTCTCTTAATGGGCTTAACCCTAAACCTTAGTGGACTTAATCCACTCCAACTCCATTCTAAAATGTTTTTACACACTCAACGGTAAATTACTAATAACAGTCACTTAACGGTAAAATATCAACAATGGTCACGCAACGGTAAAATACTAATTATTATCCCAGTAACTTAGCAAAATAATGGTTCTCACTAAAACACTAAAAATAATCCTCATAAAAAATTACTAATTTACTCTTACACCCAAAATGATCAAAATACCCATGAGTTCAAAATGACTAAATTACCCTTCTAATACGGAAACCCATGAAAATGCACCAAATGATGAATGATCACACACAAGCATATATAAACACATAATAAAACAATTAAAAATAAATCTAACGAAAATCGGGCTGTTACAAAAAGCTTCTTGGTTAGCACCCATGTTGTCCATCTTCAAGCCAAAGTGTAAAGAGAAAAAAGAGGGCAGTGTAGAAAGTTATAATTTTGCTCTTCTCTCAGCGAGATATGCTCACCGTCAACCAAACTTCCTCAAATATTTTTGGCGTGAGTTAAGTCACGCATGTGTTAAATTCAGTGTAACTTAACTCACGCATGGGTATTTTCGAAAGTTAGGTTGGGAGCGAACAATTTTTGACGGGAGAGTAGCAGAATTTAGAAGGTTATTTTTTTTCTTTTTAAAGGATAATTCAGAAGGTTATTACTTGTAAAAAAAAAAGTAAATGCATGATTTTTTTCATATGTTATTCATTTAATAAAATACTCACACCGACTCTCCTCAAAACAAAATACTCGTACCTGCTATGATTTTTTTAAATTTACAATTTTTTTAAAGTTTTTTTTTACTACTTTTAAAGTTTGTTATAACCGTAAATAATAAATTTTATGCGAAGAATCATACCTAAAACTTATAAATAACTGCACATAAATTTTGTTCTAAAAAGAATACATGATTTTGTTGAGGTGATTTTTACACTTCCAATTTTATCCTTTTATATTTACAATTTTATCATTTTTATTCATTATTAAAATTACTTAGTAAATTTTTTTAAATCGTATATCTGCTATATATAAAGAAAACAATCACTTTCAGTTCTCTTGGGTTGACTTTTTATCTTTCTAAAGTTACCCTCAACTTTCAATACAAATATCACATATATAAAACATGATAAGAATATATTCAAATATTAAAATAAAAGTGTAACAAACACAATATGTGTCTATATTTTTTCCTTTATCATTTAAAAAGTGTAACAAACTATATGAGTATATTTATATTTTTATACTTACTTTTTCATTACTCCAATTATACCCTTAAACAACTTTTTCAATAATAAAGATTGTTGTTTGTGTCATTTAAAAAATAAGAATTTAGATTAATATATTTTTGTTATATTGTCGGTGTAAATAGATAATCATGGTTAGTTTGGTTTCTTATAATTTGAAAGCAACAAACATTTATATATAAGTTTTCCCTAAAAAAAACATTTATATATTAGTTTTAATCAAAATCAAAATTTCATAAAATAAAAAAAAAAAAACATCGTTCTTAATTTTCAAACGTTAACGTAATAAAAAAGCGGAAAGACGAACATCCTTGCAAGACATTCACTAACAATTTCAAAATATAAAATTAAAATAAAAACATAAACATCAACATTAAATAAACAGACACTTACCATTTTTAACCAAAAGATTTCAATATCCTTTGAAATATCCCTAAAAAAAATATCCTTTGTAACTTACATTTGTGTAAAGCCTCCCTGCATTAGGTCATTTATAATCATCGAGTGTTAAACCAATCTAAAATTTAAAGTGGAGAATTACATATGCATTTAGTATGAAATGTTTATAATAGATAAAATAGAAAATATGTTATACAAATGGATAAACTATAAGAATTTAACAAAAACTTCAAAATATATACATTTTCTTCATGATCTTTGTCCTTGAAAAACCATGTAAAGAAATTGCAATCATTGGAACACCATAATCAATCATTTATTATATTTAGCATTAAATTGGCAATAATTTAGATAAAATGTACAGAAAAAAATATATAACCCAAACAATTATCACTAATTAAGTGCTTAGTTTTTGTTTGCATGAGTAAGCGAGAAAAGAAAACATACCCATCAACCAAAACAAAACAACAAGCCGAAACAACTTCACTCAAACTATGAAAAAATCTTCGAAATATTATGAGAATATCTATGATATACTAGCACCAGGGCCCCGAAGCGAGGGTTATGCGTCAAAGCGCATTTGCAATGTTATATGCGTTGGGAAATAAGAAAAAATTAATGATAAAATTCAATACATTGATAAAAACATTGAAATAGTTTTTACTCCTTCCGTTCCAAATTGCATGACGTTTTGGTCATTTCACACGTATTAAGAAATATAATTAATATTGTGTGGGGAAGAAAAATTATTAGTTATTTTACAAAATTATCCTTAATAAATGGTATGGAAAAGATAAATGAAATAATTGAAAGAAGAGAGAGTGATTAATAGTTAAGGATATAATAGGAAAAATAACATTAATATTTCATTGGTATTGTAAAACGACATATAATTTGGGACAATTTTTTTTTTCCAAAACGATATACAATTTGGGACGGAGGGAATATTAAATAGTATAAACTGGTAGACTAAAAATATGTCAAGATATTAAAAATAGTAAAGATCTCATTAATGATAAAGACGATGTTAACGAGTCTCTTGTTTTTTTTTTCCCTAAAAAAAATATGTGTATGTTTTTTATTAAATTGTAATTACTACATTACAATTACGCTTAAATATGGAAATAGTCCCTGTAAATATCTGACATTTTGATTTTAGTCCCTGTAAAAATATATGTTTGGTTTTAGTCCCTGCAAATATAAAAAATTTGGTTTTGGTCCTCTGTATTTTATTTTAGTCTTTGAAAAATTGATTCATATTGGATTTGGTCCTTGTAATATGTAAAATATTTGATTTTTGTCCCTCAAAATGAGGACTAAAATGAATATTATAGGGACCAATTTCAATATGAAATGATTTTACAAGGATTGAAACAAAATACCAAGGACCAAAACCAAATATTCTATATTTGCAGGGACTAAAACCAAAAAAATATTTTTATAAGGGCTAAAACCAAAACGCCAGATATTTACAGGGACCATTTTCATATTTAAACCTTACGATTACTCTTAATATTATTAGGAAAATATATATAAAAAAATCAATTTAACTAATTACAGACATTGGAATAGTTTTTATTAAATATTATAAAGTGATAGACTAATAATATGTCAAAATATTACAAAAGGATAAATATGACATCAATATGTCCCTTTTTTGTGAAGACATGTGTCGTGCTTTTTTATGTATCATTAAGAAATGTTTATATTTTTCATATAAAGTTATAAATAATCAATATGCATTCAATGCATTGTAACAAAAAAATGCATTGTTTTGCATTAAATGTTTTGCAAAGACCTTAGCATCATCGTCTTCACTCTGAGGATCTTTAACATCAAGCGAAGTTAAGTTATTTTTAATCTATTAAATAAAGGGATATTGATATATGTGATTAAATGAACACCAACGAAGTTATTAGTTATCAAATCAAGGTTCAAATTGTGAATTTAAAAAGTTATTTGAATCGAACATTAGGTTCTATTGAAGTCTGTTTTGCCCCTTCTCTCGATTTCTTTTAGCATTGTTTTGCATAGATATGATATTTTAGGCTTGAGGGACACAAAATCAATTGATGACAATGGGGTGTGGGTGAAGAAATCACAGGAAAATTGAAGAAGATGAACTTTCTCTCTCTAATTGCCCTTTTCTCCTTTTTGCCTCTCAACTGTTAGATGAATCCAAAGGTAGAGAATTGCACAGGTATTGATACACTGTTTCTGCTTATGGTGAGGTGAGAATCTTTTCTACTTATCCAAACCAGTAATAGTAGGTCATTTCAACGATTTAAGTTGGACCCAGGTCTAAGCGGTTCAAATTAAATGGACCCTAGGGTATAATTGAGTTTTTTTTGGTTGTTACTTTTCATAATTAGAGAAAGAGAATAGATTCAAGAGTTCGATATGTGGCGATGCATTTAATCTTTAATTTAATATCTAAATATTTTTTTTTTTGGAAACAAATATTTCCTACCAATGAATATTAATTTTTCTTACAATAAAATGTAAAAATTTAAGAGTAATACTTATAAACAATAATTATCTTTTTTAACTCCAGATGTTTGATTTTCCTAAAAAAAAAATAAAAAATCCAATTGCTTGATCCGATGGTAAGAAAACACATCTTAAATAGGTTTCGGATTTAAGTCTCAAATACTCCCTCCGTTTCAAAATACATGTCCATTTTAGAGAAATTTTTTGTTTCAAAATACATGTCTATTTCATAGTTTAAGGATACATTTTGTCTATTTTACCCTTGTCTACCAATTAATTGGATTCTAGATTTTCTCCATAATAATTATTTTCCACTAATAAATGTTGACCCAATTTTAAGTAGATTTACTCATGCACTCTCCCAAAAATACCATACTAACACTGTAGTATAATCATATAAACAGGAGCATTAGAGTACAATTATATTTAGGCTAATTCTATATTCATATAATATGGAGTATTAGAGGACAATTGTATGTAGGCTAATTCTAATTTGTTTATAATGCCATGTTCCGGTTATGTGTTACTTTTTCTTACTTTTTGTTGTACTAACTTTCATCGTTCAATAATCACCATGCAGGTAGTCCAAAAAGAAACTACTAACTTACAGAAAAAGACATCACTGCGGATTATGGGATGTACCAGTTACGTATACTAACAAAAAAGAATTTAAGAAAATGAGATTACATACCAGCTATGTGAGTGTTGCTTTCTTCTCCTGTAGCAAAGTTTTCTTCCTCACCATTTAAATCATGTAGATCTTGATTTAAATCAAACAATGGCTTTTCATTTAAATCAAACAATGGTTCTTCATTTAAATCAAATGGAAAAGCATTGAGATCCATAGCAAATTTTTGTTCTTCATGAATAATATAAATTTGATAAATGAGTACCTGACTCTTATATATAGTGAAAATTTTGGAGGGAAGTTTTTCAATTGAGTTTTAAAAAAAAAAAATTAAGATTAGAGTATAAATTTTGGATTAGAGTATAAATTTTGGAGGGAAGTTTTTCAATTGAGTTTTAAAAAAAAATGATAACCGAAGCATGATTAAAAGAAGTTGAAAAAAAATTGTATTGGCATGCTATTTTCAATACATTGGTATTGAAGGATGATTGAATTTAATTAATTTTGGTATTGGTATTGGTATTGGGAGTAATTATGAGATGGGGTAAATAAATGTAAAATGGAGGAAATCAAAGACAAGGGTATAATAGGAACTTTTGTGTCAAACTAGCTTGTCCTTGGTTACTGCAATTTCTCTAAAATGGACATGTATTTTAAAACGGAGGGAGTAGTACTTTTAGAGGAATTTAAATATAAACAATTTTATGTTTCAAAAAAATATATATAAATAATTTTTGTCGGTGTTATTTGAACCTCAATTGTCTTCTATGCCTTAGATCGTAACTTAATCCCCTCATCTAAATTTATATTAGCAACAAAAAAGCAAAGATTTTTTTTCTTCAAATAGCCTAATAGTTGAAGCTTACATATTTTAAATACAGAGAAGATGGGTGTCCGGGGTTCAAACTTCAACCTTTGTATATATTATGCATTTAACTCTACCAATTGATATAAACTTAAGGAAACAAACTTTCTTGCAATAAAAAAGTCTACAAATACCTAAAAAAAAAATAAAAAAAAAACTCTTCCAATAATTTATTAATTAATTTACGAAACAAACATACATGCAAACTGAGAGGGTGCAAGAGGGGCATACGATGCCGTATAAAGGGTATAATAGGAATAAAGAACCCTTTTTTTTTAATAATAAATAAACCCAATCCGGGAAAAATTCCCGCCATTTTCATTCGGCACCTCAACTTCAGAGAAACCCTAGACGAAGAGAAGAGAAGAGAAAGCGCAAAAATGAAAGAAGAAATCAAATCAGAATTCAAGAAAGCCGGGTTCGATTTTGACGAAGAAGAAGAGATTCTCAGCAAATGTAACTACTTCTTCCTTTTGCTTAATTAATCAAACAATTAACGCTAATAATTTGTTGCTTATCTACTTAATTAATTGCTGCAAAATTTTTAGGTCTCACTTTTTGCATCAACTACAGTCTCACCCCTTCCGATCTCGTCTCAAGCTGGGAAGTTTATTATCTTAACAGGTTCATATTTTGTTAATTTCACACCAATTATTTTTTGTGAATAAGTACTGGTATTATACTTTGTGATCTGTGAAATGTAAAGATATTAGAATCTTTTTATGTTATGAATTTATTTATTGATTTAAAGAATTTTGTTTTTGTTGGAAAATTTACGATTTGAATTTGGTTGGTAATATTTGACAGACAGCTGGATGAACCAATTGTACAAAATGCTGAAATGGAAGGGTTTATGTTGCATCTGCAAAATAATGTGAAAGACGATATTATTAAGGAGGAAACTGGTTTGCATCTTTATTCTATCGGAGATGTAGAAATGTAAGCATATTCTGCTTCGGTGCTTTAATCGCAACTTTGGACATGCATTTGAATTAAGAGTTGTTTTTTTATGTGAAACCTAAAATCTGCAGTTTCTTTAGGCGTAATTCTTCGGCTGAATGTATAAATTTCACAAAAATAAGAATTGTTTTTCATGTAAACCCATTATATACCTCCTTATAGCTTGCATCACCGTGTAAATGTGGAAGAAAATTATCCGACCTTCTGCAAAAAATTCTGCCAGTTGTCAACTGCCTTTTATTTATTCATTAAATTGTTTTTGAACTTGTATCTGTTGGGTCGTAAGGGAAGCCCGGGGGATCGTCACATTGGGACAAAAACAACCTCAGAGAATCTGGCACCAAATATTTACACATAGCATCTATCCCTTTGGTACGAAACATAGGTTGTTGATGCATATTAGGATAGACTCTACTACGTACAGTGGTTTTTATTTATTGTTGTATCTGTTAATGGTCATGAAATAGTTAAATAAAGCAGACGGAGTTGTTGAGTTAAAGGACAGATTTTTCTGATGAAAATCGTTGTATGCAGGATCTTAAATGATGATGATACAAAGGATGATACTCCCAGCACACCAACAAATAATCGTCAAGATGTATATTCGCCTATACATGATACACCATCTTTGTATGGAAATATTTTAGCATCTGGAAAGCCGGCTGATCTGGTTACACCTTTTTCAAAACGGACAGATAGGTTTGCGGTGAAGTTCAGCATCAATACCATACCTGACGTAGAAAATGGAAAACAAGAACTTAATCACGAGAATGAAGAGAATGACGAGTACAATATTGTTTCGAAAATTGTAAGCCGAAAAAGATGTTCATTGGTGATTCATGGATCAGGGCCGAAACCAGGTTGCAGATTCATGTATGATAGGACTGAGGATAAGGTATGTGATATCTAGATTTTCGCGGAGATATTTTCCCTTTTACATTTGTTTGTTGATACCTGATTACTGGTATGTAGATTAATGCTATAGAAAACCGGATTAAAAAACATGCAAGAGCACTTGTAGCCTCTGGGCTCTATGAAGAACCAACAGACCCTTCAATTGCCTCACCGGTGAGTTTAATGCATCCATTTCTCTCATGCATACTCATAATTTTGATGGCAAATTCATTGAGCACCAAATTTTACTTATTGGCTCTTGGCCAATGAAATTTTCATGCTATTTTGATTTTAACATGTGCATTAATTCTGGTCTACATTTACATTGAATGTTCTTTGCCTAAGGGGAAATTTGTCTAATAACTTGAAGTTAATATGCTTTAACAGAGAAGCTTTTTTTCCATTGGCATGATTTGTTGTGACGGAGAAGGCCGTCTTAATGAGAAGTCTGTCATGTTGCAGAGCAGGTGAATAACTATTAGATCTCCATATATTTTTCATACATACATATCCATTGTCTCTTCTCAGGTCGATCTATCTATTGCCAATATGTTGGATTTGATAAGAATTGTTTAGACAAATACTCTTTAGGGTTTACGAACAACTTAGAACAAATACTCTTAGGGGAAATAAGTCAGTCTATTTAATTTGATTAGGTCTTATGTCAACTCAAGGGATGCCATGATGGGGTTTTTTATATTCTGTGATCCATTGTTTTACTTTGGCATGTTGACTTATTTAGGCTCTACTGTCTTTAGTGCATGTTTGGTTTTACTTTTGAGAGGCAAAATTGATTGTAGAAGTATAAATTTGATTTTGATATGTTTGATGTTCTATAGTAGAATTAATGTTGCCTTAATAATGGATCTTAACTTAAATCTTGGGGTTGTAGTTTTTGTCTCCAAACCTATGAAGCATTCACACAGACACGTTGGCACCAGTAAGAAAAAAGAAATAAAAATGACTTAATTGAACAATCACATGTGTCGGTGTTGTGTCTGGGTCGGGCACCGGACACGCCTTCCATAAGAGTTGGTGCTACAGAGCTCCAAACATTTTTTAGCATTAAATTTATTGTAGAACTTCTTTTTACGTTAATTTATCTAAACATAAATTATTTGACTACTTTACCAAAATAAAATTTTGAAATAAATTCATTGAAAATCAATTTTTCCACCAAAGAATCAAACACATTACATACAACACTACTTATCATATATTTGCTACATTTATCTCTTGTAGTTTATATGTTATACATAAATTTGTTTTTTAATATGGTGATACCTCAACAGTATTGAACATTCTGGAGGGGAATGTGTCCGCCTGGACTTGCAACGCTTAAACCATTATTCAGTTTTCCCTGGTCAGGTGAGTAAGAAACATCGAGTTAAATTGTAGGTTTCAAATGTGCAATTGTGTATCATGATTAAAAGTTATAACAGGAAGGCTTCATCTTGATAGGTAGTTGGAATTGGAGGGCATAATCCCAGTGGGCATTGCCTAGTTGCATCTAAATTGGTGGATTATATACCTACCTCTGTTGCCAAGGAGGATTTGAATCCTTCAAAGAAGCAAGCTATTGATAAGGAGAATCAGCCAACTGAACTGCTTTGTAACCAGAGAGAGTTATCAATGGTACGCATCCCATTTTTTGTTTGCTAATGTGTTATCCTGGAAACTAAATTCTGTACTACATTTTATTTTTAATAATGAATTATTTGAAATCATTGAGAAACTTTTCTTCTACAGTTTCACTGAAGTGTCATTTTCATAATAGCAAAATGCCCAACACAGTAACATCCTATCTAGCTAGCCTAGGAATAATCATAGGAAGTGTCATTTTACAATTGAAATATTATATATTTCCACATTGCAAGTTCTTCAAATATTATCGGTGTCTCCCTATACATACTGTATTTCTGTTAATAATTTATAGTTTACACGTGCTCTTGTGCTTAACAGATTATTGCGGCTGGTCCTTTTACTACAACCGACAATTTGTTTTTTGAGCCTCTTGTAGAACTGCTGGCATACGCAAAGCGAAGACCACCACAGTTGCTTGTATTGGTAATTATGCCACCTATACCAGTCTACATCTTTCTTTTTAATCACAATTAGCGGCGCTTAGGGTCTTAAACAGTATTAGCTAGATCATGAGATTGCAAACTTGATGTTATGTTAACAATTGCATTTTATCTCAGCTTGGACCATTTATTGATTCTGAACACCCAGACATCAAGAAAGGAACTGTGGACAGGGATTTTGATGAAATATTTCGTTTGGAAGTCTTGAGGAAGGTAACAACTTTAATAAGATTTGTTTTTGAAATTTTCTTCTGTTATGCCCCAAGTTCTAACCTCCACCTTGGTGCACTTGCTGTTCCCAGTTGGAAGATTATGTAGAAAGTATGGGTTCAGCAGTACGTGTTCTCCTTGTACCATCTATACGGGATGCTAACCATGATTTTGTTTTTCCTCAGGTAATGATAAATCTTATATTCGTTAGCCATTATTTTAGTTTACGCAAATCAAAGATACAAAAACTAATTTGCATAATTTGTTTTTGCAGCCTGCATTTGATATCAGTCAACCTCAGCTTCAGGTATAATGATTTTAAAGCAATAGGAGTTAATCTTCAGAAATGTATGCTAATGTATGGTAGCAGAATATCTTTCACTATGGGCATTGATACTTACATAATTATTTTCTTTTATTATCAGATAGCCAGTCTCACTAATCCTGGAATCTTCGAGGCAAATGAGGTATTGCATTTTGGATAACCGAATCTTATGGCTTGTTTGATGAGCTCCATATTGTAATATCTAGGCTTATCTAGACGAAAAACCTGGCTGACACGCCATAAGCATATTGGTTATGAAATCTAGCTATAGATTGAGAAACCTCTGGTTCTTATTTGTCAATATCACTCTACATCTGCCATTCTATTACACAGTATGTTGAAGGATATTTTTTTAGGTTTTTTTTCTTTCCACTTACTGGTTTTCTTTTCAAACAAGAAGAAACAAATGATAATTATAGGATTTTGTTATTTGCTGGATCTGTGGAGAAGTTTTTTGATCAAGGATTGGGTTTCAGGTCAAAGTTGGTTGCTGCACTTTGGATGTTCTCAAGCAGATCAGCGGGGAGGAGATATCACGAATTTCAGCAGATAGAAAACCTATTGATCGCTTGAGTAGACTTGCAAACCATATTCTTAACCAACAAAGGTAATATTGTTATCTTGTTTCTATGCTTGATGTGAAGTTCAGCAATCATCAGAAACAAATCAAACAATTGATACCTTTCAATTTTATGTCAGTTTCTATCCACTTTATCCACCAGCTGAAAGTGTTCCCTTGGACTTCTCTCTGGCGCCAGAAGCCCTTCAACTACCACTGGTTCCAGATGTTCTTATCTTACCCTCAGACCTCAAGTACTTTGTCAAGGTAAATTATTTTCAGTTTAAACTTGAATTTTTTTTTTAAAAATACTGCAAAATGTTATTTTATGTTTATATTATCTATTTTCACTTTTAATTAGATAAATAACACCATTTTATGCAACAAATCTTCTAAATAATGTGATTGTTTTATAATTAAAAGTGAAAATAGTAAATGTGTCTTGAAAATGAAGTAGTAACATGTTCACCGCGTAGATGCATGCACTTCTAAACATGTATATGCCTGTGAGCAGGGTCGCTGGACAAGTAAAATGCACTTTTTTTTCTTCATGATTGAACATTTATAAATGATTCACTGGGCAGGTTCTTGACAACGAAGGTGAAGAGACCAACCGCATGAAATGCATTGCCGTAAATCCGGGAAGATTAGCCAAAGGGGAAGGAGGAGGCACTTTTGTAGAACTTGATTATAGTGGGGGTCTCGATAAAATTAACGCTTCAATTTTGGCCATTTGAATATTTTGTTTAGAACACTATTTTTCGGGCACCTTTGTAAAATCAATGTCTTACTTTCCTTCAATTAATGTTGAAAAAAAAGAAGAAAATATGTATTATTACAGGTTTTAACTTGATGAGATGAGATGCAAGTGTAACAACGAAATCTTATAAAATCGTTTCAACGAAAACCTTATAAAATCATTTCCTTTCATATGTTGTCGTATAGAATCTTGTTCTTTCAAAAAAAAAAAGAATCTTGTTCTTTCAATTTTATTAACCCTTAACATCTTGTTCAATTCGCAAATGTAATACACACTGTTTTCATTTTGATTTTATTGCGTGCAATTATATGTACATTTATTTTTGTAGGTGGTCGGGATTTGAACCTCGGACCTTGCATATATTATCCGCGTTGTCTCTATTCAACTTTAATTCGACGTCTCTCATCAATTTATTAAATGCTCACATGCTTATCTAATTTTTAATTTTAGAAACAATTTATTCTTTCTTTTTTTGATTAATTATTTACCATTTGATTTCTCCCTACAATTTCTTTTTTTACTAATCTTTGGATTGACTACTCTTTCATTTGTTGGATGGTAGTATTCTTGAGTTCATGCTGCTAATATTCTTGTATCGGATGTTCTAGCATTTGTGTTTTGCTTTCGTTTAATAGCATAAGTTCTTTTTTTTATTTTTTGGTGCAATGTGCTCTTTATAAATCAATTTCCTTTGGTTCTTCTAGGAAAAATAAAAATAAAAAAGGTTAATAGGAATAAAAAAATAAGGATGATAAGCCTTAAAAAAAAGAATGACAGTGAATAATTTTTGGCAAACAAACTATAATAATACCAATAGAGAATTTTTGGTAAATAATTAATCAAAAAAAGAAAGAATAAATTGTTTCTAAAATTAAAATTTAGATAATTTGTTAAGCATGCGAGCATTCAATGAATTGATGTGAAACGTCGGATTAAAGTTGAATTAATGGTTATAATTTGGTGTCAAATTTAATTTGACACCATAGTGTCATTTGATCCTATCCATATATATATATATATATATATATATATATATATGCTAGAACACACCCACTAGTTTTTATGCGGGAGTGTTTTAGCAAGTTATAACTAAAAAATTAATAAATACACCTTAAAGTGTATGTTGCGATAACACACCTTCTAAAAAAAAACAAGTGGGTGTGTTCTAGCAAATCCTATAGGCATTTGCTAAAATACATCCACTTATTTTTTAGAAGGAGTATTTTAACAAGTGAATAACTAAAAAGTGGTTAAATACACATTAAGGTATAGCTTTGTTAAAACACTCTCTCACATAAAAACTAGTGAGTGTGTTCTAGCAAACCCCATATATATATATATATTGACTTCGTTTAAAAAAATAGTAAGATAACCCTTGAATATTTCCTTTTCTTCCTAAAATAAGTAAAATTAAAGATTCATAAAATATTTTTATTTTTGTAATTATTGATGAATATTAAATTATTATCTCAGACATATAATCTAAGCAATTGCCGCAAAGATTTAGCTTTGACATATTTTTGCGTATAATTGAGAATAAAGAACAGTTATTTTCTCAAATTAAATAATCTAAACAATTGCCACAAAAACTTAGCTTTGCCTTTGACATATATTTATTGCGTATAATCAGAATTTAGAACAGTGCATAATAATCCAGTTCCTACTAGCAAAGAACATCTAGGAAGGAAAAACTAATCCTCGGAGGCCAGAAAATATAATTATTATTATTTCCTATAACATGACCTTGTTAAAACACCTTTGATTTCATGAATAAGCTCAACTAGGATTCTACTATAAATCACAAGGTAGAGCTCAAGCAAAACTCAGCAAAGAACAAATTATCATCATATAGAAGTAGTTGAAAACCATTTCGATGAACTGCGATTTAGATGTAGGAGCTCAAATTGCCAGGGAAACAGATCGCTGATTTACATCACCATACCTCCATCAATGGTGAAAACCTGCAACACAGTGATTATAGTATAAAAAACACTTTAGTGATAAGCAGAAAAAGAAACGCTGGAAAACAACATAAAGAACCCTAACATGATAGGATAGATGATCAATTCCAATCATAAAATGAGCATGTCTTAAACTTCAGAGTTTCAATAAGGTGGCGGCTGAGCTTGATATTAGTTACTTATGTAATTATGATATCGAAAGGGCGTTGGTTAAGAAAGGAAATATAAGTATTATTGAAAAATACATTTGTAAATGTACTTGTAAAACGGAACTCATGTGCAAGATCAATTAAGCAAATGACCTGTCCAGTGATGTAACTGGCAGCTTGACTAAGCGCCAAGAATTCCACTAGTCCAGCAACTTCTTCTGGTTGGCCATACCGTCCTAAATTCAACGTACAAATATTAAGTTAAGTGGTTAACAACATCTTTCAATAAACTACAGCTTCAATAAATTATTTCTTGCATTCACCTAATGGAATTGCCTCCAAAATCTTTTTCTCAAGGTCATTTCCTAACTTGGCAGTCATGTCAGATGCAATGAATCCTGGAGCAACAGCATTAACCTGGCAAGAAAACAGGGTTTTTAGCTAAATTTAACAATTGACAATATCAGGAAGAAATGGATATAATTTAGAAAATTACAGTGATGCCTCTGCTAGAATATTCCTTTGCAACAGATTTTGTCAGGCCAATTACTCCTGCTTTTGCAGCAGCATAATTGGCTTGTCCAGCATTGCCAATCAAACCAACAACTGATGAAATGTTGATTATCCTTCCCTGAAAAAATACAACATCCACGTTTAAAAGTAGCAATAAGATAAATACTCTACTTTAAGACTAAAGGTAGCAATAAGATGGATACTACTACAAAAAATTAGAATTAAACTTTGGCAAAAATTCTTATTGTTCCTAGATAGGATTTGTTGAGAAATAAGAGGAATTGTTGAGAAAAAAATTCCACTTTAGGAATAATCAATGACTTGAACGGTCCATTGTTCCTAAATAGGATTCCTACAAGAAATCATAAAATGGGAAGGAAAAAAGAATAAATTTTTGTCACCTTTTTATTCTTCATCATAATCTTAGCAGCTGCCTGCAAAAAAAATTAACAGTCTCATATCAAATTAAAAGGAAAAGGGAAGACATAAATTTAACACAAGACCCGTTCTTCAAAATATTCACCTGTGTGGAAAGAAAAACACCAGTGAGATTTAGATCAATAACCTCCTGCCACTGAGACTTCTTCATTCTCATCAATAAACCATCTCTGGTTATTCCTATAACCATACAATCTTTGTTTGAGTATGAGGGAAGATAGAAAGGGTAGCACAATCACAAGATCTTTTCAACTTACCGGCATTGTTTATCAATACATCAATGGTTCCCCAAGCATCTACTGCCTACAAATGTGAAAGTCATAAAGCAGCAAAGGTAGAACAAGATCAATCTAATAATTCAAGAGTAGCTGCTCACAGTTTTAATCATAGAGTTCACATCAGCTTCATTAGAAACATCTCCACCATATGTTAGAGCTTGCCCACCGAGTGCCTCAATCTACAAATAGTAATCAAACAAATTGATGCAGTTCAGTCAATACCAGTAAAATAGCATGAACACTAATACTCAAATTATACAGATGACAATAGCCGAGATCATTAAAATAATAAACGACAAATATCATCAAGCATGCATCAATATAACATACAACTACAACCACACAGAACTACTGCTGTAAAGCACAGCATTAAAATTATGGTAATGAACAAATTTATATAATGAAAAACCGTACTCCCTCCATCTCAAAATAATAGTCGTTTAATGTTTGTGCACGATATTTAAGGAAATGATTAATTGTGTTTATTTCAATGGTAAAATTAGTATCATTTACCCAAATGCCCTTATTAATTGTAGTTGGTGGAGTTGTTAAGTTGGATGAAATTTAATAAAAAAGGGCATAATAGTGGAAAATAAAATAAAATATTGCATTGGTATTCTAAAGTGACAATTATTTTGAGACAAAGAAAAAAATGCTAAAGAGACAATTATGTTGAGATGGAGAGAGTAGTAATTTTATTTAGAAACTGAGTCATTAACAAAACATAGAGCATGAAAATAGAAGACCATGAAACCCTGGCTAAAAAAAAAACCATAGAATGATCAACAACTTTGGCTTGGAATCGGGAAATAACATGAATTATCATATAGAATTATAGATACATTGCACTGATAAACAAATCTTCAGTGCTATATCACTTGACACTCCTTGTTCTTGAGGGGAAAACTTATCGAAGTTTAAAATTTACAAAAACTATAATATTGTTGGGGTGATAATCTAGCACTGCACCACCAACTTTACAAGTCTACCAAATATTTGGGACACAATGAATATACTAATAACACTACATAAAAAAAAGTTTCTACAATATATTGCATACAAATAAAAACATTACAGATTAAAAGTAAAGATATGAAATTTCAGTCGTGTTTTATGTTTGAAATTTCAGTATATTAGTATAAACTTTAACCATGGTCCTAATAATAGATTGGCATAAAAACAGAAACACTAATGGCAACAATGCACAAACGAATAATCACAAATATTTCAGAAGGTAGTTTTCTACCTCCTTGGAAACCTCTTCAGCTTCCTTGGATGATCTTGCATAGTTGACCAAAACCTGAAAATATTAAGTCCATGTAACCGAACATCAGGATCCAAAAGCATTACGTTTACAGCAATGTAGACAACTCTGATTTCATTGCAAGGACTAAAAGACGGATTTGATAAATTTCTCCAAAACCACTTGTAAAAATAATATCAAAAGAATTTTGTAATAACTGAGTTTTATTAACTTCTAATTTAAGCTGGCTTCTACTTCTCAATTTTTCAGAAACTCTAGTTTAACTTCTCTATTATAATTTGCCAAAAAAAACATCTCTATAACATTTATAAATCAACCAGAACTTTTTTGGAAATGAAGGATTATAAATTGATCTTATTTTAATTGACAACCAAACTGAGCCTAAGGAGAGCTACAAACCTACAAGGAATTCTAACTATTGCCAATTTCTGACAGAAATTTGGGGAAAAAACTAACAACAGAACTAGATTTCTAACAAGATGACCAGAAATTTCATTATTACCGCAAGATCATATTCTTTAGATATTTAGTTTTAAACATAAATACGATCAATTATAACAACCAAAAATAAAAGAGTAATAGTAACACACTCTCTAACACACATTTTTTAACTCGCAATGCAGAAGCTGGTGATTCGGGAACAAGTTACATAAATTGCGATAGAGCCTACTACGTATGAAGAGGAAAATTAACAAAATCGTTTTGAAAATTATGAGTTCATTTTTTGTAACTACTAGAATCTATTCGTACAATTCGAAATTCACCAGAAATAAACATGAATATTGAATAATTTCATTATCAGTTTATGTCTAACAGTTTTCAACGACTAACCTTGCAACCTGCTTTACCTAACGCTAACGCAATTGCTTTTCCAATACCTCTGGAAGCTCCGGTAACAATCACAACCGGCGATTCCACTTTCTGAACTGCTTCGGTTGACGCTTCCGCCAGTGTAGCAACCTGTGCTCTCAAACCTGAAAACGCGCGTTCTCGAATTAGCGAAATTGAAAGGAATTTCATGAAGGAAAAAAAATTAAATGAAAATTTGAGTAAGAGTACCGGTGGAGTTAAACGAAGTGTTGGATCTAGAGTGAAGACCGGAAACCAGACGGGGATGATTGAGAAGTGGAGAGTAATGGCGGATCTGAGTGATTTTACGGTTACCGGTGGCGGCGAAAGTGGCGGAACGGAGAGCGACGCAATTGGATCCGGTAAGAGAAGCCATTGCTGTTTTGAAAGAGAAAATGGAAGAAGCCAGAGGAAATGAAATGAAATGAAGAGAAGAGAGAATGGTTTTGAGTTTTTAAAATGCGTTGTGTTTGTTAGTACTTTGGAAGCTCCGGAGTGTGAGAATGTTGTTACTGAGTGGACGGTACAAACGATGTGTGTGAATGTTGTGTAGTTTCAGTAGGTGAGCTGAGCTGTGAAGCTTAGTAATGGCCATAATAGTGTGCCATATGCTACAAAGGGTACATATGTAAATTCCACTCCTTTTTACTTTTTGATGTCATAAGTTCAAAATACATGATATTTTACACAAATTTCATGTATATAATAGATATATGAAAAAGGGTACATATGAAAAAGCTTGCACAAAAAGAAAACTAAAAAAACCTACCAAAAAAGTTCAAAGTCAAGAAGAGGTGAGTATGAAATTTATAGTATTTATTGATATTATAGATATAATAGTTGAGATGTCTAATTTAAGTTTTTTTATGGCAGGGTCCATGCACATCTAGAGGTAAAGAAATTGAACATCAAGTGTTTTACATATCTCTAACTTGGTGATGGAATTGGCACGCAAGAAAGCATTCAAGTAAACAAAGAATATACTAGTTTGGTAAATTTGGTGCAGATATAAGATTTATTGTTTTGTCTATTTCTCTTTGATAATTCGTA
This sequence comes from Medicago truncatula, assembly GCF_003473485.1. NCBI lineage: Eukaryota > Viridiplantae > Streptophyta > Magnoliopsida > Fabales > Fabaceae > Medicago > Medicago truncatula. The sequence goes on along the minus strand of NC_053044.1, from coordinate 42,240,166 downwards.
TTATAGATGATCTCATACTTTTATTTTAAAATGTACCTGATATTACATTGCATACTAAGCATTCATGTTTTTTATGTAAATATTTTAGCAGGAGCAGAATTGTGTCTGGATCGGTGAAAATGGTAGTGTGAATATTGTAGCTCCCTTCAATCCAAATTAAGATCATCTTGGTGAAGTAAACAAGGTTCAAATATAGATTTTGATGTTGTTTTATTTTTATTTAAAATTAATTTCATAACAGAATTTGGTGTGTTTTATATTTATTTGAACTTTTATATCATGAACATAACTTATTAAGTATGTATTCTTTTCAGGCTCCTTATTTTTCTCATGTCATAAACCATAATGTTGCTTGTTCTGACCTATTACAGGTGTTGGTTTGAAGTTTTCTTATTGATGGAAATACAACATGTTGGTTTTTTACTATGCGGGAATACAACCTCTTTACCTCTCTTTGTAGGATATGAAAATCAACACAATCATCATTGGTTTGAACTGTTGAATGATCCAGCCATCAAAAGCCAAGATTACATTGTCGTTACGATGTTTTTAGTTTGAACTGTTGTCTGGTTTTCTGCAGTCACGACATGAGAGTCTGCATGATTGGTTGTTCCGGTGATGATTGGCTTTTTGTTGTTCTGTTGTTTAGCCATAGGCCTTTTGTTTATGTTTGGTTTTGTTTTCCCTGTTTCGGCCTTTGGTGCCTCCTGGTGTTTGTTTTCATCGGTGCGTGGAGGCTTGTTTGTTTTGATTTGTTTGTAATCTCTAGCCTTTTGTACTCCTTGTGCTAGGCTTTATTGAATGAATTAAGTTGTTTAAGAAAAAACTACTTTTGCAACTTCTTAGCTTTATTTTGTGTTCTATTTTAATATTTTTATTTGAAAAATATATCATGTTATTGATACAAAAAGAAATACAACTTAAAAACATGAAAACTTGAAGCACACAAATTGATGTTCCTGCTTTCATTCATTCACATGTATAACATAGACATTAGTAATATTACATTACATGGATAGTCTTAACACATACTTTCTAAAAGCCAAAGGCTCACCGTTAGTTTTCCTCTTTTTCCTAAAAGTCAAAGCTTGTCCAACAAGGCTATGAGCTGCCCTCTTGCTGCATCTTTTGGTACACAGTAAACTAACATTAAACAAATGAGATGAGATGAGATAACAAGTCTAAACTGTTAAGAGTCCCACATCGGATAGGAGATGGTCTGACAATGTATTTATAAGTGAGGACAATCCTCACCTCACAAATCGATTTTGTGGGGTTGTGTTAGGCCCAACCACCAATTTCTAACATAAACAACCAACAACAATTAAGTTTATAACAACTAGCTTAAGCTTTCCAAGGACCACACTTCACCATACTCTCAACATTCATCTCAACTACAATATTCTGCAATTTATGTTCTTCAATCCAATTTAAGCATCATCGCAGTCCCACAACTTCGACTAGGATCAGAGTCATGGACACATTTTCAATCTTTGTTTTTCCCGTAATGACTGCACCCTCATGGTTTCTAACGATTAGACTCCAACATGTTTGTCGTCTACAAAACAACCCGCATCAATATTAATTTTCAAAACACCCAAAGGAGGGCTTTTCCAACCTGTCGAGTACTCTGGTATAGGCTCTACCAAATTTGTCCCATCTCATCCAATAATACATAGTATATAATTTGATGTATGTGCATCTAAATAATTTTTATTTAGGTTTGTGCTCAAGTAAATGTTGCTCGTAAAGGAGACATGAAAGAACAGGAGGAAATTTAAAAAAATTAAAACAAAAATACCATTGGATTGAGTTAGGGACATTCATTTTAGTCCCTGATATTGGACGTATGAATTATGACATGGCAGCAGAGCTTTACATAACTAGCTTCACTAACATTTTATGGACTGAATTTTCGGAAAAGCGATCTCTCAAGTTTTTCTCAAGACTTAATCTCAACCCTTAACTAACTCTTCTCCATTTTTTTTTCGAATTCCAAAATTCTCTCCTATGTTTCAAGGGTCTAGATCAAGAGAATTCTAATCCTTGAATTTTCTGAGGTTTTTGTATTCACAGGAATTAATTTAAGACCACCTCACAGAGTAAAGACCAATTTGGTGTAATAAACACTCACCACTTTTATTTGTTTTTTTTTAACAAAGCTAGAGTGAGAAAAAGAAACAAAAAGAAAGAAAAACTAGGCTCTAGGGAACCAATTGTTTAACACCAGGAATATGGAAAGAGCAAATAATTGAGCAAATAAGAGAGGCGAATTTTCAAAATAATTATACTTGTTCATTGTTCAAAAGATATGAGTAATAGTTCTATCTGAACAGTATAATGCTCCAGTTTTTAATGAAAATCATGACTGTAAACAAGAAAGTAGGATAACTTGAAAACTTCAGTTTTACGTTCTCTTAACTTTATCATTGCAGCAAACAAGACAAGCAGGCAATATTTGTATTTGTAACAAGTAAAATAACAGATACGAAAGTTGAAGATCTTGTTACAAAATACAAACTACTTTTGTTTATGTCGGATGCATACACAACAACTACAGTAAATAAAGGTTATTATTTGCAGTTACATCGACACACCAATTAGGCTTTCTTTTGGGCAGGTTTCTTGGAATTGTTTTTCCGCCTGACCTTCACCAAAGCTTTATGTAAATCCTAAAAATCAAAGGTAAGAGGAGATCACTCAAATCAGTCATGCCACAAAATTTTCCCAAAACAGATACAACAATAACATAACAATAATAATAAAAAGAGAACTGCTATAGATAAACGCTTCAACACACGCTCATCAACACACACTCCTACAGTCAGCCACATATTCCTCCTTGTTTGGCTACCGGCTATCCAATTTTTTTATTTAATTGTTTATTTATTAATTCTATCATCAAAACAAATCGGAAAGTGGAAACATTCTCGCCATTACCTATTTTCAAAATTCTATGGTTTGACATACATTCACATGGCTCTGCACAGAGGGTCTTATATTTTGGTCAGGTTAATCGCAACTTCGCAAGGGGTGGCGCTCCTCCGAAATGTGAATGGTGGAGGTAGTATGGTTCAGTAGAAATGAGTGGCTCTGTTGCGGTTTCGAGTTATGGAAAGATAACGACGACAATTGCAATCAGAAGTTGCGCACTACGAGCTACGGCGCTGGCGACGGAGACGGCACCAGCAGCGACGACCGACAACAACAGAGTTATATCTTCCCATCTCTAACAAAGCATTTCTATTTCTTATGTGTCCCAATTGATTTTTCATCTTTTTTCTTTCTTGAGATGGAGATGGGCAAGCGAAAAAGAAGGGTGAAGTTGAAGATTAAAGATGTTGAATCTGTTCTCCTTTTCCTACTTTTTAGGTTGTGGGTTTTGGTGGTTCAGATGGAGGTTTCAATGGTTATGGTGGTAGTTTGCTGTTAGAATTAGTGGCAGAAAAGAGAGGAAGTCGACGTAAGTCTTGTGACTGTTTGTTTGAGAGATGAGTTTTGCGTTGCTAATGAAAGGTCCGGTGCTTGACTTTGTTTGAGAGATGAGATGTGAAAATTAATTATTACTCTTTTAAAGTGACTCAAACCTGGTGTGTTGGTAAACAGGTAACTGGCGTTTTGAAAAGAGTAATGTGGCTTAATTTAGAAGTGTGCGTTCATCTGAGTTTGTTAGAGCATTTGCGCCTAGCACTGCTCTAATAAAAATTATGATAATAATAATATAAAGAATTATATTTGTAATTCCATAAGCCCTATTGATCCAAACACAACTACTCATAACTCACAAAGCTAGTCAGATGAAACATGACTCAAACTGCTAGCCCCAGTTGCTTAACCAAACAAATGCGGTAAAGGTCTCCTCCAAGCAGAATTTTCAGTTGGCAGTCGCCCTCTTACTGTATTGGACCACTCCTGGTTACAACTGGCCCAAGACAAGAAGAAGACCCTACCGACAAGGCCTAAAAGCTTGCCTAGTAGTAAGTACTGCCTTCTAATCTCAACCTGGTCTTTGACAGACTTAGGGTGACGTATCAAATATAAATCTTAAATAATAAATGAAGTGAAGAGTCACCTGCGACTAGAGACATAGAAGTGTTAAATTGTGAAGTCTCGAATACGATTATCTAATTAGGTTCAGCCAACTTAGCAGCCAAAATATTTTGTCCCTAAAAACTTACACAAATAGTCTTTTAACACAACATCTGAAAAGGTGCAACGGATGTGGCAATTCACAAATTACAATGTAAAAATAACAGTGAAAAGTTGCATAATTTTTCAGGCAGCAGTTCTCGATAGAACAAGCCCATTAATGCAAATGTAAACTACTTGCTTCTGAATCGATTTCACAAACTTCAAATATCATATATTAATATTAAACCTATAAGGTGATAAATGAGAACAAAAACCTAATTTTCTGGAACACTTTAAGTTTAGGCACATATTTACCTCAATAGGTTCATTTGGCAATGTCCCACGGGTCCAAAGACCCTCCAAATTGTAGTAAGCTCTAGCATTTTCATCAAGTGCATGAACTATTACTTTACCTGAACAAAAGAAATGAATCAGTACTGGAAAAAGGCATGGATAGAACCAAATATTAAATAACTAATTTCAATTTTTTTATAACGAAAAAAACAGAAACAGTCACTAACACAAAATATCATACATTATCTTCGACAAGAGTTTGTTAGAAAGTTTAGTATTCGCTCTAGCTAATAATGGCAAGGAAAAAGGCTATTAAAACCTAAAATCAAATAATATAGAGATCCTTTTCCTTGATGACTTGTCAAGCCACAGGATGCTCTGAGCAATGAAAAGAGTGAACTTGTAAGTGGCCCGTGATAGGATTGTTATATTGCAGCATTCCCACACCGGATACCAAGGATCAAGCAACAATGCCAAAGTAGTTGTAGAATCCAAACATTTCAGTTTATTATTCAATAAGAGGGCCTTGAACACAACGCACACCCAAAAATAGTGCAGGACATTTGTTGAGATTAAGGTCAAAAATAGGTTTGGAAACCCCTAATTCCATGGCCTAACCATGTAGAATGTGCTTAAACGCACAAGGTTATACTCGACCAGAGTCAGCAACCTAACTAATGTGTAGCTGCATACATAGGCACTACTACTAACTAACGGCTAAGAAATTATTTAGGATATAGAAAAGCAGCATCCCTCGGACACCTAAGGTGCATAAGTATCTGCACTATGGTTTATTGTTGGAAAAATGAGTGAAAACATTTCTCGCTGTCACCTTAGAAGCTAATTAACGATGATATACACATTACAGACCATCATGGCAACTATAGTTTTGCAGCCATAGGGTTCTACTGTTCACATTAAGTGGATTATTGAAATTCAACAAAATGAATGGATAAAAAAAATCATGATGTACCGGAGTCAATGACGATCCACTTTCCATCCTCTTGCCCTTGCACACTAGGCAGCATCATTCGCTCAACTCCTATCTGCTTCTGCTTAGCCTGGTCACACAAAAATATTAAAATTAAAATACAAAACAAAAAATAAAATAAAGAAACAACTATTCAATTAGAAAATTGATTCTGGTTAAAAGTGTGTTCAAGTAAAAGCTATTTATGTCTAAAAATCAATTCTGGAATCAAAAGCAACGAACATGCCTGGTAAATAAGGGCTTGAGCGATATTCTTGACGTGCCAAGAGGATCTACCAGTAGCAAGTACCATGAAATCAGTCCAGTCGTTGTGCTTAGGAGCTGGAATTATCTTGACGTCGTCAGCTTGAACGTCCGTAAGAATCTTTTGGATTTCTTGCAGATCGAGGACGCCACCGTCAAAGGCGGTGGTGGATAGAGAGGGAAACCCTAGCTTCCATGGTTGAAGAAGAGAACGCGAGGAACAACCAGCTCGAGCTCGTAGAACTGTCCACATTGGAAACGTGATTTTATAGTATTTTTATTTGAAGATGTTTGGCTCACAAATAAGAACGCGAGCTTTCGTTTTAAAATCGATTCTATTTAAGTGGAAAGGGTAGCGTTGGAACTTGGAAGTGTTGAATGGTGGGTGGTGGTGGAGAGAAAAGAGGGCTCTCAGCTCTGGTTTTTATTTCAAATAAAAAAATGGTAATTTTATATGGGTTTGCAATATTGCATATTACATATATGTAGGGGACATGCATAATTATATGCAGAGGCTGAGGTTCGAACCTCAGACAGACACGCCACTTATTCACCTTTAAAATTGTGAATTCTAGCCATCAGACTACTTGATCTGAAAAAAAAAATAACTAAAAATATTGTAAAAAAAAAACAACTAAAAATAGTAATTTTTTATTGAAAATAACAATTATTTATTAAAAAATACACATTTAGTATAAAATCCACAAATTTCAAATCAAAATTACTATTTTAAACTTCTTAACATGTGCAAATGATAAAAAAAACTTATTTTATTTATATTTGAAATAAAATTTTAATAATTTCATTTTGCGTTTCCATCACAATATTTATATTTGAGTTTCCTTAAACAACATTTTTTAGCTTTTTTTTTTAAATTGAAATTTGTTCCAAACTTTTTTTTATATTAGATTTGTCTTTAATTGTGAATGAAAATAATCAATTGATCATTAAATTATCATTATCTCTTTCTACAAAAATAAATTAGCATTCTCTCGTCAATTTAACTTTTATATTAAGGTATGGTCTTTAAACTATCAGTTTTTCTATCATATCCAAACTTGCATGAGTTAAGAAGTTTAAAATAGAAATTTTGTATTGGAACTTGTACGTTTTATATTAAATATAAAACTTTCAAATAAATAATTGTTGTTTTTCAAAAAAAAATTACTACTACTAATTATTTTAATTTTTGCAATGTTAGACAAACCCTTAAAGCTATTACTATTGATTCATCAAATTATTCTTTCATTTCCTTCGTTAACTATCTTGATTGATTAAAAATAGATTAGGGACGGATTATCATAATTTTTTATAGTTTATGGACCAAATTGATTTATTTTTTTATCAAATTATTCTCTCATTTCCTTCAATAACTATCTTGATCGATTAAAAATAGATTAGCGACGGATTATCATATTTTTTTATAGTTTATGGACCAAATTAATTTATTTATTTACAAAATTGATGGTTTATTCATTATATAAATATCCTAAGGTCTCAAAATATTAGTATTAAATTGATCAGAACAGTGCATGAATTATTATCTCTTTTAATTCCACCTGGAAATGCAGAGTGGAACGGGAACATTCCACCTACTATTATGATTTGGCAAATTATATGGTACACCCAATAATTTGAGTGTATTGGTACACCAAATCCTTAAATTAATAGTTAAATGAGTTATTTTTTGTAGGAAAAAATTATTTTCTATCACCTATGATTATAATAACTAAATCTTATTCACCAAAATCGTCAACGCAGTAAAATTTGATTTTTCTGAATTCTTATTACTCATAATAGAGAATTTTGATTATTTTTTACAATAAAATGTAAAAAAAATTAGTATGATTTTTATAAAAAATGAAATGATATTTTTTCTTATAAAATGATATTTTCTAAAATATATATGTCAACAAACACCTATTTTCTTCATAAAAATTATAGTTAATTTATAAAAAATTGTAAGCGAGAGTACCGGTACACCGTAATTTGCAGGTGTACCGTAGAAGTTCCCGAATGATTTAGAGGAACAATCGAAGTCCTTTATGTAATAATTCGGATTGCCTCTAGTTTACTTCCATTAGACCTCAACTCAACTTCTATCAAATGTAATGCAATGCAATGTAAAATCTCTCGCATCATGTATAGGAGAACTGAAAGTGAAGCTGAATTTTATGACTGTCGCAACTATGTATACCTTACTTTTGAACATTAAACTTGCTTCTACATATCATATCATCATGTGAAGCCATAAACCAAATCTTATTTAATTGCTTCCTTCTTTACATTCAATTGCTTAATAAATAGCACACAATCATAGAAATTCTTTTTCTTCATTCATCCTTGTGAAACCATATCTGGAAAGACTCTTAACACTCTTAAACAACAACCTCAAATAATTAACTAAAGACACAAAACATAAGGTTCTACGTTTGAAATTAACACACATTAAAGAAAAACAAAACCAATTACTGGCAATGCATAGTCTTCCCATGAAGATCATATCTTTCATATTAATTTGATGCTCGCGGAGAGAGCCCAATTCCGTTCGCCCTTTGCCTTTTAGAGCTCCAACACTAAGTCTGCAATTTAAAACAAGTTCCAAAATCTTAGCCATGCGCTTGAGTTTTCATTTTATTTTGTTTATGCTATGCTGCTTAATTACTTCAATTGAATTTTCAAATTCTTTCATCAGTTAACTAAAACACATTTGAAATATAATGCCAATGCAGAGTGAGATAGATGTATGTATGTATGTACGTATGCTTACAGTCCGCATCTGTTTTGATCCACTGCTCCATATTCTCAGATGAATCTTCACTGCCACTGCCAAGGGTAATTTGGAGTTGCCTCTTCTTGCATTGTCCTATGTTTTCCTTTCCAACTGCTCTTTTTGGCTGTATCATTATAGATTCCTCTTCAACTTTGTTACTTTTGTTGTGGCCTCCCTCATTCATAATTTTCTTCTTCTCGTACTTCTCTGCACATGTTGGATTTTCAGGGTGAACTTTCCGGTGAAACATCTGGAGAATCTACAACCCACAGATTAATTAATACAGTTAGCTAAAGTCTAGGGACATTAAATAAATACTAATTGGAAACAAAAAGGCAAATGATTGGAGAAATTAAGAACTGCAAAATTTAGAGTTATTAAGCTAGTTATATGTTATATGACATTTCTTACCCCCAACCACTTTCTATACAATTACGAAGTAGCAAATTGATATCCACCACTCTTATAAAGATTAATCAAACAAATATATTGTAACCAAAAAAAAAATCAAACAAATATATACTTCAATACTATCTGATGCGAATCATTTTTCTCTTGCCAAGTTGCGCATGAATCTTGGATTACAGACATACAGATAATACTCCCTCCGTCCCAAATTGTATGTCACTTTAGAAAAAATATTTGTCCCAAATTATATGTCGCTTTACAATACCAATGAAAAATTAATGTTACTTTTCCTATTATATCCTTAACTATTTATTACTCTCTCTTCTTTCAATTCCTTCATTTATCTTTCCCATATCATTTATTGAGAACAATTTTGTAAAACAACTCATAATATCTTTTTCCCACACAATATTAATTACATTTCTTAATATGTGTGAAATGTCCAAAACGTCATACAATTTGGGACGGAGGGAGTATATAAAAATAAAAAAAAATAAAGTAAAAAAATGTGTGTAGCACCTTATTATGCAGTTTTCTGTCTGCTGAAGTTGAATCAACAGAGGTCTGGGAAGAAGCATGTGCCCTTTTTTTCTTGAGCTTTTTTCTCATGAGATGCATGGCAGATTTATTGGCCTCCTCCTTTTCTTTGTCAGTATCATCCTTTGCACCAACAAGATTGTCCTGATCTGCTTGTTTGCTTCTCTGAAACAGCTCAGCCAGTGTTGTTCTCTGGCTGTGGTGTTGCTGCTCCTTATTCTTTGACACTGATATGGAAGAAGTTTTTGTTTCTGATAATTCAACTGCGGATCCAAAGAGATATCCCTGAAGTGGACAAATGGAGTTTGATTCTATGCTGATGCGTCCATGACTATTTCTCCCTGCGGTGCTTACATGGCTGTTTCTGCCAGATGAATCATCATTGTTGTTGGTTAGCACAAGAACTTTCTCTAGCTCATTGTTGATCACCTTCAGCTCTTTCTCGGTCACTTCAGCTTCCCTTTCAGTTATTATATTCTCAACGGAGATGGAAAATGATGGTGTTAGTGGTGATGGATCTGTCTCCAAACCAAGAGTTCCAATTGCTAGGAAGCCGGGGAAAACACCACTCCATGCCTCCTTATCTTCTTCCTCATCTACTGCTCTACCACTCCCAACTGCTTCGAAAGATTTTCTAAGCTTAAACTGCTCTTTCTGAGTTTGTTTCACATATTTGCAGCTCCCAAATTTCGGTTTCAGATAGTAATAGTAGTTGTTTTCCTCATCAACTGATGTTGCCTGCCCTGAAACGCAACACAAATATTATAACTAACAAAGGATGTCTATGACGGTTGGCCAACCATGAACTCAAGTGGCATTCGGAATACAATAGCCCTCACTCGCCAAGACTTCTGATCATTCTAGACGAAGCAAAAGATATTTTATGGAGCAACAAATTTATATGTTGGACTAATTCATTTCTATCAATTTGGTTCAAATATATATATATATATATATATATATATCTTCTTAATGGTTTGTTTGTGAGCTAGTTTAGAGTGGGCAATACTTATGGACGGTGATATATGCGTTGGACAAGACTTCAAGATGTTGTAGTGACATCGCCGATCAAATCATGCATGTAATAGACATGCCTAGTTAAATCTGGCATTAATTCATTGTCTACTTTTGGAAGAATATAAACATGTATATGATGATAAAATATTGTATGCAGCTTGCCAACAGCTATCAAGCGCGCGCGCGCGCACACACACACACACATATATATATATATAGAGAGAGAGAGAGAGATAGTTTACCAGTGACCAGGTCTTTGAAAGGTTCAGTGCTATTCTGCCGAAGTTTTCTATGCATCCATCCAAGTAACTGCTACAAATTAAGAACTAAATTAGAATATTGATTATATGTATATGCAGTTGAAGCAGCAAGGCATTTATATGATATTCAATTAGCCATTGATCGATCTTAGTTACCTTCATTCTTTGATAGTGTTATGTTTACACATGCAAAGTCTTGTTTTCTGATAGCTTGACAGTTCTGATGATAATCTATATAAGAGGAGAAGGAATAACTCAATTAATTTCTTAAGACCGATCACATTCCATAAAGCTACCTGCTTATGTCTATAGAGATAAAACATAGAGATACTTACAAACCATTGTTTATTATATGTCAACATCCAAATAGCCTACTAGTAATAGCTGCCGTGTGGGTCCTGATCAATCTTCACCTATCCGATCATGTGCAGCTTGACAAAACAGTAAGGTTGCCTTATAATTTTACTCATGATGATAATTTGAGTCCAGAAACATAAGCATGTTTTCCTGTTTCGGTTTCTAGAATCCAACCGGGAAGCAAAATATCCGGAGGGTACGTAAGAGGTATGGGAAAAAAAGAATTTCACTTATTTTATGCACATGCACACCACACTGATATGCACCGATGGAGATGTGAGTATAACTTGATTGGTTGTGTATGCCAGCAATTTTTCAGGCAATGGATATCACACGCCAACAGAAGTTTTCTTCGGCGACGTATTGACCATGTACGACCAGTTGACACATGGCAACAGCCATGAAAGGCAAAGAGAAATCTTGGGGCAAAATCCTAGTACATCCCCCTCACGAGAATGGTCACATTATCTCTAATCCCCCTTTTACAGCTTCTTGTGTATCATACACTAACTGGTTGTGAATGTAACAGTGTGTTTCTACAGATAATTTTGCTTTTTATTACTTAACTCAGAATTCTCTATACTATACCTATTGCACAAAAACAACACAAAATCAACATTAGAGATCTAAAAAAAAACATAGAACCAGTAAACTTACGACAAGTTTTCCGTTATGATTTTTTGGTAAACATGTCTCCAATTTTTCAGTATTAAAGACAGAATCGGAGAACTTGCTTCAAGTTTATCGGTTTACAAATTTGATTATGGTAAACTTGGTTCAAGTTTTTCAGATTTTTTTTATACTTTTGGTGAATTTCAGAAACGTTGAAGTGAAAATAAAAAATTAAAAGAAAAAAGGGTAAAAGTTAGATTTTTTATAATTTGTTAGGATGGATAACTTTGTGGGTGTGGGGTGAATTTTCCTGAAATGAGCTTTATACCCTGAAACCCACTGCAAATTGTTTATTGTCTTTTTCTTCTTATTTTATCTTGTATAAAATTAAACCGCGTTGAATTTTACTTAAGAGCTTACCTCAAAATTGGTTTTATACCCACAACCATGTTGGTACATTATTTGCTGCTGTCAACATGTCATTTAACTCTCCCTTAAAAAAACCAACATGTCACTTAACTTTATTGAAGCATGTGATGTGAGCACAAACATATATATTACCCGAATCCCCTGGACCTAGTGGTACTGTAGAGTAGAATGACTCCAAAACAAACATACAAAAAAGCCAGTTCTTTCATTTTCTAAATAATAACGCCCATATTCCAAATTTATCTAACTTGCACCTTTGGTCAAAAAAACTAACCTGCACTTGTGGCTATGAATGATCAGTATGTCAAACATAAATCCGTGTACTTTTTCTTTGGTTGGCTAAGAATTAAGACATGTGGTTTAGTTTACTTTGACCTTTACTATTGATGGTTGATATTGGAATACACATGAAAATACGGTGTTGGGTGTACTTTTTATGTTCCTAAATCATTTATGTTATCTAAGAGAGAAAGGCACACATTGTAAAATAAAAATCCATTATTTTATCCTGCATGTCTTTTTATCTCTTCAGGAAAATCATTCAACTGACCTTTTTTTTACCTAAAGATATGTTAACATTTTTAGCACATTATTCACCATGTTGTCTCATTCTTGAGAAAGTCATGCTACTTTTTAAAAAACTCTTGAATAAAATCAGTAATTATATCTTTTGATCAAAGTGGAACTTGGTTTTTTCAATACATTCCCTCACGCTCACGCTCAGCACTATTAGGTTTGGTGCTTGTATATGTATAAATGGTGATGCCCTGGTTGATAGGTTCTAATACCATATTAAATTTTGTTTTGGGAATAACTTATACTAACAAAATCGGTTTCCAAGGTAATATGTATGTATAGTGAAATTTGTTAAATAGATACTGGATAAAAGATAGAATATTTTGTGATAGAGTGAGCATTCAGAACACTGAACTTTATTATTTTTTATACAGCGTGTAGCCGTGTACGGTAAGACAGCTTAAAGCCTGACACCATTCATCAAATAATGTCAAAATGAGAGATATGTGAAGTTCTAAGTTTTGTCTTTGGCATGAAACGGAAGAAGAGGAAGATGAACCCCGAACATCAACGGCAGTCATCACACTCCAATTTTGCAGACTAGTGCTAGTGACAATTAAGCTAGATCCTTCCACATTTAAGAAACAGTCAAATGGATATCATCTTAAAATATTTGAAAGAAGGGTTTCTGCATTTTGACTTAACTTAAAGATACTCTACCCATGTAGGATTTGAAATCTCTCAATATGGTACTAACTCCAACTATATTTCTACTATTATACAAATAGGTGGTAAGAGTTTGTAGGTCCTAGTATGAAAATAAGGAAGGTAGAGAACTCATTTAGAACAGTCAAACAAAAATTTGAGAAAGCAGGAGCTCCTTTTCCTCCTCAGCAGCAAGAAATAAAGAGAAGCCATGAGAAAACAAAACATGTCAAGCAATTGGAAGCTCACCAGTCACTGATAACCACCTTCTTTCAGGGAGGACCACCACAATCTGTGTCCTGTGGTTCAATCAACCTAACAATGTCCTTGCCTTCCAAAACTTGGCCAAATACAACATGTCTCTGATCCAGCCACGGTGTCTGCCGATGTCATCCGACAAGTTTATTATTTTATCAAAAATCAATCATCTTATAAGAGTTCTTTTGAAACCAGTTATCAATTAATTGAAACTAAAAGATGCTCAACAATGGAACTTGGGGAAGGATTAAAATGTCGGTCTCTCAACTTGTCTAATAGACCCAAGCTTAGTAGATTTTGAGCAGAAGAATCAGAGAATTAAAAGTATAGAAGAATGATTACCTTGATAGTGCATATGAAAAACTGACTCCCGTTAGTGTTGGGACCAGCATTTGTCATGCTAACAGCTCCTGGTCCAGTCCGAGACACTGGAGATATTGTACACAAGTATTATCATATTTGCAATATTGCTTAAACTAATTCAGCAGCAATCATTTCCCTAAACTAAACATAGTGAAAGGGGACAGTATCTTGAAAAGCAAAGGTAAAGGAGTGAGGTGGGTTTAAAGAAATGAAAATGCACATCCATTCGGTAAATAACATAAAATGAAATTTGAATAGTGGAAGAAAGGGGTAAGCAAGCAGAACTCACGATTAAAATTCTCATTTTTGAAAGTACGACCATATATACTTTTGCATCAAGTTCCCTGCAATGGATAGATAATGGAAAAGTAGCCGAGACTGAGAAGAGATAAAAAAAAGTAGCAAGCAAGGGCATACATCTATTTCCTTTGTCAAAGTCTCCTTGAATCATGAAGTCCTTGATGACATGAAGTCCTTGTAGCCAAAGCCACAATGAACACAGTCAAAATAAAGTCACAATGAGCCTAAAACCAGTTTGAAACATATATTCCTGGAATAAGGGTTCCATGCCTCTCCTAAGTAATGCAAGGAAATACCGCATCCACATTGATAGTCTTTTTGTTCTTCATTATCCACAGTCCATTGCATATGACAGAAACCCCGTTTTATTTGGGATGACATATTGGTTAAACAGAGAATATATAACGTTTAAACAACTTTGGGATGACATGATGATGATAAATAAGTTACATCAAGTAAGTTAAGATTTCAAGAGGATAACGTAGTCACACAATTGCTTTATGTAATGCTTGGGAAAGCCCGATCATTATAGAATTTCAATCTCACCCTAGAAGAATATTCAAAATCCATCTAATTCAAAAACAGGGCATCGAAAATAAGTAATTAAAAAGTTTCTATATTAGACCAGAAGCAGTGAGTTTGTACCAGTCTAGAACAAGAACCATAGACCAAGTGGAAGGATTGACAACAACAATGTCAGCCTAACAAAGGACGAGTACAGACACCGACAGATTCTGTTGCTGGACAAAAATGTTGAATATTATTAATAAAATCATGTACATGGTCCTTTTACAACATTATATAAAAGGCACTCTGAAGCCAAAGTCAGCCTTGGTATAATGTGATAGTGAATACAGATTGAGAGAGAGAGAGAGAGAGAGCCAAAACAGGGTAAGGCAGGCTCCTTGTATAGAAAGTGAACGAGCCTCCTCACGGGGCTTGTGCCTTTGGCCATATGGGTAATGGGGCCACATATTCAAACTCCTTACCACTCTGTCGGTCATCCGAAACCATCTTGTCATGTTTTCTCCTTTCCTAGTGAAAGGATTAGCGGCTTATCCATTAATTTGGTTGCCCAACGTCCTAATTTATTAGCTCAATACTCGATCGATTAGCAGACTTACTACGTTAGGGTAGATCAATTACACTAATGTGGTACACGACACACAATATGTTAAACTTGACATGACATGAGAAACCATAACAATCAAGTTAGGATTAAATTAAAATTTAAAGGATTACAGATGTTTTTGGATCATAACATGAGCAATCACATTTGGCTGCAAGAAAATCATGTTTAGCCCGATACTAGCTATGTATATGATAAAGGCAACATGACAAAAAAATTGTGGACTCGTCATAATAAGAGCATAAGGAAAGGCAGTTTCGTTTGTTGCACAAGAATCACATCAACACATATAATAGAATATAATAATTTACTATACAGTACAAATAAGGTAATGAGAATAGCAAAGAATGAATAACAGTACTTGATGATTTTTATTTCTTGGCATGCAAGCAAGTAGTAAAAGAAGCAAGCAAATGTCTGTCTTATTTGTATGTCTTAGAGAAGATCAATAATAACACCAAAAATAGCAAATACATCATCCTATTCCGGTCGGTTGGAATTAGAGCTTTGAAAAAACTGGTTTCCGTTTCTGCATATGTGCCGTAACTGCTTCAGGTAAGTCACCAGATAACAGCCTAGCAGAATTCAAGGTTGCAACAAAATCCAATCCTTGATCCACTGTTAAGTCCCTGCTTCTAAGCAACACGGTTTTTGTCCCAGTAACTGCAATTGGAGACTTGGTAGCAATTGCTTCAGCAATAACCCTAACTCCTTGATCAAGATCATTTTTGGAATGGAAAACACGAGAAACAAGACCTAACTCCTTAGCCTCTAAGCCGGAGAATCTCCTCGCCGTCAAAGCCAACTCCATCGCGTTACCGAAACCAACAATAGTGGGAAGCCTCTGAAGTGTTCCAAGATCAGCCGCTAAAGCTAAATCCACTTCTTTGACAGAGAAAAACGCGTCCTCTGTACAAACCCTTATATCACAAGCTGTTATGATATCTATTCCACCACCTATGCAAGCTCCGTGTATGCTTGCAATCACAGGCTTACGGCATCGTTCTAAGGCTGTGATGGACTCTTGCATCGCGAGGATCTGTCGACGGAGAGATTCACCGCCGGGGACGGAATTTGAATCGGCGGTGGATTTTAATAGGGAAAGGTCGATGCCGGAGCAGAAGTGTTTGCCGGCACCGGATAAGACGATAACGTTGACATTAGGGTTGTGATCGAGAGCGTAAAGGGCTTTGGGGAATTCAGAGAAGAAATCGTGTGTTAGGGCGTTGTGTTGTAAGGGACGATTCAGGTTAAGATATAATACACCGGATTTTGGAACTTTATCCACAATTTTTAGAGTTTTGTATTTCTCTTCCATTCTTGGTTAACCCACACAACACCAGTTCTGCTAAAAAGTTTATTGAACCAAATCCAAACACTAGTTTTTGATGGTGATAGCACGAAGAGGAAAAGAAAAAAAAATAGGTTGATTTACCATAGAAAAAAATCAGGTCCTACCGGGAGTCGAACCCAGGTCGCTGGATTCAAAGTCCAGAGTGCTAACCACTACACCATAGAACCCTCGTGCTCTTTGATTTTACATATCGGATTTTATAGACTTAAACTTTACTTTTAAATTAAATTTATGTCTTTTCCTTTTAATAATAAAAAGATTTAATAAAGTAAATGGTCACCGGCTTAGTGGCTCTCAAGAAAAAAAAGTAAATGACTTTTATAAATATTCATAATTTTATTTTTAACCCTACAAAAAAAATCGCACTTGTTAATTAGTATAACATTTTTCTTTACCATTTGTATGGACAAAAATGCTGATGAAAATTTTACAATAGTTAAAAAGATCAATTTTTTCATATGGATTAAAAGCAAAAGTTTAAATATTACAATAACAATCAATTTTTGTGTTTTGTATGTGTTAAAATGATGATAAAGAATAAATGAATTGAGAAGGCATAAAATAAATGGTCATCGAAGTAGGCGATGGAAATAACAATAGGATTACATGACTTACTTTTATTGGAGTGTTGAAAGAGTGTCTTAGAGGATGTGATCATTTTCTTTTTTTATCTTTTACTTATACATTGTTTTGTGCATGTCATTTTTTCCTCCTTTTGTGCATTTTTCTATGTTACTTTCGTCTTCAATGTTTCATACAACCTAATAGAATGGTTGTATCCTTAAATCTATCAACCAATATCTATTTAAAGATTTAATTTGAGCTTATCTATCTTTCGTGTTAATTCGTTGGAAGGAAAGATTTCCACGTGAACATATGTTTTTTTAAAGAATGTGTCTTTATTTCTTTCAAGTAGACTAATGGCTATAAATTTCCCTTTTAAGGAGAATAAGTGGGGTGTTCGGGGGTTAGGTTCAAACCCCGACCTCTACTTGTATTATGTAATGTCCAACCAACTGAGGTAAGCTCACGGAAACTTAAATGATTTTCGGCTGATATCTTTGGTGGGGAGTCTTTATAAATGTTTGTTTAGATAAGGAGCATGGAGGTTTGGGGGTTAGGACGATGAGGGAGTTTAACACTGCTTTGTTAGAAAAATGGTGCTGGAGGATGTTAGTTGATAGAAGATGTAATGCCTTGTTATGGTGAGGAGGTAGGGAGGTTGGATGATGGGGGGGGGGGGGGGGGGGGGGGGGGGGGGGGGGTTGAGGAGAATGTTGTAAGAAGTGTTGGTAATGGTGCGGATACTTTCTTCTGGATAGATCTGTGGTCGGGAGATTCTCCCTTGTGTGTGCGATATAGCCGCCTTTTCGGCTTAGTTGTGAATAAGTTGACTTTGGTGGCGACAATGTGTGATTTAGGTTGGGGGGAAGGCGGGGCAGCTTGATAGTGTCGCCGTCGGTTATGGGCATAAGATGAGGATTTGTTAGTAGAGTGTATGATTTTACTTCTTGATATACGTGTGCAATATAATTCTACATATCAATGGCAGTGGCGGCTTGATCCTATTGGCGGTTACTCGGTCAGGGGTGTGTACATGATGATCACTAGTCAGGAGGCTCCAAGCTCTGTTGCTATTACATATTTTATTTGGCATAAACATGTTCCCTTAAAGGTTTCAATTTTGACATGGAGACTCCTTCAGAACAGGTTGCTGACGAAGGATAATATGGTGGCGCACGACATTGTTTCTCACGATAATAAACTATGTGTGATTGGGCGTGGAGGGTTAGAGACTACTCAACATCTGTTTTTGTCTTGTCCCTACTTCGCTTCTTTGTGGGCCCTTACACGGTCTTGGTTTGACATTTCTACCACCAATCCATCTCATTTGAGCATGCTGTTCAGTTTACTTATTCTTCAAGTGGTTTGAGAGCTCATTGTTTCTTTTTGCAGCTTGTTTGGTTTTGTTGCTTTTGGGTTTTCTGGAAGGAAAGAAACAACCGAATATTTAAGAACATAAAAAGTCATATCAATCAGTTGCTATATAAAGTAAAGCTACATTCTTTTTGTGGATGAAGACTTCTAATATTAATATTCGTCCAAATTTTCATATGTGGCGGTCGAACCTGTTTGTTTGTCTTTGCGTCAACTGATTTGTTGTATTTTCACCTATTTGTGACTTGATCGCATGTATACTTTGAAATTCTTATTAAAACACCTTGTGTTATTAAGGATACTCTATTGTTGTAATATACCCAATTTTAGCTTGTTAAAAAAAAAAAAAAAAAAACCTCACGGGAGCAAATAATGTGAATTATATGTGTTTTTTTTAAAGAATGTGAATTATATGTTGGCAAGAAAGAGAATAAAACGTCAACGAGTATTTCAAAATAGGGTCATGTTAACTTGTGCCCTTAGGGCACATGTTAAGCATTAAATTCTTACCACTAATGGTAAGTATTAATTGAAAATAATTAATATTAGATATTTTGAACATTAAATTAACGCAATTTTCAAGACAAAATTTCCATTAGTGAAATTCTTAATATGTGCCCTAAGAGCACGAGTTAACATTTCCTTAAAAATATCATTACTCGTGAATGCTTTCATGTGTATCAATTCTCATCATTCAATCATTTTCTATTTTCTTTCTTAAAAAAAAACAATTTATATTTCTTTCTTTTTTTGTTCAAGAAACAATTCACTATATTTCTTCCCGTCAAAACAAATCATTCTCGTATGTCTCTTGTTTTCCGTACAAGCATTCAATCATTTTCTATTAGATTGGATATCACTTTCCCTATATTTTCTCTCAACTTTTACAAGTTCGGTATATGCAAAAGTAGCTTTTTACGGTATTATTATATTTTTACTTGACTTTTATTTCAAATAAATAAAAAAGTTTTCCCTCAAAAAAAAAGTTTTGCTATTTTATAAAAAAAAAGTCTGACTTTTAAAAATTATTACGTGTTTTTTTAGGATATAATTTGTCAATTTCAAATTTTATCAATGGCTTCTATTACTCCTTTCAATAAACCTAAGAACATATATATTTTAAAACAAAGTTAGTTTTTTTTAAACAGAGTTTGTTTTTTGTCATGTGCAAATTTAAATTTCAGTGAAAGTTAAATTTTGTTCCATTTATAATGGTTTCATGATAATATCAATTGAATAATTGAAATTTTATAAAAAGATTAATAACATTGTTAAAAAAAATTAAGTACAAGATAAAAAAAATTATGATAGGACAAAAGACTATATGAATGTTTAAAATGATGGAAGATTACGTGCAAAACAATATGAATTTATTGAAGATGAGAATAAAATATAATACATCAAATTCATTGAAAAGAAAAAGACTACATGCAACAAAATATAGATTTATTGATGAATAAACATGAGTGTATAATAGAAGAAAAAACTCCAAAAATCCAATACATTGGAGAATACTATTCAAAAACGACGACCAGAAAATAATAAAAAGAGTAAAATTATGTTTGATTAGGATTTTAAAGGACAATTTTTGTTTAAAAAAGTCTCAAGAATTTTAAATTTTTTTGTAGGATTTCAATGGATTTACATCATAAGATTTTAAAGGATTTGAAATAATTTTATGGATTTATAAGTAAAGGATTTGAAATGATTTTATGAATTTATAAGATTTCAAAAGATTTTATGAATTTTAAGGACTCAATGAAAATAAAGAGTCTCGATCTCAAGACTTTTTTTAAGTTACAAAGAATCTTGATTGAATACCACAAGACTTTTTCATAAATAAAAAGTCTTTTAAAATCTCTCAGAATCCTAATCTAATACACCCTCTAAATATATGTCCATATAAATTTAACTCAGTCAGTAAAGACATTATAGAATAAATGCAGAAGTCGACCTCAAATCTCGGACACGTCACTTATTAACCTCACAAAGATGAATTCACAGAAGAAAAAAAAGTAAAAATACCATCTTTAATTTACATACTTACATACATGATACATGTCCTTTCATATATATATATATATATATATATATATATATATATATATATATATATATATTTAGAGGGTAATTTTTTTTTTGACAAAATGCATGTCCTTTTATATAGCTTTTTTTCTTGAGTGATGTCCTTTTATATAGGTTTTTTTTCTTGAGTGATGTCCTTTTATATAGTTGTACAACTTAATTATTTAGTAAATAGATATTACCCTCATGAAATTGTAACTTTCATCAATTACCCCTTTAAAATTAACAAAACTTCAATTATCTATATGAAATTTCACAATGTTAATCAATTTAACCCATTCGTCAAATTTTTCTGTTAGTGAACATGACGTTTTGCAAATACCCCCTTGAATTTTTGCACTTATGTGCAAAATGTTCCCAAAACTTAAAAATTTATATTATTTTTTTGGCTTAATTACTCTTTTGGTCCCTTAACTTATTTTTTGGTTTCGTTTTGGTCCCTTAACTATTAAAAGTTTCGTTTTGGTCCCTTAACTTACTTTTTGGTTTCGTTTTGGTCCCTTAACTATTAAAAGTTTCGTTTTGATCCTTTAACTTACTTTTTGATTTCGTTTTGGTCCCTTAACTCTTCCTCCGTCAACCACTTTGGTCCTTTATGTTAGGATGAATGTATTAGAGTTAAGGGACCAAAATGAAACAAAAAAATAAATTAAGGGACCAAAACGAAACCAAAAAATAAGTTAAGGGACCAAAACGAAACTCTTAATAGTTAAGGGACCAAAAGAAAACACAAAAATAAGTTATGGGAACGAAACGAAACTTTTAATAGTTAAGGAATCAAAACGAAACCAAAAAATAAGTTAAGGGACCAAAAGAGTAATTAAACCCTATTTTTTTCTTAAAGACAAACCATTAACTATTGAATATTAAAGCTAACTATTAATTTTGGAGTTTGGAAAAACTACATGCATATATACATCAAAATAGGAAAAAATGTGTATTTTTAAAGTGACAATAATGGTTATTTCTAATAGACAAATTATTATTTTTAGGGGTTTATAGATAAATTAATAATCAGTTTTAAATTTATATTTTCTCCTTCACCATCTTAGTCTTTTAACTCCTCCAACTCCTTCAACAATTTGCTCAAATCATTTAAACTACACAACCCCCAATATTTTCATATGATTTGTTCTTGTTTACAGACTTTATAGAAAACTTCATTCTAACTTCTTGCCTGTGCTTCACGCAGGGACAATCGTTCATCGTATACAATCTAGCTCACACCACAATACCATCAGACCGACATATCATATATAGCATATTAAGTAATATTATCTAAAAAAGACACAAACTATCAACAAATGAAATATGTGATCGATATGTAAAGAGGAACACTTATTGAGAAATGTCAAATACTTAGACATATATATATTTCTTTACCTTTGAAATTAATCCACAAATGATCTCATTATTGTCACTTTAAAAAATACATATTTTCCCTCATTTTGAAGCCTATTTTGATGTATATATACATGTAGTTTTTCCAAATTCGAAAATTAATAGTTAGTTTTAATATTTAACTATTATAATTGTTTGTTTATAAGAAAAAAATAATATAAATTTTTAAGTTTAGGAGCATTTTGTATATAAGTGCAAAACTTCAGGGGTATTTGCAAAACGTCAGGTTCACTAACAGAAAAATTTGACGGAAAGGATAAATTGATTAACGTTGTGAAATTTCAAGGAGATAATTAAAATTTTGTTAATTTCATGAGAGTAATTAACTAAACTTACAATTTTAGGGAGGTAATTGTCTATTTTCTCGTTAATTATTCGTAACCACCAATGTTTAAGAAAATTAGCATTGAACGGAGTTGACGCGAAGTTATCGAATTCGAATCTTCCCGTTTAAAGTGTTTTCTTCAGAAAATGAACATTTTTAAAGTTGTCAAATATTTGTTGGATTCTACAATTGTGAATGTCATCAATTAAGAAATAAACTTTATGCATTAATACATTTTTGCCGTTGAAGATAAGGTTACATCTAATACAATACTTATACGCTTTTTTCTTAATACTGTTTATTTAAAGTTATACAATCTTTATTAAAAATAAATAAAGTTTTTTTTAAGAGCAAAAAAAATAAAGTTGTATACTCTGCCTTATTCACATGTCTTACATATTTTTTTTGACAGACATGTCTTACTTTATTTATGCAAAATATGATAGTTTACCTTACAAAAAATAAAAAGAAAAAATTAATCTGGATGCTTGCTGTAGAGGGAAGCAGGAAAATCCAACAACAACATGTGTTTTTGGTATTATTCTTAAATTCCAGTCTATAATTGTAAGAAGAAGAAAAAAGAAAGTGTGTTTTTATTTTAACTTTTAAAAAACAAGTACTTAGTACTGAATTTGTGAGGAGAGAGAGAAGAAAAGAACAATTTGTGTATATGTTTTATTTTTATGTTTGTTCTAACCGTTGGATCATTGGTGTTTTTCGATCTGTACTTTGGTCGCTGAGACATAGCCATGAATGCTATAGATCCGAGTGTCTGATACAACATTCGTCGCATTGTTATTGGCATTCAACCTCATACTTGGGATCTTAACCGCACTGTTCCACCTTCCATCTTTGTCTTTGAATCAATTTTGACTTGGTAAGTCAAGTTCTACTACTTCAATGCTTTATCTTGTTTTCAACTTCAATGGTTGCTTAATTGGTTTTCTACTTCAATTTTGGGTTTCAATTAGGTCTTTCAGTTTCATAATTGGGATCTTTTAGTTGTTTATGTTTTAGGGTTTCAAAGGGTCAATTTTGTTTTTGGGATTTTTTTTTGTATGTGTATGAATGTTGAGTCATTATTGAGAAATTGTTCATTTTTTTAATGGTACAGTTGTTGCTACTTCCAATGAGTTACTATTTTAATATGTTGAATTTGATTTCATTTGTTATATGGAATATATGATGTTTTGTTGACTCAGTCATAATCATTATCATGACAGTGTTTATTTGGTATTTAGCAATA
Source organism: Medicago truncatula (assembly GCF_003473485.1). Lineage (NCBI taxonomy): Eukaryota > Viridiplantae > Streptophyta > Magnoliopsida > Fabales > Fabaceae > Medicago > Medicago truncatula. The sequence continues at coordinate 42,216,494 of NC_053044.1, read as the reverse complement.
GTTGTTAAACTAATCTAAGAACCAATAGAACATGGCTAATGGTGAATGCAAGCTTTCTCTTTCTTGTTTTTGTTTGGTTTTGTTTTTGCTGACAGTGATGGTTGGGGCTTTGAATTTGTTGTAGGCTTGAGATAAATTTATGGGTGTTGCTTGTTAGTTTTGTTTGGAGGAGTCAAAGTAACACTTGCCCTGATACTGAATTGGGTAGTGGAGATGCCGCCTTCCCCAGCGATGAGATACTCTCCGGGGAGAGAGGCGAGAGGAGATGGTCACAAGCGGAGGCATAGTCTTGAAAGTGGAATACTTTTCCGGGAGAAAGATGATGATCTTACTTTGTTCAATGAAATGCAATCTAGAGAAAGAGATACTTTTTTGCTTCAGTCTTCTGATGACTTGGAAGATTCATTCGGTAATTTTCTTTGCTCATTTCTTATCGAAGATAACGTGCCATTCTTTGGTTTCTTTATTTGGGGTGATATTCATTCATACATTTCTTACTTTTATCTTACTTATCTTTGGGTATTATTTTACAGCTACAAAGCTAAGACATTTTTCTGAAGTCAATGTTGGAATCTCCATTCCTGGTCGGCGAGTAAATAGTGACTTGCTTAATGTAGATGGTGACAAGAATGACTATGACTGGTGGGCCATATTCCTTATGTTTAATTTTCATCCGTTGAATCATATTGTGTACTGTCATCAAATTATATGTTTCTGATTCTAATTGTTTTCTTTATTTCACATGAATAATCATTCATGCGGTTGGGCAATAACTCAAGTTCTTTAGTTGATTCTAACTATTTGCAGCTTTCTTTATTTCTACGTTAAGAATGCATAGATGTGGTTATACTATAATGCCAGTTTCTTGATCAAAAAGCTTGAGATTTTGATTTCTGGTCATTACTGCTAACATCACTGATGCCATATTTGTATCATTCATTTAAAGGTTATTGACACCTCCGGATACGCCACTGTTTCCTTCATTAGACGAAGATCCACCACCTACTAATGTTGCAAGCAGAGGAAGGCCTCAGAGTAAACCCATTACCATATCAAGATCTTCTACGGTGAGATTTTGAATCCATTTGTATTATTATTTTCCTGCATATGAAATTATTTGGAAAAGTTCCTTTAATTTTTTTCCATCTCAAATATTGTAATCGAGCTTATACTCCTTATTCATCGTACGTTGGATGTCATTGTGTTTCAGATGGAAAAAAGTCGCAGAAGCAGTAGGGGCAGTGCAAGTCCAAATCGTTTAAGTCCATCTCCTCGTTCGGGAACTAATACATTGCAAGCAAGGGGAAGGCCTTCATCAGTGCCAAATTACAGTCCAACCTCCTCAACTTTACGGAATGCTACTCCAACAAGAAGACCGTCTCCACCTCCAAATAAGCCCACGACACCTGCTTCCAAGTCCTCCACTTTTACTCCACGAAGGTTGAGCACTGGTTCCAGTGGCTCTGTTGCCTCGTCTGGAGTTAGGGGAACTTCCCCAGTTAAGACAAGTCGTGGAAACTCCTCATCACCAAAGATAAGGGCATGGCAAACTAATATACCCGGCTTCTCTTCTGAAGCTCCTCCCAATCTTCGTACTTCTTTGGCTGATCGACCAGCAACGTATGTGAGGGGTTCATCTCCAGCATCAAGAAATGGTAGGGACTCCATGTCCAAAGTCAGCAGGCAATCAATGTCTCCAACTCCTTCTAGGAGTAGTAGCTCTATTCAAAGTCACGATCGAGACCCATTCAGCTCACGCAGCAAAGGTTCTGTTGCATCATCTGGTGATGATGATCTTGACTCTATTCAGTCCATCCAAGTGGGTAGCTTAGACAGATTGAGTTCAAGAAGGGATGGTTCATTTTCAATCAACAGAACTCCTGGCATGTCAAAGAAATCACCCAGGACGGCGTCTCCAAATTCTGCTCCTAAAAAATCATTCGACTCTGCTTTCCGGCAAATGGTATTTTTGTCATCTAATTCACTTAAATAAATTTCCTTTCGCAATCAGTGTATGGGTTTACTGCCAATTTATTGGAAGGAAATCATGAATAAGTGTTTAATTTTCATACCACTTAAGAATTACCACTCTGAACTCAATAAGCAAAATAGTGCATTCATTTGTTAGGCTCAAATATGTTATTATTCCAAAAATATTCTTATATTAATTACTGAATATTGTGAGATGACCATTATAGTTAGGGGTAGGTTAGTAAATGTATTTCTTTTTTACATGAAATCAAGAAAATTTGATGCACTTAACTACCATCCTTAACAAGGGTGAAAGTATGCAGTTTTGATTATAATTTAGTCTGGAGGTTGTAACCTCTTGTGCATCTTCAACAATCTCCCCCTCTCCCTATACACTTACGTGCACAAATGCACCATCTCTTTTTTGCACTTTCCTGGTTAGAAATTGGAAACCCTACAGATTAACTGTCCTTCTAAGGCCATCATTCTTTAGCACTATCTGATTTTTTATTCTCTTTTTATGCATGATTTCGGGTGCATGTTTTCTTACCTGTATATATTAATTTTCTTAAAATGCACTTGTTAGGCAATTATTCCAAGCTAGTGGATTCTTATTACGTCATGGATTCTTATTAAGTCATAATTGAGTTTGTTTAGTGGCCTTGTGTATAACATGCTTGAACTAGCAATGGCATGGAACTGGGTTTTCTATTAGTTGATACTCAGATATTTGAAATCTTGGTGATCTTTGTGGTTTTGGTGTAAATATTAACAAGGAAATTTTGGCGTCCTATTTAATTGAACCTGTGCAATTCTCCATGCTCCTCCATCATTCCCTTTAACCATGATTTCTTGTTGAATATCGTTTAGTAATCACAATTAATATCTACTAACTTTTGTTATTTGCCATTAAAATGTCATGCAGGATAGGAAAAGCCCTCAAAACATGTTCAGGCCACTTTTATCAAGTGTTCCAAGTACAACCCTTTATGCTGGAAATTCAAATTCTGCACATCGTTCCCTTGTATATAGGAACTCCTCGATTGCAACAAGCAGCAATGCAACATCCGATCGAGTTACAGCTTTTGCTCTAGATGAAGGAATTGATCATAATCAAGACGATACGGCAAGTGAAACTAATAAGATGTTATATCCTGATTTAGATGAAGAAATGTTTGCCTTTGATAAGATGGATGAATTAAATGCAAATATTAAGCATGAGGTCAATGAGCAATCAGTCAATATCCTGCAAAATCAAAGCAGAGGCCCCAATACAGTTTTTGGTCCAACTGAAGCTGAGGGTTCTGTTTACCATGTTCGTATCGATGCCGAATGCAATGAAAGTTCAGAAACTTCACATGTCAGAGATGTCATTTCTGAAATTGGTAGTTTTGAAAATACAGCAATCTGTTCTCAATGTGGTTGTTGTTATCAAGTCATTAGTCAAACCGAGGAGAATATTGAATTTTGTCCACAATGCAGCAGGAAAGCCACATTGTTGAGAGCCATCCTTCCGGAAACAACGTTGGCTGTATCTGAAGGTTCTTCGATGATTTCTGCGAACATGCCCAAAGGAGAAAAATCATTAGCTGAAGCAAGCCAACTACAGGCTGCATCTGAACTTCCTCAAGAGACTGATACGGATAACTTGAGGTTTCCCCTTGGCGAACATGGTTATGAGGAAAGTCAAACTTCATGCAGTGAACTAAACCAGGTTCACTCACAAAACAGTTCAATTCCAAGTTCATTGAGGGATGGAGTTGAGAAGATACCTACAAACCATCTAGAGATGAACCAATCAGAAGTTGATTACAAGAAGCACAACGATGAATTTGAGGATCAGCCGTTGGATCACTACAGTGATCACCCAAATATGAACACGGACCCCATGGACGGCACTGGCATTTCTGTATTGCTGAAAAGGTCCAGCAGCAACAAAGGACCTATAGTTCGTGCCAGGACTTTTACGGCCACAACCATATCTTATGATGATCTGTCTCTTTCAAGAGACAGTGTAAACAGTGTTAGAAGTTCAACGAGACCTGGCAGTTATTCTGCCTCATCATCGACTGATTTCAGCTCTACTAGACAAACAGAGTTTCGTATACACAGGCAGTTGAGTGGTAGGAAATTGGATGCAGACTGCGGTTATGACTTAAGGATTAAGCCTCCAAGCCCCAGTTCATCTTTGTCTAGAACTTCAAGCCATTCTCACCAGGAAGTAGGCCTTGCTACTCGAGAAGCTTCTGGTAACGCAGAATGTAGCCTTGTGGAGGAGATACCTCAAGTTCTGCAAGAAACTCAAGCTTCAGGAAATGCAATGACAGATGTAGTTGATGCTTCTTCTATCGATTCAACTTTTGTTGAAGAAGATAAACTAGAAAATGATGACAGTAGTAGAGGAAACAATGCTTGCTGCTCAGAATTTTCAAGTCAGGAAGCTGTTTTTCAGCCTGATGAAAATTTAGTAACATCATTTCCAAATCCTGGGGATTGTATTTCCTATGAAAATGTTGAAGACCATCCAAATAATGCAAGGAGTGTCTCAAATACAGAAACGTCAGTTAAGACTCCAGAGTTATCATGTCACGAGAAGCATGATGTGCAGAGTTCTAATGCTAATGAACTGAATGATTCAGTTATTGCCAACTGTTCTACAATCTCAGAATCAGAAATAGAAGGGGAAAACAATCGTGGGAATGATATCAACCTGGTGAATGATGATATGTCCCTGGTATCAAAGAGTGCCCTCGATGATTTTCAGGAACCTTCTGCTCGAAATCCTTCCAATGATTGCTACACTGCTTCTGTTTCAGAGGTCAATGTATCTGAGTCTCATGGCACTGGTATGGTATTTGCTGTATTGAAATTTCAATTAAAAGAGATCAGTGTACAGTGTTAACTATTGATATGTGAATATTTCCTCTCCCATTGCATAAAACTTTGGTCAGTTTTACGAAATACAATTGTTCAAAAAAAAAGTTTTACGAAATACAAAATTTTATTTTATAGAATGACAATCTAATCACAGTAAAAATCTGCGTCTTCTGATGCTAATTGTGGGATACTAAAATATAGTATTGATTATTTTAGAGTTAGGATATTTCTGATATTTTTTCTTGATTTTTTTTTTCATCTGAAATCGTAAAATCAGTGATATAAAATTCTACATTTCTATAAAATTGGTACACAGACAATTTTTAACTGTTCTCTTATGCTTTATGGCAGAGGAATCAACAGTTACAGTGGAGTGTCAAGGTGCAGGCAACACTAGAAGCCTGACACTTGAAGAGGCAACAGATACAATACTTTTTTGCAGTTCTATCATCCATGATCTAGCATATAAAGCTGCAACAATAGCAATGGAAAATGAATCTTCCGATCCATTCGAAGGTTCTGAACCAACAGTAACTTTATTGGGGAAACCTGTTTCTGACAGAAAGGATGTTCGCAGACGTCCTGTGGGCAAGCGCACTATAAAAACTCCGAAGACCAGACAGAAGAGCGTGGAAATGGACGTCAAAACCGTTTCTGGCAAGACTGAGAATGATGAAAATATTGACGAGTCTTTCACAAATAATGTTGGGCTTCCTAACAAGGTAGATAATAGTATGAAGCCCCCAAAGCTTGAATCAAAGTGCAATTGCATCATAATGTGAGTGCAATGCTTTCAGTTCCTGCATAACTACAAGAGCTTAACCAAGTTCTTGCCCGTTAATATGGTTTTAATTTTGAAGGCTGATTTGATTGGGATAATAACCATTGCCAATTGGTTTAATGTTGATTCCATTCCAATATATTTTGTAACAAATGCCACGTTGTGTTTGACATAAATGTAAAGTTATTTTTTTATATTTTTTGTATTTTGTTAGTAGGCTATTATTAGTTAGAGGCATTTTGGAGGATTGTGCTATGTCTGTGATTGTGCTCCTCCATTTGCTCCATTCTTGTTTGTTATTTCCATAATATCAGCTAAGTGATCCATTAAAGTGTGAAGTAGAAAAGCATTCGTATTCATTGACATTGTGACTACTAATAATTTGATGTTTCCTTTGGCTTGAGTGAGTGAACAAATATCCACGTGCAGGTTATGTGAAGTATATGTAGAATTTTTTATTTATTTATTTATTTATTATTATTATAAACGAAATTTCGACGTTGTATAAATAAACTTATCAACAAACAATTGAAGCCTAAGAGTGATGTTAAAGACCATAAATAAATACAGTAACTGAGGCCCTTGTTAACTGTTTTACCTACCTTGGACCTTCATGATACTGATGCATTCTTTTGATTATATTTACAAAATAGACAAGGAATTTTTAAACACTAAATGCTATGCATGATGATGATAAATCAGATGATATAAAACGGTTTAAAGTATTGGTGATTAAAGGCACAGACAAACCAAGATCAACATCGACGCGTTCCGGATTTACCCTTCAATCTGGTTATCAACAAGTTCAATTCCTAGCTGTCCTTTGTCTCCAACACCAAATGCATAAAGCTTCCCTGATTCAGTGAGAGCAAAGGTATTGGGTATGAGCATTCCAGTACAAATCTGTGGTTCTGTACACTTTCATTGATTTGTTTCAGTGTTGTCACAAGCTCAGGATTTAATACATTTGCATTGTCTGTTGCACAGTAATCATAACATTAGAGAAAAAAATATCACCATTATATGTCTAAAAATTATAGGTTTATGAAAAACCAGTAAATTGTTTAATCGAAGTTTGGACAAAAATGAAACATCGATATAGACACGGACACACTATACACGATATATCAAAATTAATCTCTAAACAAATGAAAAACACAAATTTCATTCATATACACAGTCAATCAATCATAATTGTTTAATCATTAAAAATATTTAGCTTTTTTTATCAAGTGAAATGTTTGACTTTTACTATAACTGCACACATAATTGATTAGGATGTGACGAAAAATATCATGACAAAAAACCTATAAAATGATATTAGTTATCAATAAATTTAACATTCCTTAAAAAAAAAAAAATCTTAACATTATTATCAATTTTTTTTACCACGTATTATAAAATTTCTTAATTCTTTTGATTTAATTTAGGGAAGGGTAACTCCTTATAAAGTGGTGGGTCAAATTTTTCCTTTTTTTTTTTTTTGAGAAACTTTTTTGTTAACTAGTGACAGGGTATAATATAATCAAACTCCTTCATTTATCCAATTTTTGGTCAACATTGGATTTATTTATTTATATATTTAGTTGCGTTACGGTTGGTGCTAAAGTAGTACTCCTAAGAAGAGAAAATGCGACTGAAGAGAAGTTTAAGTTATGGCATATGCTTAAACGCGATGGAATAAAGAGACGTATTGATTTGTGAAAGAAAAGAAAAAAACTAAGGTTGGACCGTTAGTTAGTGGAGCTATTTCATTTCATGAACATTCAAGTAGTTGCAGTGTATTTATGACCTTTCTTTTTCACCATTATTAATCTACAAAACTTTTCTATAGTCTTTTTTCTCCAATCTCAACTGCACCTGAATTCCTTTAACATCAAACAAATCCAGATTTTCCACAAATCATTCCCAAATTATTAAGTGATTAATTAATTACTTAATTAATCAGTAAATTAACAGAGAATCGATGAATGAAACAGCACCTACAACGTCGTCTTCATCTTCAATCTTTCACAATTACCCACTCATTTCCGCCATTCTTGCTTTCACCATCGCTCAATCCATCAAATTCTTCACCGTCTGGTTCGTCCAATTCATTCCGATCCCAATTCAATTACTACTTTTTTCTTTCTTTCTCAATATTAATCAATTATGTAATATAATTTGCAGGTATAAGGAAAAAAGATGGGATCCGAAGCAACTAGTTGGATCTGGTGGAATGCCATCTTCTCATTCAGCTACTGTCACTGCTCTTGCTACAGCTGTAGGATTTCATGAAGGTTTTGGTGGACCGCTTTTCGCTACTGCTTTAGTTATGGCTATCATTGTATGAGTTTTTGTTCTCATTATTCAATTTATGAAGTTTTTGATATATATTTTTGTTTTGGATTTGTTTGATTTGATCACGTAGAAATGTAGAAGGACTAGACATATATTTTAGTCGCAATCGATGTTACTCAACTCTTTGTTTTGTAGTTTGTTAAGCAACAAAATTTTGTCTTAACTCTCATTTTTATGTTTGTTTGTCCAGTCCCATCTCATGGTTCTTTTGTTGTTGTAACCCTGCTGATCTTAGGGGAAATGGGACCTAGTAATGCAGAAAATAAGTAAACCAAATATTGTTTGAGTTGTGGTTCAAACTCGGGTGTTCTTGATTGATTCTTCTTTTCTAAAGTTTATTAACCACTTTAGCCTGATCGCTTGATTGTCCGGTGTCCATTTTAAAAATAAAACAGGGAACGTTGTTTCTTATTCAACCGGTCTCGTTTTAAAAGTGTAGTAACATGGAATTTTTGTATCCAATTAGTCTCTTATTTTCAAGAAAATCTAACTTATCCTTTATTACTATAGTATGATGTGATGAAGGATTCAATCTACATTTTTTTTATATTTAGTTGCACTTGCATGAGTACTACAATAGACATGTTTTTACGTTATGTAACTATTAAGAAAAACTCATGTCCCTCATTAAAAACAACTAGGTTACACAATGAGGATAGAGAAACAAATGCTAATGACTGGCTTTATAAGGTTGGGAGAGTTTCTGATATTAGATATTGCTGCTTGCAGGTGATGTATGATGCTACTGGTGTAAGATTGCAAGCAGGACGCCAAGCCGAGGTTTGATGCCTTCTCCTGTTTGTTTTTTTTTTTCATGCCAGTGACGAGACTAGAAATGCTATAGAAATGTTCTTCTGTTTACCTATGATATTAAGGTGCATGACATTTTTATTTGTTTTGATTGATCCAATTTGTCTTTACTGAGTTTGAATGACTGGCTTTTTTCAGGTTCTTAACCAAATTGTCATTGAACTTCCTGCTGAACATCCTCTATCCGACAGCAGACCGCTTCGTGAACTTCTTGGGCATACCCCACCTCAGGTACAATATTCTGCATTTGATTGCTTCCTAATTCCTGTGATTTTTTTATGGATCTAAGTTCAGAATAAATAATTTAGTAGCTATTTGGCTGTTTCCACACCTGGTAGAATTCTTTGGCTAACTAAACTAGGCATAGGGATTCTGATGTTTGTTGATTGTTCACACTAAAATATATTTAATGAGTATTGTGTTATTTACTCAATGTATAACTGCTACTGCTTGAGCAGGTCATGATTGTGTTATACTAGTTTGTCTTTTATGAACGTTCAAGTCTATAATAGTATGGTGTACCATGTTTTACTTTCTTTGATACGTTATGCTGATGCTTTCCTAGGGTTATATACGGAGTACATTGTTTCAGTACTATGAGGATACTGCAGTACTCTCATTATCTGATTATATACATAGTGCTAAGTGAATGTTGGATCTATCGATACAAAGATATCAAGTTATTAATAAGTTTATAGTTTTTCCACTGTTAAACTTTTCGAGATACCGAGGCTCTTGTATTATCTCATTTTTTACTTATCTCTGCAATTTAAACTGAACAATTGAAAATTCTTAAAAGATAACAGGCTAACTTTAGTTGTCTTTTTCGTAAGCTCTACGGATAAATAAAAAGGTTCCTTTGTAAATTGAGTCTCATCTTCATTGTAATTTGTAATTGCCAATTTGTGATTTCCCTTGTTAATATTCCAAATTCATATTGCAGGTCATTGCCGGTAGTTTACTTGGATTTATAACATCATCAATTGGTTATATAATAACCATGTTTGGTAGTTAATATTTGAGGATTCCTTTGTTGGCATCTCTATGGGCCATTGTATAGAAATCCGAAACAGTCTCTGGATCAAACCTTGTTCACCCAGAAAAGTCTAATGTGTGCACATTCCTTTTGATCTCAGCCTGCGTTCAATTAACCTTCGCATCAACATCGGCGATCAAAAATTGAATTGTATTGATTACACTATTTGATGTAATGGAAGTATTGGTCTTATGGAATCATGTACTTGCGATTTTGATCCGTCAATGTTTGAAAGGATTTATTTATGCTATTACTTGTAGTTTGTTACCCTGAATATATGTAGCTGATTTGATATTAACTCTTCTCCTTTCATCTTCATAAGTAATTTATTGGCTTAATTAATGATTTGGTCCCTTAAGTTATTTGTTGGTTACATTTTGGTCCCATAAGTTATCAACGTTATAATTTGGTCCCTAAGTTAGTATATGTTAGCCAAATAAATCTTCACTTTTAGCCTTTTGCCAAAACGTTAAATAGGAACATGTGAACGGCGATGTGACAACTTGCAATGTGTATCCACCTTAGACATTGGGTTAACGGTTTTGACAGTGGAAATTTATTTGGTAGAGGGAAGATAACTTAAAGGGACTAAATTGTAACGTTAATAACTTATGGGACTAAAATGTAACCAACAAATAACTTAAGGGACAACATCACTAATTAAGCCTAATTTATTTTATGTAGCTGGGTATGATAGAGCATCATGGCATTGTTTGATGTATGTAGCCAACCCCACTAGTGGGATACAACTTGTTTGTTGTAAATATTATATTCTTCAACCCATAATCAACATTAATTATTATCGGTTAACCAATGTAATGTGTATTGAAAACGACCTTAGCAACAGCCAATAGTGGAGCGCAAGACCATTTATGATTTAACCATACTGGTGACAAGTATAATTTTCTCGGTTTGAATACAGTTATAGTACAATCTAAACTTCAAAACTACATAGGAAAATTTTGGTTGATGAATTTGGTTGCGTTTTAAGTAGATTGCTTCTTGCTTTTCGCAACCGGGGTTAAGACTGACATTTTACACATTGCCTAAAAAACACCAGATGGTATTGGATCCAACTACATCAGAACATAAAATATGAAAAGTTTTCAAATGTACATTCACAACGACACGTTGTCGACTCCCCTTTTTTTGTCATATAGCAACGAACTGCAAAAGACGCTAGTAGCACAAAAATAACGACAAATTGTTCAAACTTCAATCAAAATAACATTAAAAACACTAGTTTTTGCATAGAGCACTTGAAACAACACAACCCGACAGGCCATTTCATTATTATTATTAAAAACCATGAAAATAAAAAAATTAATCTACCTAAAACAATAGTAATCCTGTAAGAATCAATACAAATTTGTATTTGTTTATTTTATATGGGTTTTTCTATCATGTGCAAATTTGCACATGTAAGACAAACCCATTTTTATATTAGTGTGCTCCAAGTATAGCAGAAAAAACCTTTTCCATTTCCGCCCTAGGATCCCCAGCAAGTCTTGAAATTGCACGCCAGGCAATATGTTCATCAGGTCTAACTAATATAGCCCCTTTGTTTGTCATGTTACACATATCCCACCAATTTGAAGTTGTTGAACAAACTTCAACGACGTCTGCATAATTCTTCCAGGGTGATAATGCATCTTTACTTCCATTATCAAGTCCTTCAACAGAATCAGTAGACCAAAAAACACACACTTTGAGAGAAACTTGTCTTTCCTCAGCCACCTTAAATGCTTCACGAGCTAAATGATAAGATTCCTTCACTGGTGCTATGATGAGAACGAACTCAATTTTATCTCCAGACACAAGATCGTGCGTAGAGACCGTCTCCTACAAAACATTACTTTCACTAAATCAACAAATGAAGAAATTTGACGTTTAAAACCAATGAAATCCAGGTAGCTAATCTTTTCGCTAAAATTTATAAATTAATAGTGCTACAAACCTCGCTTAATGCGTTTATTCTCACAAACATATGAGGCAGTCTACATCCTGGTTGTGCTGAAGGGATATAGTCCCTGCGACGACCTGTGGGTACTTGTGGAGGACTCTCAACATCACTACTCTCTGGCACAATTGCACCTTGTAGGTACCTAAGTTCAACAGCCTTGAGTTAGACGGGTGCCCCCAAAATGTTCATCCGTCAAAATGCTTAACATAATCACAAATTATTATAGATGATGATAACTATAAATTTCGCCCAAGTTACAACCATACAAAAATGTAAAACCAAAGTAACAAGCTAGATGAACACAATAATGGTGATATATAGCTCAGCAATACAAAATGTAGAAAATGACATATTTAGACAGTGATACCTAAAACCGAGATCTTCAGCAGGGAACTGAAGTTGAAGGCTTTTCCCTTCTTCAAATATATGTCTTAGCTTAGCCAACCTTGAGGATCCAAGGGGATTACTTTCATTTAGAACAGATTCAGAGAGCTGTACACGACCTATAGCAAAAATGCTGTCCAAAGCTAGCCTCTGCAATCCGGATGGTAAGATGGAACCAACCCCATTAATAATAACTTTATGAACTGCAATCAAATGAGCAAAAATCAGTTAAATTTTTGTTATTTAGTAAGGAAGGGGTTGAACAACACCATTTGTAAGATTATTTGATTGATTGATGACGAAGTGAATAAAAGGAAATCAGTACATAAAATTATTGTATACCTGTGTTTGCAACAGTTGGATCAAGACCAAGTGTAGCAGGAACAGACATGGCAGCTCTGTAGTTTTCAAGACTTAACCTTGTATTGAATACAGAGATCTGACAACAATAAACGTCGATGGGTTTATCGTACTTGAATATAAATATAAATTTAAAAAGGGCAATAGAAGATAAAAGCATTACTGGTCTACGCTCCATGTCATAGGTATTTAGCATTGAATTTGGGGCAATACCCTTGATCACAGAAGCTATTTTCCAGACAAGATTATGGGCATCCTGAATGCCAGTATTCATTCCTGCAAAATTACGTCAATATTGTGTCAAATTGCTTCACTTAAATAAACAGCATTAACAAAAAACAGTGTGTTTGAATCCTAGATTAACCATTTCGGGGAGGCCTTTACCCACCACTGCCCCTGGCCTGGAACTGTATGTATGTACAAACAAAAAATAACAGTGGATTACTCATCCTGCCTCTAGGGAAAAACAAAAAAGTTACTGCTAAAAGCCACACTAATGCGAGTGCGCCTTCATTCAGTCATTTTGAAAACAACTTAGGAAATTACCATGCCAAAGATTTTGAAAACAGATACTATGAAGTACCCAAATTATTCTCAAGAAATCCCCTAGTCGAAGCACGAAACCATAGACAACAGCCTCCATCTAGAGTTATCAAATGCTAATGACAAAAAATATGTGAATGTTTGTTTTAAAATGATAGCTTACCCTTACTCTACCCTTCCTTTTAAGCTCCTTAATCAAATGTACCTTTAGGAGAATGATAATACCCATGTTCAGAGAAAGAAAGACAAACATATCCCATACACGGAAACTCGAAACAGACTCTCTCCAAACATGACGCCATCATATTCCCATGGAAAAAGAAAAATATGAATTCTTCCCTATTTTGTATAGATGCGAAGTGATAGATTGCATACTATTTTTCTTATAAATCGCAAACATCTACTATCTACATAGAGATAAAAATAACTTACCAAATCCACCAGCAGGTGGAAATCGATGAGCAGCATCACCGGCAAGTAATATTCGGTTGCCACAACATATAAACCTCTCAGCAACTTCAGCATGCATAATCCATGGCTTTATATCAATTACATCTACATCTCCAAACTCTTGACCAACAAGTTTGCTGATTAACTTCTCACATGCCTACTAAAATCAAATCACTTTCGGTGTGTAATACATACATAAAAATGTATCAAGATTAATCACATCAACCGACATGACCTATAACCTCTTCAAAACTCCATGTTTTAGCTTTAACAAGATATTTATTCCTCGTATTATGATAAATGTCGTTAAAAATCAATTACATCTACATCTCCAAACTCTTGACCAACAAATTTGCTGATTAACTTCTCACATGCCTACTAAAATCAAATCACTTTCAGTGTGTAATACATACATAAATGTATCAAGCTTAATCACATCAACAGACGTGACCTATAACCTCTTCAAAACTTTATGTTTTAGCTTTAACAAGATATTTATTTCTCATATTATGATAAATGTCGTTAAAAATCGGTATAAACATTCTGTTGTGGGGAAGATGATACCTTTGGACTGAAATCCTCGATTGTTTGCTGAGGTGGATAAAACGGTATCTGCAACAATATAACTAGCATCATGCATTTGATTCACAAAAACCAGTTGCCAGACAAAATATTGACATTTTTACATTTACGTATATCATACCTGCAAAACAAATTCTCCTTGCCTGAGATCATGGGCAACAAGAACCCCAATTGCTTCAGAATTGAAGATGAAAAATAGCATACCAGGATTCTCCTTTAGCAAAAATTTCCCAAGGCGTTTGCTAAGAAAATGGACACTGACAAGTTTTTGCAAGTCTTTCTCGCCTCTCATATCTATTCCTACAAGCTTTCTCACAGTACTTCCTGCTCCATCGGCACCAATAAGGATGCTACAGTGGATATCCTTTTCTACACGCTTCCCATTATTGACAGACGACGCAGTTACTGTTACGAGGTCATTGTTGGTGTCAATGGATACACACTCATGACCCATCAATATTATGTTTTCACAAGGCTGCTTATTTCCTTCTGAGCTTTCGGATGCACATGTTTGGAAGCCTAGATTTTCAAGTTGCTTGAGAAGTAACATGGTTAACTTGTACTGTGAGAAGTGTGCCACAGAGATTGGGCTGACAACATGCTCAAGATCTGCAACAAGTACAAGATATATGAATCTTCGGAAGCTTAATGTTGACCAGAATGATAAAACATCATGTAGTTTGATTGTTGATACTGCATATTTTGAAGGCTATGTAATAGTCAAAACTACCCTAAAATAATAATCTTCCTATTGCTACCACAAAGGAAATTGGCTCACGTGGACAACAGAATAGCACCTTGAGGCTGTATGTGATCCACGGATCCAAGAATTGAACCAGAAAGGGAAGTGCAATATACGAACTTCCTCCATAAGTCTACCGGTGGTTGAGACCTTTGGATCTCTTCAACAAGGCCATCAATCTTGCGGAATATCTATACTGGCACCAACAGTCAAAATATATCATAATGCCTTTTTTGGAAATAAAATCATCTATCAAAAAGTGCTATTAACCTCCATGGATCGATTGTTGATGAAGTGTGCTTGTGGATGTTTAGAAAATGCCTTGTTTCTCTCCAAAACTGTGCAATTAATACCTGCAATAAAACAAAAGGAATATGAACTTTGAAGTTGTTCTTCATAATCCCATATGTCTTATATCATCAATTTACTGATATCTTTCAATTATGCTTGTTATTCTTCATGGTATAGGAGCAGTCATATAAGCTAGTAACACAAATTAGCAAAGGAAACTATAGCTTATTTTAAAATCTTGCATTATCTATCACATTGAACTCTTTGCAGCAAATATATCAACATTGAAGTAGAAATTATAGTCATGGCAAAATTGCAAACTGAAAACATAATATATGTCATTATAGTTGCTGCATCATTTTCAAACAAACTTCACAAGGAAACTTCATTCAAAAAAGTAGGAATTAATCAATTGGAATGCTATAACTTAAGAACCTACCTAATTTTGTGAGCAGAATAGAGAGAACAAGACCCACAGGACCTGCACCAATGATCAGAACCGGAAGCACCGCATCATTACCATTGATAACTTTTGCCTTTGAGAAACCTCTGCTTTGCATATGCTGAATTAAGAGTGCTCTATTTCGAGTTTTATCTTTGAAGGGGTAATTATACCTTCTTATAAACCTTAAAAAACCCATAACCAAAAAATTGAAAAAGCCAGGCTCAAATGTTCTTCGTGAAAGACAAGACCCAATGCTGAAAGAAAACTAACCTGGAAATATAATATATAATAGTTAAACGTGAATTATACAACCTTGCTATTGATGATAACATGACTATAAATGTACTTAGTTTTGTTGTTTTACTTTTTTGAGTAAAACAATGAGTAGAAGAACATTAAACACTTCATCTATCAACACGAAATCATAGAGCAACAGAATGATGAGAAAAATATTACAGACATAGATTGAAATTGAAGAAAGAAGAAAATTACCCAATTTGCACAAAGGGACTTAAATTTACTGTTCCTTGAAGAATTGGAACCCTTATTTCTACTCATGGACCATACCCAAGACAAAAGCCCAAACAAAATCATAATTTAATTAAAGAACTCACCAATTAATGAAGAGAAAGCTTGGAATTTGAGGAAGAGAAAGCTTGGAATTTGATGAAGAACAAGTGATTGCAAACAATACAAGAATTGGAACCCCCTTTTCTATCTCTCTTGCTGAACAAAGTTTAAAGACGGAAGAGGGAAGATGAGTTTCTTGCAATGGGAAATTGGTTTGTTTGGATGGAAGATGAAATTGGAGAATAATAAGGGTACATGCAATGGTTTTTGTGAACAAAGTGGTTCCCCCTCCTTCTATGGTTCAGGCGTTCAGCCACGAGAGAACATAAAGAAGGAGTAAGAAATTCCAAAAAAAGTTCTTTTGCTGTATTTTTTGTTTAGACTATTGACTCTCTCATTTATATGCTTCAAGTTTAATGGCTGAATAACTAATAATGACTAAGATGCCTTTCTAATAATTATTTTCATAACACAGTTAAACACTTACATGCATACTTACTATTACATTAGCATTGGTGAATGAAATATAATATTATTATTACGACAACCAAAATTCAAAGTAATAATTTTATAATAAAAATAAGTAGCAAATTAACAAAATTATAACCAGATTTCGTCACCTGGGATTGTGAGACAAACACGAATTATACAACCTTGCTATTGATGATAACATGACTATAGATGTACTTAGTTTTGTTGTTTTACTTTTAGGGTTTGAATTGTTAAAATGTGTTCATTTTTGTTAATCTCATTATATCAAACAGGTTTTGGGCAGTTACAAAGGGAACCTAACAGTAAAACAAGATGCGTATATACAGTGTACCATAGCATCACAAACTATGCTAATAAACAATGAGTAGAAGAACATTAAATACTTCATCATCTATACTAATGTTCATTGAACACGAAATCATAGAGCAACAGAATGATGAGAAAAATATTAGAATACAGTGAAATTGAAGAAAGAAGAAAATTACCCAATTTGCACAAAGGGACCCAGACTTACTGTTCCTTGAAGAACGAAGAAAGACGAAGCTTGCTACAAGTCTTCTTCGCTTTAACCGCTGGCTACTGCTATAAATTTTGTGTGATGCCTTCTCAGCAAACGTGGCGAGGAAGAAAAAGAAAGAGCATAGGCCTCCATTTTGAAAGCGATGTGTGACGTTTGGCAAAAATAAATCTAAACGCTTAAATTAAATGTTTAAAAAAAAATGTTTATTTGATAAAAGAGTTGAATATAGTTTTGGTCTCAATGAAGATATTAAATTTTTGTTTTAATATTTTCTGAAAAAGTTCTTTAATTTTTAAGACCGGTTTGTTCTAGCTTTTTTTAAAATAGATTTTTGTAGTGTAATATATTTTTGTTAAAGTTTTTTTAACAAAGAAATTTTTAGAGAAAGCTTCAAGTAAAAAATCGGTTTGAATAGCTTATCTTAAAATGTGATTCTAGATATTTCATCATTTTGTTATAATTTTTTTGGATTCTAAAATTTTGAAAAATTCTCTAAAAAAAAAGCTATTCAAATAGTTTTTCATAAAAATTATTTTTGAAATATATCATTTTGAAAAAATATGCGATTTTTATTATGTAAAATCTCGAACAATAAACATTTAGGTCAATAAATGTCAAAATATATTTTTTAACTTATAACAAATGAATATGAAATAACTTATATTCCCTCCGTTCCTTTTTAAGTGTCGTTTTAGGGTGAATTTTTTGTTCTTATTTATATGTCGTTTTAGTATTTTAAGAGTACGATTTGTCAATTACTCGTATCTTTCTCTTTGTTTGGTTACTCTTGTCTTTTTTAATAAAACTAAGTAATGCTATATATTTGGAAAACTAAAAAAAAAATTTAAACAAAATTTGTTTCTTGTTATCTACAGATTTAAACAAAATTTTGTTACATATAATAATGATTTTATGAAGAGTTAAAATTCTATAAATAAGACGAATAATTGTTAAAAATTTCAAGTGTAAAGTAAAAGAACAATTTGAGAGAAAAACAAATAAAAACTCCATGAATGTTCAAAAGGAAGAAAGAGTGGAAGACTCATTGAAACTGCTGATGGAAGGTGAAGAGGGAGAAGTAGTTGAAGATTCGTTTGACAATATATAAGAACAAAAACAAAATGACAATGAAGAAGAAGAAATTTCATCGATATAATTTTTATATTGATTTAAATTAATTAAAGAGATGTGCACGATATTTAAAAAATAGACAATTGTTTGTTATGAGAGAGTGAGTGTGCAAAAAAAAAAAAAGATTTTGTTGGAGAAAAAGATAGTAAGTAACAAATGTTTGTTACGGTCCTTAAAAAAAAATTGTTACGAGAAAATTATAACATATTAAATTTATTGGAAAGATAAAGTGTGTGCCAAAAATAAAGATATATTGGTGGATTAAATTGAGAGTATAATAGGAAGAAAATGTGCAAAAATACACTTTGCTATTTTCATGAAAATTTTCTAAAACGACACTTAAAAAGGAACGGAGGGGGTACCATTTTTGAATAAATTTCCAAAAAATCTATTTTTAAATCTATCACAAACGGGCCGTCTCCAACAATTTTTCATATTCATTTTTTATCACTTCTTTAAAGTAAACTCATGTAAAATTCATATTTTTGAATAAAACTTTGCACGAAAAATTATAATATTATAAGAAAATCTTCAAAAAAAACTCTTTTTTTAAGATCTCTTTTATCCAAAAAAACTAAAACATTTTAAAAAAAAAGGATTTTTATTACCAAAACCAAACACAAAATAGATTCTATTTTTTTTTTTATAAAATATCTGAAAAATATATATTTCCATCTTAACGATTGAAGCTACTTTGATAAGCAGTATGGATATAAAGAAAACATGATATGCATGATTGACGATATTTTTTATATTAAAAAGAACGAAGACAGTGCAAATAATATTCTTTGATGTCTTATTTAATTACCATCGTATTAGAATACAAAACCATAACTGCAACATTCTTAAATTAAAAGAAAACATATTCAAATTATTGAGTGTCAACACAATAACTAAATGATAACTCGTGATTTTTTTTTTTATTACAAAGAGGACCGAAGTTCAAGAGCTCGTGAAATATTATTTTATAGCATGTAGTTTGTGTACTCTATTTGGTCTAACACTAAAATGCAAACTCATGCGGGTACAAAATCTATTGGACCAAGGTTTCAATACACTTACATCGACGCTTTATACACCTCGGTGAAATACCAATTGGGCACCACATTCTTAAACAATCATAATTTGTTTGACATTTATAATTACCCGCTGTAACGAAGAAAAAAATTTACCAAAATGGGATGGAGTGATGTTTACAAAGTAATGAAGGAAATTTGAAAATGATAAAACAATGGTTTACCTTCGATGTTCGTTGAAATATGGAACATGTAAAGAAAAATAATTGTTACGTAAACAAACTTTACAATCTTAGCCATATTCCTCCACCTCTCCCTTTACATGTAATATGTTGTTTTATCACTTTATAATTTATAAAGTTAATCATCTCTTTACATCAATTTAGCAATTTTCAGCTCTTTCCGAGTTGTAAAAGACAATTCCTAAAATTAAAATTGACTTTAAATGTCTCTTAAGTATATTCATTAAATGTCTCTTAGGTATATTTAATATGTTGTGTTTGTTCATCTAGCACACTTAATAAAGATGATGGATAAAAAACTTACCCATCATAACAAATCATTCTTTTTTAAACTAGATTTTCATTATTTTAACCTATCATGATACATAAAGGATAAGCATAGGCTCACTTCAATTTCCAACATTTGGTACATTTCTTCTCTATACGTCTAGAAAAAATGACTTTAATTTCATCATAGAGAAGATACAAACTCGCCCAAACTCTTAGAATCACAATTTATTATCCATATCATCACTATAAGTTCCTCTATTTCCAGCTTAGTCATTAAAGCCAAAAAAATTCCTCAAAAGATGGTTTCACTTGGAGAACAAACTTTAGTAATTATTCATTATGTTATGTCCTGGTCACTGGATCTCCAACGGACCCATTTGCGATAATGTTTCATATGTGCACGCCATCAATCTTGCTCTAAGAATAAAAAATGTGTGTAACTCGTCCCCTCCCGAAATTAACCCCCCTTATACTCAACTACCTCAAACAATCATTGCTAGAATCTCCAATCTCAAACTTAAATTTAACCCCAACATTTAGATAATTTCATTTGGGTTGATAACATTGATGATGGTCTATAGTAATTTTTAAACAATCTTTAGTTAGTTATCACTTCATTGTCTTCTAGCACCATAATTAGATTTAAATTTTTAATTATAAAATAACATGATTTAATAAGTTTAACTTTTATGTTAATTTGTTTCAGATTATTGTTTGATTTTGTATTTCATGTATCATAAACATGCACTACTAACACATTAACTATTGATTTAATTAAAAAAAAATCAATTTTTATTCAGTATAAATATCTCATCAAAATACAAATTTAAAGCATCGTTATAAATTTTGAATACGAATATCATTACTTCCACACATATGTTCATTAATTTTTAGTACTTAAAGGATCAATTTATTTTATATGCACGCGCCCATTAAGCTATCATCTTCGTGCCCATAGTGGTTTTTATCCGCGGATATATGTGAATAATTTTTGTGCCCATAGTGCTGCTATTGTAACTATTATTATTACTTTGATTAAAATTGATTACATAGAATCATTTGATTTTTTTTTATTTATAGATTTTGTGTTTTTTTAAATGCAATCTTTTATTTTAATTCCATCTGTTTATTTGTTTCTCAATTTACTCCTTCATTAAATTATATTTAACTCAACATAACTTTTGTTAAATTTCTTAGATAATTCATCTTTTGCATACTAGGTTAATAGAGAAAATTTTACATAACTATATTATTAAATTATTTATTTTAATCAATCTCTCACACACACATGTAACAAAAATAAAAAAATACACACACGTCTCTCTCTCTCTCTCTCTCTCTCTCTCTATATATATATATATATATATATATATATATATATAAGTCTAATTGCATTTTTGTTCCCCTGCTTTTTAAACGATGTTTTAATTTAATTATCTTACAATTTAAATGTTATGAACTTTTTTCACTATCAAATCATATACCACATCAAAATCTATTGGACCAAGGTTTCAATACACTTACATCGATGCTTTATACACCTCGGTGAAATACCAATTGGGCACCACATTCTTAAACAATCATAATTTGTTTGACATTTATAATTATCCGCTGTAACGAAGAAAAAAAATTACCAAAATGGGATGGAGTGATGTTTACACAGTAATGAAGGAAATTTGAAAATGATAAAACAATGGTTTACCTTCGATGTTCGTTGAAACATGGAACATGTAAAGAAAAATAATTGTTACGTAAACAAACTTTACAATCTTAGCCATATTCCTCCACCTCTCCCTTTACATGTAATAAGTTGTTTTATCACTTTATAATTTATAAAGTTAATCATCTCTTTACATCAATTTAGCAATTTTCAGCTCTTTCCGAGTTGTAAAAGACAATTCCTAAAATTAAAATTGACTTTAAATGTCTCTTAAGTATATTTAATATGCTGTGTTTGTTCATGTAGCACACTTAATAAAGATGACGGATAAAAAACTTACCCATCATAACAAATCATTCTTTTTTAAACTAGATTTCATTATTTTAACCTATCATGATACATACGCCCTCCGTTTCAAAAAAATGACTTTAATTTCATCACGGAGAAGGTACAAACTCGGCCAAACTCTTAGAATCACAATTTATTATCCATATCATCATTAAAGCCAAAAAAATTCCTCAAAAGATGGTTTCACTTGGAGAACAAACTTTAGTAATTATTCACTCTGTTATGGTCTGGTCACTGGATCTCCTACGGACCCATTTGCAATAATGTTTCATATGTGCACGCCATCAATCTTGCTCCAAGAATAAAAAATGTGTGTAACTCGTCTCCTCCCAAAATTAACCCCCCTTATACTCAACTACCTCAAACAATCATTGCTGGAAGCTCCAATCTCAAACTTAAATTTAACCCCAACATTTAGATAATTTCATTTGGGTTGATAACATTGATGATGGTCTATTGTAATTTTTAAACAATCTTTAGTTAGTTATCACTTCATTGTCTTCTAGCACCATAATTAGATTTAAATTTTTAATTATAAAATAACATGATTTAATAACTTTAACTTTTTATGTTAATTTGTTTCAAATTATTGTTTAATTTTGTATTTCATGTATCATGAACATGCACTACTAACACATTAACTGTTGATTTAATTAAAAAAAATCAATTTTTATTCAGTATAAATATCTCATCAAAATACAAATTTAAAGCATCGTTATAAATTTTGAGTACGAATATCATTACTTCCACACACATGTTCATTAATTTTTAGTACTTAAAGGATCAATTTATTTTATATGCATGCGCCCATTAAGCTTTCATCTTCGTGCCCATAGTGGCTTTTATCCGCGGATATATGTGAATAATTTTTGCGTTCACTCTGATTGCTGCTATTGTAACTATTATTATTACTTTGATTAAAATTGATTACATAGAATCATTTGATATTTTTTTATTTACAGATTTTATGTTTTTTTAAATGCAATCCTTTATTTTAATTCCATCTGTTTATTTGTTTCTCGATTTTCTCCTTCATTAAATTATATTTAACTCAACATAACTTTTGTTAAATTTCTTAGATAATTCATCTTTTGCATACTACGTTAATAGAGAAAATTTTACATAACTATATGATTAAATTATTTATTTTAATCAATCTCTCACACACACATGTAACAAAAATAAAAAAAATACACACACGTCTATCTCCTCTCTCTCTCTCTCTCTCTCTATATATATATATATATATATATATATATATATATATATATATATATATATATAAGTCTAATTGCAGTTTTGTTCCCCTGTTTTTTAAACGATGTTTTAATTTAATTATCTTACAATTTAATTGTTATGAACTTTTTTCAACATCAAATCATATACCACATCATTAAAAACATATTAAATCATAAATTTTCAGTTTAGAAATATGATGGAGGTACTAAAACTACCAGACTTATAAATAGGGTGCCAATTTTGCAAAATGGTAAAATATAGGAACCAAAACTACAAATATAAGCCATGTATTTATAAGAAAATAAATATTTTCATGTGCTCGTTCTTTTTAATCTAACTACAGACATATTCTTGATCATTGTATAAATTTTGACAACTAAGCTTTATTTATTTTATTTTATGCTTTAAATTGATATTAATAATTCGTTTAATAAATCACGAGTTATAAATACGAGTAACCATCTTTATTTTATTATTTGTGTGATAAATGGGTTTTTAACAAATAGTTTTTTGATAAAAGAAAATTAGGCGAGTTGAATTTCAAGGCTCGTAAGGTTAGAGAAGACCACAAAGTTGAACATTGATATTAATATTTCATTTAATAAATCACGAGTTATAAGTCCCGTAAATGTAGCTTAGTTGGTGGTTACCAGGGATAATTTGTGCAGGGGTCGGGATTCGAACCCCGAATTCCCCACTTCTCCACACAAAATGTGTGTGAATCTAGCCACTAGACTACTTGACAAAAAAATATACGAGTTATAAATATGAGTAACCATCTTTATTTTATTATTTATGTCATATATGGGTTTTTAACAAATAAATTTTTGATAAAGGAAAATTAGGTGAGTTGAATTTCAAGGCTCGTGAGGGTTAGAGAAGACCTAAAGGTTGAACGAGTGTTAAAAAAAACGTAGAGATGTTATGTTAAAAGCCTCGTGTTGATAGAAGAGATACTTATGAATCGTCTATCGAAAGTTTCATGTAGGCTGCAAGAGTTCAACTTGAGTTTAACCCATAACTTTATCGGTAAATCAACTCCTTACCAACCAAATCAGTTTTCTTTGAAACAACAACATAAAAAAATACTGTAGTTAATAAAGGCTTGAATAGTTAAATTGTCGCTGCAAGTTTGCGTGTTTTTTATTTTTTGTCATTGTATTTTTTTGTTGTTCTAATACAAACCTTGTAAGATGCAAACATTTTGATTTTAGTTCCTACTGTCATCATCCGTTACAAAAACATATACATGCAAACAGAGGATGACGTGGCAGTGTCTGACGACACTGATTTGACAAAGTGAACAATGAGTCACAAAGTTAGAAGAACTAAAACCAAAAAACAAAATCCATAGAGGGATAAAAAAAATGAGAAGACAAAAAATTCAAATTTAAAAACGGTTATTCTTCCATCCTCTTCATGTCCTTCTTCCTTCATTTTCATTTTATGGTGTGTTTGTTGAAGCGGTAAAAAGCAAAGAAAACCACGTTATGTGTGAAACTGTCTTTTGTAACTTCTATATTTTCACTTCAACGTTGCCTCGGCCCGCGAGAAATGGCATTTAAATGCTGTTCCAAACAGCCTATTAGTCACACAACTTCACAAAAAATTAGACTTACAATATCCGTCGGTCTTGTACCGACCATCTTTTGGAGCTAGAGAACAAGAAACATAAATATGGATAACCACACACAAATTTAGATGCCCTTACAAGAACACGAAACACATTTATACAAATTAGTGGACACAACAAATTAATCTTGTCTTGCATTACATTATTGGTGTAACGCCCTAGTTGTTATATTTAATTATTTTGATTTATGTGGAGTATATATATATATATATATTTATATATGATGTTTGGTGATTTATGTGGTGTATTATTTTATTATATGGTTAATTTAATAATAATTAGATTAAGTGTGAAATAATAATTATTTTGGAGTTTGGGGGGTTATTTAATATTTAATATAATTAAAGGGAGTTAAATGAAAATAGAAGGGAGTTACAACTAATGGGAAGTTAGGAAAAGAGAGGTTAGAAAGCTTTGTACGTAAAACTGACAAGTTGGGAGAAAAAGGAGAGAAGACCAAGTTAGAGCCAAGAGTGATTTTGCTGCACATTTCTTCTGCAAATTTAAGGTAAGGATGAGGTTTACTTCAATAGTGTATTTATTGATTTCTGATTTTGAGTTTAACAGGTTTTGGTGGAAATTGGGGATTTTGGGTTTTATGTTGGAATGATGATTTTGGGAGTTGGGAGTGTGAATTTGATGCTGGAAATAGGTTCTAAGTGCATACAGAAAGTTAATTTATATCTGTAAACTGATTTGGGGAGTGATTGGACGAAAAATGGGATTTTTGGGAAAAACCAGTTTTCTGCCCGTACAGAAGTTCATCGCTCGCCTCACGAGTAGCTGTGCTCGCCATGGCGAGTGAGCAACTTCATAGCTCGCCTCGCGAGCAGATCAACTCGCCGTGGCGAGCAAGCCAGTTCAAAACTTGATTTTTCAAAAGTTGTTATAAGATGTTTTGGGGATGGTTTAAGGTACCTAGATGATATTAATGATGACTGGAACAAGTTTTAGGTTAAAAAGATGAATAGGGAACTTAGAATTGGGATTTGAGTGAGAAAATATCATTTTTCCCGAGAGCATCTAATTTTCACTCGCCTCGAGTTCGCCTTGAACTCGCCATGGCAAGTAAGTGTTTTTGTGAACTCGCTGTAGCGAGCTGTGCAGTTTTGAGTGCTGTTTTGCTTGCATTAATTGTAGTGATTGAGTGTTGTTGTTTATGCGTAGTTATATTAATTGTGCATATTTATGGATGGTTGAATCTCTATGGGTTGTCGTTTGTTGTTGAGGACTGAAATGTATGTTTTAGCTACTAATCATACATGTTGTTTAAGTGGAGTCACATGGAGTTTGCATTGCATGGTCAGTTGTACGTAGATATACACAAGTAGGTCCATTGCATATGCATAAAACAGCGGAGAGGACTCATGTCCTGGAGCACTAGTTGCTTAACAGCGGTGAGGGCTTCGGTCTTGATGAATGCTTTAACCATTCAAAAGCGGTGAGGGCTTCGGTCCTGTTTGGTACCACATGCAAATTTGCATATTTGAGGAGTCTAAGGTGTTGTCTTAGCAGTGTTGTCATGTCATTTGCATGAGTCTTAGTTGTTGATTGTAATTGTTATATTGATGATGATGATGATGTTGTTGGTAAATATGTACATTGTATACATACTTGATGAGTGGATTCTGATGATGTTGTTGTTGCTTGTGAATTAATTATGTATATTTGCAAGATGATGTATTTGATGTTATAGGGTGTTAGATACAATTGAAGATTTAATATCTATATTTATTGTTGTGAATCTCACCCCTTCTGCTTGAAAATGTTGTCATTCCTATGGGTAACTTGCAGGTGATCCTGAGTAGTTGGTGGTGGCTCAATGTCGTGTCTAGGGCTCTGATACGTGGGAAGGGAATTATTATTTATATTATTGTTGTTTTTCCTTTCCATGTATCAAATTTTGGAACTTGTTGATGTGGCCCTTGTTGGTTGACTTATTGATGATTAGGCTTAATGCCAGGATGTTGTTGGAGACTTAAACCGTTGTTGTTAATTAAATGCAAACTTTCCGCTGCATGATTTTTGAAGTTATGAACGATGTTGAGTTAAATAGTTTTATTTTCTATTTAAGGAATTCTGAATTTGCGATGTAGCATGCCCGTTTGGTGCTTAACTCTGATGTATAATTGTTATTTAATTACTTTTGGGTAACGGAGTGTTACAATTGGTGCCATTTAATCTGGGAAAGAAGACTTTTTTCCCTCAATGGAAAAGTAAGTTTTAACCTTTAGATCAAATGGAGAACATACTCTTATCATGCTCCCTCAATACTAGATTTTTCTCCCTTTTTCTTCAACCACACAATCATCCAATTTCTCACTTTCTCTCTCTACCTCCTCCCCCTTCTCTCTCTGAATAGAACCATCATAACCACCACCATCACCATGTTTAACATCTAAATCTCGTTCACTTTCTCTATATTTTGTGATGATTTGATTAATTTGATCAAAAATTGATATGGTTTTGGATTTTTTTTTAATTTCTTATTTTTATTTTATGGGTTTTTCATTCCTAATTTTCTGAATTTGTAATTAATTTGGTGAAGATGAAAATAATAATGGAAAAGACGAACAATCATATACTCTGGATTTTCTAGAATTAACTTTCATGGCTGGTTTATTTGTTTGTGAAGATAACGTTCGCTCTGGATAGTTCAATTTGGTGAAGATGAACAATAATGGAAAATTGTTTTTTATGTTTTGTAGTTGTGGGTATGTTTTAGTTTGATAAAAAGACGTATTCTTTGGTATAAGTGGGTTGATTTTCTCTCTTATGTACAGATTAGTTATTGATAGAGAGATTAGAAAATCAAAAGGTTATGAATTTTGTGAGTATAAAGATGAAGAATTAAATAAAAGATGATTATTTTAATATTGATAGAGAAAACACATAAGTCTATTTGTACTGTATAAGTGTTGAATTAAAGAAAAGATGGAGTTGTGAGATATCACATTATGTGTTACGGTCCAACAAAGGTGGGGGAGAAGAGTCGTGGTGGAAGATGTGGTGGAAAATATTTAGTGTTGAGAGACCATGGTAAAATTGTGTTCCCTATTTAATCTAATGGCCAAAAACTAACTTTCCTTTGATGAGAAAAAACTAGCCATTCCCAAATTAAATGGCACCTACATTATTTACATATAGACTCCCAAATCATGCAAACAACAAAAGCAATTTTAAATGAAATATCAATACCAACAACAAAAGACAACAAAATACATAACAAAGTTTTGGTATTTGTCCGTGTGTAATTCAATCAGTGTCGCCTGCCACATCATCCTCTGTTTGCTACGTATACATTTTTGTATACGTAGAGACTAAAATCAAAACAATTGCATCTTACAAGTTTGGGTTTTAGAAAGAAAAAAAAAATACACATAGAAAACAAAAAACACACGACACAATTTAACTATCTAAGCCTTGTATAAATATGTCCTTTAAAACAAAAAAATAAAAACAACTTTGTGATCTTTTTTTTTTTTTTTTTTTTGTACAAAACAACTCTGTGATCTACTTATAGAGTGAAGTTTACTCAATTATTTTTTACACTGAGTTGGACGAGAGTCGATATTTCTCACTAACTCGATAATCGTTGGACGCTAATCTTTATTGTCATCAAATTTTCCCCGCTCTGCTTCAACATCGTGATTCCTCGCCCAATCCCAATTCCAACGGTTCACGTATTTCACACTCTCCTCTAAATTTCCAGGGTTTCAATTTTCATCCCGCCAATTTTAGATTTTCATTCCTTTTCTGTTTTAGCTCGAATTGCATTCATAGGTAGGGTTTTACTTGATTCATGCACTTTTTTGTTCTTCAATCGCAAAATTCAGTACAATTCATTGTTTTGTGGAATTTAGGGTTCTAGAAACGGAATTATTCCTTAATCGCAATTGAGATTAGGGTTTTCCATTGTAATTTAGCATTTCAGACATATTTATGACGACAGGTGGACATGGAGATAACCGTGATCATGAATTCAGGAACAGTGATTCTGATTTCAGTATTTCAAGGCGTGGTTTTAATAATAATGTGTATCATGATATTAGAAATGGTAAGGGTCGAAGTAGGGATACAAGGGATAGGATTATTCAGAGACAGAAAGATATTAGGGAGAGTCAGAAAGAAGTTTTGAATGGAAGTTACCGGTCATCTTCGAGTAGGAGTGACTCTGGTAGCAGTGGTGGTCGTAGTGGCGTGCCTGGTTCAAGAAGATGTGAGTTTTCTGTTAAGATTATGGATAGAGAGCCGGGCGAGCTTTCTAGTGAGAGTGGGTCGGATGATGGTGTTGAATTAGAGTCATTGGTGAAACGCCATGAGGTTGTGATGGGGAAAGAGTTTGATTATGGTGTTGAATCGGAATCAGTGTTGAAACGCCATGGGGTTGCCACGGGCAAAGAAAACGAGAGTCAGGCACCATTAGAGAGGAAAAGAAAATTTTCGCCTATAGTATGGGATCAAGAGGAGAGCAAAGTGAATAATTTATCCAATCTGAAGGTTGTCACAACAGTGGCCGCTCTTCCTCCACCACCTCCATTACCAATAGCATTTCGTGAGTCGCCTAATGTTAATTACAATGGAGTTGAAGTTCATTATCTTGAGAATCCCGAGTTGCCGACAGCAATGGATCCTTCTATGGTGTCTGAGTCAGTTCTAGATGCCGAGTCTCCTATAGGTTTGCATTCAATGTTGTCAGAGCAGGGGTTGGTTAATGGGCAGGTAGCTGAGCAACCAAAAGTTGAAGATTATGTGCCTACTCGTAATATATCATCTTCAAGATGGGCATCCGGAGACGACTCTCCTAATGATGAAGGTGAAATCATTGATGAGAAGGAATTCCTTAAAAGGAGGAGGTTATCTCCTGAATCAGGTACGAGAGTAAGAAACAAGATGTTGAGACCCGATGATAAAATCAAAGGTTTTGATAGGGCTAGAGCCAAATCATCTGAATCGGAAGAAAGAGATAGCACTGGGAGATACTCCGGTGAAGATGATCATTCTGGTATGGAGGGAGAGAGGAATAACAACATGGAGATTGATGGTGGAATTTGCAAAAGTGACACAAGTGGCAGTCACTCAAATACTGATTCTGAAAGTGAAGATGATTGCAGGGAAAGTATGGAACCTCCGACTCCACCACACAGAGTTGTTAACATGCTTCATGGTTGTAGAAGTGTTGATGAGTTTGAGAGACTGAACAAGATTAATGAAGGAACATATGGTGTTGTATACAGGGCCAAAGACAAGAAGACTGGCGAAATAGTGGCACTGAAAAAGGTGAAGATGGAGAAGGAAAAAGAAGGGTTTCCACTGACTTCTCTGAGGGAAATCAACATACTTCTTTCCTTTCACCATCCATTCATAGTTGACGTTAAGGAAGTAGTGGTAGGTAGTAGCCTTGATAGTATTTTTATGGTTATGGAATACATGGAACACGATCTTAAAGGACTAATGGAGGCAATAAAACAGCCATTTAGCCAGAGTGAAGTAAAATGCTTAATGCTCCAGCTGTTAGAAGGTGTGAAGTATCTGCATGACAACTGGGTGATTCATAGGGATTTGAAGACTTCAAACCTGCTTCTGAATAATAGGGGTGAGTTAAAAATCTGCGATTTCGGATTAGCTCGTCAGTATGGGAGTCCATTGAAACCGTATACATCATTGGTAGTTACTCTTTGGTACAGGTGAGTGATGTTTAAGTTAAATAAGCCACTTGTTTCTGTTTATTAACACCATTGTTTAAATTTGGATTATATTCTTGGCTATATCTGTTGTTGCGAATTTGAAAACTATGTTGTCATCACGCAGTCATGCAGTGCTATAGAACTAGATCTTAATATGCTATTATTATACAAGATTATTTTTGTAGTAGTATTGCAAGCTTGCTGCAAGTGACCCAATCTCATTTTTTTGGTGATCCCGTCTTTTTTAAGGCAAATAAACAGACTTCTTTCCTTTCATCATCCCATGTACACTTTCCATGTTTTTTTAAACATTTCTTTGCTATTATTCTACTAGAATATTTTTGGAGCAGTATTGCAAGCTTGCTGTAACTTAATGACCTAGCCTCGTTTTTTTGAGACCCCATCTTTATTAAGGCAAATAAACATACTTCTTTCCTTTCACCGTCACGAGTATACTTTTCCATCCTTTTTAAAACTAGTTAAAAAAAGGCTGTGTAATATTGCAATTGTTATATTTTAATGATAAATACATCGAAAGTCTGTTATTGCAGTAATGCCTTTATTAGTGACATTTGACCTTAGTTTACCGTGCATTTTATCATGTCACTGATTGCATTCTCTTGCAAGTGAAGAAATCATCTGATTCATGGTTGTTTCTTAGGGCTCCTGAACTTCTTTTGGGGACAAAGGAGTATTCAACAGCCATTGACATGTGGTCCCTGGGTTGTATAATGGCTGAACTTCTGTCCAAGGAACCGTTATTTAATGGGAGGAATGAATTTGATCAACTTAACAAGGTATATTTTAAATGCTCAGTCTTGCAGCTGTTAAGGACTCACTCTCACCACTCTGGCCTTTCAACTTTTGGTGCCAAACTTGGCTTAGGCTCGTTAACAATTATTATTTTATATACATGCAGATTTTCA
This sequence comes from Medicago truncatula, assembly GCF_003473485.1. Lineage (NCBI taxonomy): Eukaryota > Viridiplantae > Streptophyta > Magnoliopsida > Fabales > Fabaceae > Medicago > Medicago truncatula. Next base: position 42,185,185 of record NC_053044.1, on the reverse strand, counting down.
GAATTCTCGGCACCCCAAATGAAACAATTTGGCCCGGCTTCTCAAAATTACCTCTAGTCAAGGTCAATTATGTCAAGCAGCAGTAAGTAATTGTGATTTCTCTTATGCAAGACATTGATTTTTGGTTCCTCTGTTCTTACATTTTGCCACTGTTTCCAGGCTTCAACTCTGTGTGGTTCTGGTCTGGCTATCTGGCCTCCCCTGGTGACTTATGTTTACAAGACTTTTCTATTGTGTATTAACCACAGGAATGTTCCTTTCAGGTATAATCTCCTGCGTAAAAAGTTTCCTGCAACATCTTTCACCGGATCCCCCGTTCTTTCTGATTCTGGATTTGATTTGTTGAGCAAGCTTCTCACTTATGACCCTGAAAAGGTACATCTCTGCTGCTTTGATTTTGTAATTACACATTTGTTTTAGTGCTTATTAAGAATACATGCCGTTGTTATTTTGTTCAAAGAGGATCACTGCTGAAGATGCTCTCAACCATGCGTGGTTTCGTGAAGTTCCCCTTCCTAAATCTAAAGAATTCATGCCTACATTTCCTGCTCAACATGATAAAGAAAGGTGACTTAACAAGATATTACTTTGGCAAATGCCTTTACTATTTTACTTGCTTGTTTGATTCTTATATATGCTTTTCAATTGCATTAGGAGAATGCAAAGAATAATGAAGAGTCCACATCCGTTAGAGAGGAAGCACCACAAGGAGTTGCAGCAGAGGGAATCAGGAACTGGTAGTGTTTTTGGTTAACAGTGATGCTATCTAAAGTTTTGGTCTTGATAGTGTCATTTTAACTCGCTGTTGAATGTTTGCATGCTTGAGGTGTGAGTATGCACCGAATGGATGTTCCAAACATTGTTAGTTGATAGCCTGTGCTGTTTTTTATCAGGCACCTGTTTTTAGTTCGGGTTGAGATATGTATTCTTTACATTCTGGGAGACAGATTTATTTCAGGTTAACCTTCATTGTTGATCGCCGTATAGAAATGTCCACGGGACACAGCTGGCAGCATAAGGTGTGGCAGAATTGCCTTCTTAAAATAGGAATAGTTCATGTATGCCGAAACTTGTATGTAACATATTTTCATTGGCCTACTGTAAACAATTTAAATCTGGTTGAGTTCAAGCAGTATGGATTCTTTTGCATCTATCAGTTAGTTCTTTGGTTATTTTTTAATGTTCATATTCTGTTTGCAAGAGCAAGTTCGTGTGAAGTGGAAGAGTGCATTCTGTCCATTTTGTTGAAGAAAATGACACTGATTTTTCACATCAAAGGTAATGAACTCCTTATGTATCTTAGATATCAAGGAATGAGAATTGAACTTTGTCAGTTTGACTTGATAAATGATGCCTTAGTGTTTATCTCTGTTGCAACTAGAAGATGCACACCAGAATAATTGTCTTATATTTGATATTTGTGTTTTTGCGCGTGTGCTGCTACTTCCACAAATTCTTAGTGTGTCATACTTTTCAATTTGATTTTTGTTAATGTCATGACTATGGGTTATATATTTTAGACGTCAACATCTTTAGAACCAACTGTTGCTTGTTTTGGATTTCAATTGCTGAAACTTCAATGTTAAGTACAAATGACTATAGTTTCAAGGAAATATCTTGCTTAGAAAGGAACTTTATTAGTAATTTATTTATTTTGCTGTCTTTTAATTTTGAAGTTTCTCAAATTTTAGTGAGCAAAGTGGATGAATTTGGAAGAATTTCATTTATTCTTTTGGCGTAAAAATTTATTACAATTGAATAGGAATTGTTCCGCATTTCATTGTTTACAAGTTGGCTTTTTTGGCTGTAGCTTTAATTTATGAGGACTAAAGCATCAAATCAAATGAAATGTGAATGTGATTTTCCTTTGTTTTGTTATCTCCTTCCTCATTAAATAAAATATATTATTTTGGTATATTTTCATATATAAGGATTTAAATTTTCACAAGTTTGAATATTCTTTCATGACATTTGTGTGTGGATGTCACTGCAGTATCAAAGCTAGCAGGTTGAGGATGTTACCTGTATACCCTGGGAATATATGGAACTTTGTTCCATCAGGCTCTCTAGAGGTACCATCCAAACCTTAGTTTGTCATAATACATCTCTGCAGTTCTAACAACTACCCGATATTCTAAGATCTGAACCATTTATTTATCTCCGTTGTGCTTCTTCTAGTGATTCATTGTATAGTTTATTCTTATTTCTTGGAATGATGTTTTAGTGATGTTTGGTGGATTACAACATTTCAGTTTTATTGTTTCTTTATAACTTTAAATGGCTTGTTAAATTGAAAGTCAATTAAATGATTCAGTTGTAACTCATGGAAGAACTCTCCTCTTCACTAAAATGGATTGCCCAGGATAATGGTTGTCAAGTTTTGACTGGGCAAGTAGAAAAATTTGACCTCGGTCTGGATTTAATTAACCATTGAAACTTTTTTTTTTTTTTCCCCTTCTTCTGGCTCCAACTACTGTAACCCAGTTTTTGGGGTTAGGCACCGACAAACGTGCATCATCACGTTGTAACTACAACTTAGGTGAGTAGTTTAGCCAGATATTGAAAATTTCATCATGGCAAATAAAGTTCAAAAGTGCTTATTACTTATTAGTCTAAAATGTTGTAAACATCGTTTTTGGTTAGTTTTGGAATATGGAGTCTTGAACTGGATCTTATTTTATTAAATCATAAAAAATTAATGGTAGTCAAATTAAGTGGAATTATTTGGATGACAATAGTGAGATTAATGGTAGGCAAATTAAGTGGAATTATTTGGATGACAGTAGTGAGAAGCTGTTAAGAGTTTGTCCTTGAAGGATCAGACCTTTTGAAAATTATTAAATGGTTACTGTATTATTTTTCTTATTTTTACCACTTCATGTTGCTGATTGGAGGGGCAGGCATCTACAGCAGCTCCAGTGCATTATTTTTCTGATGGTAGGCTTTTAGACATTTTATTTGGGGCACAATAGATCTTATGTTTGGCATTTTTTTCCGGTACAATATGTTTGTGATTGGATCATATGGTAGAATGATATTTGTTTCTATTTATCTGTTTTCCATCTTGCTATGATGGACATGGTTCTCGTCAACTTAAAATTGGGATCAAGTTGATGCTTGCTAGCTTTATGATTGAAGAATTTTGACAACTTCCGTGGGATTGCTAATAACTGTATGTTTGTATGGCCGGGAGATGGGCTTGGCTTGCAATGAGGTTTAAAGCATCGAGCAATTCATAAAATTTATACATTTTGATGCATCCCTCGAAATCACCCATTTTTGCTATGTTACCGTGTGACATTTGCAGCAATTGTGAATGTTTTATGCGATTTTTCTTGACTGTAGCACGAGGATTACTTAATTTAGTAGTTAAAGTTCACCAAGAGAACATATCTACTATGATTGAAGATTTTAATGCCTGGCCATGTCTAATTGTCTTGGTACTACATTTCTCGAATGGTTAGGGTTGCGGTCTAAACACACCTCAATATTGGTATTTAAAACAAGTAGTGGGTAAATGTAATTTGTTACACGTGATATCAGAATTTCACAAATGCCACACGGTACTATAACAATATTCAAATGAGGAAAATGACTGATGGTTCTATAACTAGAGCTGTCGAAAATGGGACGGCCCATTGGCCCATATTTTTGGTCTGGGTCTAAAAAACTAACAAAAAGGCACTCGGGTTTTTCAGCCCAAACCCATTTGGGCCATACAAAAGTTGGGCTGGACCGGGCTGGACCACCGGGCTTTGGGCCGGCCCATTAGTCCATATTTCATTTTATTTTGTTAAAAAACAACATATTTTTTTTAAAAAATTATCAACTCATTTAAAATTTATTAACAAAAAAATATTTAAATAAATAAACTTAATAAATATGAATGAATTTAGCTTACAGTTTTAAAATTATTAATTTGATTTAATTGAAAGAATAATCTAGAGTTTAATTATTTATTATTCAATGTTAATGTAAAAATTATTTATATTTTTATGTCCATCCAATTATATTTTAGCAAAAAAATAAAGGTGAGTAATTAATACATAAGAAAATACATAAAAAAAAAAAGTGAATAAATTTTAAAAATAAAACATAAACGGGCCAGGCCGGGCTCTAGAATTCACAACCCAATCATAAACGGGCCCAAACTGAGCTGGCCCATTTCTATAGTCCCCCAAGCCGGGCTGGGCCATTTGACTCCTTTATCTATAACTCTTTCAATCCGGGACCTGTTCTATGCATGTGATCGGACATTAATTGGATGGGTATGGTTGTTGGTTAACTTTATGAAGTAAATTTTAATTTGTATAATTTTATAGAAGTGTTCAAAAATAAATATAACAATGTAATACTGTAAAAATATGTTTATCCAGTGTATAATTAATCCCATATAAGTACATTTATAAATTTCTTTGCTATCTTCTGCAAAAAAAAAAAAAATTGTTTGCTATCTAATTAAGCACTTTTTTTAAGGAACTATCTAGTTAAGCACGTATCGGGCTTTTAGCTCTGTTTGATATTTTTTGATTAAAAGCTGTTTGATATAAAAAAAGGAAACATGTATCGATTTTTTTTGCTGTTGATAGAAGCATGTGTCAATTTTTATTTTTTTTTGTTTTGTTTGTAAACTTGGTATCTGATTCAAGAATCGACTAATCTCACTGTCCATTGCGGGGGACTCAGTTAAAAGTCAGAGCAACCTCTGTATGAACTCAGCCCACCGAAATTGACAACAGAGAGAATCGGACCTGAGACCTCTGGAGGAACAAACTCCAAGATTCCAAGTCAACCATTAGCCCAACCTCAAATGGGTTTTAAATCAACGATGTACATAAATTCCCTTGTGCTTCAATACTTTTATGATTTATTTTACACTTATTTTGATTGATTGATTTAGGGTGTGTTTGGTAAAAATAAGCTATAAGCTAGCTGATAGCTGAAAAGCTAGCTTATAGCTGATGGCTGATAACTGATAGCTTATAGCTGAAAAGTTAGCTGATTAAAATTAAAAGTGTTTGGTAAAATTAGCTGTTGAAGTGACTATAAATATAAAATGACATAAAAGGACATGCTTGTTTAATTTTTTTTAATATCATATATATAATTTTTATTACTTAACACATTTATTTTTAAATATTTAAATATATTTCAAATTATTTTCATCTCCAAAATAATAAATGTATTTATGAATTCAATCGAATTTTTTTATTTAACAATTTTTATTTTATTTTTATGAATTTTATTTAACTAAACTTGCTTCACTATTATAAATTTTATATAAAATTATATATTATATGAATTATGAGCAAAGTAAAAAAAAACAAAAAAGTGGACAAGAAAATTTAAAAAGTCATACATGGTAAACATGGTTAGTTGAAGAAGATAGTGGGTAGTTTTTTTTTTTTATTATAATAAAATAAAATAAAATTAAGAAAAGGTTAAAATGGGAAGAAAGTATAAAAAGCTACAAGCTATAAGCTAAAAAGCTACTTGGATTAGCTTCTTAAAAAACGCTATAAGCTAGTGAGAAAAGCTTTTTACCAAACACGTCTCATTTTATCAAAACACGTCTTATTTTACTTTTATGACTAAATCGTTGCTTCAATATGTAAAACCAAACTGTCAAATTATATTGTAACAAAAAAAAAACTGTCAAATTATATAATTTGATTGATTCAAGCTCTTACCAAATCCAAATTAATTATCACGACAAATGTTCCAATTGCTAATTTTTTTAATTGCTCTCGCATAATCATGCTATTTTTTTCCTGACTTAAATGCTTTTTGGTCTCTTAACTCTTTAATTGGTATCGCTTTGGTCCCTTAACTAAAAAAAAGATTGTTTGAGTATTTAAGTTTTTTTTAGTCTCGTTTTGGTCCCTTCTGTTAAGTTTCCGTTAGGGTTTAAAAAAAAAGTTAACTTCTGGACACGTGTCACCTTGTCATTGGCTAATTTAATATTTTTTTATAAAAAAATCCCAAAGCCAACGACAAAGTGACACGTGTCCCAGAGTTAACACGTGTCACTTTGTCATTGGTTATGGGAATTTTTTAGAAAAAAATAAAATAATATTAATTTTATTTTTATTTTTTTAAAAATTTGTTTGTAAAAAAAAAATTCTCAGAGCCAATGACAGGGTGACACGTGCCCACACTTAACGTTTTTTATTAAACTTAACGGAAACCTAACAGAAGGGAAAAAAATGAGCATTTAAGCTTTTTTTCCATGTTAAATCTTAATGCCTCATCTAACATGTTAAGAGAGAATGCATGTATTAAGAAATGAGGTCCATGTTAAGAGAGAATGCATGTCTAACATGTTAAGAGAGAACGCATGTATTAAGAAATGAGGATAAAGAGATTGAAAGATGTAGATTCTTCCTCAATTTTTCTGTCTAACATGTTAAGCGAGAATGCATGTATTAAGAAATGAGGATTAAGAGATTGAAAGATGCAGATTCTTCCTCAATTTTTCCAACGAGAGATGATCCAGCCCGACACCGACACATATAACTACACTGAATTATGTGATTTTTTAAAATTATTAGCGGTATCGACATGTCGGTGTACATGTCGTGTCCGTTGTCCGTGTCCGCATCCGTGCTTCATAGTCCAGCCCTAATGTATATGTTACTGGGAAATGATTTTTTGACGCAGAAGTTGACACTGGATACCATATAAAAAGACTTCCAACATACTGTTTTGGTTTTTTCTCTATCCTTGGGTCAAACTTTTTTCTCTCCTCGGATCCATAAGACACTAACTCAAGTATGTATTATTGTGTACGGATACAATATCGGTGTTCTATGCCCAAATAACATTGCTCTAAGGCATTAATGGCTCTTACGGTTTTTTGCTGGACAAGGGTGATCCAGTTCTAACTTCACAGTGCAGAAGACAATTCGAGCTTAGAAGAGGAAGTAATTTCTAGAAAGTGGAACAGTGGTGGCTGCAGCGCAGGTTAGAACCTCTCCATCTGCGGTGACAGTGTATGTCTCTGGGTCCACAGTGATTTCTGGAAGGGCATCATTCAGTTTCATGTCTAATTTGCTGAGCTTCCTTACATTGTCCACGGCTTCCACCCTCTTGTCAAGTCCATATAAAGCTTTTACACCGTAGTCCAAAGCTGCCTGTTTGTGACAGAGCAATGATGTGTGAGGTGAATCTGTATTGGTTTATGTGTGTGCGTGGAGTGTGTATGTGAAAGAGAAGGAGAAAGAAAAGGTTGCATACCTTGCTCACAAAAGCAATAGAGTTTGCACGACCAGCCTTGCCAAATGCTCCGAACATAGGTCTCATAATCACCTGCAAAATCGGGTTTCCCAGTTTAGTTGAAGCATTTCTGATTAAAGTTAAACACCTCTAGAAAGACTGGTTACATATACACTTCCCATGCTGTGCTCTATCTCACATCACATAAGTGTGTGTCAAATTTAGCATACATATGCTTTGCAGGGATGCGACTTCACAACAGTCATTTACTTGAATTTAGATATCATATCAGATATAGTGAAATACGAAGCATCAAATTTTTGAATTGTACAAATTTTGTAGATTTGATCTACTTAATGAGAACTTTCATTTGAATAATTGGATCTCTTAATTTCATATTTTATTTTGTTTAAATTTGTTAAATTTATATTTACACAATTAATGAGCTATGCTAAGTGTGACGTCTAATATCAAGACATAAGAAAACATTACCGGTTCAGGTGTCGGGATGCTAGCGTTTGCATCACCCATGTTAGCCCATGCAATGTCACCACCTTTGATCACCATTTCTGGTTTTGCTCCAAAAAAGGACGGTTTCCATAATACAAGATCAGCTAACTTTCCCACCTGCAAGACTAGGTATAACGGAAATGAGGCAGGAAAAAAAATCCCACTTAAATGCACAGCTTTATAGTGGGCTCAATGAGGATTTCAGATAGTTCAAAAGTTCAATAGTTAAAAGTACAATAGTGAAAAATGATGTTGAAGTCTGTGATGGCGTAGTTGTTAATGATGAAGTTGAGATAATTCCGATTCGTCAAAATTGTGATGGATGCAGCAATGTGACAAGATTTTGTCTTGTCCTGAAGCCAGTGAAGCACTCTCATAAGGGTTTTTGGTGAAGAACTTGCAAAGGAAGCAATTGAATGAACATTCATGAGTATACTGCTTATAAGTATTGTGCAATTAGCACTACTTATAAAGTATACTGCTAATTTTTCCAATTATGGACATACATATCAGAAGTGAGAAAGCTGGATTTCTGAAAATCAGGTCTGACTTTTGGTAAGCCAGTAAATTGCTTGGTGTATACTCTACAGCTTTATTTATAACACTTTGTATCTTTAGTGCATGTTTGGTATCATAGTCGATTTGCCGAAATCATGGTGAGCCACCATGATTTTGCAAAAGCTATAGATCATAGGTGGATAAGTTCTGATAGCATTGACAACGATGTTTTTTCACGGGAAGTATCAAAATAACTTCCTGTATATATATGTTATTATCCACTTAAAATCATGCTTGGATTGACGAAGGACGAAAAATCAAACAACATACCTCAACTGAACCAATATATCGTGACAAACCATTCGCTATAGCAGGATTTATAGTGTACTTTGCAACATAACGTTTGATTCGAAAGTTGTCATTGTCTGAATCATCAGGCTGCAGTGGTCCTCTTTGTGACTTCATCTTATTGGCAGTTTGCCAAGTTCTGCTTATGACCTAAGAAAGAAATCATTCGACAATTTAACCTCGAGGATACAAAACTATTATAAATTTTCAAGGGTATACTGTAAATTTTTTAAGAGAAAGTGAAAGCAAAAAGAAAATATGGGAATTTTGTACAGCTATAGTCACATAAATAACAGTAAGATATGAGGTGCTGTTCCAAAGACTACATGAGACAATGACAAGAAAGACCTTCAAACAAATTGAGAGAAATGCTGCTGGCACACACTATTTTTTTCTTTTTTGGGATTTATCAAGCACTAAAATTATTTATTTCATAGTAAATGAGTATAATTTAAACGGGGTGACTTGAGTAAAGGATGGACCTCTCCAATTCTACCCATAGCCTGCGAATCAGAAGCAATAATGCTAATTGCACCCATATCATGCAAAATATCTTCAGCAGCAATCGTCTCGGCTCTTATCCTTGATTCTGCAAATGCAACATCTTCTGGACAATTCTTATCAAGATGATGGCAGACCATCTGTACATCATCAAGTCAAAAATAAGAATCAAAATGACTTAAGCTACATTATAATTTTACGACTGTTTTTTTTCTTTCTTCTTTTTTCGTACCAACATGTCAAGATGCTCATCTATGGTGTTTAATGTAAAAGGACTTGTAGGATTTGTTGATGAGGGTAGGACATTCTTCACACCACATACTTTGATGATATCTGGAGCATGGCCGCCACCTGCACCTTCACTGCCCAGGAAAGTAATAGAGAATAGTAAAACGGAACCAAAAAGTCATCCAATGTTCAATTCTGATGGGCCGCAAGATATGAGCATACAATATGATGAGTATGAGCATATACGTATGTATAGAAGTGAGTATCCTATTATGGGAAAAACAAAGGTTTGAGTTTACCTATTTCAGATTTCACATATTACAGATAAGATCAGAGTCATAAATGATGAAACCAGTGTTCTAGCAAGAAGTTATAAATTAGTTTCTTATCGCTATGGCAATACTTCTATACAAAAAACTTTACAAATAACATTAAAATGGATGTTTTTCTTAGAACACTAATTAATTATCAAATATAGCAATCATGTCAGACCTTTGTCTGATTTTTTTCAAAGTTAGCATATACCTGTGGTAAGTATGAATAGTTCTTCCTTCAAATGCAGCAATTGTATGTTCCACAAATCCAGATTCATTTAAGGTGTCAGTATGTATGTTAACCTGTTACCGTACAAGTTAGTAATAAAAAAATAAACAGAACAATGTAAAGATGAGAGTATTACACTAAATGAGTGGACAAAAAACCAGAAGGGAAATTAAGGAGAAAATTGTGCCTGGATATCATATTGTTCTGCAACAGTCAAACAGTTGTGTATTGTGGCTGGTGTAGTTCCCCAATCCTCATGCAGCTTCAGTCCCATAGCTCCAGCCTTGACTATTTCATGTAATTCATCAGGCTTGGCGCAATTCCCCTAAAAGCAATGAATGGAAGTTTTAATTATTTAACTTTAACGTATTCTAGAGGTCCAACACAAAATTGAGCAGAGCAGAGATGAGGAAAAATAACTGAACAAAAAAAAGAAAATGAACAAGCATTATATACAAGCAAAGAAGAAAAACGAACTTTTCCATTAAAACCAAAGTTCAGAGGCAGGTCATCTGTTGATTGCAGCATCATTTGCATCTGATTAGGTGCCGGTGTGCAAGTTGTAGCACGCGTTCCATCTGCTGGTCCTGTTCCTCCTCCCACTAGTGTAGTGATCCCTATATAAAAAAGAAAAAAAGGACTAGATAAAATCCACTAAGCGAGCCTACAGTACATATAGATATTGTATTGCACAGCCAAAATAATATTTTAATTTACTATCAGTCATGATTCCAGCACACTAGAGCATGCATTAAATATTTAAAATACTCATGTAAGTAAGCCCTTTCAACAGAAACTTTGTGAAACTCACCACTTGATACGGCTTCATATACTAATTGAGGGCATATAAAATGCACATGGCAATCTATAGCCCCAGCTGTTACAATCAAGCCCTCTCCAGCAATAACTTCAGTATTAGCCTAGATATGGGACGGTGCAATATAAGCTGTATCAAGATAATGAAGGAATTCAACCCATTGCCGCAGATATCTGGAAAGGAACTTACCCCAAAGATCATATTAACACCGTGCATAACATCTGGATTTCCTGCTTTTCCAATTGAGGCAATAAGGCCATCTTTAATGCCAATATCTGCTTTGAAAATTCCAGTATAATCAACGACCACAGCATTTGTTATAACGGTATCGAAGGAGCCATCAGGTGAATGGCCACACGACTGACCCATTCCATCTCTTATGACTTTCCCACCTCCAAAAACACATTCATCACCATAGGCAGCAAAATCTTTTTCAATTTCCGCAAACAAGTTAGTGTCACCAAGACGAATTTTGTCGCCAATAGTGGGACCATACTTGTTAGCATATTCCTCTCGAGGAATTAATTTAGTTAATGAATAGTCTTCTCCGGTAATACCTTCCCTAGGAAATTCATATTTGAGGTAAGAAATCTTCTCAGACATGGAATTGGCAAAGATGCACACAAATTTATATAACAATAACTTAAATAACAAATCATAAACCTTGCATTTTCATCTTCCTTATGCTTGAATCCCCTTGTTCTCACAGCCTCCATGGCTGCTATGCATTTGGAATCGTTAACTGGACCACAAACAATGTTGTGACCTCCTTGGATGACTTTGTTACCACCAATGCTTACAAGTATAACACTTTTACTCTCCCCTGGCTATCAAGAGTAAATGGTTTTTGATTAATGGTTTGTAATCTAATAAAGGAAATAGTTTACCAAAGGTTGCATCTAGCCTGCTCACATGAGACCGGCACTGAATAAAAAAATAGTGCAATTTTTTTAATGAATTATACATTACAATTACTGTGGTAAATTAAAAAATAGACAAAAGCATAGAATTATACCTCAAAGCGCGTCGTAGTCCCAGAGGCTATATTAAGACGCTTGCCAAATGCTTTTCTTCTATCAAAGGTTAAGTAAGGATTTACTTCAATAAAATGATAGTGGCTTCCAACCTGGAAATTTTCAGAAATATCGTAAAATGGTTGTTTCAGTTATTTTCTATTGACAATACTAAGAATTAGAAAGGAGTCAACTAGCTGGAATATTTGAGACAGTAAAATTTTAATGTTAATGTTTGACAAGCTTCAAGAATTATAACTAGATTGAACATGACATCAAAAGCCCAAAAGATTCTATTTCCTGAATTAACTATGATCCAAGGATAGTTGATTCGGGTACAAAAAGGTGAATGAGATTCACATTCTTAAATTCAAATATTCAGACAACAAACAGTTTAAATCATCCATAATTGATAACAAAACAAATTCACAAAAACCAATACTGGTTTAGTGACGTTCATTGACATCACTTTGTTATTTCATATGTGCACAACTTATCTTACTGCATTTAAAAACACTTGTACTACGTGTAACTAGAGCATGTTTCAAGCATTTTTAATCTGGAATAAATGCATTTCTTTTTTAAAAAAGCATAAAAACCTATTGAAAATGATAAGGTGCTAGGTGTGCAACATGTGCCGGAAAATACCTGAACTGGTCTGTCTCCATTGTTTACAACTTTAAGAGAGACTGCTTCCCTTCCAGCATTAAGAATCACCATTCTATCTTCAGTTTTTATTTCACCAGGAATGACATTATCTTCATTGTTCTCGGTAAATATATCAAGTGAAGGTACTGTAAACACAATTTCCATCCATCAAAACCTTTTCACATAAACAATAGAAAAATGCTTATTATGAACAGCTACTATAAATACATAAGAATTTTATTGTCTTAAATTTAAATTAAGCAAAGACACAATTAAGAGTGGTTACCAAATAGCATATGCTCAAAACATGGAAGCACTCAGCAGAAATACATAATAAAGGCATACCTGGAAGAAAAGAACCGAATAATGCAAGTACAAGGTTTCCATTTTCACGAGCAATTGGGTCATGAACCGTGATTAACTTAGTCCCATCATGAAAGGTAGCTTCAACCTACATTCAATTTTTTTTTATAAAACTATGAACATAGCATTCTAGCATGTGCAAATTCTTTCTGTTTCTGTATGAGCCAGGAAGTCGAGGAAGATTCTAGCATGTGCAAAAATTGTGCTGCATCCCTTTGAAGTTTTAAGAATTGTGATAAAAAAACTAAAAGAACCCAAAATATATCCAATAAAATATCAAAAAGATATTTTTTGAATCATAAATAAAAAAGAAAGAAAAAATTGCAACAGTTTTTGGCACAAAAGATGGAAAAACTGCAATAGTAACAAGTTAACTGAGCTGACTTCATGCATAAAGCCATTTGAGAGACTGCTTTTTGAACAATCTCATAAAAGTAAGTACCTGAACAGTTTCCAAGAGATGTGGAACAGCTGAAAGAACTTGTCTCCTGTTAAAACATGAAGACATATTTAGACACAGGAAAATTCCAAAGGTTCGGTCTAGTGGTTTTGGACTTGGAGGTCCCAAGTTTGAGCCTCTATGCTGCCTCCGGAGGGAGGTAAACGTAAATCCCTTTGTAAGTGCTATTTGAGAAAAAAACTAGATTGGGGCACCATCCCCTAACTCTTAGTTTTTATTATAGAAAAAAACTAATTCTGCTTTTTCTACCAAAGAATAATAATCCCTCCTATTAAATAAAACCTTCATATTTAGTAATTCAAAATCTAAGTAAAACTGAACTAATTTACCCTACTTAATGATGTTATTCATAAAATTCTCTTCAACTAATATAGATTTTAATTTCAATAACCAAATCATTCTGAGAGTAACAATTTAAGATACAAAACTTTTGATCAAGGAAGGTCAAAAGTCAAAACAGAATCAGATGATGAAAATGAGAGCATAATTATACCTTCCTAATAGTTCTCTCCCAATAGACATTAGCTCTGAAACAGTCTTATCCCCATTACGAACAAACTCCACAATCTATGCATGCATATAACAAAAACACAATTAAAATTCAATCAGTATCATCTTCAATTCAATTGTAGAAACATTGTTTTGCAAGCAAGGTTTGAAAATTGATTAATACAAGAGAATTAGGAAACTAAACCTGTGTTGCTATGAGAGCAACGGCTTCAGGGTAGTTGAGTTTCAAACCACGAGCGAGACGTTTCTGAGCAAGAAAACCAGCATTGTGCAGCTGTAGTTTTTCAATTTCTCTTTGACACAGTTTCATTTCTCAAAAGAGGGGATTCAAATCAGTGAAAATTGAAAACCCAAAGTTGGAAAATATGATGTGTTTTTTGTTATGGTTGTTATTTATAGCGGAGAGATTTTAGTTAGTTATTGTGTTTTTTTTTTTTTTTTTTTTTTTTTGTAGAAAGTACATAAACAACATAGTACTACTATTAATTATGTTGTGCAAAACGAGATCCTGAACAGACAAAAACAAATGAAACAACTCCACCAACGACAAATCTTTTCTCAAACCTTTCTGTCACGTGTGGGTCACCATTATTTATTGATTTATTCTTGGACCTGGAGCACTGCCCACTCAACGTCGCATTCACCCATATAATTAAAAGTTATTTTTCTTTCAAAAAAAAATTAAATAGTTATTTTAGTCTCGTATGATAAACCACGATAGTTTTTAATGCATTAAAATAATGGAAAATGTTAACGAGTGTTCTGGAGCACTTTTAAATATTTTTAATAGCAAATTTTTACGAAAATCTGTGTAATCAGTGTATTGGAATTTATAACATTTAATTTTTTTAAAGAATATTTTTTAAATTTGGGATCCTTAAAGAGTGCTCTGGGGCACTCGTTAACAAGATCTAAAAATTATGATTGTGTGCTTTGTTGGTTAAAATTGAAATGCTTTCTTTAACGTTATTGTCTTGGGGGTTGAAGTGTGGTGGGTTAAAACAAAGAGTAGACATGATAGATGTAAGTATTTCTTAATTGAAAATATGAATGGATTGTTCTTGTCTATGACTATTTTGAGTAACATTGTACAATCAAAAGTTATTTTGTAATTTTGTTACATTAATGGATTTTTATTGTGGTTACTTGTTATACACTTGGGGACAAAAATTATTATTTGTCTTGTCATTAATTAAGAAGTTAATTAGTATCCATTGTCGATAATATATTGACATGTCATTGACAAATATAAAAATGTATGAATTGTCATATTTATTAATTGACGTTAGTGTTTTAAAACTTAGATCAGACTGTTGGTCGAACCGGAGGTGTGAGCAGGTTGTCGACTCATCAGACCAGACATGCAAGTAAATCGGAGAAACCCTGTGTAACCCAGACGGGTCTATGAACAACATAAAATAATGAACTCTTATCCAATCATAATGAACTTTAACCTAGTTGTAGTTTACTACCACAAGGGGAAATCCAATTTGTTTATAATTAATGTTGATATTACAATGTCTAATTTCTAAGACCAATTGCACGAAATGAACAGTTGTCTCAATTACAATGATACAAGGGTGACTAGTATTGAGTATCATCGTTCGTCAATTGGTTCAGATGGATGTGTTTGATTCACCAACACGAAACTTTTAAACAACGATGATCTGAGAACCATGTACTCTGTACTTGGTTAATATAGTTTCAAAGGATTGATTGAGTTAGATGATATCTTGGTGAGATA
Organism: Medicago truncatula; assembly: GCF_003473485.1. Lineage (NCBI taxonomy): Eukaryota > Viridiplantae > Streptophyta > Magnoliopsida > Fabales > Fabaceae > Medicago > Medicago truncatula. Next base: position 42,169,787 of record NC_053044.1, on the reverse strand, counting down.
TGTTCAGGCTATTCGAAAAAGTTGGATTCATCCCAGGGTATTTGAAGAAATTGTGGCGTGTATGGTTGAACCCAATGAAGAAATTAGTTTGGCTCATCCATAATCTTTGTGTTTAATTTACCTTTTAATTCATGTTGTTGTAGTTTTTGTCTACTCGTTGTGTTTGATTCTAGAATCCAAACCTTAAAAGCATGATGCATATTTTAGAATCTAAACGTTGGTAACTTTGAAAAATTGAAGGGAACGTGAAAGGGATGAGGGGGGAGAGGATTGCCCGACTTAAATATGCAAGTAGAGTCCAACCTAATATATCAGTTCGTTAGATTGATGAGCCGCATAGTTTAAATATCACCTTAATCGTTTTTATCTAATCAACGTTCACATTCCTAACATACACTCTAATTGTACTTCAATTTATAATCTTACGCACCTAGTTGAAGATATCAACAAAATTAAAATCTACAACAAAGAAAGTCAATTATACATGACTATGGTATGAAGTATACATGGAAAACTTGGTTTATATGTTCAAAACAAAAGGAACTTTGATACATATAGCACGAGACCACAAGTATTTTCTCCAACCTTGTCCATGAATTTCTATCCATAACCATATTCCCTCAGCCAGTATTAGCTCTAGAACCAAAAATGGCTTCTCTTGTTACTAATCTAATCCCTCTTACCCATAACTCAGCCATTTCAACCCCACCTTCACAAACAAAATGCACCTCCTTATTTTTTGCAGTAACAACATAAAACATTCCTAACTCATCAACATCAAACTTCCTCCTACGGTTCCATCGAAATCTTTCACTTGGTCCAACCTCAGCCTCTTTACAAACAACATTTCTTTTATTTGATTTCCCCCAACGTAAAATTCCAGCAGCACCAATCATTACCAATTGTTTCTTATGTGGCAACCCTTTACCACATTTTGTATGTTTTTTCACACATGCACCACGCAACACTACTCTTCTAGCTAACTCATCTAGTATCACACGCTCTGCATCATTTCCTTTGTTATTTTCTCTTGCAAGTAAAAGTGCTGTTTCATTCCTCTCATTTTTAACATCACATTTTGCTCCATAAGATATCAAAATCTCACACATTTCTCCATTACTTTCTCTTGCTGCTAACATCAATGGTGTATATCCATTTCCATCAAAACCATTCACATCATAGTAGCCCTCTTTTAATAATTTTTCAACAATGCTTATGTCTCCATAACAAGCTGCACGGTGAAGAGGATTTGGCTCGGTTAAAGTACTAATATTCAGACATCCCTTTTTAAGTGCATATTCAAACATCACCTTGTGAAAATTTTCCTTATTTTCACCATTTTGGTTCAAGTCTATGAGATTTAGAGCTGTCAAACCATATCTGTTTTTAAGATTGATTACATCAGCTCCAGCATGAAGAAGTACCTTGAAAGCTTCCACGTTACCCTCTGCGGCAGCTATCATGACAGCTGAAAGTCCATTTCCATTTTGTTCATCTAGATTTATATTCCGGTATTCTATGAGCTTTTTCAAAGCCTCTATGTCATTCGCGCGAGTGACAAATAACAAAGCGGAAAATCTAGATGCATTACTTGATTTAACACCTGTTCCGGATCTAATTATATCCAGAATTGCTTTCTGATAAACTTGAGTCCACTGATTAGAACTTGATATTGAAGTTGCATAATGACCAGACAAATTTACTATCCCCAAGTCAGCTCCTGATGACACTAAAACTCTTAGACACTTCTCATTTTTATTCCTTGTACAAATCATCAATGCCGTGTCACCAAACTTTGTTTGTGAGTCTAAGTTACACTTACCATTAATCAAACACCGAAGAATGTTGCATGACCCAAGTCGCGCAGCCATGTGAATAGGGTGTACATTGGTTTCTTCAGTAGTTTGCACTACTAGTTCTGTATCCACACCATTACTTAAAAGTATATTCAATGCTCTTTCATTGTTGCACATGATGGTGTGGTGCAAGAGAGTTCTTCCAATGTGGAAACTATTAGGTGAGAGGTGATAGAGAAGCATATTGAGTATAGTACCAGTTGATTCAAAATACTCTACAGCACACCATGTGATTGGATAAGGCTCAGCTAGTCCAACACCTACACGAAATTCTTCTCCTGTATCTCTTTCCCAAGACCAAGCTCCTAATTTGACCTTGGTATCTAGCCTTACACCAACCTGTTTGCAAAAATCAGAAAATTAGTTCCTCTTTCAGAGATTGGTCAATATTATGCAAAATAACTGTACACAATGTAGAAACTTGACAGGCTAATATTGGATTTTAGTAAATTTTGATAATATTGAGCAAAGTGTTTTGAGAAAAACTCAAGCCCCATATTAAAAAGATATAATGTTTGAAAATTGTTTATAAAGAAAAAAGAATCATTTTACAAACAGTTTTGTATGAATGAATTAAAACTAATATTAATCTAATATGGTTTCATAGTCTGTTAATCAGGGCCACCAACCAAATTATCCACGCACCAAGCCGAACAGTATTGGGTGTAAGAGGGTGTGTTGAAAAAAGGGCTTATAAAGAGTAACATTCTCACCTTATAAATCAATTTTGTAAGGATGAATACCAGACAATATGTTAAAGGTTAAGGTATACTATCAAAAGAAGTATACTATTTTCGATGATGATAATGACATGCCCAAAAGTTAAAAAAATTAAAATAAAGTTGACTTGGTGTGCCTTATTAACCAACACAATTAATCAATTATCACTTTAAAACCTAGACATGTTTATTATCCCATGTGAAGTTTATTACTTATCAAAGTTAGAACCCCACCTGCAACAGTAGTCTAACTACATTTATCTGCCTGCTGACCACAGCAGCAAATAATGCATTGCAATCAACATTAGCGTGAAGAAATGGCTTTGAAGATTGAAGCAGAGTCCTATCCATTGCATTAACATCCACTCCATGCTGCAAACAAAAAGTGTCATTTAGTAATCAATTATATTCATAGGTATTTCTTTCTGTCTATAGTTGAACAGCATTTACCAGAAGTTTTAAAGAGAAAACACGTCTCTTATTAAAGAATATACGTAGGGGTTACCAAATTTTGGTGTAGCCATTTTTTCTTCTATTTCTACTCTTTATTTAATTTACAATTTTTCCCTTTTTACTAAATCAAATAATTGAAATTTTCTAAATAACTACATGCAATTTTGTACCTTCCACTATTTTTTGATAAATTATAAATGATAGAACCAATAGGAGTTGGGTCTAGTGAAAGAGACTAGACATTGAACCTTGACCGACAAATGTATCCATATTTAGTGTCTAACATGTCTAGAATATGATTACATTTAATTGATGAGACTTTGAACGAGTAATAGAGGTATCCATATTTAATGTCTGATAGGTCTTAAATATGATTACATTTAGTTGAGAGGACTTGTGTAAATGATACCCAAAATAGCGGACATACCCTAGTAATTATAATGGTCTTACCTTGATGAGTACATCAACAACCTCAGTGAATCCTCTGCAACAAGCAGAGACAAGGGCATGTATTGCAACATGAGGACGGATCATGTTGGATTGCATCAGTAGTTCAGCAAATCTTGCATGTCCCACATAGCTTGCTTCAAGTAAAGCCTCTTCACATGCAAGTTGTGACGCCCCACCATTGATAAGGACCTCCAATATTTTCAAATGGCCTTCCCTCACTGCTGCTGTTGTAGCATAGCCTCGGAACAATCTCACATTTACATTAGCTCCCACATTCTATCAAATGAAATTCCCAAAAGTCAGTTAATAACGAATGGTGTGACAATTTGAACACATTTAGATAAAATTTCTTGTAACATATGACATCACAACTAATTTTTTGAACATTTTAAGATGTTCGTATATGTATAAAATTCAATTTAGAGTTAAAAGGGTAATTCATGGAAATAGAATAAAATAAAAGATATAGTTCTTACATCAGACAAATTAGTAATAGCTAAAATAAGATGCATGATATAATGATGATAATTATATCATAACATTTATATGTTGTTCAGTTAAAAGAAAAAAAGAAAAAAAAAAAAGAAGTTAATGGAATTTAGTGTTGGATAGAAAGATCAAATATGGACCAATTATCCGAAAGAATAAGGATAGAAAAATACCCCTAACATAGTTCCATACATGAAAATAAATCCAACCAAACCCACAATCTGGACGTCTAAGCTAAATCAAATTATAAACATAATTACATTCCCTTAAAAAAAACATAATTACATATTGGATTAACTTGTAAGTCTTTCACACAATTTATAACATTTTGTGTAAAAGATAAATGTCGTTATCAATCCAATCATTGCCTTGTGTGTGAATAACATTGTTGAAACATGTAAATGACTCAACTTGCATCATGTGACTCCAAAAAAAAAAAAATTAGAATGCAGGGGAAAAGAGAAAATTCGCGTGTCATTGATACATTGGGAATGAAACGATCAACAAATGATAACTCCGTCACATATTTAACTGTTTTATTTAACGAGTTTCAAACACATAAATGATCTAATTAGCACATAAGCTACAAAACACCGACTCAAACACTCATACCAGACACGACAAATGCAATCATGTGTTGGACACGATAAGTGTCTGACCAAGAGAGACACGTTTAATCCGATGAGTATTTGTGCTTCATAGTTCACATGAGCTAAATAAATTGATCATACTAAATGATAAAGCGTAATTTGTAATCAAATGAAATCAAAATCACCAAGCACAATCACAAATTGAATATTATTGATTACAACAATGTTAATCATGGCCAAAATCACGTTTCAAATAATCAAAACGTCCAAGGAACATAATTTTCGAAAACACAATATAAGGCAGAACATTCGGAACGGTTGCATACCAGTAGTTTACGAATTAACGTCAAATTTCCAGAATGTGCAGCCAAAAACAGAGCAGTGACCTCGATTTTGAACTCTTCATACACTGAATTTACTCGATGAGGTGACTCATCTTGAAGCACGATCTCCATTGTTTTGGACTTCAACATGACCGTTCCAATGAAGTTAACATCCACCAATGGATTCGCTAAACATTCAATGGCAGAATCCGTGTCACCACGATGAGCTGCATCAACAAGACGCTGCGACATCTCTGTTTCGTAGTCAATTGGAAAAACCTGTTTCCTTAGCCCTGTACTAGGACTCACCAACGCCATCATTTTTGTTTTAGTCTCCGAAACTATGTTGTTTTAGTGTTTGTTTTTTAAGGAATGAAATGTGTCCGTGATTTTCGATAGAAACCAGAAATGAAGGCAGAGGAGGGAAATCGGGCTTCTGATTGATGTTTATATAGTATAGTAGGTCGTGTATTAGGGAAAATTCATATTTACCCGTAATAAAATGTGGGTCCATATCAGTGTTAATTAAAATCATTTATTTGTCTTCAACTATGTCATAAAATAATCAATTAATTCAATTGATAAGATGTGAATTTCTAATCATTATGTTATTTGAACAAAAAATAATAATGAAATATAAATTAATGATTTTAGTTGATGTCAACGCTCTAAACACGATAATATTACCCAATTGATGTGTAATATAAGTGTCACTCACTACTCAATGGTGTAATAAGGTGAATTTTTAGAGGAGAAAATGTTTGCTTTTGGTAACTATATAAATTTTATTTTAGTTAAAATAAAAAAAGAAAATTGCAAATTGAATTGGCTAAAGGTGACGGGATTTGCACAATTGTACTCTGACAAGTACTTTGAAAATAAAATATGAAATTGTGTAAATTGCCAACACTTGTATGACTATCGGCCTTACCCCATATGGCCTGCGCTATATATGCAGTCAAAATCAATATAGAACTTATACAAATCTGTAATTACAATTTATTTGTTGTTTTCTTTAATGAAATTATAGTCTATTGGTGTACAAATATATTTAAAAATCCCTTCAAAATATATATATATATATATATATATATATATATATATATATATATATTTAAAAATAATGTTTTTTATGGAATATTTAAAAATAATGTTAGTATTGTGAATTTTACCTTTTTTTTACAAAATTGACTGTCAAAAGATATAATCTTTTTTTACAATATTTGTGATATCTAATTTTTTTTACAAGTGGTATCTAAAAAAATATCGTGGAGTTTTTTTTAGTACACTATGCATTTCATTATAGTATAAGTTAATTTACCAAATAATACACTGATTAAGAAATATAGTTATTTTTATTGATTAAAAATAAGACTACTTTCTTGTTCAAAAAAAAAATAAGACTACTTTCAAAAATCACTTTTAATAACTCCGTTTATAAATGTATGTGAAAGAAAAAGATATGATATAAAGCTCTTTTTTTGAGGGGTGATATGATATAAAGCTCGACAAAAATAATATGACATATGAACAAAATTTGTCAAGAAAAAAAAAGAATTATATGCACATAAAAAATTATAACCTCAATTATAACAAACATAATAACATTGTTTTATTTCTTTTAAAAAATATATATTATTTTAACTTATCGTATATTGATACACACATACGCATACACATAGAAGACAAGATGACTTTGTGAAACTATTCAATATTTTTTTCTCAAATTAATTTTTAAATTTCATAAATTATAAAAAATAATAATAAAAAAAGTAATAAATGATTTTCTATAGTTTTTTTAAATAAAAAAATCCATTGACACTGCTAAATCAACAATTTAATTTTTTTTATAAACTTTATGAGTGAATACATAAGTCTTATATATATATGTTAGATAAGCTAAATAAAGATATATTATATATTATGTGTAAATGATGAAACTATTCTTGTAGGATAATTATTTTTAAATATTCTAATATATTTGTGTAGGATATGTTTCAATAAGCTGTCCTTGGAGGATATTTTTTGTCATGGCTACCAAACAGACGGTAAATGTTGACGTTTCTCTCAAACAAGATTGAAATTTTAGTTTGTTGAGTTATAGGATTCTCCCTCTTTTGTTAGACTCAGTCATGTTAGTTTTAGGAGTCTACCTCTTTAGCACACATTTAATATAAAAAAGAACTAAATAAACTACTATTTTTCTTTTGACAAAAAAAAAAAAAAAAAAAAGCTACTACTATATACTATTTAACTCCCATACCTAGTTTTGGTTGAAAATGATTGAAAAAATTTGACCATACTTATGGAAAAATATTATTTGGTTGTTGGATCTACCATATATATCTTGTTTTGGTTTGACCATCATAACCCAAATTACAAGCCATACATCAATGACCCATGTACTTGCTTTGCATTTCCATTTCAACGATTTGTTAAATTAGACAAACACTTTTATCATCAAATAAAAAAATTATACAGGTGATTACGGTTTATTTATATGAGACCAGTTAGATTAGACTAATGTATAATTTTTTTCTTATGTAGAAAAATATTGATCGATGTAAAAATATGAAAATGCTATGTAGATGAACTTCATTTTTTTTTTTGAAAATATTTTGTTTTGGACCAAAATTTTGGGAAATAGCTAGAACTTGATTTTATAGCGAGAAATACTAGAATCAGATAGATGCTAAGAACACTCTACTTACTCTCTCTAACACTTACACTCTTATTTGGTGAAATTCATGTGTCTCATTACTGTATACGAAATTTATTTCTAATGTGTGATACCGTGAATCTCATCTAATAAAAGAGTATGTTAAAAAGAGAACGTTAGCACTCCTCGCTTAGATCGATGGCCTGAGAGGGACATAAAGGTTAGATGTCACCGTTTGTAGATATTTTCAATGAAAGCACTATGGTCAATTTACCATGAAATATCAATCCGTATTTGGCCTGCACATGGTTTTATTTTAAGCCTTGACAATGTCTCGCTCTTTCTTTAGTGCAGTTATAGTAAGTATAATGTTCCACATGGCTAACAAAATTTAGCCAGTGAACTCTAGTCGTGTCGTCTTCTTTAGCAAATTTCATTTTTTACGAAAACTACGACCATTTAGTCATTAAAGAAAAGAAACCAACTCATTTATGGTACTTTATTATTATTTGAATGAAGAAAGAAAAGGAAAGAATGACTATGTTAGTCAAATTCATTTTTCTATAATCCTATATTTGTTTTTTACTTTGGGAGCTTTCTTTTTCTTTGCGACAACCGTCAATTTTTGTTGACTTGTTGCTAAGCCAATAGAGGTCTCAACAGTTTTTTTATTTTATATTTTTTTCTTAGTTTTTGCAGTATATATTATGCAATGTCCCTAGCAATCAAGGTAATTTCACGGGTACGCTCTTTGTTTTATTTTGAAAGAAAAAATATACTAGTATATTTTTGCAATTAATAAAAACATTTTTCTCCTGATCAGAAATTCAGAATTTGCTTTGCTTTGGTACTACTAAGACGTCACAATCACATTGAAGCACATTTTCAAGTTATAACACATTTAATTATTACTACTACTAGGTTACATGAAAATTTAAATTGCAGAGTTTGGATTGCATATTGCGTATGATCATGTTGAACACTTCAGTACATCATAGTGACCAAAACCATCATAGATGACTCTAATAGGGTTCTCCTTGCCATACTCCTGGCCGTATTCAGCTATAATTTTAAGGTTATTGGAATTCGTATCCTGCATGACCACTGTTATAGGCATCCTAAAACCATAAGACACATCATGATTAAAATATCAGTGAATATTTTGTCATGTATCTCTGTGTCTTCTTAACACTGGGTATATAACATGTATCATATGAAAGTTCTGCAAATGAAAATTGACTTAACTGTAAAACATGCGACGACATTAGAAGTTCAGGTTCTCCTCCCCATACTTGAGCCTTTCTCATTTGTACCGTATAAGTGTTAAAGTCACCTTCAAGAAACCTGTACAAAATGAATTAAACATGAAATTGAATACTAGGCTTCAACTTCATTATGCACTACTAATGAAAACATTAGAAACAAGTATTCAAGACTAGTTTTTAAACGTAACAATGTTATAATCTAGGCATTTTATACCACTTTATGGTAAGGAATTCAGAATTGATAAGATTTAGATGATACAATACTACTAATTAGAAATGAGACCAGATCATCTCCGGTTTATGGAGAGTCTTGTGAAATCAAGTCAGAAGGGCTTTGAATATTAAAAATAGAAACGATAAGGTGTTTAAGGGCGTGGATTGTCTCTCGGGAGAAAAGGTGAGAGATTTTCACCGCAGAGAATCCATTTCCTTGGAAAAATATGTTTTGTTTTGTCCCGGTCACGTGCATTATTAAATTAACGTGAGGCATTCTTATATCATACTTGTGTTGCAACTCGGACTACAACTATTTTCTTCAAAATATTAGGGACTGGTGCATAAACATGATATTCTAGCAAGGCAATAAACAAAACAAAGTTATTCCAATGAACTAAAACTTGCTGTTATTACCAAAACAAATGACCCAAAACTTGCTTGTATGATAATTAACAGAATAGTCCCAAATCAGTCTCATTATATAAGTATTAGTTATTGTAAATTTGTAACCAAACTTTTTGGTCAAGATAGTTAACTTACCATTCGGTGTCTACTCTCCTCTTGATGAACTCATCCACAACCTGCAAATAATAATGTTTTCCCATCATAAAGACTTGGACGCATCAAACTGAAAGAACAGCATATAATAGCCATATATAATTTGAGCACTATTTGCACAAATGTTGCTGATTGTCCACACCAGAAAACTAATTACGCTACATAATTTCACGATAAGTATGACAAACTAGAATTTATTAGTTTAATGATGAAAAATAAAATTGATTAGTCTGTCAATCACTTTGGCTCTGAGCTCATCTGCAAGTTCTTTTTGCCTGGTGAGACTTGGAGGTGGGTCCCCTTTTCTGAGGCAGGCACCGTAGACCACAGATCTAAACATACATCTACCATCTCCTGGTATTCCTGCAACAACAAAAAAACGTTTCAAAATTAAGTAGAATCAGAAAAATTAATAATAAGCTGCAAAGCACGTGCATATTTTTCAAGTGATACAGTAACTCCTCTCCATTTGAAATTGGATTTATAGGTTTATAACCATGCAGTTACTATATACTAGTACTACTAAATCATCACTTCTAATTTAACAAAATGATGCTTTCGTGAGAAATTTAATCGAATCCAAGCACTGTAAGAATAAAGAAGTTTTTCAAGCAGAATAGTCATAAAGAAGTAAAATTAAATAATTAAGACATACGAATTATTGGAAGGTTGCTACGTAGTGATCTTTCTGATTGTAGCATCACTTGAACCGCAAAAGCAAACACAAATCAAGCACAACATTAATTCAGAAGAAGAATAACCAGTATATTGCTCGTCTTCAGACCATAGTTCATAAGATATTTATTACTTTTTAAGTCATGGATAGATTCTTATGAAATTTATAATTTTTAAGTAAAAAGAATACTCTTGTTCTATTTATCACATAAAAGAGAAACACTTTTTGATCAACTATAAATCCTGCATCACACTTCCTTCTAACTTTTCATCTTTTCTTTTGGTGTGTTGCCGTGAGCTTCAGCACTCAATAATAGAATCAGATGCTTTTTTTTTTTAACTTTTCTTTATAGCCTTTCAATTTGTCAAAGTTATAAACTGTTTCATATATCAATAGAACAAATTTTCATGGTTTTTTCTTTTTAAGTTTTTTTACTGAGTTTTCAGGTATAACTTCAATTGTGAGGTTATGGGCGTAAGTTGCTTGTTAAACAAGTTTTGCAACGAGAGAATGTATGAGGTGCGTTATTTAGACACAAAGTCGGACATAATCAACATGTGTAAATACAATTCGAATGTGTGTGGTGTCGGGACCAATGAGAGAGAAAAAACAATATAAAAGTCAGAAACCTATATCATGTAGGATTTTGTCCAGGGAGGTATATGAAACAGTGGCTTTTGTTCTTTCAAAGGCAAGACAAGACACGTAAGGAGAGGATGATCAGCCAAATTTATGGGACCCCACAACAGATTGTGGACAGACAGCTATATATTCAAATTCATGAATGTGATGAATGAATATTAGAAACCTACCATTCCCTCCTGATAAGGAATTGGTTCTTTGGTCTTCACCTTTGTTCCTTGTGCCAAATAGCTGTAGTTTTTTCTAATTTTGGACTTTATGTTCAGTCCTCTCTTTTGTTCCAATTGCATTAATATGACAGATAGTGTTCCATAAAAACTGAAGCAATATTGTCATCTCTTTCAAAAGATCTCTTTAGGATTTTTTTTGAGTAAATTTACCTATTCAATTATTTAAGTTTGTTACAATTAAATTTGTTTATTTTTTCTTACAGAGCTATTGAAATTTTCTATTTCTTGTCTTATACTTTTTTTTTAAGGAATTTCTTCTATTCTTATACTTAAAATTCTTATTTTTTGTTTAGACTAATAATTAAATCTTCTTACACCCAAATTTATTAAGTGATTGACCATTTTCCTTTAGACTACTATAAAAAATCATACAAAACGAATATTATGGAGTTTATACTAAATTTATGACTTGGAAAATCTTCAAATCAACTTGCATCTCAAAATCTATCATAAACTCCTCAAATATAGAAAATGAGAATACAAAAAATTAAGTAGAAAGTTATGGTGTTTTGTTCTTTCTTTACTAGCTAAGCAAGAATTAGGAATCTCCCTTCACCATGAGACATAATTAACCTTCATAAAGTAAATCTAACCCAAAAAAAAATTCAATAAATTACACATGCCTGTACAACTCTTCATCCATTTCAAGTCTAAAAAATAAGCAGCCATTTACATGAGAACATGAGTGAGAGGGGTGATAAAAAGCAAGATCCCCAGAAGATTTACATTCTAAAACTAACACTGGTAAACGGAATAGCTTTTGCTTTTCCATAGAAAACTAAGAGCTTTCCCCACTTTTCTTCTAGATATTGATTTACTTAGAGGTTTTGTTTCTCGAGGAGGCATGGACAAATCACCAGCTTCAGGTGAACAGTCTTGAGTATTAGCAGGTGAATGGTCTCGCTGTCGCTGCTCTCGAAAGAGCATCAAGAGTTTCTGGGCTTTCTCTCTTCCTCTTGAGGTACCATTTACCGTTATCGACACCAATGCAGGTATAGCGCCTTCTTGCAGGACCATCTCACAACATTTCTCACTTCTGTTGCATAATATTAGGAGGCAAGACACAGCCTGTTCCTGCTCTATGGATTCACCAGTATCGAGTATAGAAGCCAATGTGCTTATCAGTTCAGGATTCAACATCATTTCCTCTCTTCCTTCGTGAGAAACTGCCAAATTAACCAAAACAGCTATGCATTTTTCAGTCCATGAGCACTCGGCCTGGCCTACAAGAAGGGATTGTAGGCCATTGATGATGCCAGATGAAAGGAGGTTCGAAATATTTGAGGGTACGGTAGAAATATTATACAGTGCATGGAGGGCATCTAGCTTGCACTGGACTTCTATCTTAGTTCCAAGCATCTGTATTAGGAACTGCACGGCCTGACTCACGCCAATCATATGCTTGGCTTCTTCAAGGCAAGAAAGATTAAGATACAGGGCGGTTGCACAACTGTACGAACTGGTGCATGAAATCATTTCCTCCAACAACGATAAGATTCCCGCTGATATCATAAGTTCCTTATTTCTGTTGAAGAAAAAGTGATCAAGTTTATGTTAATGAATTGCACTAAAGAAAAGAAAGAACAAAAGAAATAAAATAGCAACCATTATGCTAATTCAGAAATAATTATTGGAACTTAATTCTTCTATTTCTTCAAAAAAATATTTAGTCCAGTTTAACATTCGAACGTCCTAAATAAAAGTTGAAATTCAATAGGTGACAGCGTTATTTTCAGCATGCACTTGTGAACTATGCTCGTCTTCTCTGCATTTTCGACCTTGAGCACTAGGAATAATAATGATGACTGTTTTAAATTTGTGAACATATACAAAGTAGATTCACATTACTGTTCAAATCTAAAAACATTTAAGTCCTACCTGTTGTTATTCACAGCCAGGTTGAACAAAGCCATAGCTCCATTTTCCAGAGCCATCGCATTCCCTTCATGCACAGCTGATTGAAGAAACTGAAAAAGTGCTTCAACAAATCCATTAGCCCCCATAAAAATCCTGGCTTCCTCATCATCCCGCAGCAACAGTCTTAACTGCTCTACCACTTTACACTTCCTTTTCCAATTGTTCCCTTCGGTCAATACTTTCAGTAAACTAAGATACTTCTCACTGTCTTCCTCTTCCTGTGCAGAGAAACTTTCAGTTACATTTCCCTCAGTTTTCTCTAAGATACTGTTCTCTTCAAGTGGAACAACTTTGACACCCTTCAATTTGCAAGAGTTGACACTGTTTACAGATCTTGAATTAATGGATTCGGAATCTGATAATGCCAATCTCCAGTAGTTAAAATCAAGAGATTCGGGAGGGCCTTCGGGAATAGGGATTCTATTCTGTTCACACCAACTAGCCACAAGACCCTTGACACAGTAATTAGGAGTCAAAGAAAGATGTGCAAGTTTCTGTTGAGTTTTTGGGCAGGTGTTGTGGCCATCATTGAACCATTTTTCTATACAAGCTCTTTCATATGTCTGCCCAGAAGCAATTATAACAGGATCGCTCATAAGTTGCAGTGAGATTGGACACCTTAACTCTTCTGGTGGAAGGGGCATTTGACCTGATTTCTTATTGTTAGGTTTAAAATTAAAGGAACCAAGTTTTGATATCTGTCTATCAAAGACTTGACAATGACCACCAGGAACGACGTTGGGAGAGCAAGATTGAACGGTCGGAGAACAAGGTTGAGAACCCTGAGAATCATTATCGTCAGAGAACTCACTTCTAAATAACTTGGAGTATTTCCTCATAAGGTGTAATAGATATGCAATAATTGATTCCTTCCTCTTGTCTTCTTCGGCTCGAGCCCTTTCAATGAGCTTTTTTAAAGCTCTTCTTTCGGTGAGAGCTGCTCTGGAAGATGTGATTCCAAGTCTAGTAGCAGCCATATGAAAACACTCAAGTTCACTACTATCATTAGAGTTGTTAAACTTTCTATCCTGCTGAAGCAATGCAATTAAATCATCCCCAACTTGCTTCTCCGATGGATCAAGCGCAAACACCATGCCAGCAATTTCGTTCACAATTTCATCAATCTGAACAGAGGTAAATTCACAAAGAAAAAATAATCAAACTCGGAGTCTGAACAATCTAAACAATGACCATGATAAGCAAATATACCATATGTGCATGTACATTCACATATTAGCATAAGTCTTAAGAAAGCTGAAACCAGAATATAGCAAACGAGGTGGCATTCGGTTATTTTGGAAAGAATTAATTCAGAGAATAAATAGGTTCCACTTGCTCATACATCGAACACAAAATTAACAAAGGCTGAGATAGATCGTTCCTTAATTGAACAAGATAATGAATCTAGAATCAAATATAAATGAAATTCAAACACGAAAAGAGAAACTATACAACCATATCGTTGAAATTTATCACCTGATACCCAATGGATTGGGAAACAATATCTTCCACCAGCTTAAGACTATCTACAAGAGCACACTTGGCCTTCTCAAATTTGAGAAGAACAGAGTCCCCAGTTATTGCCTGCATCATAAGTAAAGTTATTGTAAGATACTTTAAAAATGTATTTCAGATTAAATTAAATAACCTCACCAACCAACATAAGAAAATAAGTATGAGGTGCTACTGTAAATTAGATAAAACTTACCATACTAAAAGGCAAAATCATAAAATAAAAGTGATATCAGACAACAATAGTCATACCAAGTAAAGTTTACTACACTCTGAGCAATGCTTAAGTACATTCTTCGCCTTCTCTAATGCTACATGCAGTGAACATAATGCCTGAATTCCAGATTTGCTCCTAGGCCTAGCAGCTTCTAAAGAAGGAAATAATGACAATACTTTACAATATATTGCAGAAAGACTTCTGCACATTTCTGCATGTAACTGCATAAGATAAGAGATGCATTGGTTAGAAGATAATATGTTGCAGTCAGAAAATTACTCAAATAAAACGTCCAACATTTCACCAAAAACAAAAGTCGAACAGAATATGAAACGATGGGCAGAAAAAGCATGGTAGAGAATGAATGCAAAATATTTGCTCTATATTTTTAGTTTGGCATGCAATTCAACGCATTTTCTTAAAATCTTTCTAAGTAAATGTAAAACAAAATGTTAAACAATTAATACTTAAGCAAGTTGACTGCTTGTCCTTAATTTATACCGTTGCATAAGGACTTGGTCACTTTTCTTTTACTCCCCTCACCGATAAAATCATAACTAGCAACTAACATTTGCCATTAGAAAAGTTATGTCATACCTTGGCATCGCTTGCGGCAAAGAAACTTTCTTCAACCTCAGAAACATCCATCATTCACATCCACTGTGTAAACTTGGGTCCTAAATGATCTCAATTGTATCCAGATTTAATCAAGAAAGAAATCAACTTATAGTTTTGGCCTATTGGGGTGATAAACAAACTGCTTCAGCCTGCTTAGAATTAAAACAAAAAAATGCATCAGCAAATACCATAATTAAGTGATTTTAATATTATCTTCGTAAAAAACTGCATCAACGCATATCACTACTACATTAAATCTCATGCTATTTTATTTATGCAGTGACCACAGTTTTTTTTTTTAATGTACAACATAACCAAGACAAAGATGAACTCAAATCACAGAAGCATTAGATTTGCAATGCCCTTATTATAATTAAAGAGGAATAAATAACCATCACTTTCTGATTAGTGTTTTCATCATTTCCTCTCCAACCAAATAGACCACAGAAATGATTAACAATTCAAATTAATTTGTCAATGACATCGTCAAAAGAAAAGAAAAAACTGTAGAAAAAGCAAAAGTTTCATAATAGACCGTTTAAACCAAAGATTAAACACAAAAAGTGGAAAATGTAAACAAATCAAATTGAACATTTTCCATTGAAGGAAACAATTAATGTTGATAAGAAAATAATTTCAAAGCAAATAAAATTAACCAATATACATTTTATTTAAAACCATAATTCACAGCTAGGACATTGTCTCAAACAATATCACCTTCAGCAACAGAAATGTGATTTAGATATCAGATTAGAATGATAATTAGGGTTTTGAAGGAAGGTTTACCCGCAAAAAAGAAGAGAGAAGAATCACAATCATATCATTTTAAGCCAATGAGAATGAAAATTCAGAAAAATGATACACACAAAAATTAGGTATTGTTTCGATCTATGTATGAGAGTTTTTGTGTTTGAGAGACAGAGAGGCATTGAGGTAAGAACAGAACAACGAATTGTTGAGAAGACAGAGAGGACAACAAAGAGAAAGAAGGAGGAAGGGAGGGATAGGAAAAATATGCAGATTTGGTTACTACCACTCCCTTCTTCGTTATGGCGTAAATTCTAAATAAACTATATATATTATATGGATTTTTTATTTTTTTTTAAGGATATATGGATTTTATTAGAAATGGGGTTTAAGTTAATTGATTGTATTATTATTATTATTGACTAAAAAAAGCTATAGTTTAATTGTTCACGAGTCTTAGCTCAGTCCGATTAAAATGTTAAAATTATTAGATCAAACTTAGGATCAAAATTTCTTGAAAGAAAACAAAAAATTTAGGATCAAAGTTTATATTTCACTTCTATGTGAAGCTTATAACAACTTTATTATTTTGTCTATCTAAAAAAATGGTTTAATTAATTATTGTACACATAGATCAAATCATGTATTATCGTATCAACTTATGAAGAGATTGATTCGTATAAATTGTTATGTACAAAGCTATTTCACAATACATACATTAGGTAATTGATTCAAAAAATAATAATATGTTGTTATAAACTATGTAAAAAAAAATACATACATTCAATAATATATGTTGTTATATCAATTAATGAATATAAGTTGTCGTATTTTTTTAAAAAAAAATATTGTATTTATTAATTGACGTGAAAACATACATTCAATAATACTATTTCCCACACAAAATTAATTATACTTTCACTGTTTTTAAATAATAATCGTTTAAGGTTTGTGCACGATTATTAAGGAAGATTTCAATGGTAAAATTAGTACTATCATTTACTAAATATTCTTATTAATTGTAGTTAGTTGAGTAATTAAGTTAGATGAAATTCAATAAATAAGAGTATTATAAAGTGACAATTATTTTAAGAAAAAAAAAATGTCAAAGAGACAATTATTATAAGATGGATGGAGTATTTTTTTTAAGGGTCTTGTTAACGAGTGCCCCCGAAGTACTCTTTAAGAATTCAAAAAGAAAAAATTATTTTATAAAAATGTCAAATATTTTGATTTCCGATGCATTGATTACACATATTTGTATGATAAATTGTCATTTAAAGGTTTTAACTAATGTGTCGGAAGCACGGTAAAAATTTCCTTTTTTTAATGTCTAAAATATCATAGAATTTGAGACCGAGTATATGGTAAAATAACTGTATTAATTAAAATTAAATGAGGGAAATTTGGATTTATAAGAATGAAATGAATGCTGTTATATCTCTTTCCCCCGCTTCACCGGCCGACAGTTGCCGACCTCCTTGTTTGTCGCTTAGCAGACTTGTCATAAATCATTCATAATACTTGCTTCCTGACAAATTTGTCCTTTTCACTTCTTCTTTTTTTTATGAGATTTATTTTATTTTTTAAAATAATAATAACTATTGTACTAAAATCTTTAGAATTACTCTTTAGGATCTGCCAGACAGCTACTTTATATATGATTTTATTTTGGCAATTAATTTAAGTGGTACGTTATTTAAGTACAGTCATAAATAAATGTAAAAAAAATGGAATCATGCATTATTTCAGTCTTATATTGTCTTATAGTAATTTTGTATGTCAAAAAATGATAAGTACTTTGCAATCCAACGTGTTGGGTGGTGATGAATTGGACTACATGGTCACATGGAAAAGCATATGGGTCATTTAAAATTTAAGTAGATTCATGTGCTTTGCAACAAAAAAAAAAAAAAGTAGATTCATGTGCTTCAAATATTATACCTCATATTTTGTTTTTAGAAAATTCAAACTCATGTATACTTTTGTTGTATGTATGTGCAAGATTTATCTCCAAGTTCTTTGGCAATTAAGAATATTCTTTAAATTAAATCTCTTTTTCCTTTTATTTTTCTAAGATACATATTTCACTAGACACTCGTGTGAATGCTAACCTTGTTTGATAACTGAAACTATAATCTAGAAAGAAATTAGAGAAATAAAGCAAAATGATATCAAAATTGAAAGGGTGCCCAAAAAGCTTTAGCATGTGGTGTTGGTGCATCACAAAAATCATACCACGGGTTTACCTAATCCTGCAAATTTGGTGCTTCACAAAAATCATGGCGGGATGCTAGAAAAGTTAATTTACTGAACGTGTAAGAGCACTTTCATGTCTTCCAGAATTAAAAAAATGACAAACGTCATTATGGAAACTAGGCAGATCCAAAACAACAAGAACCACCAAAGTTAGATCTCAGATCCACCTAAAATAAATAATTGATAGTACACCCTTAATTAGAGTCATCTACACCATTTTGAGAAATTGATCACAATGTTGTTAAAAACAAGTCATCGACACATTCCAATAAACTATTTATATATTTGATTTATTAACTTGTACTTTAAGAGCACAGGTTAGCATTTCTCATAAATTAATAGGGCCGACTCAAGAGTAAAGCCACTAAAACTTTCGCTTTAGACCTCCAAATAATAAATTATTTTTCATTAAATATTACAAGCAAAATGGCCTTATAGTCGAACAAAAATAGCCTCATATATTCAAAATTGTTTTAAATTTCACTTACTTTTAAAAATTATTAGGTCGGTCCTATAAACCAATCGAATCCCATGAACTATCTGTAGTTTGTTTCATGAACTTTTTATAGGTGTGTTTTGCTGTATATCAAATCCACATTTCATGCGTACATTATTTTTAGGGTTAATAGTGTTTTACCCCCTGTAATATATGTCATTTTTTATTTTATCCCAGGTAAAATATTTTTTTTGGATTTCGTCCTTGTAATCTGAAGATTTTTGGTTTTGGACCTTCGTGAATTTTGACCGTACAAAATCGAAGATATGGCAGGGGGTAAACCAAAATTTGTTCAAATTAGCAGAGGGGTAAACCGAAATTTGCTCAAATTATAAGGGGGTAAACCTAGATTTGCTCATATTACAGGGGGTGAAATTTTCTATGAAGGTTCAAAACCAAAAAATCTTCAAATTACAAGGATGAAATTCAAAAAAAAAATATTTTACAGAAAAAAAAAATCGAAAATAACCTATATTACCCAGGGTAAAACACTATTAACCCTTTTTTTTTTTATAACAAAAATACAATACCTGTAGTTTTTATCTTATTCAAAAAAGTCTTAAAAAATTGTTTATTAGATAGTCACTCAATTGTTTAATGACTTAACTCATTTTTTTCATACAAGTAACTAGTATTGAATATTGACCAAGATATTTAGTTTTTGTGAATAAATAGTTTATGCTAATGACAAGCTACCAATATGTATTTTGTGGTAATTTAAAAAACAGAGATTTTGGTAATTTAAAGTTGGACCAAGAGATAAATGAGTAAATGTCATGTATTATTATGAATATGAATATGATGA